>NW_020664409.1:39877162-39877832 GCF_002925995.2 Terrapene triunguis
CATTGATAGAATGTCTCTTGCACCACAACTCATCTTAAAGATCTTCATTTTCTAAACACTTGGGATCTTTGACTCTCTCCCTGTAATGTTAGTAAAAGAAAAGCATCACACGTGGTTCAGCGGTGTATTCAAAGGTTAGAGGGAAAAAATCTCTCACACACACCTAGTGATAAAGTTAAGGGCAAAACTCACTTTTGATTACCTTCAAGTACAAACTGTGTCTAAACATTTCAAATATCATGAAATACTGTCATGCTGTTTCAGTCTGCATTTTAATACATAACACACTTCAGACAATAGACAATGTTTTGTCTATTACAGCTAACTTCTAATTTAGCATTTTTTTAATTGTGATAAAATAATCTGGTAAAGCTATTGATTCTTCTTTTTAAGAATAATGTATTAGGGACTTTACATACAGCCAATACCTGTTTTGTATTCTAAATCTTTTCAAATTATACGCCCAAGTAAACCTTTTGTTCTTACTCCCTGCCTCCTTATTACAATATGCTAGTGGTATTTAAAAATCCTTATATTTAACTTCATATTAATTAACTCTGTGCTATGTACACCAGCTAAAGAGACATAAAATTGTGAATCTTCTCTAAGAAGTTACTATAAAATGGCATTGTTGGGTTCCATGTTTGACTTTCACTGTTATCTGATGAGG
>NW_020664409.1:39877842-39889986 GCF_002925995.2 Terrapene triunguis
GCACATGACTTATGAGGGGAGGCTGAGGGAACTGGGATTGTTCAGTCTGCAGAAGAGAAGAATGAGGGGGAATTTGATGGCTGCTTTCAACTACCTGAAAGGGGGTTCCAAAGAGGATGGATCTAGACTGTTCTCAGTGGTAGCAGATGACAGAACAAGGAGTAATGGTCTCAAGTTGCAGTGGGGGAGGTTTAGGTTGGATATTAGGAAAAACTTTTTCACTAGGATGGTGGTGAAGCACTGGAATGGGTTACCTAGGCAGGTGGTGGAATCTTCTTCCTTAGAAGTTTTTAAGGTCAGGCTTGACAAAGCCCTGGCTGGGATGATTTAGTTGGGGATTGGTCCTGCTTTGAGCAGAGGGTTGGACTAGATGACCTCCTGAGGTCCCTTCCAACCCTGATATTCTATGATTCTATGATTGATCTGTAATAAATATATGCAGTTTGTAAGTAAAAAGAGATGTTCTTTTTTTGGTTACACCCAATCTGGGCTGTGAAATTCAAGCTGCATTTTCTCCTTCCTGTAATTAAGGCTCTTCAGGGCAGTCTATGCCCTCAGTGACATCTGAGTAACCCATTGTCTTCAAATTATAACCTCAGTGCCACTTGTGGAAACTGCTTGCTTTAATTGGGTTTGTACAGATGCAAATCCTTGGAATGTAGTAAGTCTTTGTGTTGAGTATGCATAATAGGGTATAGAATCCAGTTCCCTTTCCTTTGTTATGCTTACCACAATAAAAGCAGTAAAAACTTAATGTGATAGACTTGGAGCTGCTCTGTAATAATTTATGAATACTGTGTTTTGACCTGGTTATTGGGATGTCTTCTGTATAATACGAAGATATTGGTTTAGTGCAGGAAGGAACTGTGAGGAAAAACACAGAAGGAAAAGGTCTGGTTCAAGATAAGCCACTTCTCTGTGAACACTTGAGGGCTGTTAAGAGATGATACCAGGACAGGAAAAGACCATGCAAACATGAGATCAGAAGAACTGTATCGTGTAGAAAAAGGAACACTCTTGGGTGGGGGTGGGGGGGTGGAACTATGGTTAAGCCACAGACAACTGTTGGGTGTCTGAAGAAGTTAAGCCTGCCTAGGTTACCAGCAGGATGGTAAGCCTTTAGGCATTATACATGTGCATGTAGACAGTTTATTGTTTTAAAATCTTTTTTCTCTAAATGCTTTGTTCCTACTGTTACAATAATAAATTGTATTATAGCATCAAGGAGTCCCACTCATGGACCAGAACCCTGCTAGGCATTGTACAAACACAATAAAAAGATGGTCCCTGCCCAAAGAAGCTTACAATCTAAACATAAGACAAGGGACAACAGATGGATACAGAGCAATAGGGGAGTACAAAGAAACAGCGAGATAATGTTGTTTAGACAAAAAGATATTGGGCAAGTCTACACCACTGCGCTATATCGGCACAGTTGCACTGACGCAGCTGCATCACTGTAGCACGTCTGGTGAAGACATGCTATGCTGATGGGAGAGCGCTCTCCTGTCAGCATAATTACTCCACCTCCATAAGAGGCGGAAGCTATGTCAGCGGGAAAGCATCTCTTGCCGACATAGCGCAGTGTGGTCACCGCTTTAAGTCGATGAAACTTACGTCACTTAGGGGGCTGTAATTGTCAAACCCCTGAGTGACGTAAGTTACATTGACTTAAGAGGTAGTGCAGACTAGCCCATAGAGTGGGTCTTAAGAAGGCTGTCTGGTCACTATGTACCACAGACTCCTGCAGGTACTTGAACTCAGTCAGACCTGCAGGGAGAGCATGGTTGCTACAGAGGGTACTATAGCCCAGGGCCCAGTCTAGGAGTGGGAAAATAGCAAAATTCCACTCTGGGAGAAGTAAAGGGGTGAGGCCTGACACCTGAGTGGGTGCACTCAGAGACCACAAATGGGACAGCTGACCCTGGAACTGTGACAACTTATTTTTGTCCTTGAAGGCCTGATGTGAAGCTCAGTGAAGTCACTGGGAGCCTTTTCATGGACTTTGAGGGGCTTTTGTTTAGTCCCTAACATATGCAGATATGACTGAATACACACTGGGCACATATCTTAAGTAAGAAGGTTCTGCTTTTACATAATCAGATGTTAGAGCAGAACCCAGTGTAAAGTACAAAAGTTACTATATCTAGCTTCCAGCCCCCAACAAAAAGAGGCATTAAATCCTTGGTGCAGAAGATTTCTTTGAAAATGTTTAAAGTGTTAATTCTTTTTTTAACCATTTATTTAGGAAGCTTTAACAAGTTTACAAATACTTGCCATGTAATTATCAGAAACAAAACAATCATTACAACAGTTAGCTTTTGTTTAAAAAGACATTATACAGGGATATAGTCATCAGATCTTTTTAATTTCTACATGAAAGGGAATTAACCTCAAGATAAATTGATGTACAATCCACATTAATTATTTTAATTAAAAATGAAAAAGCCAGATCTAGTCTTTACTAGTGTTTACATAGAAGCCATACAAGACCAAGTTGTGGGGGAAAGAACAGTTTATCTATATGAAAAGGTCTTAAGAAGGAGGTCAAATTGATTACAATGGGAGTTGTGTGGTTGTAGTGGTGGACTAAATTTGACCTGTAGGATCACAATTTCAAGGGGGACAGTTACATCTAATTTGGGAGGGGAACATAACCCCCCCCCTGCAACTGCATCTTTTTGCAACCACAGTTATTTGCTGGTGAAAATTCTAGACTATACGGAGAACATTTTCAAAGGCACAAAGAACAGTTAGGGAACCAGCTCCCATTTAAAGTCAATTGGATTTGAGTAGAGAACTCTCATTCGGGCTTTGAAAATCTCCCCCCAGGAGTGAGATTCTATGCTGCATCTTTGAGAGGCAGCCTCTTGATCCTGGATTGTTCTATGGGCAGAATGGCCACTGGTGTAACTTAAACAACCCTACAGGCCTAAATTATAATATGCTGGAGCTCCTCTATGGACAGCAGCAGTGCCTGCAATCCCACAGTGCTGCATGCTGCAGGCCTGCCTTGGCATGCCTCTCGCACCTATAGGTTATTGAGTGCATCCTCAGGAGGCAGCCTTCTAGTTTGTCTTCCATAATACCCGCCCTGGGGAAATTCTCCCCCAGCTGGATGCAGGATTTTCAGGGCTCCTGTGGGTTGCTTTGGGCCTTTTACATGACATTAAGGGACCAGAGTCATCTTAGCATATGTGCAACATGCCTCAAGCAGCACGTGACCAAGATGCACCACTGATTGGATCATTAGCTTCCCCGGCTCAAGCCAGGTACTAACGGGGAGTGTGACGTGAACACTGATCTATGCCCCCTAGGGACCAGAGTTAGAATAAGGATCTCACACTAGATGTGAAAGTACCAAATTTATCTAAGTGCTAGGATTTATGCCCATAGTTAATTGTGTATGGGTACAGTTTTTATGGGCAAAGAAGTCATGTATTATAAGTATGTCAAATATAAGCAAATAGCCATGTTGAAAAGAGTTAAGTTAAACAAGACACAATGGGAAAACTCCTGCTCATCTTCATCAGGCAGGTAGAACCCCAATGGATGAAGTCAATGGATCTGTTCCTACATGAAAGTTAACCTTTTCCCCAAACTATTTATCCTTTTCCCCAAAACTCTCGCCCATGCCTTGGTCATCTCTTTTGATTCCTATTATCTTCTCCTTTTTAGACTTCTTATGTCTCTCCTTTCTCCAGTCCAAATGCTATCCAAAATGCCTGTGCTAAGATCATCCATCTCTCCTGCTACACTGCCCCTGTCAGCCTTCCTCCCTTCCCCAGCCTTGAATCCCTATACCATCTTCCTGGCCCTAACGCTATTAAACTCATCCTCACCTCCAGGGCCTGACATAACCTTATCCAATTTACATTTCTAATTCCATTTTCCCTCATCTCCCATCTAACTACTATACTTCCAGTTATCTCTCACCTGAGTAATCTCATTTCCTCTTCACCTCTGTGCTTGGAAAGGTTTCCCCTACTCTTTTCTACCAAGCTCCCTCTCTCTTCCTTCAGATTCCTCCTTGAGATTCCAGTGTTCCAGTTGATTACTGTCTTCCTCAAATTCTTCCACATAAATGTAAAATATTTTAATTAAGAGAAAGATCTGGGGGGGAAGGAGGGTTGATTTAATTTTGTGTTGGAAAGCTTCTTTGTCAGAGACAGTGGAAGACCACCATCAAATTAAGCAGGGCTTTGAGTCACAATGTTCAATGTTTCAATAGCATTGCTGAGGTCAGAACAAAGGCTATATTCTGCTACTGCGCAGCAGACCGAGTCCTGGAAACTGATCACTCATAAGAACAACATGGTGTTATCTCCAGATAACTGAGTAAATAACTCAGTCGATGTCACCACTACAGCACTAATTTTTTTTTCTTCCACCACTCCCTGTCTGATTGTTTTTCAGTTACTATATTAGGTCTATAAAAAAAACGTTTTCAGTGGATCCTCCTTTCTCTCAATGAGTCATTGCTGTGGTTTTGTATTTTTATGCTAACTTAGTAGGTACAAGTTGAAGCAAGCCAACGCCTAGCATTCAACCCAAAATGTTGCCCTCTTCAAAATGGATAGACTCAGAAGCTTCTTTGCCACTTCTTTCTTCTCTCTTTAATTGTTCCCTTGAGTTCTATCTTAAGTGAGCCATATCATAGCCTGTGCTTCTTCTGCAGCCATAGAGCACTGATGGACTAGAGGGGAATAAAAGGGACCCTGAGGGAGGAACTCCATACTAAACAGTGGTTACATTGCCTCCTAGAGATGAAGGCTGTTTGTTGGCTGACTCTGTAACTCTTCCCCCTTATTGTCAGATATGGCAATGGGGATCACTGATTAGTAAAGTCAGACTCCCCTGACATGCCATTTTGGGGAGGTGAAGGCTTGTGATGAGTGACAATAAGGGAAACTTCACTGGTCGTATAGAACATGCAAACTCAGCTGACATCTTTGAAATATTTTTCCCATGACCTAATTGTTCCATTAGCATTGTATAAATCTGTATTCACTTTTTTATTGAATTTTAGTCTTTTATTATGGGGACAAATATTTTCCTCTTTTGCAGAGGAGTAAGGCATTGGATATGCTCCTTGCATCTACTTATGTGAAGTCATCACTAGCCTGACTGATCTCTAGGTTTGGGATGGGTCCATGAAGATACTTTATATTCGCTTCACAATCAGCACCCACAGAGGAGCAGAGCTCACACAAATGAGCTCCCTGTCCATTGAGCAGTTTTCTATGTATTCTGTCCCCTATCTCGCCTAGCAAGCCCCACAGAGATGACAGCAACTACAGGTTGGAGACACAGGACTGAGAAAGATTTAAAAAAAAATCATTTTGGTGGGGCTTGAGTATGGTTATGAGGTGCTTTGTCCTCACACAGCCTCTACCCCAACTGCCTGTCTGGGCTGGGTGAAATATTTTGGCTTGTCAGATGGGAGAGCAGGCCCCTCAGAACTAAATGATCCCCTCCCCATACAATCTAACTTCATTGAAATATCATAAGAATCTCTTGAATGGCGATGTCTTCTAGCATGTTACTCAAGATCTTTTCTGTTTAGATATTTTCTGCATCTCTTATTTCTAAGTTGCCAAGTAAAATACATGGAAGCTCTCTGTATTTGTTCACTGACAGGATGTGGCTATACTGTGACAACCCCTATTCCATTATTATAGTTCTAATTTATCCTTGCACACTACCTTTCCTGTTGTGATGTTTGTAACCAAGGCAAATCACTAGAACTTATTGAAGGAAGATATCCTAGTTTGCCAAATTGAATAAAATATCTATCTAGCTGGCAATCAATTCTTCATAAAGACATGTTGGCGTTTAACTGTTGTGTTTTACACGTCTTATCTTCAGGATATATTTCACCACATTTTCTAAGGAAATGAGTGCCCTAAAATAGCTTATATAAAAATTAACAATATTTTACTTAGAACTCTAGTGAGACTAATCAGTTCATAATGGCCTACTTTCCTGTTCTCAATTTTATTCTGTATGCATTTTTCTTCTGGCTTAAATAATGAAGTAGCTACACTTATTGCTATAACATTGACAATCACAGTAAAATATATTTTTAATTTCAGTTTAATTGATTTAGTTTCGATGATAGGAGTAAATCATTAATTAAATGGATTATATTATAGCATAACAGTAAAGTTTATATTATAAACTTCATAGGCATCCATGGCAAAACTTGACCTATGCTGTTGTTGATTTTTTTGTTCAGTGACCAAACTGAAAAAAAAAAATCTGTTAATTTCAAACCAAAACTGAATTTTTTCTATACTTCTTGTCAAAAAAAAAAAATTAAAAAAAAATCACTTTGGTGAAACAAAACTTTTCAAATGTTAAACAACATTTTGTTTAGAAAATGTTTCAAAATAAGACGTTGAAACAGTTAATTTCAAAAATGTCAAACCATTTTGACTTTCTTGAATTTTTCCCTCTTTTTATTCATTCAAAACTATTTGAGTTTGACTCAATTTCATGAATAGGTTTGGCTGCCCCGAAACTGCATTTGTCAGCACATTTACTATCTGCCGGAAGACTTTGCCCAGCTCTAATTTTGAAAAAAAATATTGAGCATTTTTCATATCAGATGCAGACCTCACCATGAACAGCCATTCTCTTCTTGGTACTTGTCTAAACTACTGTAATGTGTTCTTTGGGAACTAACCTTGAAGGCACAAATACTATGATGATGGTGAATTATATATACTTGTGATTAATTAGCAGTTCAGGACAAGGCAGGATCAAATACTTATGTTCAGATATCTCTGAGTTGAGAAATGAGTTTAGAAATAATGCTTAGTTCTCTTTCTCCATATAATGGTGGGCACTAACTCATGGAGTACCCACTTGTATAAAGCCTGACATGTCACCCTCTGGTGGCCCTGTGCAGAATCACAGGTATATCCCTGCTTCATTTTCCCCAATAGGCTTCCAGTGACTTCAATGAGGCTTTCAAGTAGTCAACAATGCCCCTTCAGGGGTCTAATTTCTTTAACCAAAGTCCAGACATGGTACACAAGCAAGCCTTCACCCCAGCATCCTCGCTGGGGGCTGAGTTAATCTTAGTCTGTTTGTCCCACTTGAATCCATCTATTTTCTCCACCCAGACTCCTTACTGCTAAGGCCCTCTCAACCCAGGGCCCCCCTCTGGATTCAGGCCTCTTGCCATCACCTGAAGAAGGATTCCTTCTCTGGACTCAGGGGCCCCACAGAGGTCAAACCATTGCAATTTTTCTCTGGAACAGCACAGAGCTCCTCAGTGATCTGGACTGCCTGCCACTGCGTAGTAAAGTCTCTTCATTAGGACCAATTCTCCATAGGGCTTGGAATTTGTAGCACTTCTTTCAGAACCTCTTCTTTCTAGGGGTACCTTCCCTACGTCCTCTTTCCTGGTAAGCACCCTCACCAACTCCCCTGAGAAGTCCCATTCTTCAGGATCTTCCTCAGTTCTGCTACTGGGCCCTCATAGCCCTTTATTAGCCCAGATGTTCCTTAGCTAATGAACCACCCACTCAGCCATTTATGCAATGAACTCCTCACAGGTGGCTCTGGGTTTGCTTGTTCTCCTTAGGGGAGCCTGTCACAGGTAGGCTGGCCAGCCACCCATGACACTGCACATTTCCAGCTGGGATGTGGCATTTGAAACTCAAGCTTTGCCTGTTGAATACAACTTTTGATGTAGCAAATGCAGGTTTGTTTTTAAGTGATACTGCTTCAGGCAACTTCATGCTTGTTACCTGAATTTGGCTATGCTGAAACCAGACATTGTAAAGATTAATTTGTTTAGATCATAGTGAGTCAGAAGTATAAACTGCCTAGAACAGCTCAACTCTTTCTCACTAAAAAATGATGTAAAATAATGAGCTTGATTCACCAGGGGGACTTAGGTGTTGGAATGCCTAACTTTTAGGTGCTTTATACAATGCCTGGGGAGAGTGAGGCAGCTAAAAAGGGATTCACAGAAGCCAGCACATTGAGTGGGGAACCTAAGCCTGTGGTGGGCAACCTGCGGCCTGTCAGGGTAATCTGCTGGAGGGTCGCCAGACAGTTTGTTTGCATTTGTTCGGCCACCTGTAGCTCCCAGTGGCCGTGGTTCGCCGTTCCTTATATGACATGTGATCTTATTTTTGTTACCCTAATCTTTCCTCCCCTTCTCTTCTTTTGTTTGTCACACTCACTTGTTGTGTCCTATTTCAAATTACACAGTAAGCTCCTTGAGACTGGGACTGGGTTTACCTGTGAGTTTGTGCAGTACTTAGTACAAGAGAGCCCTGATGCTGACATCCCAGAGCACCAGATAAACAGCAATCTGCTCCACGATGCTGTCAGTAGCTGACATCCTATCAACTGTCTCCCAGATTTCCCTCCAAAGAGTAATCATAGAATCATAGGACTGGAAGGGACCTCGAGAGGTCATCTAGTCCAGTCCCCTGCACTCATGGCAGGAATAAGTATTATCTGGACCATTCCTGACAGGTGTTTGTCTAACCCTGCTCTTAAAAATCTCCAATGATGGAGATTCCACAACCTCCCTAGGCAATTTATTCCAGTGCTTAACCATCCTGACAGTTAGGAAGTTTTTCCTAATGTCCAACCTAAACCTCCCTTGCAGCAATTTAAGCCCATTGCTTCTTGTCCTATCCTCAGAGGTTAAGAAAAACAATTTTTCTCCCTCCTCCTTGTAACAAACTTTTATGTACTTGAAAACTGTTATCACGCCCCCTCTCAGTCTTCTCTTCTCCAGACTAAACAAACCCAATTTTTTCCATCTTCCCTCATAGGTCATGTTTTCTAGACCTTTAATCATGTTTGTTGCTCTTCTCTGGACATTCTCCAATTTGTCCACATCTTTCCTAAAATGTAGCGCCCAGAACTGGACACAATACTCCAGCTGAGGCCTAATCAGCGTGGAGTAGAGCAGAAGAATTACTTCTCGTGTCTTGCTTACAACACTCCTGCTAATACATCTTAGAATGATGTTTGCTTTTTTTGCAACAGTGTTACACTGTTGACTCATATTTAGCTTGTAGTCCACTATGACCCCCTGATCCCTTTCTGCAGTACTCCTTCCTAGGCAATCATTTCCCATTTTGTATGTGTGCAACTGATAGTTCCTTCCTAAATGGAGTACTTTGCATTTGTCCTTATTGAATTTTATCCTATTTACTTCAGACCATTTCTCCATTTTGTCCTGATCATTTTGAATTTTAATCCTATCCTCTGAAGCTCTTGCAACCCCTCCAACCATGGTATCACCCGCAAACTTTGTAAGTGTACTCTCTATGCCATTATCTGAATAATTGATGAAGATATTGAATAGAACCAGACCCAGAAGTGATCCCTGTGAAACCCCACTCAATATGCCTTTTCAGCATGACTGTGAACCTTTGATGACTACTCTCTGGGAATGGTTTTCCAACCAGTTATGCACCCACCTTATAGTAGCTCCATCTAGGTTGTATTTCCCTAGTTTGTTTATGAGAAGGTCATGTGAGACAGTATCAAAAGCTTTACTAAAGTCAAGATATACCATGTCTACTGCTTCCTCCCATCTACAAAGCTTGTTATTCTGTCAAAGAAAGCTGTCAGATTGGTTTGACACAATTTGTTCTTGACAAATCCATGCTGACTGTCACTTATCACCTAATTATCTTCTAGATGTTTGCAAATTGATTGCTTAATTATTTGCTCCATTATCTTTCCGGGTACAGAAGTTAAGCTGACTGGTCTGTAATTCTCCAGGTTGTCCTTATTTGCCTTTTTATAGATTGGCACTATATTTGCCCTTTTCCAGTCATCTGGAATCTCTCTTGTCTTCCATGACTTTTCAAAGATAATCACTAATGGCTCAGATATCTTCTCAGTCAGCTCCTTGAGTATTCTAGGATGCATTTCATCAGGCCCTGGTGACTTGAAGACATCTAACTTGTCTAAGTAATTTTTAACTCCTTCTTTTCCTATTTTAGCCTCTGATCCTACCTCATTTTCACTGACATTCACTATGTTAGACGTCCAAACACCACCACCTTCTTGGTGAAAACCAAAACAAAGAAGTCATTAAGCACCTCTGCCATTTCCACATTTTCTGTTATTATTGCTCCCTCCCCCATTGTGAAACGGGCCTACCCGGTCCTTGGTCTTCCCCTTGCTTCTAATGTATTTGTAGAATATTTTCTTGTTACCCTTTATGTCTCTAGCTAGTTTGATCTCATTTTGTGCTTTGGCCTTTCTAATTTTGTCCCTACATACTTGTGTTATTTGTTTATATTCATCCTTTGTAATTTGACCTTTTTCCACTTTTCATAGGACTTTTTTTTAATTTCTAGATCATTGAACATCTCCTGGGTAAGCCACAGTGGTCTTTTGCCATACTTCCTATCTTTCCTACGCAGTGGGATAGTTTGCTCTTGGGCCTTAATAATGTCTCTAAAAAACTGCCAACTGTCTTCCCCCTTAGACTTGCTTCCCATGGGATCTTACCTACCAACTCCCTGAGTTTGCTAAAGTCTGCCTTCTTGAAATCCATTGTCTTTATTTTGCTGTTCTCCCTCCTACAATTCCTTAGAATCCTGAACTCTATCATTTCATGATTACTTTTACCCAAGATGCCTTCCACTTTTAAATTCTCAACCAGTTCCTCCCTATTTGTCAAAATCAAATCTAGAACAGTCTTTCCCCTAGTAGCTTTCTCCACCTTCTGAAATAAAAAAATTGTCTCCAATACATTCCAAGAACTTGTTGGATAATCTGTGCCTTGCTGTGTTATTTTCCCAACAGATGCCTGAGTAGTTGAAGTCCCCCATCACCACCAAATCCTGTACTTTGGATGATTTTGTTAGTTGTTTAAAAAAAGCCTCATCCACCTCTTCTTCCTGGTTAGGTGGTCTGTAGTAGACCCTTACTATAATCACCCTTGTTTTTTACCCCTTTTATCTGGGGGGAGGGATAGCTCAGTGGTTTGAGCATGGGCCTACTAAACCCAGGGTTATAAATTCAATCCTTGAGGGTGCCACTTAAATCTGGGGCAAAAATTGGTATTTGGTCCTGCTAGTGAAGGCAGGGGGCTGGACTTGATGATTTTTCAGGGTCCCTTCCAGTTCTATGAGATGGGTATAAATCACATATAAAATCCTTGCCCAGAGACTTTCAACAAGTCTGTCTCCTATTTCTATCTCAACCTCAGTCCAAATGTATGAAGGACAAGCTAATGCTGTTCAGGGAAACAGTAACGTATAGTGTAAATTGTACCTTTGGGAAGTTAGTTAATAAAAATAATAAATAATTGTTATTAATACATTGATTCCAACATGTTTTAAAAGAAATATTAAATGCAGAAAGGAGAGTTTTAACTATCTTCATCATTGTGACCAGGGTTTGATGGAAGCATATCTGTATGGTGGGAGAGTGGCATGAGATACATAGGTCCCTATTCAGGATGATTCTCTGAATTGGAGCCATAGGCAGGGCGGAGAAATTAGCTGGAGAATACGGGGAAGCGGAAAGGAGATCAGAAGAGCATCAATTCTTGGGGATGAGGTGAAGGATATAGATCAGGGGTCGGCAACCTGCGGCATGCATGCCAAAGGCGGCACGTGAGCTGATTTTTGATGGTACGCTGCTGCCTGCCAGCGTCCTGGCACCACTCCGCCCCCCCGCCCACCGATTTCCCCTGCGGGGGCAGGAGGCAGAAGCTTGGTCATGCCAGCAGCCAAGCTTCCCCCTCCCCCGCTTCTTCCCCCAGCGTGGTGCTTTCCTGACCCTCCCCCTCCCCTTCCGTCTCCCTTTCCCTGCCGCCAATCAGCTGATCGCCCTTGCGAGGGGGAGGGGGAGTGGAGCCGAGCCGCAGCATGCTCGCTGCTCTGGGGAAGAGGCAGAGAAGAGGTGTGGATGGGACCCTGGGGAAAGGGGTGGGAACGGGGTATATCCTCTTCAGCCCCCTGCCATGAGCACCCCCATGAGCTGAGCACCCCAGCCCTCTGCCCTGACCCCTGACCCCCCCACACACCCAGCCCTCTGCCCTGACCCCTGAACCTCCCCCACACACCCAGCCTTCTGCCCTGACCTCTGAACCCCCCCACACACCCAGCCCTCTGCCCTGACCCCTGTACCCCCGCCACACAC
>NW_020664409.1:39889996-40043671 GCF_002925995.2 Terrapene triunguis
AGCCCTCTGCCCTGACCCCTGTACCCCCGCCACACACCCAGCCCTCTTCCCTGACCCCTGCATCCCCTCACACATACCCAGCCCCCCCACACCCCATGCCCTGACTCTTGCACCCCCCCCCACATCCCCACCCCCACCCTGAGCACCAAACAGGAGCTCCTGCATCACCACCCCTACATTCCCACCTGCACCCCCAGTCTGGGGTCCCTGCTGCTGGCCCCTGCCAGCCGGGGTCCCGCAGGCCCCGATCAGCCCGCTGCCAAACTAGGTGAATGGAACCCCAGGCTGGCAGCGGGCTGAGTGGGCCAGCGGCGTAAGATCAGCATTTTAATTTAATTGTAAATTAAGCTTCTTAGACATTTTGAAAACCTTGTTTACTTTACATACAACAATCGTTTAGTTATATAATATAGACTTATAGAGAGAGACCTTCTAAAAAACGTTAAAATGTATTACCAGCATGCGAAACCTTAAGTTAAAGTGAATAAGTGAAGACTTGGCACACCACTTCTGAAAGGTTGGGGGAGGGATAGCTCAGTGGTTTGAGCATTGGCTTACTAAATCCAGGTTTGTGAGTTCAATCCTTAAGGGGGCCACTTAGGGATCTGGGGCAAAATCAGTACTTGTTCCTGCTAGTGAAGGCAGGGGGCTGGACTCAATGACCTTTCAAGGTCCTTTCCGCTCCTAGAAGATAGGATATCTCCATTGATTTATTTTATTTTATTTTATTTTATTTTAAGGTTGCCGACCCCTGATATAGATTATCTTCTTCATCTAGCTCTCACCCAAATTTCCCTATAAAATAAACCCAAATATGTTGATTTAAGGTATGTACACTGTATGTTTACCTCCTCTAGGTCCAGTTTTGTAATCAAGCATTGAAACTTCCCCAAAAATAACATTCAGCACTGCCTGCTTTTTCCATTCATTTCTTTACAAAATGAGTTTATCCCCATCCTACTAGCCCACATTTTGCACAAACAGCAGCCTCTTGGGTGCTATGTCATTCACAGCATGGAAACGCTGAATCTTTTGCACTCATTTTTATTATTTGTCACTTTTAAACATGTAGGTGTGCGTAATTTTTTTCAGAAATATTTGTCTATCTATAAGACATCCATAGAAAAACACTAGAGTTTTCTTTTAAAAACAGAATCGGTCATGTTGAAAAATAGATTCTTTGCCAAAATAAATACATTTGTGAGTTAAAATTAAATTTTGAAAATGGTAGCTTACTCCTTAATAACATTTCTTTAGAGAGATACAGGGAAAGGGTAACTAATGCAACTATAAAGTGTGTAAAAAAAGACATTTGATATGTACACAATATCTATCTTTTCCCATATGTATTAATAAACAATAGAAAACAGTAAGTTAAAAAATTAAATACTATACAGAATACATGTTACTTGATGGTAAATATATTCTGGGTTTTGCTGCACTAACATTTGTGAGAATTGAAAAGTAAGATTATTTTTTGCAAAACTGGCTCTTTTCATTTTTGTGCTTGCGTGATTTACTGTGAAAGCTCATGGGCAGATCACAGAAATGTCAACAAAGCATGGCTATTTATATAGTAAACGCAGATGAAGGAGTGGCAGATAGGACTAAGAATAACACAAGCACAAGTATGCCGGGATAGTGAGATATATGCACACCACAGCTGCTTTGTTTGGCAGGAGCTGGAAGCTAAGTCTGCTAAACATCAAAAAATATTGCATGCTTTTCATTTTGGTCTGCTGTACACTTAACATGTTTGCTGGCATAGCTATGTCTGCAACAAGTTGTGTCCCCCCGCCCCCCACTCCTAACAGACATAGCTATGCAAGCAAAAGCCCTTGTGTAGACACAGTTATACCAGCCAAAAATGCCATTTTGCCAGTATAGCTTATTTAGTTCGGTGAGCTGGTAAAAACTACATCAGCAAAAGAACTTTTTTTTTTTTGCTGGTATAGGCTGTGCCTCCACTAGGAGGGTTTACCAATATGTCTGCACCAGTAAAGTTTCAGCAGCAAACCCTTTCTGGTGTACTCAAGACCTTGGACTGAACACAACTCTGAAGTGTCTTATTACAGGATCACTTTTTGTTTTGTTTTACACAAGTCTATAAAACAAAGAGAGTAACTGTTATGAGCAAAAACATTCATTTTTTGTTAAAAATGCTGGATTAATTTCTTGTTAGTAAAACTAGAGTATAAGCACTAACTAACTAGAGCCAGGCATTATTGAATCTTCTTCACCCAGCTACAATAATATTTCTGACTCTTGATCATGAGTACTCATTTCTGTCCTGAGCAGAGGCTACTCTTTGTATACCCATAACATGTATATAGTGTATTTCTTCTCAGATCTTGAAGCATTTTACAAAGGATGGTAAATATCTATATCCTCATTTTACAGATATAAGCACAGAGAAGTGAAGTGACTTTTTCAAGGACACAGAGGAGATCAGGGGCTCTCAGAAACCGAATCTGGTCACCTCATTCCTAGTCTAGCCTTCTCCACTGGACCAAACTCTTTCTCTTAAAGTTTGAGATTACTGTAGTTAGAAACAAGTAAACTTATTTTCACTTATATCCCAAACAGCATTTGAACCTATTTCTAAAAGGAGAGGCGGGGGATAGGCTATATGACAGCTAGAGAGAGAAGCCTACCTGTAGGCTTAGTGGCAGCATTACATTACTGTGTTCTTAGGCATGTAACCTGATTTCTTGGTTTGAATCATGGAGCCAGGCCTTGGAAGTCAGAAGACCAACTCAATAACATTTTGAGCCAAAGAAGGATAGTAATATGGACTTCCTGAAATGCTTGTGTGCATCAAAACGTTTAGACTTTCTGTTGCACGACTAACAACCGTCACTGCAAGTTTGCTGATGGAATTCATGAATAATTTTGAATAGCAAAATTTATAGGCAGTTTATGAACAGACCAGAATGCTTCTGTTGTGAAGGGGGGAGCGCAGGATGCAGCAAGCAATGGCTTCTACTTCTCCCTGGCCCCTTTTGGATGTCTTGACCCCTAGGGACCTTAGTGAGGAACAATCATTGCCTTTGGCAGTGTGCAGTAATTGTAAATGTATCTAACCACTGCACAGGGGCATAAGGGGAAGGGCTTTCAGCTTTTATGAGTAGTTAATGGTTAGGTACATTGAGAAAAACATTTGCAGGCTCTCCATAAATGTTAATTGTGTATCATATATATTGGTCACTGATTACTTTCTTACCATCTGTAGTCTAAACCAGAGCTGGTCTCAAATTGCTCAAGAAATGTGAAATATTAATTTCTCTCTTCATTAAAAAAAATCTATAAACTATTTTTTACAAATAAAGGAGTATTTTCTGAACCAATTGTTTGCTATATTGGACTAGTACAATACTTAGGACATTTGTCCCATCTTGTTTCTAGAGTTTTGATGTCCTATTTTCTCATATTAATAATAGAAATAGCCATTTAAAATATCTGTTACTAGTAGATCAAATTAAAATAAATAATTATTTTACAAACTATTTGGTGGAAAATTAATTTTTCCTTACTCTTTTGTGTTTCATTATGGGCATAATTTTGATGAGCTATGGAATAATGGAGTTAGTAAGACCATCTCTTGTGGTCATAGTGAAGTATAGGTTGGAATATAGTACAATTTATGGACCCAGTCCTTCATCACAATATAGCTTTGATCCTTCATGGGCAGGCCCCTGCTTCCTTATGGATCAAGTTGCAGCCTTGTGGCCTATATATTTATTTCATAAATAGTCTAAATTCTTCAGGCAGAGCCATATTATAAAGCAGAACTGGACTGGGGCTCAGAAGACCAAAGTTCTACTCCCAAATTTGGCACTGGCTGCTAGGGGACTGCTAGGGCAAGCCATGTCCCCTCTCTGTGCCTCAGTTTCCCCATCACTCTGATGCTTGCCACCTTTATTCAGTTATTTGAGAGCTACTGATGAAAAGCACTATGTAGAGCAGTGGTCTCCAAAGTGGGGATCCTTGGGGGTGCGCGGCAGCAGGAGCCCTTTCCCCCCCCCCCTTCGTCAGTTCGGGCGGGGGTTCGAGCGGCTTTATTTTGCTTCGGCAGTTCGGGCGGGAGTCTGAGCGGCTTTTTTTTTCTTTTTTCTTTGGCAAAAATGGTAGAGCTGGCGCGGCAGGAGGTGCGTGCTCAAAAATTTTTTACTTATAGGGGTGCGCGATCAAAAAAATGTGGAGACCACTGATGTAGAGGGAGGTATTATTAGTTTAAATATATATACATTAAGGGTACAATTTTCAAAATTGCCGATGTGATTCAGCTGCATAATTACTTGTCCCTTTTTTGAAAATTGTACCCTTAATATATACAGCATTACTATACTGAATTTACTAAATGTGAAATTATGGTATACAAAATCAAGCAGTAAGTAGTCACTGCAATTAAGTATTAAATAATTATACTGTACCTGAGAGATAATTGTATATACTAGGAGTAGCTTAGATTTGAAAACTAATGTGTACATATCACGTACTGTATTATTCAGCAGTAATTTGGGGTATCTCAAGTTGGGCACCCTGAAACAGAGGCACCCAAAATTAATAGATGCTTTAAAAAAAAAACTGACCGGAGTGTCTTGTCCAAAGTCACGCTGTGAGTCAGTGCCCGAGCCGGGAGTAAACCCAAGGATTTCCTACCTCACCTTCCTTTGCTTTAACCACAAGACCATTCCTCATCTATCACTGGTTGTGGATGATGGGCCTGGACCACCTCCTAACTCAGTCACTTGAGGAGAAGATGAACAGCAGAGGGTGATTGCTACTGGGAAGAGAAAGCAAAGAATTATTTGGTTCCTTATGGAAAGGATAGTACTATAGGGGGATAATTTGACACTTTTGGCCTTGACCTTGATGTGCCCTAATTCCTACATCTGTAAAACAGGAATAAGAACATTTACCTCTCTCAGATTATGCTGTGAGGTTTATTCACTTAAAAACATATCTGTAAAGTGCTTGGAGATCTTTGGATAAAAGGCACTTGCAAAGAAATATTTTTCTTTTATACTAGGCAAGGTATGTGTTTATTTTGAAACAAAAAACTGATCCTAGCCCTTCAGCTTCATTCTTCTCTCTTCTCCTTGCCTTCCCCACGCACACTTGAGCCACAGACGATCTGCAGTGGTTTCCCTTCCCTGTCTGGCCCTAAAACGGAGGAGGAGAATGGGATTGGAACAGGGAATAGTGAGTTTCAGGGGGAGTTCCAAGATCATTTACCTAAATCCTCTGCCCCTATGACTTTCTTTGGGATGGGTAGAGGGCTGCCCTTCCTAGACTGGGATGATCAGCTCTTAGAAAATGCCAGCCTGGTGGATAATCTTTCTATGGTTTCCTGCCTTTGGGAATCAGCAACATAATTTGGGGTTGTTTAAAAATATTTTTATGTTAATCAAGTGTAATTGCAGCAGCTAGATAGTATTTTGAAGCCTAAAAACACTTAACTTGAAGCACTGACAGACAGTACTTATTAACATTTGGAGAGAGAGGATATGATAAACATGTTACTACCCTCCCACCTGCACTTCTAATCTCTGTCCCTAAAACTATTGCAGCTGTTAAGAAGACATGACTTGAATTGAAGCAGAATGAGGAGGAACACATTTCCCTGTTAAAATGAAGTAACTGCTAGCAGAGGATACAGTTAAAGGACAGAAAGGAGAGGTAATTCGCTAAGTTAAATATTTACTATTTGGGACTTGGGCACATTCTCTTCCCTGGCTGTTTCTTGAGCAGCATTTACATTAAGATTGTTTGGGGTTTTTTTTTTAATGAAGTTGAAGTTGACATGGCTTTGATCCAACATCATTTTATTGAGCACCAAGGCTGAAAAGCTCTTCAAGTCAAGTGGCAGTGATCACGAGGCAGTGTAATTTAGCTAGCTAGCTAGCTAGCTAGGATAGATAGATAGATAGATAGATTTTTCTAGAATATTCCCCAAAATAGTAACACCAATTTAAGCCTGTATTCAGTATTTTTTATAATAATAGGCCAATGATGATATAGGATACTTTGGGCTAGATTCACAGGAGGACCTAGGTGCCCTGCCAGCTAGTGGAATTTACAACCCTAAGTTAGGTGGCCAGGCTCCCCACACACTGCATGGGGAGAGTTAGGTGCCTAAAAAAGGAACTCACTGAAGCCAACATGCTGGGCGGGAAGCCATCTAAAGCTATCCAGCGGGAAATTCTGATGGGGGCAGGAGCTACTCCCTGTCTCTCAAAGGGAGTTATGCGCCTATGTGTGCTCAGGACTCATAACTGTGAGCCTTCTCAGGAAGATGGGCACCTAACACAGTCAGCTGTCTTCATCAAAAACACACAAGAGGTGCTACCACCACCCCCCTTTCTGCCCAATAGTTAGAGCACTCACCTGAGATGTAGGAGACCAGCGTTCAAAACTCCACCCTGCCTGATTCAGAGCAGGAACCTGAAACCAGGTTTCCCTAGCCATGGGGTTAGAGTCATTTCCACTTCGGCCTAATGACTATTTAAGTATTTCATGCAAAGTGGAATAGTTTCAAGAGGAGAGTTTGAGAAAGATACCCCACCCCAGAATGCCTGCTGATAGTTCACTAGTTAGGGCGCTCATCTGGGAGGTAGAAGACCTGCATACCATGGGGGCACCACCTCCTGACTGCCATGCCTGTCTTTTGTTGGGGTTAGGCCTACCAGATCGGAACCCACAGGTGAGATATGTAGGGGAATGCCTAATTTTTGAATCCCACTGTGGGACTTAGATGGCTTTGCACATGCCCAGCAGCAGAAATTTAGGCACATAGGAAATTTAGAGGCCTACAGTGTTAGGCAACAACTGACTGAGATTTTGTGCATGCCAGTGGTGTCTAAACACTGTATTTAGATGCTGAAAGAGGCAGTTAGGTAGCTAAATCCTGCTTGTGAATCTAGCCCTTAATAATCATTTGCTCCAGGTTTTATGAGCGTCATCTTCTATACACGGTGTCAACTTTTGGGTGGGGAGGGTGGGACCAGGCCTGTGGACTCCCCTTGTGTGACCCACAAACATCATGCACAGAGTAGAATATCAGTTATATTTGTCTTTCAGCTAAATGTGAATAATGACGCTGTGATTGAACACACCATTCTTTCCTTTTGACAACTGACTAAATCTTGGCTAATAAATACACCCAGTAATGAAGCTGCCAGAATGACCCAGCTGAGGATAACTAGCTTCTGTTTCGTTCTACTTCGGTGTTTCTAAACCCTCTTGCTGCATGCACAGATATTTGGTGTGTGTGTGTTGCATCTCTGTATTTTGTGCATGCATGCATTTTTGCACATTATCTTTGAGAATGTGGTCGTTTGTGTCTAAATTAATAATGCTACAATAAGGACATTCAGGGCGGGACTGTGGCCCATCCTATGCACCAGCACAAGGGAATAAAGAGACATGAATCACCTTGTTACCCCCTTGCACAGTGCTCCTACTGCTGCTCTCAGCAAGGGTGGGGAAGCAGGCTCCATACAGTGCAGGGTGGGAAAGGGCCAGGCAGCTTATGCTAGCCAGGACATAGACCCAGGGAAGTATACTCCTTCCCTGGATAGCAGTGCAGAAACTGGGAGGGAGATTGGAATTTGTGACTCTAGTCTCAGAGTCATAATCTCCTTCTCATAAGCAATAACGCTTCTTTCTTTGGTCTCAAGGCAAAGCCACAACTGAGCCCTCAGTTACCAAATCAATATATTACCTGTAAATAACAGTCCACCATCTTTTAGACAGCATGTTACATGTTTTATTTTGCTCACTTATTTATTTGGACAGGATTTTTACATGTTTATTCTGCTCACTTTAATGAGAACAAAGCGATATGGGTGTACCAGTATGAAACCACAAGCTCAAAAATTTTCCTTTCCGAGTGCACACTTCTTTGACCTCGCCTTTACAAATAAAAGCACATAGCACATTGAAAGCAAAAACAATCTCACATGCAGTTTTCCTACTGGGGAGAATAATAGAGAAGGAACCACACATGAGCTAACCTAGTCACGCTGCTTAATGCAGTTTTGGAAAGCTGTCAGCTATCAGAGAGATGGGCGCAATATAAGATTCTGAATTGAACAGAATCAGGTTAGAGAAATTATCAAACATCTGGAATGTCAAAGGCACATCAACCCTAAATTAATTTCATTTTCTTGAGAATGTATGTTAGAAGTGCAGATTAGTTTAAGTGCAAAGGAGGTGTAATGTCAGGGTTTGTACCAAGGATGCCACTCCCTGATTTATCATACCATGTCCAAAATAAACTTGAGAACTACTAATCAGAAGGTCTCTATTATACACAAAGTGTTAGCCTTAGCTTGCACAGTGCCTTAGGGGTTCAGCGGTACATATCATGGAAATAAGAATTCCTTTGTCATTTAGCCAAGGAAGGAATTATCTTTGTAGTTCATGATTAGTTTAATAGCCAGTTAAAATAGGGAGTATCAACTGCAATAAGTCATGAAAAGTTAACCTGCTTGGTTCTTATTTACCATTTTCCACTTTTTAACTATTTGCTAAATTCCTGAAAAACACCAGTTGCTAAAAATACTTATTCTTTAGGACTATTTATAGCATACAACTTCTCCATGTACACTACCTCCTCCCCTACTCCAAGTATGTAGCATTAGAAGAAAGCTAAACCTATCTAGCCACTGAGAAAGCAAAAAATCAAATTGTAATCTATAGTATCACAACATTTTAAAAATGCCTCTCGTTCTGAGCCTCTCTGTCTCTCCTTTTTATTTTTTTGGTACTCCACATATAGGGGGTGAACATAAACACATGTTTGCATAAATATATCAGTCCAGTGTGGTACTTTATAAGTATTTCCACACTAGCTGTGTCTTGGCACATATTTTGGGCCACACCCCTAAGCAAGACCTAATAAACTGTACCCTACCAAGAGTAGCCTGGGAAGCCATTGGGCCCTCGATGTATCCCTCTGAATTACAATTCCATCCCTACTTTTCCCTTTCTTCGAGTGAGTACTAATTTTTTGCCAGCCTATACCAGCAGCAAATTATGACAACCTCTATAATGGCTTAGCTGCGCTGGCTGGAGCATTGGGAGGGCAGAACAGAGCCAACTCACTACTTGCTCTCTGCCCATTAGTTCCAG
This sequence comes from Terrapene triunguis, assembly GCF_002925995.2. Taxonomy (NCBI): domain Eukaryota; kingdom Metazoa; phylum Chordata; order Testudines; family Emydidae; genus Terrapene; species Terrapene triunguis. The sequence continues at coordinate 39,899,135 of NW_020664409.1, forward strand.
TGAGGCAGGCATGCAGTTTCTAATATCCCCTATGCGCTCACATCCAAGGTTGGGTAGCTCACAATGGAATGCCAGGATACTTATTTTTAAGACCTTTCCTCTATCCAAGTATATGCGCACAGAGATGAAAGATACATGAATCCAAACAGCATGTAGCTTGATACTGTGCACAATTTACTTCCAGTTTCATATATGAATTTGGCTACCTTTCACAACCTGTTGAAAACATAATCACATATATCTTACAAAATCGAAGAAGTTGAAATGTGACATTTCTCAGGGGTACTCAGGGTTGTGAGGCACCTCTCTACCATCTGCCCTTAGCATGAGGAAGACTTGTCTGTTCCTGCCGGGAGTCAGCTCCCCAACTCCACCGTCCACAGGCAACATAAGCACTCCCCACTGGACCTATTCAGGCCCTCTTCTCTCTCTACAGGTTAGCCATAGGCACATTGTAACCGCTGAGCCCTCCGAGCTTCTCCTTGGAGTGTCCTGCCACTGTTCTACTAGACACTTGCAGTATTCACAGATTGGCTGCTTCTGAAGAAGCAGTACACCCCAGCTTACCAGCTACACCTCAGAGCACAGCACTTACATATGTTTATAGTGAAATCACGAATAGGTTTATTTAACAAAGCATAGAGCTTCAAAGTAATAGCAAGAAGAAGTATGGAAACAAATGGTTACGTATCAAATCAAAATCATAAGATGCATTCTAGAACCTGGACTTACTAACTAGATACTTTCATGTCACTCAGAGCAATGCTCACCCAAAGTCCTTCCAGCGTTTTACAGCCAGGCTTGCCTGGGACCTTCCATTTATGAGACAAGTCACACTCTCAACTTGTCTCCTCAGTGAAAAGATCCAGGGTGTCTGTTTTCACCCCCATATCTAACAACAGAACAATCCATTGCCCTTACCCATAAACAGGACACCCCACTGCTGGTTGATTTTTCCTATATACTACTTTCTTGTAAATTTTCCAATCTTTTAATTAGCATCTGGCTTGGTATGCAAATAGGCATACATTTTGAGGCACACACTACACAATGACCAGATACGGAGATAAGCATCTGTTATCCCCTGCCTGAAAGGAACCTGTCTGAGACATGTCACCTTCTGGGTACCTGCCTTAAGAACATAATTTTCTGTACAGATACATAACTCCTTACATATTATCTGTACATACATTTCACAATGATTATGTAATCATTGGGCTACTGGGCTAGATTGATACCTGACATGCCACATGCATATATCTGACCCAGGGGAGCCCTTGCACACCTTGTGCTCTCTGCCAGTTGGCATCAAGAAGTCCCCGGGTCACATAAAAACAAGTTAAATGACATAATAAATTTTGTTTTCAGTGTTAGCCGTGTTGGTCCCAGGATATGAGAGAGACAAGGTGTTCAATAAAAGATATTACCTCCCCCACCTCGTCTTGCTCATAATAAATCTTAGACTTCCCACCTATTAAGAATAAACTTTATTGTTAATAATTACAAGAAATGAATATTCTACCACAACACAATAACTTTAATTCTGATCAATAGATTTTTTTAAAATAAACTTTTTTGATATCTCAATTGTTTCTTTTAAGAGATATTGTAGTGTGGGAATTATTGGTTAATACAATATCTTTATCAATCATTAGGTTTTTTCTAGAATGCTTATAATTGCATTTCTTGGAATAATGTTTATATATGTAGTCATACGCAGGATGCTGGGCTAGATGAACCCTCTGATCTGATATGGTTTAACAGCTCCCAAGTTCCTATTTTTATGATCCTAGGTAACCACACAGTTGTCACTTTACAACATTTTTTTTTAAAAGGAATGTTTTGGTTTAAGTCTTTCCCAAGGCAGTTTTGATGGTATTGATGTTCATAGAATCATAGAATATTAGGGTTGGAAGAGACCTCAGGAGGTCTTTCTATCGGTAAATGAAGATACAGTTCTTATATTTTACATAAAATACATGGGATGCACTGTTTACCAGTTTATTACACTGAAGGCGCGAATGGAGTTGGCCAAACTAATTATGTCTGGAAATCAATATCCATATCCCTGCATGTTGCATGAGCCAGTGTCAAAATCTATCTAAGTAATCTATTGGTATTTTAAAGCACTATCAGCATTGTGCATTGATTCAAATACAACCCTAAGGTGGTGAAGTATTAAAAGTGACTCCTTTTGCTTTGAATTTTGTGATGTAATGTGATTTCACTGAGCTGAAAGCGGGGGACAAAGACACATTAGACATTTCACAAAATATTTATAAAAGGAGGGCACCCGAAATCTAGTAATACAGTTTTTCATACTACACGAAACATTAATCTCTGACTCTAGAAGTCTAGGAAAACATTGATTTATGGACAGAAGGGGGCCATTATGTTCTATTTCTCTGACCTGCATAACACAGGCTGCTAAAAATCATGCTGGAATTGAGGCGAGGGAAAAGCAAGACTGTAATTAGAATGACCTGAGTCGGTATCATTTTATTTATTAAATAGTTTTTTCATGATATTCCCTAACAAATATGAATGAAGTAGACGTAGCTTTCTCAGTAGTTTCACAAATCTTAAAGAAATTGATATTTAAATAGCAGTTGGAACTCGCTCTCCCAAAAAAAGTCAGGCGGCCCTATGCAGCTGCTTACATCAGCTACTTTTTTCATATTCATAGGAGCTGCCACTGGCCAAAGAAATTAAGTGGGTGAAATATTAGGACAAGGATAATTGTCTGCCTGACCTAGAGAGCAAGTATGTCTGGAACAGCCTGTGTTTGTAGCGTAGCATCCTTCCCTGTGACCCAGACAACCTGATTCTGTGGGATAGTATTTTTTTATGACTGGATACAGTATTTCATGAGAGACTTGTAATCTAATGGCCTGAGCACAGGATTAAATTCCATGAGCCCTAATCATGTCTCTGACAATAACTCCCTCATGGTTTTGGGCATACCATTTATCTTCTCTAACAGAGCAGCTACACCTGCAAATTGGAACAATAATGCCTACCTCACAGGGATGTTGCATTAATTGGTTAATGTAATTGGTTAATGTTTGCTTTGAAGGTGAAAAGTTGTACATATTTATTATTGCGGCAAATCATGGAGGCCTTACTCATTTCTCAGTCAGACTTCAAGGAGAATGTTGTCTGAGTAAGAACTTCAGGATTTCATCTCTTATTGTTAAATTCATAGGTGGACTTCAAACAGTCACAAAAATTGTGAGACTGTGGTACATCTGCCTCTTGAAGACTTCAGACCTGACAAAATCTAGAATTTTTCTACACCATAAAGACTTTTCAATGGGCAAATGTAGGAAGATCAGTGGAGAAAAAATGAATATAAGTGAACAGAGGCAGGAGGAAACAATAACCACAGTTTTTCTACTGCCAGGAAAAAGAATCAATCTTCTGAAATTATTAGATGCTCGAATGATCATTGTGACCTTATTTCTAAGAAATAAGATTATCACTCCCAATCACTTGCTCACACAAAAGAGTAAATGAGATTCAAAAATATCCAAATGTCCACCACTAAAATATTGAAATTGGGAAAAAACAAAGCCAGAAGTTACCAGCTGATCTTCATGAGGAATAGGGGTGGGCTTGGGAGGGGTAGTGAATAAATCCTGGGTACTCGCAGCATAAATTGGAGGAGTTGAGATCTAATGTGCTGCTCAGGACACAGGGTTTTGTCTCTACGAGACTGTCAATATGATTATTTCATTTGTGTAGTAGCTGTGGCAACGATGGATGTTTTCCCTCTATGTGTTTAAAAAGAAATGAGATAAGATTCATGAATGTAGCTAATGAGTTATTGCCCAGCATAAAGGCATCATTTTTCTTTAATAAACAGCTCTGTAGGAATTTTCTATTCAAAAGTGTTGTGGATGGTTAATGTATTTTTGAAGTAATGATATTTTTCTTGCAGTAAGGAATATAGTTGTTCATATATTTTGGCCTGATGCCCAGAAAATATGTTGCTGAATAGGCTTGTTCTTTAAGAAGGTGACTGTATCAATGCACTCTGTTGCATTGTCCCATGCAGGAGAAAAGACAAGGGATTAGGTCACAACCTTGTTAACTCACCTGGGAACTATTTGACATTGCAAATCATCGGTCTCCCTTAATCATTCCCACATATTTGAGGGCTGCATCAGTGCTCTCCTCTGCCCCAAATCTGGTCCCAGCCCATTACGAGGACCTAGTATGAGGGTTAAGGGACTGGAGAAATAGGGTTGTCTCCTTGCTGTACCAGACAGTAGGAGCCCTAATTCCATTCCCCAACTTTCTAAGTGCACTTCCAGTTCCAACTCCAGTTTATCAGGGAATCAGACCCCCTATGGAACAACTAGTACCTGACTTGGACACCTGCCATCAGGAAAGCACCAGCAATTAGCTTGGCTGCCCAGCCCCCTCTCTAGTCTCAACCCAATCCAGGATCCCAGATAGTTAACAATTCCCTCCCTAACACCAGCCAAAAATATGTTTGTTCCCCAGATGGAGAAGTATACCCCATTATTCCTGTATGGCTCAGGTACCCATTATGATATTTTTTGATGGGTAATTATTGACACTTCCCATTGATGTACAGATTTAGCCACTTCTTGATTCATGTACCATCTGGCCTTGTCAACCCATGGAGGACAGCAGCTCCAGTATCTGGTGGCCCCTGGCTGCCAAAGAATGTAGGAGGTCCCTCGGCTCTCCTCCCATACCAACTCAGAATCTTCTCTCCACTGAGGCCCAGCTGTGAACCTCCAGGGCATGTAACCACTTGCCTGTGCGCCCAGTGCACAATCCTGTGTCCACAGAGCCACACGCCTGACCTGTGCACTTGTTCCTGAAACTGGATATATAGTAAAATTAGCCCTTTAGATTATTGGACTCTGATTCTCAGTCAGAGGCCTCATGGACATCCTGTATGCATTTGGATGCTAACGCCCAATTGCCTGTACCCCTGATACCTTCCCGAGTTGGGCCGCAGCTGTTGCTGCCCCAATCTTGAATGAGTGGGACCTGAATTACCTGGCGTAAGACCCTTTTTTAAAAAACTCCCACAAACTAGTATTTTGTGAGGTGCTTTCTGTCACCATGAAGAAAGAAAGGTTCATCCCCAACCAGCCTCCATGTTTGTAAGTTCTTGAAGTCCCAACTAGATCACCATTTTCTTGTAGCACTATGGACTCAGCTTGCCCTCCCGGATCTGTTTTTGACATCCCACCAATCATTCACCCCATTGAAAGTCTCAAACCTTGCCAATTCAGGCACAAGTTCACTGACTCTAATGCTCCAAAAAATTCTACAGGACCGTCGCCTGGAACAACTGCATTGTCACATCTGGTGAAGAACTTGCATCAGATCCCTAAGAATCTGCATAGTGACAGGTTGGCCGGGATCTTGCCTTTGGCCTTTGGCTCAACAACACTCCACTAACAATCCCCTAACTAAAACCCACCACAAAGATCTGGATCATTTTTTATTCTGCTACAAACTGTGATGCCTGTTAAGTAACAAGAGATGGTTGATGACACCAGGCCATGGTGTACCAATAACACCAGGTACTGAAGTACTTGGTCTTCAGGACTAGGCTAGATCATAGGCAGGCCCACCCTCCTCTGCCTTCAGCAATTAATCTGCCTTCTGACCCCAGTCTCGTGTTGCTGACACCACAGAGGAGTTCCAGGGGGCTTCCCCTCTTGTGTCAGCAGCAGCTGCTTTGTGGCTGTGTATCTGAGGTTAAATCCTGGCCATTGACCTTAATGAAACCTTTGCCATTGACTGCAGTGGGGCCAGGATTTCACCCATCTACAGTGAGCAATGGCAGGAGCACATGCATCATAGGAGGGAGAAGAGAGGATGTGCGGGGGGAGGAGGTAGGGGAGAGGGGAATGGTGGATTTTTTTTTTTTAACCAGGACAGCTGTGGCCCAATGATTGGCTACCAAAAGAGATAGTAAAGTAACATTTCTAGAATTCTTTCCCATGTCGGTTGAAGTGGCTAGTTGGAGGCAGGAGTTTGTGAACAAAAGAGTGTGATTCTCGAGTGACAGCTTGGAGGTGATACACATTATCAATAGCTAGTCCCCCAGATCACCCAGGGTTAGGAGGTTGATGAGGGCATTACTCCCGTGGTGTTTAACTTACAGCATCTGTTTCACTGCTAAACATGTGCCCAGGATTAATAATGGCATAGGTGATGCTTTGTCATTGCTTAGCGGCTTGTTCTTTAAGAAGGTGATCATTTCGGTTGATTGTTTTGTGCCTTGTGCCTGCTTACTGAAACAGTTTTTAGTTGGAGTTCAACCAAACCTAAAATTCATGGGGTTCCCATGTGTTTCTGTGCTCGTTGCATGGTATGACTGGGTTTGTTTTTCTCCATTTCCTAGCAGAAAACAACAAACCTACGTCCACATATATAAAAGGCTTATTTGACTACCTCTTAAAAGATGCAGAATTGTTTTGAAGACTGTAGAGTGCCATGTAAAATAGCTCTCTTTAAAAGTGTCTAGAAGCAAACAGAAAAACCTGCTAAACTACTTTCTTGGGTTGGGTGTTTTGTGAATAATTAGCCTTGAGCAATGAAACTCCAGAGCCACACCTTACTTGAATCTTTGATCTGTCATCCTATAGCTGGAATCACATTATGGCCTGTATGCTTTATACTGATCTTGCACATGATAAAATCTTTGCCATTGCTTACATACTACAGCAAAATATTTATTTCTTTAATTTATCTGTGGATGTTGCAGTTCACAGTTGAATTATGTTGAAAACATACTGTTTGTTCATATTTTATTTGAATGTGGTTTAGTCTTCTTAATGCTTTGCTATTTTTTCATGATTTTGTTTCTCTTCTTTTTTTTAAAAAAAAATCTACCTTGAAAAGCTGGAATTCTATGACACCTACTTCCCTGATAACATCAGTTATGCTGACAATATGTATAATAATCAGTTTGCTGACAATACAGAATCTTCATGTGCCCTATTTAACAGGTGTACTTATTTAAAGTTGTTTGGAGTAAAATAAAACAAAATCATTTTTATGATTTATAAGAAGTATATAATTATTTTATGTTAATGTAACTTTTTAGGATAATTCCTTCTTTAAGGCAGAAATTTTATTAAAGAAGGGAAAGGGAGACATAGCCTCATGTACATATTATATTTGTGTATCTGACATGGTTACAAGTAAATATTCATTGCTGAATACTTGGGAGGAAGTGTGAAATAAGTGGTAATCTATATCACCTGTTTTCTAATCCTGGCTGTGCTGCTGACTCTGTTTGTAGCCTTGGGCAAGTCACTTAACTTCTCTGTCTTCCAACTTCCCAATATGTACAATGAGAATAATAATAATATAAGATTTATTGGTTTATTGTATATTGCTTTGAAGATTATAGGTCTGAATCTTCTCTCATTTACAGTGTAGCGCTCCATGCAGCTAATTTATAATAGTGAAAAAGAGAGAAGAATCAGGGTCAATACATGCTACTATTTTTCTGTGGATCTAGTTTATTTTATTGCAGAGGGTTCTGTAGGAAAACTTTGGGAATGTCCTTATGTTTTGTTTGGAAATTTGTGAATATCTCCATCCTATGTAGCAAGATTGATTTTTACTGTATTTTCCTTATAACTTCTTGTTACTGACTACTAGAATGGTACACAGAAGGTTAGTGGCAATTTGAGAAGTGATTCTACTGTGACTGATATCACTAAAAATGTTCCCACTTTCGTGTTTGATTAGCCAGTAGACAAGTATTTATTTGGGGACTATGATTCTTCCATTTCTTGCAGATATGACAGCAGATTAACCCAGCTACCTTCAGACTACAGCCTCCCCAGTCTCTCAAAATACAGCCACTTTTTCCTGTTTCCCTTCTGAAGCTCATACTGAGAACCCCTTCCCTGACCAATCTATACCGTTGGCTCCACCAGCTGAAATCCAGGGTCATGAGGAATACAAAGTGCATGCAGTCCTTGCTTCCCAATGGACACCTGGCTGCCTATACCATCTGGTGGACTGGGAAGACTACTTCCCCAAATAGCACACTTGGAGCTTGTATCCCATATCCATGCCCTGGACCTGATAGGGGAATTCCAGAGGGCTCATCAAGCCAACTCTGGACCGGTACCACCCTGAAGGGCTAAAACCTGGGACCATAGGGCAGTGGTTCTCAAACTTTTGTACTGGTGACTCCTTTCACATAGCAAGCCTTTGAGTGCGACCCCCCTTCTAAATTAAAAACACTTTTAAATATATTTAACACCATTATAAATGCTGGAGGCAAAGCGGGGTTTGGGGTGGAGGCTGACAGCTCACGATCCCCCATGTAATAAACTCACAACCCCCTGAGCGGTCCTGACCCCCTGCCATAGGGCGTCTGGGCTGTTGAGACCTCTGAATTACTACAGGAGGATCCTGTGAAGTTATGCTTGGCAGTAAGTACTATCCAGAACAGCCTGAGTGGTGGCCCCTCACAGCGCACTGATTGGCTGATACCTAGTATTTAAACTAGGAAGCCAGTGTGAAGAGCTCTCCATATCATAACCTGGCACTAACTGGTACCCTTGTGGTAGTGTCAGTAGAAAGGTTAAAGTTGAATGGCCAGTAAGACAAAGGGAATTTTTGGTGCATCGTGTGTGTGTGTGTGTGTGTGTGTGCGCGCGCGCGCGCAACTTTGGCAACAATTAAAACTCACATTTTAAAAAAATAAGAAAAGGAAGAGATCCATTATTTCTGCAGCCATGAAGCAAATTAATCCTAAAATAGGCAGCAACATCAATAAAATGCATTGTTTTTATGCTGGTCCGTGTACCCATTGTGATATGTTAACTTTTATTCTTGGCTGCTTAATTACCTAATATTTAAACAATTGTTTTTAGAAAAGGTACAGTGTATAACAACATGGATCTGTTCCTTCAACCAGTATACGAAATCTTAACCTTTCTACAAATATCAAGAATAGTACCATGAAGGTTTATAGCTATTTGGACTATGCATGGAAACGTACTTTTCTCTTAACTGAGCAACCAGCATTCTTCCTAACAAACACCATCAAACTCTGTCAGCAATAAAAATGCCATACACAAAATATAATCTTACTGATTCTGGTACTAAAGTGGTGACACTGAGTTACACCAGATTAATTTGAGGTCTATTATACAACTGTTTTGCTGTTTCCTATGTATCTGGTGTGGTGATTTTTTCTCTTTTTATGGTTTGGAATATCTATTCCTCCTTTTTCACCTGCAGTAGCTTTTTCAAATAGATGGTTCTGTTGTATCAGTGATTCATTGGTCAACCCTGTTACCCAAGAAATCTAATAACTTTTACATTCTTCATTGGATGAGTCTGACTCTGCTGTAAGAAATCTATTTTTTGCTGAACTAATAGCTTTAGTAGCTTGCCTTAAAGTGAGGACAAGAGTTAGGCAGTTTGAGTGTATGCTGAGAAATTATGCAACAAATACACTGTCATCCACACCCTGTTTATGAGCTTGGTCATAATGTAAGTCATTGCTGTTAATCTTTCGGTGAGGAAATGCTTTGAAAATGAAAAAAACGAAGACATCCATAGCAATTTATCTCACCATTTTTTTGACTACAGGCCAAATTCTATGGTCCTTACTCAGTGAAAACAATTAAAGTCAATAGGAGCTATGGCTAAGTAAGAGCTTTGGCCTTCATTCTCCACTGCTTTGTATTTGTATATTTATTTACACCTGTCGAAAGTGTGTTCCAAACAGATATATTTATAATATATAATATTTATACACACTTTGCATTGGTGTAAATGATTATGCAAGGTACAATGTAGTGAAGAATCATATTCATGTATGTATTGAGCAGCTGTAAGCACATTGGGCCTGATTCCCCAATCACTTGCACCATTTTTATACCTATGTATCTCTTTCAGGCAACGTATTCCTGATTTATACCAATGTAAGTCAAATGAGAAGGAGGCCTGTTGTCTGCACCCAAGAAATAACCATTAATATACATGCTGAAACATTTTGTATTGGATTCCAGTTCTATAATGTTATGACTGTCTTCAGATATTATTTTCTTGGACTGGAGTATTTAGTCAAGGCTTACATCAAACAGGCAGAATCTTGTTCCACATTGTTAGTTCTAAGCCTGAGGGTCTTATGTGTCCCTTTATTTGTCAGGACTTGCTGGTACCCTGATTAATCATTTACCACATCTGCATCTCCTAAAATATACATCAGAACTGGTGAGGATACCTACTCTTTGTTGGTGTTATGTTTCCATGCAGGCATAATTGAAAGGCCTTCAAGATTTGACTAGTATCCACTGTGTTAGGAATTAGTAGAGATTAGCCAAAACCAGAATAACTTTCCTAACACCCAGTCCCTGGAAGTTCACATAACCCAAATCTGAACCACCTGTTTCTCTTTTGTACAGCACAATCAAAACCCAATGGGAAAAGTTTAGCAAACCAAAACCACCTCCAGTTTTGCCCATCGTTACTTTTTACAGTAATTCTTCTCTCCTTTTTATGAGAAGATATCTGAAAACAAAATGTTAAACAAGGGAATGGCAGGTGTAATCTACTACTACAATATTGCAGAGACCCAGGGTCTCCTTGCAAGTTTTGTTTTTGTAGATATATAGATGTGTTCCACTAATCAAGGCACCATCAAGTACTGAAAAGACTAAGGGATGTTTATGACCTTAAGGCTTAAATGCTAAGAAATCCTTAGTGGAGCATGCACAGAGATATCCTATACAAATTCTAGTGACTTAATAGTACTGAATGGCTATCATGTACTCTTATACTACTTCCTGTCCACCCCACTACCACCACACATACAAACCACAAAATATACCTTTTTTTCATTCTAAAAAAGTTGTATCTATGGATACAGATTATGTTAAGTTTGATATGTAGGCAACAAGGTCAACTTTAAGATGATTTAAAAGTTTGTTGCTTTTAAAGGCCTAAAAATGATTTAACCTGTGAGCATTAATATTGTGTCAAAAATACACTGTGTTTGAAATCCATTTCAATGGGCAGTACAAATAAAGACTCCTAGTTGTTAATTTGGGTAAGACTAGTCAACTCTTGGAGGCCTTTTAATTGTACCTGCATTAAGTGTGGTGGTTTCAGCTCACCGGTAGTTCCAAGTATCTTTGATTATTGTTCTTCACAACCCCTAGGGTGTGCGGTTTTTTGTGTGTGTGTGTGTTTGATTTTAGTTAAAAAAAAAAGAGAGGAAAAAATGAGACGCTGCTTAGGTTTGATGGTTCAGATCCTCTCCTAGTATAAATGGTTGTAGCTCCATTGAAGTCAACTGAGCCATAACTATTTACCTTAGCAAAGGATCAGTCCAATAATACTTGTGCTTTGCCCAAAACTCATCCCAGGAAAGTTCACCTTTAAATTGCCGCCTGAGCCCCGGTCCCGGAGCCGGCGGAGATTTAAAGGGAATGGGTCCCTAAAAATGGGTGTATATTATTACTTCAGGCATATTTTGTGTGTTATTTACCAAGGTGAAGAACATTAAAATGGCCACTACGAATGGTACTAGAGAATAATTATATCACAAAATGGTACTAGGGAATAATGATCTTTTAAAGATATTGGTGGACCTGATTTTCCTGTTGCTTACACCAATTTATTGATTTACAAGTAAACATGAGGAGAATTAGGCCCTTCATGGACATTGTGTTCCTCCCCTAATCTTTCTTGCTCTGTTATCTTTCTCCCTCCTTTGCTATCCTGTGTTCTGCTATTCGCTCCTATCCCTTGCTCACTCTTGTGTTGTATATTGTCTCCCCATCCCCAATCTCTACTTCCCTTCCATAAACTTTCTTTTTCTAATTACCTTCTTTATCTTTCTCTGTGGGAGACCTAACAGAATTCTTTCTGAGATCCAGATTGTACTTTGCAGGCTCAAATGGACCCTCTATGGCATGTACCCACATTCTTCTTGGCTTAGTAATGCCAGCTTGAATGTTGTACCCAATGGAGATGGCGGGGTGGATGTCCCTCTGATCAACAACTACCAGTGGACTAAAGGGTCTGTCTTTGATAATAATGTTAGACTTATAAGCAACCCTCTACATCTGACTGTGGATCCTGGCAGATGGGGAGTTGGGCTGCATGAGAGAAGAGCAGTGATTAAGCTCATTACTGCAAAGTATGTTTCAAAAGGTGGTCATGGGTGCTTGCCAGAGGTGAAAGTAAGCTGGTACGCCCCAGTATGGCATACAGGCAAGAGCCAGTACGGCATACTGGACCGGCTTCCCCAGGCGGCAATTTAAAGGGCCTGGGGCTCTGATCAGCGGCTCGAGCCCTGGGCCCTTTAAATTGCTGCCAGAGCCCCGCTGCCGGAGACCCCGGGTAGCGGAGGTGGCTGGAACTCATGGGGCTCCGGCAGCGATTTAAAGGGCCCGGGGCTCAGCTGCGGTAGCTGTGGCTGGGAGCCCCTGGTCCTTTAAATCACTGCAGGAGCCCCACCGCCGCTACCCAGGGCTCCAGCAGTGGGGCTCGGGCAACAATTTTTAGGGACCCATTCCTGTGGAGTTAATAAATGAGTGGGCCCATGATGAACAGCTGAAAAAATATTATTGCGTGTTTATTGAAATGCTTCTAACAGCATGCACAGTCTGGATTTAATAAGGGAAAGATAGCCTCTGAGAGTAGCAAAGGAGAGAGAGAAGAGAACAGGAGAAAATAAAGAAGATAACAATAGTGGGTTCAGAGATAATGGAATGCGGGGGTGGGGTGGGGGGAGGAGAGGAGGCCAGGGTGGAGCTGAAGGGGAAAGTGTATGAACAAGAGAAAAGAGCACTCTGCAACAGTTTATGACTGAAAGCTCAGATCAGTTTTTTAACAAGCTACCCTTACTTAGAGCTAGCTGGGAATTTTCTGACAAAACAGAGGGTAGAAGAGCTGACTGTTGGCCACTTTGTTATATAAATAAATGGGCTGAAATTTTCAAAGACGTCTGTAGGATTAAGTTAATGGATCTCTAAATCCCCAGACTTGCTTTGAAAATCTCAACCATGGAGTACAGTGCTTTAAAAAATTCTTAAGCAACACACTATATTAATTATTAAACTTCATTCTTTCAAGAAACTGTCTTAGTTTATATGTTCATACTGCAGTTGTAACAACCTGACTGCAAGATTGCCATTGATGTGCCCACTTAGTTTCATATAATTTCATATACAGCTTTTAATCATTTTCATTTAAGAGAGAGGTCTGTAGAACTTAACTGGCAAATATTAAAGTGCTCTGGTATTCACAGAGCACTGTAATTTGTATGTGTTTCATTGGGTCTAATGCTTTTGTATATTGTATTGTCTTTGTAAATTATATATTGTGCAACAGATCATGAAAGCTTTGCAATATTACTTATTAAAGAGATACTAATAACACCAAGTATTTATGTAGCTCTCTTCATCTTCAAATCATTTTTCAAACATTAGCTAAATAACCCTCGCAATAACCCTTTAGTAAGTAAAGTATGTGCACTTTTTGGATGACACACTTTTTCAATTAATTTAATTTATTTAAAATGTATTTTAAATTTTGATTCAGTTCAGGTTGCCCATTCCTCTTTGTGTCTGACTATATTTGAATGACCTCTTAGAAATAAATAATTTTGCCCCTATTGATGGGTTGACACAATTTCACTTTTATTTTGCAGACTTCTCTCTCCCTTATTTTTCCAGAATCCAAGGCAAGCCTGCATTCCTCTGTTATCAGACATATGGTTCAGAGACTGAATTTAATGTTTAACTAAAGTTAACCCACACTGTTTTCATTTCCACAAGCTTGATGCAGCTTTTCAGTTTTCTGTGATGTGACTGGTATATTTAACTTTGGCTTATCATCCAAGGTCTGCTTGCTAAAGTATATAAATAGCCCTGAACATTTTTTCATGTAATTTTCTGAAATGCTTTTGAAGCATTTTTGTTGTGGTTTCAGAAGTCTATGTACTGTACTGTAGCTGGAAAGCAAAGGCATAGGGAACTTGAGTTGTCTGCTGAAATGTGTTGATTAATAAAAATTTGAATAGCATCCCAAATGTAAACAAAACACAAGCGATAACTTTTAATTGTGAATATAGGACCTCATCCAAAGCCCATTGAAGTTAATAAAAAGATCCCTCTTGACTTCAATTAATATTGGATCAGACCCATTCTCTCTCTTTTGTATAATGGAAAAGCATAAACTGTTTGGCCCAGATCCACAAGTGGTGTAAATTGAAGCAGCTCTGTTGAAGCTCATTTGATTGTTGATTTGCACCAGCTAAGCATCTAGCCTTTTATATTTGTAACGCTCTAAAAACAAATTCTCCTCTAGCCTATCTATTCAGTGTTCTTCAATTTCATCTTTTTATTTGTCACTGGAAACTATTATTTCTAGTTTCACAAAGACTAACTGTGACTAGAAGGAAAGAAATATGCCTATATCTACAAAGATGCACTATAGCTCCAAATAGCCCTTATGTATAATTTATTCAAAGGTGAGTGAAATCTTTGTCCAGGTAATACTCTATACTACACAGAACAACATCAATGTTGGAGAGTAAATGCCTCCCAGTTTGCCAGAGGACTGCTTTGTAGCCACTGATTTTATTAGTGTATGATTAATGAAACAAGTATAGCAAGCAGACTCACTCAATTACAGCTTTCCTGCTTTGTCTTTGTGTTTCAGAATTTTTTTAATACAACTATTTAATTATGGTGTTTCAGGCATTTAAAGTAAAATTATTTGCTTTAATGGTTAATTAGTGCTTATAGCATGTTCACCCATTTCTAAGAGCCAGATTTTAAAGAATGTATCACCACCTGATTATTATAATTTAAATTAAAAAAAAAATAGGTGTTGATTTTATTCCCATCTAATTTCATTCAGGTTATTGTTTTGCCCATAGACTCCACAGTCTTTATGGTTTTTTAAGCAAATCCATGGTTTTTGACGCTTGGCATTTCTCCACCTGAATCCAGCTGGGGAGCTGGATCAGGTGGTAAGCAACTTCACTGAGAGCTTTAGGAAATATGAGATTCCATTCATGCAAGTCCTCTGTATGCAAAAGTCCCTCTGTAAAACTGCCTCTGAAATCAGTGGGAGTTAAGTGATCTGAAAGCCTGAAGGACTGGACCCTTAGGGCTAGAGCCACAAAGAGATTTAGGTGCCTAACTGCCACTTCAGATGCCTAAATCCAATGTTTAGCTCCTCATGCTCCCTGCTCAGCTGCTGCATAACTCTGTAGGCAACTAAAGTCCCAAAGTGCCTACATTTCTGCTGGTCAAGTTCCTTAGGCAGCTACAAATCTGCCAGTTAGCACGTGCACAGCTGCCTCAGCCTAGTGGCTAGCCCTCAGCAGGATTCTGCAGGTAGGCAAGGGAAAGTCTAGTTCATCTGTGGGGCCTGATCAGGTAGCCATTGTTAGTGTTAAATTGAACAAGTGGAACGTTATTAAATTCTATGGATTGTTGTATCCATGCGGCTGAGCTGCTGCCAGCCTAACTCCCCACAATTTCCATTTTCCTGGTGTTCTGTCAGTAACAGCCCCTCTAGGGAACGGGGGCCCTCTCCAGTTCTACTGATCACAATATATCTTCCCTGTTTTACAAACATTGTAATCTAACCATTAAAAGCAAATAATTTACTCCCAGATGCCCACCCCCTGTCCCTTTGGCCAGAGGTTGCTAGCACATAGCTGAGTTTGAATCTTGTCTTTACCACAGACTCAGCTGGTTACATAGTCTTTGAGATAGTTTGGTCTCATCAATAGGTACCACACTGGGCATGACTTATCTCTGTCCCATGTCATCTGTTTGTGAGTCTAGCAAACTATCTCTTTCAGGAGTCTCCTCCCTGTGGGGTTGGTCTCCAGATGGTTCACTGCCTCTCTGTTCTATGATGACCTCTGTATTTCTGCAGAATATCTCTGGGTGTTGTCTGCTGACTCACAAGTATCTCCTGTTCCTTTGGATAACTTGTCCCTCTTGTGTAATCATCTCCTATGACTTGAGTGCCACTGCATCCCTCACCACTCCTGTAGCCCACTCCTTCTGGAATCTCTTTAATGGTTGAATCCTCACAGGAGAGTGCTGGTTTCTCAGGCCAGTAGGTCCTTGGCTGACCTGTTGTACTCTGGTGACGGCTATATCTGATTGTTGTCAACCTCCTCTTGGCAACATTTCTATCCTGGCTTCAACAAGTCTAACCTCATTGGTAGCAAGGCTTTGGTCCTTCATCCCATCAGTGTCTGCTCTGGACTGTTTTGTCACTAATCTGATAAGGTATTCCTGTGTGCCGAAAATTCTAACAAGGGGTCTGAAGCAGAAAATGCAGCCCTGTGCAATAGTCTCTTAGCTGTTTTCACAGCTGATTCCACCTTCCCATTACTCTATGCATATGCTGGGAAGGGACTGTGGTAATCAAACTCCCATGTGTGTGCAAATTCTTTGAATACTTCCAAGATAAACTGAGGACCATTGTCAGTGAATACAGTATCCAGAATGCTGTGTTTCACAAAGTGGGCCTTCTGTTAACCAATCACCGACTTTCTGCTTGAATCATTGTTCCCTTCTCCTACAAGGAAGATTTCATCTGCAATTATTTTTCATCCCAGGAAGTCCTTCCCGTGCTTGGTGAACCTTCTCTGGAATACATTTGGTGCTGGGCTTATGAACTTCAGCATGTGCAACCAATCTGTATTTACCAAATAGTGTTGCAAAAGTTGCCAGATGCTGGACTCTTTATCCAAGCTTATGTGCCAAAACCTATTCCTCACACCAAGGACCATAAAGACTCCGGCTTTGGAGAGTTCTGGCAAGATCTCATCAACTATGGGCAGTGCAGAGTGGCATCTTTTCAATGTCTGGTTCAGTGGCTTTGGGTCGATCCATAATTTGCTTGATGGTTCCTTACCACCACCAGGCTGCTTACCCAGGCTGTATTGGCCTCTACAGGTTCTATGATACCCCTGCTTTGCTTTCAAGCTTTTACACTGGATTACATAGTGCCACTGGAATTTTCCTTTGTGGTAAGCACACAGGTACTACTAGAGGGTCTACTTCCAGTGACAGCTTTCCTTCGACACATCCCTCACCTTTGAAAACATCCCCATATGTTTCCCAAATTGTTTCCTCCATTATCCATAGGGATCCTTTTGCTTCTTGCACTTCAGCTATAACTTTCTATACTGCACCCTGATCAGATCCATGGCTTCTCTGTCTGTATTCCCCAAAAGGGGTCTGTGGAACTTACCCAAGATGTGGGTGGCCAGGGTTCAATTCCCCCCTTTGCCTGATATAGAGACAGGACTTGAATTTGGGTCTTCCCACTCCAGGGAGAGTACCCCATCCACTGGGCTATGAGGTATTACAGTGCAGGGTTCTTTCAGTCTCTCCTGTTGAAGTTGTTCCATTTCTTCACTTCACTTCTTGACTGTTTTTCTTGTTTACAGGTGGTCGGATGTGCCCATGATTCTTTGCCACTCCTTCTGGGCAGTGGCATGGGTTCACAGGTCTTGAAGTTCAGTCCTTTTCTCTTGAAACTTCTCCTGACAGAGTCTTTCCATTGTATTCTCAGTGTTCCACATCCTTTCTTGCCCTCTCTGTCTCCCAAGCTTTCTTTGCTGGTTGTTCTTCTCCTATTCTTATCACAGGTCCAGCCCACCTCAAACATGTACTCTCCAGCCTATCTATCACTGGGAGTCCCAAGTCCATTTGCCCCCCAACTTCTTCCAATTACACTCTGTCTACCCCCTGCTTGCCTGCCATTCTCCCCAGTATATGAAGCCACTTTACTTCAGTAGCTCCAACTGCCTCGATTATATCAACAGTTGTCTTGTCTTCACCAGCAGCTTTACCATGCTTCATCTTATTTTGTACCTGTTGAAGCTATTCCACTGTGTGTAAATACTTAAATATGCATTATGCCAGCAAAAGGGTGAGACAGACTCTAACACAGTGGTTAGGGCATGCTTATGGCAGCAGGGAGATCCAAGTTCACGACCCTTCTCCACATCAGGTTAAGGGAAGAATTGAACCAGCTTTAGCACAACCTGTCTGGGCTTTAATTACTCCATCTCCACGCTACCTTGCAATACAGCAACATTCCAGGTTAATATTAGTTTGGGAGTGTTATTCTTTTATGATGAGCTTCAGGCATCTCAAGCCAAAGTGATATTTTAGCGTGCTCTCGCTCTCATATAGATATAGATTATGACACTGAGATGATAATCAAATGTTACTAGTGAATAAATATATTTGTATTTAATGTCTACAAGGACACTTGCAAAGTTTTATTCCTGTCAAAGAATTACCTTCCAACTGAACACAGTACATGAATACAATACATTTGGTGCATGGATTTATGTAAACTGATATATTGGATGCACTTCAGCAGAGAACAGTGGTGATGATGACTTTTATTATGCTATTTAATTTAAGGCTTTGTATTATGCAGCTGTGAATTCCATTGTTACGGTTTTGGTGCATTGATGAGACAGAACTTCTTTACTAAATACTTGTACTTTGTTTATTTTTTTAAAAAAAGAATCCAATCTACATCCAATCCAAAAAGAAAATGGTTTTAATTTACACCATATGTTTTACTATTTAAGGAAAACTAAAGAGCTTGTCATATGTATTCTGTAGGAAAAATGTTTTTGAAAATTTATCAGAACATATTCTACTCTCCGTCTGCCTTCCCTCCCCCCACATTTCCCACTGAAATTAATGGAAGTTTTGTGCACCTGCCAATGGACACTGTTGGCCACATGCAGAAATAAATTGTAAAGCAGTGTAAAATAGACTCCCTTATAGTAACTCAAGGCTTGATTCTGCAAGGTGCTAAGTGTTCTGGCCCTAGTCCATTATAGCAGTTAAAGTTAAGCATGTGCTTAAGTTCTTCGCTGTATCAGAGCTAAAGTGCTCAGTAACTTGCAGAATCAAGACGTTGATGCCAGATTCTGCCTGATCCTTATACAGATGCAGTGTGGTAGAAGGTACAAAGAACCTCGTCCCGCAGACTTCCTTATAGACAGCCTGTGAAATGATGATGGAGAATTAGAGTCCTTGACCTCAGATGGGTGCAGACTGCTGTCTCCCTACTGCCCTGGAGGAGGTGAAGGAGGTAGGGCTATGGTTATGCCCCACTGCCCATGCACCAGCAATGGAGCTGGCCAACTACATTGGGGAAGCAGACTTCATTCTATAAACAAATGTAGCAGAAGACATCTGGGAAGATACAGCTCCACATAGGTTCTTATTATGGGCTGTGCCTTTAAGGCACAGTTGAGCCCATAGACTCTCTTGCACCAAGTTGGTAGAATGTATTCACAGAGCAGCTGGAAGAACATGTATATGGTGACCTACATTTGTATAACTTTCTGTTAGTTGCCTTACATGGTGCATTCCTGTTTTCTAGTCCTTTGGCACATTAGTTAAACCATCTTCTGGCAGACTGCCTTAGGGTTTCTTAGCCTCAGATTATGTATTCTAAATTCATAGATGATTAGTAAGGTGCACTGGGAATCAGGTGTGAGTCTAAGTTGGTTTAACATGCATGGTATGGTAAGTTAAACCAGTTTAGATTGCCTCTAGAGTTATTTAAACCCACATCTGAATTTCACCCTGTGATCCCTAAAATTGCAATTTAGAAACAAACTACAGTGACTGTTACATGGAGCGTAATTCCTGAAGGTGGCAGCATTATAAGCAAATCCATACATAACCTTCAACACATGTAAAAAAACACCCACAAAATATTACCACATAATTATATGCACTTACTTAACAACAGAGCCCTATCTGAAGTATGAATACAGCATAGCCAAGAGTATGGCTTGTGTTAACATTATGTTTGCTTAGAGGTTTGTTGGTAGTATATAAAATATTGAAAAGTCACACTAAGTATTGTACATATGTAAATATCTTGCTTCACTGAGTATTTCAGCATTTTTTAAAATAATGTAGGTGCATATTTTTAACATTCGCATTTGAATACTATAATATTAAAAGCCCAGCTTAGCACTGCAACACATTTTTAGTTAGGCAGAACTATTTACATAATTAATGAGAATGTGTAATGCTTTGTTAAACAGTTGTAAAACAGCTTTAAAAGTCCTTCACCTTAGATTCCTTTTAATGTTCCACACCAATAACTATTATGAATCAGAGTAAACATTAGCTGTATTAATGTTGCATACTGCAACATTTTGGTAAAATTGACACATACTGCTCCTGATTTGTGTTTCACAAAGACCCCTTTACACCATGCTGGCAGCGTAAAGGGGCCTTAAAATGGATGTAACTGTAATTTATGCTCACTTTAAGGCCTCTTTCCAAAGTAAAGGGGCCTTAATATAAATGAGAATTCAGCCTTCTCGTGCCCCCAAAATGTAGATGATCCCCAATTTTGTCCCCAGTTACTTGGATATGTTTGTATATTTATTATGACTTCCAGCTGCATTTGTCTGGATGTTCAGCAGAAAGGGGATAATGGGCAGGGCCACTGGTTCACATACCTTGTGACTCCACAGGCACACAACCATGCATAGAAGCAGCAGGCCACATCTGAGGTTTGGTCCCTCCTCGTGCTCTCTCGGGAGCTCTGCACAAGCAAAGTAAAAAAGCTGGCCTCAAATTTGTACAAAGTTAGGGACCACTTCGGCTCACATTGAAGTCAGAGGAAAAGGACCCATTACATTCAATGAGAATGGGATGGGCCCCTATTTAGGGCCAGATTCTGCTTAGCCCTTACCCAAAAGTGCAGGGCTGGAAGTGGGAGAGACATAGGGACCCCTCCCAAGCCCATGGAGAAGGCCAGGCAGAATTGTAGACCCTGTCCTCAGGAAACTGTAGGGGCTGCTCCATTCTTATTCCCTTGGGTAGCACCTCCCATCATCCCCCCTCCCCCCCCAACCAGTGGTGCTAGTTAGCCATACAAGATGAAGTAAGCTGCATCCCACAAATGGGTGTAGTAACAGGCACAAATGCCTCCCAGTGCTCTCCTTGGGACATGGCATCTTTGCTCCAACCCTTAATATATACCAGTGATCCCCAAACTTTTTACCTCACATCACCCCCAGGGCCAGGAGCAGGGCCGCGGCTCCAGGAGGGGGGACACAGACGGGGTAAGGGGACCGAGGCGGGGGCCACAGCTGGGAGCGGTTACCGATTGTAACTGCCAGCTAACTACAGGACTACAGTATAAAATGTTCTAGCCATTTCTCAAACTCTTTTATTATAACATTGCAGATAGCAATGCTATAGTTTAACTTGAGAAGGCCAAGCCATTCTAATCTGTTTTGAATGAGTCTTAAATTTTCTTACCAGTGTTTCGGAAATGTGCTGAAACATCACACACTTGATGTGCTCGAATTTTTAAAAAATAAATGAAAATCCACTCAGCCATATTTGCTTAGGTGAGCAGAAAACACCACTTTTCCCCATTTAAAAACGTGCAAACTTTTTTTTCGCAATGAAGCTGAAATGGCTGAGTGTTAAATATTAAAATTTAGTCACAAGTGATCAAAATTATGTATGTCAGAAAAATCAAGAAAAAAACAATCAAAATGACAGAAAAGGAAAAAATGTAATAGACATACGGGTGTTAGCCTTTCAGCACTGTGGGTGGGGAATTAGGCTTGTGACTATGACTGTAACTGGGCTAGATTGTGCCCTTGGGAAGAGCCCTGAGTCAGGGACAGAGTATAAACTGTACCATTCCAGGCATGAGGCACTGTGCCTCAGAGACACCCCTCTGAAACACATTTTCTTTGGTGCTCCTCTCTTCTCACCTCTCATATTCAATCATCTCCGGGGGCCAACACATGGAGAGGGTGGTGTCAAGGCTCTTTGCCCCTCCTTGCCCACTCCCTGCCCCCTTACTTCCCCTTGTGAGCAACATGCAAATCCTCTTCTCCCCATTTCCACCCTCAGACCAGGCCAGTTTAATATGTCCATGCACAGTTGTGCGAATGGACCTTACTTTCCCCTGTTGTTAAACCCAACAACGATCTAGCTCAATAACAGGAGTTGTTCACCTTATTCCTCTGCATGCTGCACTGAAAGATTTCCCAATGACTGAATTCATGTATTGAACAGCTTAGGTTGCAGTTTTTGTGTAGTACCGTTTTTACATGCCTGAGTGGTAGTATGCTTAACTATAATGATAGTTGGGAATGGAGCTGTTATTCATAAGAACAAGAAGTCAATGCACATTAAAGGCAACTGCATGTTGAAATTTTTGGAACATTCCCAAAGTTTTGTAGGCTAGAGATGTCCAAAGGTGGTGGTGTTTAAAATGAAACAAAACAAAAACACAAGAGTTGTTAGCTATGGAGAAATGTTTGCTCATATGACTGGATGGCGAACTTCTGAAAATATTCATAACCTTTGTCAGATTCTGTAACATGAAAACAGCTGGAATTCATGACACAGGGATTTTCTCCACTTAAAAATATAATCAAGTCTTGCACAAGAAGACCACTTCCGGTGATATCTTCTTGCAATCTAAAAGAAAATAAGAGCTATAATGTAGCTTTTTTAAAATCAAAATCCTTTTAATGCACAGCATGTCTGTGCTTGTGATTACAACACATTGCGTCTGTACATCTCCAACTTTTAAACATTTAGTTAATCATCATCAGAAAAATTAATCCACATTGCTTAAGAACTCACAAATTCTAGAACACTTTTGATTTTTCTTTTTTTCTTTCTGTGGATTTCACTCCTGAAGATCCCACACACTTTTATATTTTAATTAATGCTCAATTCCATCTGAGTTTCAAAGTGCTTTATCGATGGAAGTTCGTTCATGGGAACCGAGAGTTCTGAAAAACGTTTTTTAAATTATGTTGACTTGAGATGGGAGTTCACTTTGGCTGCTGTCCAAGCTGAGAGAGAACTAAAGGAGCAAATTACACCTCCACACCCAGTTAGAAACAGGCTGTAGGTATTAGTCACTTGCTGAACAGAGTCATTGCGTTAGCAATTTTAGCTTTGTTTGTTCTTTGTGGAAGATAACAAGCTCTTCCAGATACTTGGAAATTATGGCAGGGCAAAGCATGATTTTATTAATCATTATGCTAAATTTCTGAAAGTACTATTACTTTTAAATATGCAACTCTCTTCTATCTAAAATGGCTATTTTCATGTGTGTGTCTCCTAAATATTTTTTATAAATATTTATTTCAGAAATTTTTCTAAAACACCTTGCTCTGTTTTTTCCTCAGAGAGATATGTTCACTGTGTATTTGATAGTTAAGTCCCAGGCAGACTGCGAAGAGCTACAAAGGATCTCACAAAACTGGGTGACTGGGCAACAAAATGGCAGATAAAATTTAATGTTGATAAATGCAAAGTAATGCACATTGGAAAACATAATCCTAACTATACATATACAATGATGGGGTCTAAATTAGCTGTTACCACTCAAGAAAGAGATCTTGGAGTCATTATGGATAGTTCTCTGAAATCATCCACTCAATGTGCAGCGGCAGTCAAAAAAGCAAACAGAATGTTGGGAATCATTAAGAAATGGATAGTTTCTGTTTTATTATCTATCATATTGCCTCTATATAAATCCATGGTATGCCCACACCTTGAATACTGCGTGCAGATGTGGTCGCCCCATCTGAAAAAAGATATCTTGGAATTGGAGAAGGTTCAGAAAAGGGCAACAAAAATGATTAGGGGTTTTGAACAGTTTCCGTATCAGGAGAGATTAATAAGATTGGGACTTTTCAGCTTGGAAAAGAGGCGACTAAAGGGGGATATGATAGAGGTCTATAAAATCATGAGTGATATAGAGAAAGTAAATAAGGAAGTGTTATTTACTCCTTCTCATAATACAAGAACAAGGGGCCACCAAATGAAATTAATAGGTAGCAGGTTTAAAACAAACACAAGAAAGTATTTTTTCATGCAATGCACTGTCAACCTCTGGAACTCCTTGCCAGAGGGTGTTGTGAAGACCAATACTATAACAGGGTTCAAAAGGGAGCTAGATAGATTCATGGAAGATAGGTCCATCAATAGCTATTAGCCAGGATGGGCAGGAATGGTGTCCCTAATCTCTGTTTGCCAGAAGCTGGGATTGGGTGATGGGGATGGATCACTTGATGATAACCTGTCTGTTCATTCCCTTTGGGGCACCTGCCATTGGCCACTGTCAGAGGACAGGATACTGGGCTTGATGGACCTTTGGTCTGACCCAGTATGACCATTCTTATGTTCTTATTTCTGTTCCACGTTGATATATCTTGTAAGTGTGCTTTTGTATTTCTTTGCATTGGAATGTGCAGCATCTCTCTCTTGGAGATACAATTTCTGCTGCTTTCTATAAAAGACTCCTTTAGCATAACCATCAATAAAGGAAAAGCTTTGTAGGCTTCCTCAGGCTTGTGAACAGAAAGTTTTAGAATTAGTCATCGCTGTAGCTCAGTGTGAGAATGATCCATATATTCATATAGAGGTGTGGCCAGAAATTCCTATCTGTGTGTACTTGCTTGGTTTCAAGCAAGGATGAATGGTTACAAAATAAATCATATTTCTCTTCACCCTATGCAGGTATAATAGAAGAACACAGTACTGTCTATATTCTTAAATGAATAAAAAAAAGGCATAGAGACAAATCATGTTCACGCATGCACCTGTGTAAATCTGGAATATCCATTAAAATCAAGGAGTTACTCCAGTTTCACGTTGATGTAACACAGGGTAGAATTTAGTCCACAGTTTGGCTACAACTTAATCTGCAGCCTCTCATCTTCCTTGAATTCAATGGGGCTGCTCATGCGAGAAGGATGAACAAGATTTAGTCTTGCAGAGGAACTTGTTCTGAACTCTTGAAAACTAAACGAAGGACTAAAATACAAGATAGATGCAGTAATTTCGCTGTGTCTGCTGGCCCCCAGAAATGGTAATTCTGCCTAGAGTAGGGTGACCAGATAGAAAGAGTGAAAAATCTGCAAGGTGGGGGGGAGAGGGGTAATAGGCGCCTATATAAGACCACGCCTGAATATTGGGGCGTCTGGTCACCCTAGCCTAGAGGAGGACTGCAGTGGCACACAATGCCTGCAACACTCTCCTCCACCAGGGTATCTGCCGACAGACATCCCAACCCCCAAAAATGGCATTACCATTGTGGCTGGGGATGTCCCCCATAGCCTCTCCTGGCTTGATAAAATATAAAGCTGCCTTCCCCTTGTGGACATGGTGCCCTTCGCTGGCATAGGTAGGTACAATTTCAACCTCCCCATGCAAACTCCCGTAATTAATTCACCCATAGCTCCCCTTTTTCTCCGTGTATGTACAAAACCAATGAATTTTATCAGAAGAAGCAGATATACTTGAAAGGCCTGTCTGTGCTAACACTGGTTAAAACTGGGTGAGGGTGGTGTTGGTGGTGGGGGAGAGGGTGTTGTGCAATTAATTTCCAAGTTTGACAAGCAGGAATGTCTCTTGGTTGGCTGAATTCATAATTTACAAATGATAGACTAGATCCTGCTCTTTGCTTTGCTATCTCATATCTCTGCGTGGGTTTTCTCATAAAATCAGTGGAAGCAAAGGAACCTTAGCTGGTTTTACAAGCTGCACAAGAGTGGGCTGGGAGCATATTTAAGTGCAGGGTTCAGCTTGAGGATTTTTCTCCACCAGGGTGTCAAGTCTCGAAAAATGCCATTTTCATCTTACTGAAAATATTGTGTAACAAGGTCCTGATGGAATGTGTGGTATTCAGATGTCTGGAAGTTTATATGTGCTTTTTGACACATGCATGTTACAGTGGAGTCCAATATGAGAATGAATGAAGCAGAAAAGGAGTAAGGAACCTAAATACTTTGTGGATCTGGGCCTAAGAGCCTTTGCAAATAAGTAATATATGTGAATTTATAAATGTACCAGATAAACTGAGTTCTCATTGACCTTAGCAATAATTCAGTAGACAATATTCACAGTGAGGGTGACTTCATGAACAATTTGTCCTGCGTATCTTCAGTACTGAAATGGCCCCTACTACCATAATATCTGAGCACCTTACACTCTTTAATGTATTAACCTTCACAGTGTACATCTGAGGTAGGGAAGTACTAGTATCCCCATTTTACAGATGAATAACTGATTCAGAGACTAAGGCCCAGATCCTCAATGATATTTAGGTGTCACACGCCCAATTAGGGTGACCAGACAGCAGGGGTGAAAGTAACTTAAAGAACTTACCAGTACTCCGGAGTCCTTAGGAGGGGGTGGGGCCTCAACCAGAAGAGGCGGGGCCTTTAAATCCCCAGGACCTTTAAATCAGGATTTAAAGGGCCTGGGGCTGGGGCTGTGGTAGCAGCAGCTGGGAGCCCCGGGACCTTTAAATCATCCTGGCTGGGAGCCCCGGGGATGATTTAAAGGGCCCGGGGCTCCAGCTGCTGCTACCACAGCGGAGCCCAGGGCACTTTAAATCACCATCGGAGGGTGATTTAAAGCTTTAAAGGGCCCGGGGCTCCGCTGCAGTAGCGGCAGCCAGGAGCCCCTGGCCCTTTACATCGCCGCCCAAGCCCCGCCACCGCTTCCCCAGGGCTTCGGCAGCAGGGCTCTGGCGGCAATTTAAAGGGCTTGGGGCTCCAGCTGCTGCTGGGAGCCCTAGGCCCTTTAAATTGCTGCCAGGGGAAGCCAATCCACCCCAGTACAGCGTACCGGCACGTACCGGCTTACTTTCACCTCTGCCAGACAGCAAATGTGAAAAATCGGGATGGGGGTGAGGGGTAATAGGAGCCTATATAAGAAAAAGACCCAAAAATCGGGACTGTCCCTATAAAATCGGAACATCTGGTCACCCTACGCCCAATGGGAGTTTGAGGATCTGGGTGTGCCCGACATCACACAGTAAATCAGTTTCAGAGTAGGCAATTGAACCCCGCCCTCCTCAAGCCACCAGATCATCCTTCCTCTCTGTTTAGGAATCAGCTGTAGCTATGTTTTAAAATGACTGGGAAAGGAGACCTGAGCGAGCCATTTGCAGTGAATCATTTGTTTTGGTGAATTTAAAACTTGTTGGTGTTCACAGGTTATTCTGGAGCTATGATTTAGATTTTTTTCACTATGCCTAACTGACAAACATTCACTGGGAATAGATTTTAGCCTATGGATTGCTTGCGGACTCATTCAAGCAGTTTTGGA
This sequence comes from Terrapene triunguis, assembly GCF_002925995.2. Taxonomy (NCBI): domain Eukaryota; kingdom Metazoa; phylum Chordata; order Testudines; family Emydidae; genus Terrapene; species Terrapene triunguis. The sequence goes on from NW_020664409.1 coordinate 39,926,314, forward strand.
GTGGTGTGGCCTTTGGGCCTGAGTCACAGGGCATTGTTTCTGGTCTCTGATTAGATAACCTAACTTTTATAAAAGGGAAGCACAGCTAAAAAAAAAATCATTGGAACTTTGATTCCCTCAGGGAGATGGTGGAGAGCAATTCAGGGCTGAAGGTTCAAGTGATAACTATGCCGAGGAAATTTTAGAATACTTTCTTCTTTTCCCCTGGAAAGTAGGCTGTGTGTAGGGCCCTGTATTTAAAATACCTGAGTTGCTTCCTGAATCAGAGGAAGAGAGAAAGCTATGAACTAGGGATGAAATCCTGGCTCCATTGAAGTCAATGGGAGTTTTGCCATTCATTGTAATGAGGCCATAATTTGACACCAGATTTATTATCTGCCCTGCATAGGGGCTGGTGCACAACCACACTGCCCCATGAGAAACACCAGAGAGATTGTGCCTCAGTAGATGGTATCTCTCCTGATGCTGCTCAGTGCATAGATAGTCAGAACAGATTGCTCTTCCCAGGGTGCCAGCCCACTCCATGCACCAATACACAGGGGAGGAGGGGTTATGGCCCTACCTCCTCCCCACGTGTCCTTGCTCCCTTTTTGGTTACTTCCTTCTAAGGGGAATAAAAGTGAGCACTGCCTACAACCACTTTTGTGGATATAAGGGTGTTTTGAATGGCTTCTGGCCCCCTCCTGTCCTCTTAGGACCTCTCACAATCTGGCCCTCCCTTTTTCATGTCATAGTCACAAAAAGTAATTGTAGTTGCAGGTACTTGTGGGCACCTATCATTGTCTCCTCTTTGATTAACGCTGTTGGATTAACACATTCCCCCTGCCATGCTAACATTAATCACTCTCTGATGAGTATCAGCAGCACACATAGTGAATAGCCAACGTAGTCACAGGAAGTGGAGCTTTACAGAGGTTAGCGCCTACCAGCAAGTCATGCTTAGGCCCCAGATGATACTAGGGGAACAGGAACACTTCTAACATGAGTACCACCAGCACAATTAATCATTGCACTGTCTTTCACTCCTGCCACTAACCGAACATAGTGATCCACTAAGCAGAAATTTCAGTCTAGCACACAGTTTGTGTGAAAAGAAGAAACACTGTTACTTAGCGGGGGCTTTTTTGATTATAGGGGATGGTGACCACTCTTGTCTGTTCACTAGACTATGAAGGTCGTTATTACCAAAGAAGGGTTCATTTGCAGAGGATTTGTGGCTGGGGTTTTCTTCTTCTGAGAGAAATCTTGATGATTGATTAGTGGTGGTGTTGCCCTAGTGACAATTGTTCCTGAGGAGCAGGAGAGCCTAAGTATTTTTCATAGCCTGTAAGTACTTACACGAATAGAAAGTATTTGTTACTACAGGCCCTTTAATCATTCTAGCAGACGAAGACATAACAAGAGGGAATGGTTGGAAGTTGAAGCTAGACAAATTCAAATGGGAAACATGATCAGGGCCGGCTCTAGGTTTTTTGCCACCCCAATCAAAAAAACTTTTGGCTGCCTCCCCACCAGCCCTGAGCTCCCTCCCCCCGCCCACCAGTGCCCCCCCACCCACACCCCCTGCCCCCCCAGCACTGGGCTTCCCCCCAAACGTGGGATCCGCTACCAGCACATGGCAGCCAAGCCCTGGCCCAGCCGTGACTCTGTTCCCATGCGGGTGGAGCTGCTGGGTGGCGCGGAGCAGGAGTACTTCCAGGTGGCGGTGCGGCTGCGGGGTGGCGCGGAGAACACGGCCCCCTCCCTGGGCTTCGCGGCGCTGCTGGTGGCCGAGGTGGATCAGTTCATGCTCACCGCCTTCACCCCTGACATGCTGGCGGCCAAGGACCTGGAGAGCCCCCCGGACCTGCTGCTCTTCAGCCTCACCGTGCCCTGGCCCAGCCCCGGCGGGCAGGAAGGCGAGGATCTCCGGCTGCGGGGCTACTTGCTCAGCACCAACAAGCCCAGCCAGCTGCTCACCTCCTCACACACTCCGGGAGCCCCTCTTGCCACCGCTGCAGCCCGGGCTCGGCTCCAGGGTACCCCACTTCCCTCCCTCCCCGGCTCCTCACACACTCTGGGCAGGGCCACCCAGAGGATTCCGGGGGCCTGGGGCAAAGCAATTTCGGGGGCCCCTTCCATTAAAAAAAAGTTGCAATACTATAGTAACGTATTTGGAAATGTAAAAAATAACTAGTGAAATACATTCAAAAATTAATTTGTAATAATTTGAAAATACACTAAATACATTATTTAAAAACATTAAATGCTTTAATGGTATGTATACCCAGTTACATAATGGGCTGTTGCTGGGTGATGGTGATGGTTGGTGCCAATGGGCTGTCGCTGCCTGGGGGTGGTGCTGCTGTTGCTCAGGGCTGGGTGGGGAGCTGGGCTTTGGGTGGAGGGGTGTCCGGCTCATAGAGGCTGGGCTCAGAGCTGCGGGTCAGGGCTGTGGGGGGGATGGGGCCGGGGGGGTGCCCGGCTCAGAGGAGCTGGGCTCAGAGCTGGAGGTCAGGGCTGTGAGGGGGATGGGGTCGGGGGGTGCCCGGCTCAGAGGGGCTGGGCTCGGAGCTGGGGGTTAGGGCTGTGAGGGGAATGGGGTTGGGGGGGGTGCCCAGCTCAGAGGGGCTGGGCTCAGAGCTGGGGATCAGGGCTGTGGGGGATGGGGTCGGGGGGGTGCCCAGCCTCGGCCCCTTACCATGCCGCTTACCCCCTCTCCCGGACAGTGCTGCAGTGGCGTGGTGTCTCCAGCGGGGCCTGAGTTCCTGCCGCTCGGCCACAACTCGCAGCCCCGCCCCCTTACCAGCTGAGACGCCGGGGGATGGTGGAAGACGGAGGTGGGGGGAGCCTCCAACACACTCGTGGAGGCCCCTGCAAATTGCCCCACTTGCCCCGCCCGGGCGGCCCTGACTCTGGGAGCCCCTCTCGCTGCCTCCGCAGCCTGGGCTTGGCTCCAGGGGACCCCGCTTCCCTCCCTCCCTGGCTCCTCACACACTCTGGGAGCCCTTCTTGCCGCCGCCGCAGCCCGGGTGGCGGCGGGGAGAGGAGCTCCCGGAGTGTGTGAGGAGCCGGGGTGGGGAGGTAAGCAGGGCCCGGGATGCAGGGAGGGAGGAGGGGTCCTGCTGCCGCTGCAAGTATCCCCGGGGTGGCGCGGCGTTTCCCCGAGTGAGCTGTGCAGGGCGCCGCCGGGCTGGGCAGGGGGCATGGATCCCAGCTCATGCACTGACAGGGCGAGTGGCTGGGCCAGGGCTGGCTCCTGGCAATGCCGCCCCAAGCAAAAAAATTAAAAATAAAAATAAAAAAGGGGGGGCGGAGTGCCGCCCCTTAGAAAGTGCCGCCCCAAGCACATGCTTGGAGGGCTGGTGCCTAGAGCCGGCCCTGAACATGATGCAAATTTTTAACAGGGAGGGTAATTAATATTAAACAACTTACCAGAGGATGTGTTGGACTCTCCATCACTTGAAGTCTTTTATATCAAAACTGGATGTCTTTCTAAAAGATAAACTGTAGCTCAAACAGAAGCTATGGCCTGTTTTACACAGGGGGTCAGACTAAATGATTATAATGGTCCCTTGTGGCTTTAAAATCTATGAATCCTGTATAGCAACCTAGGGCAGTGGTGGTAGTGGGCAGAGAGGAGGAGTTTACCATAGTATGCTGCTGACATCAGACTCGCAGAGCATCGCAAAGAAATGCGGATTGAGGGGAAGAAATTGGTATTACTAGATTAATGAAAGGTTGCAGTGACTAATACGAATACTGGACATATCCATATTGCTGCCTGTACTGGTGCATGTAAACAGCCACGAACAGTGGAAGACCAGGGTACAGCACTTGGTAAATAGAAGGCGAGGATGAAATCATGGGTATGAGAGAATTTTTCAGGATACCACTGATCAACTCTGTGTAACTTACCTGATATGCCTGTGCTGAGGCAACACCACCAGTAGAATCCAGCAAAGCAACAAGTGCAGAAGAAGGTTGCAGGATCAACGTATCCTCACCACAGCCACTGCAGCGTCCTCCTGCATGGTGTCCCAATGCTGTCACAGCACATTCTGGCCTACCTCCAGCATTTGTTTCTACACCAGCAACACCCATATGTCCTCCTCTGTTACCTTCTCTCTGTGCTCAAATTCCTGCTCCCTTATGGTCTGAGCAATCTATTAGTGTCAAGTGACTGCTGTCAGATGGGAGATGTTGGCATCAAAGGCAGGATCAAGGTCCTCCTCCACTCCATCTACCTTCTACTGTGACCCCCTCAACTACTGCTTGGCCCCCTTCACTTTGTGTTGCCATTCTCTGGTGACCCAAGATGCCCTCTCTGCAACAGTGTATACTTTTGAGTGCCACCTGCCCTTTGGCTAGCAGTATGCATCTGCTTGAACTGATCATTCATTCCCCTTCTCGCTGCCTAGCGGAGTTCCAAGCACACAGCTGAATGACCAAGCACATACCACACTTCAAAAACCATTCATGCTGGTGGCTGGACACATCATTGTTGCTGCTCTGCAGCTATCCATCTCCTCATTGCTGATGATGATTTTCTTTTCTTTTTTTGGTTGTTTGGATGGTTTTTAGTTCTTCTTGTTCCTCTGCCCAAAACTCTTTCCTCCTCTCCTTCCAAATTGCGGAAAGCTTTCAAAATGGCCCTACAAGCACTTGCTGTGCACATGCTCGCCCCTAGGTACATTTATGAGGGCAGGATGCTCCTCCATCATTTCTAGAGACTTGACCAGGAGCCCTCCATTCCTTTGTATTCAGTGGGATGGGATGGAAATGGTTTCCTCTTTCAGGTGTTTTTTTAAAAAAGGAAACTGATCCTTTGTGCATGATATATCCATCTTCCCAGCTGATGAGATCAAATAGAAGGGCTACTTCATCTGTAAATCCATGTGCTTGGGATATGCTTAATACAGCTGAGAGAAATCTGATTGCAAATGAAGGCATTTGAAAAGTTGACTGGCTTCCTTTTGCTTTCTTAACACTCTCCATAAAGGGAGAAGAACCATGCTAGCTACTACCATATAGATATGTCACTTTCTCCCTCGACTGTTTCCTAAATCCTGTAATACCAGTAGTGTCAGTTTGAGACACTGCCTTTCTTTTAGCTTTTCTGGCAGCTGTCTAGAAAAGGGAGATTTGATTATTTTATAAACTGTATGTTTTCTCTACCAGTGGTTCTCAAACTTATTTGATCGCACCCCCCTTCTTTGAATATGTAGTAGTTTACACCCCTTCTGACCAGGGCCGGCTCCAGGCACCAGCGCAGCAAGCAGGTGCTTGGGGCGGCCAACGGAAAGGGGCAGCACGTCCGGCTCTTTGGCAGCAATTCGGCGGCGGGTCCCTCAGTTCCTCTCGGAGGGAAGGACCTGCCGCCAAATTGCTGCTGAAGAATGAAGCGGCGGCGGTAGAGCTGCCGCTGAAGTGCCGCTGATCGCGGCTTTTATTTTTTTTTTCCCTGGCCCGCTTGGGCGGCAAAAATGCTGGAGCTGGCCCTGCCTCTCACTCTGCCACCCAAATACATATACTGATATGTATACCACTTTGCCTTCAGAGCTGGGTGGCTGGAGAACAGCAGCTGCTGGCCAGGTGCCCAGCTCTGAAAGCAGTACCACCATCACCAGCAACACAGAAGTAACGGTGGCTATACCATACCATGTCACCCTTACTTCTACGCTGCTGGTGGTGACAGCGCTGCCTTTAAAGCTGGGCACTTGGCCAGTAGTTGCCACTCTCCACTCTGCCTTCAGAGCTGGGCAGTTGCTTCTCATGCCCTCCCCAAGAAGACATTCCACACACCCCAGTTTAAGAACTTCTGTTCTACACAAAGAACCAATAATATTACCAGCAATGGTAGTTCACATCTGTCTTTTAATCTTATTTCAAAACACCCGAATTCCCAGGCTTGACCCCTAACTATATTCAGCATCTCATTTAGTCTTCTTTATTTTTGATTTGAACACTTCTTGACCATCAGAACAATTCAACTACAATTTTTGCCAGCTGCGCCTGCATTAATTTTATGGCAGAAAAGTGTCTCACTTGAAGCAAACAGATGTATTCTCTTCTGGGAAACCCTTTAAAATTTTTAAATCAAGATGAGATGTTTCTCAAGAATGTCAAGCAGGAATTAGTTGAGGGAAGTTCTATGGCCTGTATTATGCAAGAGGTCAGAATAGATGATTCCTTCTGGCCTTAGAATCTATAAATCTATGAAGCCTAGATAATGACAGGTTCTCTGCCCAAACAGCTTTCCACTGTCTAATGAAAGATAAGCACAATATTACACACAGAACCACAGTTCAGAGGAGTTAGGGTAAAGGGATTATTGATCTGTGTATTCTTAGACTTCATAGGGGACTGCCTGGGGAGCCAATGGGGATGGCTTACTAACTAAATGTGTAATTTTACTGAACAACCAAACAAATCTCAGTGCTTGACAGAAATGTTCTTGTGGTTTGTACAAGGTAATTTTGAAATCACTTTGTCAGATTTTCGGTTTCCATGCATGCTACTGCAACAGTCAGAGAAGCGTCCTGGTGGCTAGCCTGGGTTTCTGCTTATCACTTTGTGTGTGTGAAGTACAGAAACTGTTTATCGGTTTCCTAGGTGGCTGCATGTTTTCTTGGGCGTGACTCAATACTCAGTGTGCTGTAAAGCTACACCTCTGAGTTCTCATTGCTTTCATTCGTTTATGCTGTTCACAGAATAATTATATGCACGCTACCATATCCTTGAGAAACTGGCAGCTGGTAACTAACTAAGGCAGTGACAGTTCTTTCTCTTGATTCATCCATTTATATTTAACAATAAAAAGGACTCTTTGTGTTTTCTAGTCTTTGTTTTTATACCACTTCATTGTATATATTATAGTCACTGAGTCAAAGGGAGTCTAGGTGAGGGTTTTCTAAATTACCAATAAATTTTGATGATAAAATTTGGGCATTTATCCCCCATGGGTTTTTTTTCTCTCATATCTCTGTCTGAACTTATTTTGACCTTTCAAAATGTTTGGGTTTGTTTCACACACATTGGAAGATGGAAATTTGGGCTGGTGCCAGTTTTTCTGTTTATTATTAGAAGAAAAGCAACCAACTCATTCTCAAAGTCCAATTTCAATTTTTGACAGCAATGGGAGTTGATGAATATAATTAGGCTGGGAAGGATTCGATTTTTATGGGTAAATGTCGATTTCACGATACAAACACAAACAGATTAAAATATTTCCATCAATAATAATTGAAATTTATAGATAGGCAGAGTTTTTAAAAAATGGCTGATAACTTTAGAGTTGGATTTTGGAATATTTACTTTGCATATTTTGACTTTTGATGTTAACATTTTGTACGTTAATGGTTATAAAGCTTTAATTTTTTGAATCTCAATGTCTGTCATTAAGTTATTATTGTCTAATCCCCTCATAATTTCCCATAACTATGACAATTTTAATAGATAAAAATAGAAAAAAGCTTAAAAATAAACATTGATATTATCTGTCAAAATTATAAAAAAATAATTAAATTCTGCCAAGCCCAAATATGATGTAAATTCAATTAAGAGGTGGGTAACTGCTCGTGGTGCAGTCTTAGTGTCTAGCCACCAGACATAACAATAGCTTGTAAGAGTGTGGGTTTGTGAGACACACATTGCACCAAATGAGATGCAGATGCGGATGGCAACTGGGGAGGAATTGTGCCTTCCTAAGTTTGTGCTGGCGCCTTCTCACTTTGTGTTGCCCCTACTTTGTCCAGTATATTAAAAGCACATAGGTGACAGGAAAGGGGTCACTTTTAGCTTTCTTCTGGCTGAGGAGTGAAATTTTGTCCAAAATATCATACAAACATAAAGAAAATAATATGAGTAAGTGTTTTCCCAAAGGCAGTTTCCTTAGTTAAAATACATCAAGAACAATAAGCGAGAGCATAATAAATGGAATAATATATACTTTGAATAAAGTGAAAATTATTCTAGATTTTTATACTTGTCATATGTCATGCGAATAAATTACAGAAATAGTATAATCCATAATGTACATTAAATACAGTACATTGTTTTTAGAACATTTTTTCTTGATTAAAATATACAGGACAAGCCACTCATCTGGCATATATTTTTGTAGTTCCATTGACTTCTGTAGAGCTATGACATTTTACACTTGCTGAGGATCTTGCCACAGCATTTAGAACCAGCCTGTTCTGGTAGGGAATGGGCTAGATGCCATAATATGTCTTTTCTATCGCTATCTTTCTTCTGTGATTCAGTGTTACATGGGACAAATGTATTTGCCACCCCATTGTAGAAAAAGACCCATTAATCAAACTGTTATGTTGAAGTGTCTCCACTATACTAGTAAATATATTCGACTCCTGGGATGGAAAAAAGGCAGCAAGAGAGAATACACATGGTTATCTTTTATTTTAAGGACAGATAATTTTTCAATTAATTAATAAATTAACAATACATTATATAATTAAATATCAAATATTTTTATTTGAAAGGAATAGTGACAATCGTTTTGTGAATAATCAACAGTCTTTGTAAATTGACATCAGGTAATGTCACTAAGGTCTTTATTCCAAAAAGCTCCCAGGTCTCTTGTCTATAAAAACGGTCTTATCTCAAGACCTTTGAAGATGTCCAACCAACTTTGATCCAAATGTAATGATGAAAAGAACTTAAGTCCCTATAAAATATAAATATATTTTAATATTCACAGCAAGGAACAAAGATTTTAAGACAGATGGCAGAAGAAGCTTTAAATAAAATGAATAGAAATAGAAACTTTGTAGGGGGAAGATAAGTTTCTCTCCACCACAATCAAGTGCAATTAGAAGATTATTAGAATCTTGAAAATTCAAAGTACAAAAACCCAAACACAAATGGCCTGATTTTCCAAAGGTTAGGATCATACACAAATAATGTGAACACAATTATGTGCATAATGGTGTGTGCACAATTAATGTAAGTACAAAATGTATGTTTATAGAAGTGTAATTAAATACCTAACTGGCCATTTGCTTGCACAAATTCTTGGTTTCCATATGTAGTCCCAGTAATTGCTTCCTATTAAATAAGCACCCAACCCAATCTAAGTATTCTCCAAGAGCTTGTCTCTGATGTCTCTGGGCCAGACTGTGACAGATGCTTACACAGGTCCACTGGGGCAACACATGGTGAGTCTCCTCCTCTATGTGACCAGTGCAAGGACCTGTCACGTTTGCAGTCCATGCACACGTGGGAACTTACAGTCTGCTTCTGCAGGGCACCACAACAGTGCACCATGCACCAAGTGGAATGGAGCAGAACAAGGAAGAGGTGAGGCTTCAGCCCCATCTCATCTTCATATTGACCCACAGAGGGGTCCTGCTGCAGCAGGGAGGACAGGTTGCATCATTCCAAAAGACCACTGTAACCCCTACTCCAGCCGGTGGTTAAGTGACCGATATTGGCCTGGTACATTTAGGAGTGTGAGAAATCCCCACAGTCAATTATTCAGAGAACAGAACTTCAGCTGCAACAGGAAGTCTGGAAGTCTCTGAGAGGATGACTCCTGCTGGGATGCTGGCAGGATGTTCAGGTAGATCTGAGAAAGCCTAGGAGGGTAGACTAGAAAAAGTACTCATACCCAAAGGAATGGAAAAAGGTCAGATATCCTATGAAGCAGCAGTAATCTCTGCCTCTAGTAGTACTCCATATTTATCCATCATGGAACTGTCCTTCCAGAGGAAGGTGGAGTCTTGGACAAAAGAGATGCACAGTAGTCATCCATACAGACAGCTGCTCCCCCATCTTGCTGTGTAAGTCAGTGAGGAGACACCACCATTCTGTGGGAGGCCAATGTGATCTTCAGCAGCCTGCATTATAGAAGAGACAATTGTGCTTTGTCAGACTTCCTCTGTGTAAAATATTCTGCTTCATTTTAGTCTCTAACTATTCATTTTACCTGGTCAAATAATACACATGTAAATTGAAATATGAGTATTAACCATCCAATTGAGGGATATAATAATACCTATCACTGACAGAACAAGTGTTAGACAAGCTCAGCTAATTGGCCAGCAGTAGGAAAGTAAATAAAAATATAAATGAAAAGCTTTCTGAGCTCTCTGGTTTTTAGAAACTTTTCATTACAATAATGTTTCTGCCAGCAGGTAATCGGACTGGTCATCTGAGAACTGATGGGCAGGGTTTTGCTGATCCTCCAAAGCATCAGTGTTGGTTTACAGTAGCTTCTGGGGTCTTATCTTGGTGTCTGCTTCCAACACCTCTGTTCAGCACTGATTGTTTCACTTTCCCCTGCAACAAGTGGGGTCACTGTGCCTTGGTTTCCCCAAGTTTGGAGGGTTCACTTTATGACAGCTCCTCTTGAGTACGTTTCTACTGACTTTGGTTCTCTGAATGCCAGGTACCCTGGCCTGTCTCCTCGTACTTCCTAAGGGTGGGTTATTCAATCCTAGGAGTATGTAAGCAGCAGCTTTTATCCTTGGATCAACAGATAGATACTGGTTATAGCTGCATTTAAACAGCATACTATTCATTTAAAAAAGAGAGCACAGAAACAGACAAAACAAGAGAAAAGCATTTACTCTTCTCTTCCTATAGATGCATATCACAGGAAACCTGTCCATGGCTATTTTCCAGATGTGGGGTTGGATGTGGGGTATTTGAAAGCAGGCATCCCTGGAGGATTAGCCTATAGTCTACTGGGAACTTAAAGCAAAATGGAGTCCCTGTCACCCACCTACTACCTGAAGGTGAGTTTGATATATAAAGAGTGCTAAATATCATAGAGAAATGAAAAGGTGTGTGTGTGTGTGAGAGAGAGAGAGAGAGAGAGATGGGAAGAGTCTGTCTGAAGATGGTAAAATATGTAGTGCTTTGAAACTAGTTTCACACTCTTTCTTTGTGGCTTCAGTTTGATGGCACAAGAGAAATTAGATTGGGAGAGGCCTTTTGTAAAGACTTAGAATATTTTTGTGGTTTTAGTCCAACAATTCACACAACAGTTACTGAGCGAGCACCGCCAGATTAGGCAAGAAACTGCATGCAATGCCTTGGTTGCTGTCCAACTACCTGGTAGGCACTATATTTAAAAGAAGGGATTATATTCCCTGTAGTACATGGACATCAGGGCTCATTGCTGCCGCCATGATACTCTACTCGTGCTCACTGAGCCTCGGTGAGGATAACAGACTAACACAACTGTTTCACTAGTGCTCTAATACATTTGGTCATTGCTATGCAAGGCCAGTGTGGGGGTTTCCCTAACCCCCTCCAAGCAATGACATAGATTGAGCCATTGGAGCCATCTTAGTGCTGCAGTACAGTGGATTCAAATGGAATGAGCTGGGTGAATCTTTCTTTCTTTCTTTCTTTCTTTCTTTCTCACCAAAACAAGAGAGGCAGTTACGGAACTAGTGACCTTCCCCATCAACTCAGGAGGCATTTGTGGAGACATGTCCTCTTCTGGACTAAACCTGTAGTTAGAGTTCTGCCGAATCCCACAGAGAGAGCTAGGAAGAAGGTGTGCCCCTCTCTCACCAGACAGGCAGCGAGAGGTGGGAGGCCAGAGAGCCAGTCGGGCTCAGAGAAGGGACTAGGCAGTCTCTTCCAAAACAGATGTACAGGCAAGTGGAGGAGGGGACATGTCATGGAAGCCAGCCTTGCTAAATGCTTACTGGTAATCTCACAAATGGCTCAGTGCACATGTATGAAGTACCATGGTAACACTGACACTCATTATTGATACAGTACATATGTGCTAATCGGCACAGGGTATTTAAACAGAACCGAATCGCAAAAGTGCCTTGCTTCTTTAAATCATGAACATAAAGAGAGATGACTTCTTCCCTCAGCTATCATCCAAAGCATGGAGTAAGTCAGCCATCCTGGCTGCCTGGCATCAGTGCCACATCTAGGGTGCAACCCTTCTCAGATCAGATGCTTTCTGCCAATGCAGCTGATTACCATTCCTGCACTGAACACCTGCCCATCCACCCATCCTTGTTCACAGACTACAGGTCAACTGGCTCTCTAAGGGCTTTTAACTGCATTCTTTTCAAAAGGAGCAGAAAATGTTTTAAAATAAATGGGGATTTGAGTGCCATGCTCCAAATGCTTACATACATTTTTGCACTGAATTTAATAAGTCTGGCTAACAACTGTGATCACCTACCACACCTGCATATTTAGGCACTGCAATCTTTTCAATTAAAAATCTATAGTCATGCAAATAGGGTGAAGTTGTTCCCTTAAACTTCTGTGAGTTTAGACATGCATTTGCTGGCCACATTTTTCCTTTAAGATCGGTGGAAAGTCCAGCAAGTTAAATATTTGAGGTTATTATGGGCTCCCATGTAAAAGAAGTGATCCAATAATATCCTGCTAGTCTCATAAAGTTGTGAATGTTCACATCTGCAAGATAGATCCTGCCCTAGATCTTGCTGCTTACATGTATAGATCTAGGGCAGCATGTGTGTCTGCTTGTCCTCTGCCCATTGTGGCAGAACTCCAGAGGGGTGTGTGAAGTAGCAAAACCTTAAGACAATCATACATTACCACTGAAAGAGGTAGAACTTGGCTTGAGCCAGTATAGTAAATTTAAGTTATAATTGATGTTGGAAGGAAAATATATACTCTTTGGTCCACACAGGTTTCTGTTATTGCCCTAAGCATTGTAGGCTTGAAGCTTTTGGTTTTTTTGTTGAATGTTTTTTTTTATTATTTATATTTTAAACAGAGCTCCAAAGCTTCTACAGCCACCGCGAAAGTCTGAAAACAGAAAGGCAGTGACCTCTTTCCTGAAGCCTAGAGAGAGTTCTCTTCTCCATTTGCAAAGCTTAGAAAGTGAGTTGAGGGAGGCAGTGGTCCGGAAATAGAAGGGAACTGGACAGCTGGATAGCTTTGCGCGTAGCTGGGGTTCCTCCTCGTGGAGAGGGATTGACCATTGTCCCCTATGTTAGGACATTGTTCTGCCTAGACAGTGTAATATACTGGCACTTGTGTGTGTGTGTTTCTCTTCTATGTGCTAGATGGAAGGAACTTCATTTTAGAGATAGGTCAAATGATTTTTAAAAGCTTTGGGTAATATATTATCACCCTGCAACAGGAAAGGAGTTATGGCTCCATGAGACACAGTTCCTACCCTACACTGCCCCTAAGTATGGACTAAATCCCTGGGACATAATCATAGAATTGTAGGACTGGAAGGGACCTCGAGAGGTCATCTTGTCCAGTCCCCTGCACTCATGGCAGGACTAAGTATTATTTAGATCAGTGCTTCTCAAAGTCGGGCCGCCGCTTGTTCAAGGAAAGCCCTTGGCGGTCCGGGCCAGTTTGTTTACCTGCCGCGTCCGCAGGTTCAGCCGATCGCGGCTCCCACTGGCTGCAGTTCACTGTCCCAGGCCAAGGGGGGCTGCAGGAAGCGGCGCGGGCTGAGGGACTTACTGGCCGCCCTTCCCGCAGCCCCCATTGGCCTGGAGCAGCGAACCGCGGCCAGTGGGAGCCGCGATCGGCCGAATCTGCGGACGCAGCAGGTAAACAAACCGGCCCAGACCGCCAGGGGCTTTCCCTGAACAAGCGGCGGACGAGCTTTGAGAAGCACTGATCTAGATCATCCCTGACAGGTATTTGCCTAACCTGATCTTAAAAATCTCCACTGATGGAGATTCCACAACCATAATCTTGACCAAGTAATTGTGGATATGGTTTAGATTATTAATATATGTGTACCTGATTTCTAGGCACATAGCAGTACTATCCAGAGATATACAGATGACCTAAAGTGTGTCCACAAATTGTGGGAGCAAAAAGGGAAGACACGTTTGGAAACTCTCGGGGTTTTTTTGTTTGTTTGTTTTTGTTTCTTTGGCTTTATTTTGTATGAAAAAATGTTGACTTTAGATTGTAAATGCCTTTCTAAAACTGCAAATTCCTTTTCTCCATTGTAAACTCCTCAGGGCAGGGACTGTTTGTTAATACATGGTTTTACAGCACTTAGCGGAATGGGGCCTGATTCTGATGGTGGCCTCCAGGTGCTATTGCAACGTAAATGTATATGAATAATAATAATAACAATCTCAATTTGCTTTTGATGCTCATTATAATATTAAAATAATAATAATATTTATTTATTATAATACTAAAACAATAGAAGTATTTATTACAAGGCAGCTTTCAGAGCTTCTGATGCTCCCCCTGACAATTTTGCCTCTGTAATCCTGACATTATTAATCTGCACCTTAGTTCTTATTTTTTGGGCATAAACATTACAAAGACTAACTCTCTGAAAGCCTCTGCTAAAAGCAATTGTTGAATTAATACTGTCAAGGATGACTAGTGCTTCTAATACCATTGTCTTTATTTTCACATAGACTCCTTTTCATCTTTTCTCAAATTTTAAGGTCTAATCCGATGAGATGCAGAGTTTTCTCAACTCCTGTTGAAGTTAGACAAATGGGAGAGGTCCTTAAACCACAAACCCACTCACTAATATGCAATACAATGGCTCAACTGCATCCCTGGTATGACTCTGTCTTTTGAGGGGTTTATGGCAGGGATTGATTTGGCCCATTGTCTCCAGCTATATATAAGAGTAGTAGCCCTGGCTGGATCACAACCAGAAGATTTCAAAGTACTGACAGAGACTGCTGTGGAGATAATACAACATACCTACCTCACCACACCCCAGAGCCGGTCAGGTAAATTATGACAGTTTATCAAATGCCTTGATCCTTCAGGATAATATTGGAATCGGTGTAGCTGGCCTAACATATATTATCTGAATAAGCAGGGTATACACTGCAAAATCATGAAAAAAACCTGCATTTATTTTGCACTCATATGTTCTCTGTCCACTAGTCTAAATGTACCATGTCTGTTTTTCAGATTCCATCAGAACAGCTACTCTTTTTTTTAATAGAAAGGAAAACCACAAAAACAGTTATTTTCCTCTCATGTGCAGCAGCCTAGATCCGTAACAGCATGGAATGAAACAGAAACTGCTCTGGGTTTTGCTATATTTAATCCTGGTCAAGTAACAATTGTAAAGGCCAATTTGTATTGGGATCCATTAGGGATAGAAATTAAAGTTGTATCCAGGGCAGATCATCCCAAGAGCTCCTTTGTGCCCTAAATTGTGTGTGCATCCCATTCTTACATAGTTAACCTTTTAGATGCAAAGGGCCACTCTAGAGATCAAAGGCATACTTCAGAAGGCATGTTTTCATAAAGCTGGCTCTCTTAGCCTACCTCTGTAGCTCGTCCCACTGGTCCAACTCTCATCTGCCCCACATCCATTTCTTCGCTCTGCATTCACTAGTAAACACACTAGTTCTGCCAGCTATTCCCCGATTCTCTGGCTCTTTGATGCTACAGCTGTTGCTTCCACACCTATCTGGCCCTCCTAAAATGGCATCTCCAAAATCACTACTGGCAGATCAGACCTCATGAATCTGTTGACTAATGTGGACCTGGCTGCCAGCTGTGGGCTGAGAATTTGAGCTTTCCAGTGATATAATGCAATAGTCGATAGCCCTGATAATTCACGAAATACTCACTGCTGTTACCTGCCCCCTCTTCTTCCTGGTTTCACTAAGAACTCTCACCCCTGTTTGTAACGTATGAGAATGAGTCCCCCTGCAGCTCTCTCCTGGTTGGAACAGTAGACCAGTAACAAGAGACAGTTCATCTGCTGAAGACAAAAGTTCTTTCAGCCGCTGCAGAAGCAATAGGATCAAAGAGGAGTGCAGACAAATACCAATAGCTCCCAGATAGCTGGGGGTGCCCAGGATTAAGATTCCCAAACTCCAAGTTCTTACGAGTGGTTGTGAGTCAGGAATGCCACCTATAACATTCCTGGATACCAACCAACCAGAGTGGAAACAGATAGGCCATTCTGAACTGAGGAGATCTGAGTTCAGATGCCTGGTTTAATAGATAATGACCGTGCCTGTAAATCGGCCTAGTTTCCCCACCCCCATGCCTCATAAACTGACCGACCCCTGACAGTTATTTTGGGGAGTGTGTCTCAAGCACCCTTTGCCGTTGGATTTAAGGGGGATGCAACCACTCTTTCTCTGTCCATCTCTTGTTATGGAGATCTTGGTTCAAATCCCAGTTTCACCTCCTGTTAGAATTTGGAGCTCCAGCTGTCTCTCCCCTACAGATCTTGCTTCTCTTTGCAGAACTTCAGCATTCAGCAATTGATCTGCCTTCTGATGCCACTCCTCTGCTGCTGCCACCATGGGGGAATTCAAGGGTCTTGCCCTCATGTGTCAGCAGCAGCTGTTTTGTAGCTATGGATATGGGTAAAGTCCTGGCTATTGAAGTTAATGAGAGCTTTGTCAGTGACTTCAGTAGGGCCAGGGCCAGGATTTCATGCCTGGGCATTATCTACAGTGAGTCATGGCAGGAGCATCTAATATATCTGTACACTATGCTGGAGAAAATCTGAACAGCTGGCTAGACAGTAAAGCCTTGAGTTAGCAAGCGAGGCTTCACCAAAGGGTAAAGTACCTTACCTATACATAATAGGGAAAGGGAAAGTTGTAATGCATGTGGAAAAGGTCAAGGACATTCAGGAGACACTGTCCCAGAGGAAGAAGTAGCAGGCCATAGCTTCCTAGGGACTTGTGGGCTGATATCAAACATATCTTACTTATTTTTCCTCCATCACTGCTTACTTCAGAGATCTGACAGTGAAGTAGGCGTCCTAAAGTGAGTAACTGTGCGATCATATTGCTGTAACCCTTCTAATGCCTCACCCCTCCCTTTTGTTCATCACCTCCCACACATTATGTCATGTTTGATTTCTGCAAGCTCTTTGGGGCGGGGACTGTGCCTTTCATTGTCCACTCAGAAACGCCTAACGCACCTTTAGGAGCTGAAAAAGTATTATTAATAATAATAATTATAATCAGCTGGAATGGAATGAGGCCTGAAAAGAATGTCTAGAAATTGAAAAACTGCCTGTGTGATGGTCCAGGCTTGAAAAACTCCATCAATAGTAGGATATAGGGTGTTTTTAACCCCAGGGGATATGAAGAAAAAACCTTCCTTTGCTTGAAGCTGTTTTGGTGGGCGGTAAATTGTGCTAAGGTTGAAAAGACTGACAATGAAATGGACACTTGACAGCCTGAACTATTGTCAGTTGGACTAACTGTTCACCCGAGAGAGATTATTGGGCACAGCGCGGCTTTATTGAAACAAAAGTGAGATTCGCAACAACAAGGCAAAACATACCATGAACCATGCACCTCAAGCACTGCAAACTTTTCATGTGCCATAATGGTTAAATAATACTGAAGAGACCTCTAACTCCAGAGATGTAAAATAATGTGTACCGGAGGCCACTTTAATGGCAGATGTGATACTTGCCATATCCTTAAATGCAACAGAAAACTACAGTGAGGTGGTATGGCCTAGTAGTTAGAGCATGGGATTGGGACTCAAGAGCCTGGGTTCTATTCCCTGGCTCTGCCACTGGTTTGCTTGGTGCACTTAAGCAAGTCACTTCAGCTCCCTGTGCCTCAGTTTCCCCATCTGCAAAGTGGGGATGCAGATGCTGATCTTTGTAAAGTGCTTTGAGAACTACTGATGAAAAGTGCTATATAAGAGCTAGGTGGCATTAGTGTTATTATTAAACTGTCATATAGTTATGGTGTTTGTCATTTACCATATGTAGGGTTCCCTCAGACATGGCATTCACCATGGGTAACAGACACTTCCCTCTGAGGCACTCTCATCAAGCAGTGATTAAGTTACTTTCATCTGTGTTTCTGAGTACCTCCCTGCTGAAAGGTGATGCTTTAGGAATTTCTAAGGGTGGGATCTTGCACCACTATGCTTTCCCATTGACTTGAGTGAGAGGAGAACCGGGCCCTAAGTGCAGGTATGAGACATTTCCTGTCATCTAGAATGAGACATGAGAGCTGGTATACATCTTTCACAAATGGAAAGCCTGATTTTATGGTGTCATATAAGACATGTCCTCCAGGGAAGACCCACAATCTATTTGAAATTCTTCATCAGTACTGTTGGTTTGACTTTTACAATGATAGAACAATACATGAGTAGGCTGTAGATATGGTCAATCAACTTCCTCATGTGTCTACATCCCCTGAGCTCTCTGAGTTAATCCACCTAAAATGAGAGGAATTTGTATTCAATAAGACCTGGGAGTCATTTTTACAAATTTGGAGACCTTATAATGCATTCATTTTGCATTGAGCTACAGACGCCCCTCTTCATCCATCCCACATGCCCTTCCTAGAGACACACTGGGGGCATTTGGATGTGTTACACAGATTATAGAATTGCCCATCTGGAGACAAAAGTCCATGGAGAAACCATGATTCTGCATTGCAATCACAATAAGTCTGCTAACACCCACTCAAAAAATTTCTTGCAAGGTGATAGCCGTAAGGCTGAAGAATTCATAGTATGTCCAGCTGTCCAGAGGAATAAGTCACCACTGCATGGAGTCACAGAGTTAACTACATCTATAGCCTGCTAGAATAATTAAAGATGAGACCATATTTATCCCTGATAGCAATACAAAATACTAACCAAAAATAAAGCCTGAAGGTGATATGGTGATATACTGGGCTAGTTTTTCAAACACTGAACTCATATTTCCCTAACTAACATTTTCAGAGTGAGTTAGATCATTTAGATGTCTATAGGGTGACCAGCTAGCAAGTGTGAAAAATCGGGACATAGGGTGTGGGTAATAGGAGCCTATATAAGAAAAAGCCCCAAATATCGGGATTGTCCCTATAAAATCGGGACATCTGGTCACCCTAGATGTCTAAGTTCTCGTACCCACAAATCTGGTATTTAGATGTCTAAAGAGCCTAAATTGTGGATGCAAAGAATTGTGAGTGCAAAATTGTGCCAGGCTGAATCCAGGCTGCACATCTGTCTCTTTAAGTACAAGTATTCAGACTATTTAGTTTTAGAAGGCTGTGAATTGGATCTCATTCTAAAATCCAATTATATTAAACAGATGATATAATGCTGATTTATATTGTGCTAGCAGATAGCCTTTGGTGCTTTCAAAAATTTTATGTCTACACTACAAGCCTATGCTGGCATAGCTCCTTAGTGTAGACACAGCCGGAGATTTTCTGATAGGATAGGAACACCACCCTCCCGACTGGTGCTAGCTATGTCAGCAGAAGCACTCTTCTGTCTGCAGTGGGGGGTGAGCTTGGCATGCCTATGTCAATCTGAGGGATGGGTTCTTTCACACCCTTGATCGACGTAGCTATGCCAATATAATTTTAAAACTTAGTCCAAGCCTAAATAATTTAGGAGCTTAAAATCCTATTGGAAGTCAACATGACTTAGGAACATTGAAACATTAACCTTAGTGATGGGAAAGACCTACAGCACTGGTTCTCAAAGTATGGGCCATAAACCACCAGTGCTCTGCATAGCCCTTTCTGGTGATAAACAGAAATGAATATTTTGAGATTCAAGGGTGGGATTTGGAAGAGAGGTGCTCCCTGAGAACTGTATAGCCTTTCCTTATTACATGCTCTGCAAAACAACTAAACAGATAGAGATTCATTGAACCACAGTAGCAGGTTACCCATTCTGCCAACCTCAACTGGGCTTCCCTACATTTTGTTCTGTAGTGCTTTTTCCAGTCTAGTGTTAAATTTCTCTAGTGTTGGGACTTCCATTACCTCCCTTGGAGCCTCACTGCAGTTTTTAATAGTCCTCATGATTAGGAATTGTCTCCTGATATTCAGCACACATCTTCCTGTTCCTAAATTCAGTCCATTACTTCTGGTTATGCTGTCCCTCTTGGAACACCTTACACAATTCCTCTACCTCCTGGCAGATGGTTTTCATACCCCAGCCCCATCTTCATCATTTATTCATATTTAGTTCCTTTAATTTCTCCTCTTAAACGAGTCTGGCCACAACTGTATTTAGGGGCACAAGAATATTTGGGTAAACCCACAAGCACAAACACCATTACTGAGTCCCCCAGTTACTGCATCGGATGGTGGCTGGCAAACGAGGCAGCCGCTGCCCACTACTGTCCTTGCTGAGCAGGTGGCTTTCTCCCCACGTCTATCACATCTGGATGCTACTGAGACATGGGGCTCACCAGGCAGACAGATGAAGGTGTGACTTGAAAAGAGTTGCCATCTGCTTAGCTTCACTCCTGGGCAGAAGCAGGAGTTTCCTGCTTTGAAATGGAAATTTAGCATCTTTCTTCCACCTCATCCTGGACCTCTACTCCTGGCTCCCACTCGGCTTTCTGTTTCTTCCCTGCCCAGTCAATTAGCCTGGGGTGAGGGAGACCTTGGAACCTGCTTATTCCTTTTGCAGCAGCGGGACCTCCCTGTACTCATCAACCCCCAAGCAAAACAGTGGATGCTAGGGTAGGATTGCTAGTGGCAATAGTCTAATACTATTCAGTCAGCTCTCCCCAAACAGTGACTGTCTTTCTGATCTGTGTTGTGATGCCACTGTGTGTTTGAACAAAAATCACACTTCTGCCTTTTTAAAAGTCATATATCCCATTACAGGGTCATTTTTGAGTTTGCTGTCCAATCTGTAAGGAGAAGGACAGGCTTATCACATTTCTGTCAAAAAGTACCCTTGTGATTTGGGTCAATTTGCTTAGGGTTTCATTTTCAAAGGGCCAACCTCTGTTTTGCAGGTGCAATTGGCCACAAAATTTTGCCTGAATTTTTGCACCTGCTATTGACATGAAGATGCAAATCTAAGTACCTGTGCCTCTAATGATTGATGGTACAAATTGGGTAGTGAGAAGCTCAAGCACTCAGATTTTTGCCTGCAATGTGCTGCTTCAAATATGAAGGCACAAACTTTGTGGATGCCACAAATGGGAAGACCAGTCCTTGCCCACAACTGGCCCCTTAATCTGCGAGATGTGGACAATTAGACTTACCCACTTATAAAGTGTTTCAGAACATGGGTTGAAAAGAGCCACATAAGTGCAATGTTTTATTATAGTATTATTATTATCAGTCATATGTGTCTTTCAGCATTAATGCTTTCCAAGTGTCTCCCTGTCACTGCATTTCTGTGTCATAGATTCTGCTCCAGTAGAGTTGT
Source organism: Terrapene triunguis (assembly GCF_002925995.2). Classification (NCBI taxonomy): domain Eukaryota; kingdom Metazoa; phylum Chordata; order Testudines; family Emydidae; genus Terrapene; species Terrapene triunguis. Next base: position 39,947,398 of record NW_020664409.1, read on the forward strand.
ACCTCCTTAGGCCAGAGCTGTATTGACCCAATGTTTCAATATTTTCCCCAATATTGAAATGTATTCACTAACTTTTCCATGTTGAATGTAATCTAATTTTGGTATTCCTTCCTCATATTTCTAGCATTTCTGGGTCCCTTTGTAGTACTTTGTTGTCCTACAAGTATGGTACTATACACTGGTATATAACATAGAGATCTGAAAAAGAATATATCCCCCCATGTCTTTAAGTATTATAATAAATCATGTTTGGATTTGAAAGAAAATCTATGAGTTAATTTCCTCTTCCGTCTACAGAACTGGCTCCTTTAATGCCCAAAAAAAATTTAGTAAGCACTAAATTGTCTCTTAGTTGAAACAAGTTTTTTTTTTTCTTTTTGTTAAAGATTGCTGAACTGTGAAAACTAGCCACTACTAGAGATAAGTTAGTTGTTCATGACATTTGGTACTTCTCCCAACTTCTTGCTGTATGAAATCAGTTGTGATCTTTAAAGTGAGCATAATAGGTAAAAATTTCAAAAGCATCTAAGTGGCTGAGAACCCTAAATTTCATTTTCAAAAGTGACTTAGGCCAGAGTAAGAGGCAGATAGATGCTTATTGGGACTTTCAAAAGCATCTGAGCAGGTTAGGCATCAAACTCTCCTTGAAATCAATAAGACTTAGGCTGCATAGAATCATAGAATCGTAGGACTGGAAGGGACTTCGAGAGGCTTCGAGAGGTTGTCTAGTCCAGTCCCCTGCACTCATGGCAGGACTAAGTATTCTAGACCATCCATGACCAGGTGTTTGTCTAACCTGCTCTGAAAAATCTCCAATGACGCAGATTCCACAGCCTCCTTAGGCAATTTATTGTACTGCTTAACCAACCCGACAGTTAGGAAATTTTTCCTAATGTCCAACCTAAACTGCCCTTGCTGCAATTTAAGCCCATTGCTTCTTGTTCTATCCTCAGAGGTCATGTTTTCTCAACCTTTAATCATTTTTGTTGTTCTTCTCTGGATTTTCTCCAATTTGTTCACATCTTTCCTGAAATGTGATGTCCAGAACTGGACACAAGACTCCAGCTGAGGCCTAATCAATGTGGAGTACAGTGGAAGAATTACTTCTCGTGTCTTGCTTACAACACTCCTGCTAATACATCCCAGAATGATGTTTGCTTTTTTTTCGCAACAGTGTTACACTGTTGACTCATATTTAGCTTGTGATCCACTATGACCCCCAGATCCCTCAGTACTTCCTTGTAAAGCTCACTAGGTGCCTATCTGCATCTTTAGACACCTGAATATCTTTGTAAATCTGGCCCTAAATCACTTTTAAAAATGAGACTTAGGCTTCTAAAACACTACTAAAATTTGACCCAATGGGCATAATTCACTCATCAGCAAATATTCTGAGTTGCTATTGGTATAAAAATATATATGGCTAGTAAAACAATGGATTGATTACTGTTTTCTCCAATTAGAAATACAGTAACTCTTCACTTAAAGTCGTCCCGGTTAACATTGTTTCGTTGTTACCTTGCTGATCAAATAGGGAACATGCTCGTTTAAAGTTGTGCAATGCTCCCTTCTAACGTCGTTTGGCAGCCGCCTGCTTGGTCTGCTTCCAGGAAGAGCAGCCCGTTGCAGCTAGCTGGTGGGGGCTTGTAATGAGGGTGGACCTCCAGCCCCCCTATCAGCTCCCCACTCCCCTAAGTTCCCTGTGCTGCAGCCGCCCAGCAGGCTATCAATTGCTGGGCAGTTCAGCTGTCCCTCCTCCCACTGCCATGTCCTGCTCCTGCCCTCTGCCTTGGAGCTGCTCCCAGAGACTCCTGCTTGCTGTGCAGGGGGGGATGGGGAGGGGCTACTGTCAGGATGTCCCCCACCCCCCTGCTCCTGCACCCCGCTTACTCCTTCTCCATATAGATCAAGGAGGGGATACGGACGGAGAGAGACAGAGAGAGCTTGGGGCAGCAGCTGCTGTCTCAATTTCCTGATCCACTTAAAAAGACAATGCACTTAAGAGTGGGTCAGCTTACTTAAAGGGGCAGTGTGCATCTCTCTCTCTCTCTCTCTCCCATACACAAGGTGTGTGTCTGTCTCTGTCTGCTATGCTGTCTCCCCTCCCTCGTGTTCGTGCTGCCTTGTGTGAGAGACTACATTAACAACGATGTCTTAACCCTTGAGGGCTCAGCCGAGTGCTAGTTCATCGTTTAGCAGTAAGGCATTCCCTGGGAAATATCCCTCCCTCCTCAACCCTCTAACTTCACCACCTCAATCAAGCTTCACAATCATCATAGCTGTGAACAGTATTAAATTGTTTGTTTAAAACGTATACTGTGTGTATATCTATATAATATATAGTTTTTTGTCTGGTGAAAAAAATTTCCCTGGAACCTAACCCCCCCCATTTACATTAATTCTTATGGGGAAATTGCATTCGCTTAACATCGTTTTGCTTAAAGTCGCATTTTTCAGGAACATAACTACAACGTTAAGCGAGGAATTACTGTAAACCTAACAAGGAACCCCATGCAAGTTTGTCTTCAGTGAAACACTCCAAAAAGAGACAGGAGGGACTTTTTTTTTTTTTTTTACAGCATGTTAGTTTATATAAAAGTATTTGTATAGCATTATATTGGGGTCATTCCTGTGCTGGTGCACAAAGGACTGAGGCAGAAAGCATATGAAGCCTCTATTCCCTATGCACTGAACAGGATTAAATCCCTTTATAGCAGTGGTGGGCAATCTGAAGAAAATCTGGGGCCTGCGGGCTGCACATGGCACATCAGGGTAATCTGCTGGCAGGCCGCGAGACAGTGTTTACATTGACTGTCCACAGGCATGGCTGCCCGCAGTGGCCTGGGTTTGCCATTTCCAGCCAATGGGAGCTGTGGGAATCGGCCTGTGGGCCCCAGGTAGCCCACCACTGCTCTATAGCATAAATAAGAGCACTAAGAGATGAGCCTGACTAAGTACATCAGCCTGTGCAACATGTCCCGAGGGGGTAGCGGTCAGTGAATTAGGGGTATGTCTATCCCAGCCCCCATCCCTCAGTGGATAGCAGGTATGCTGCAGTCAATAGCAAATGCTGATTGACAGCAAGTAGGAGCATAATTTGCTTCCGCTCTCGGGGCTTGTTTACATTACCACTTAAGTCGATGTAACTTAAGTTGCTCAGGACAAAGGAACACGGATTGACCCTTTTAGATACGGCCTACGTATGGGGCAGTGTGGAGCTGCAGAGCCAGCATATAGTCCAAGCTATAGATTATGTAGTAATTATATTGATTACTTAAGAATTCCCAGTTATCACTTTGAGTGTTGATAGGTTCTAGGGTTACCATATTTTGAGTGTCCAAAAAGAGGACACTTCACGGGGCCCCGGCCCCGCTCCCAGCCCCGCCCCCGCCCCAACTCCACCCTTTCCCCAAAGTCCCCGCCCCAACTCCGCCCCCTCCCCTGCTTCCCGCAAACATTTGATTCACGGGAAGCCTGAAGCAGGAAGCAGGCAGCAGGTAAGCTGGGGGGCTGGGGGCAGGAGGCGCGGCCCAGTCTGGTCCCCTCCGGCGGCCGGCCCCGGCCCCGGCGTCTCCAGCCTGGCTCGGCTCGGGCCCTGGGGTGCCGGCCCCGGGCCAGCCCCCGGCCGAGCACCCCCGGGCCAGCACCGCCGGCCCCCGGCCCGGGCCCAAACACTGTAACTCAGTAAAGTAGATAGAGATAATACAGAATGAACATCTGAACATCTATATACTCACATGCAAATGTTAGCCACTGAAACCTGAAATGGTAGCCACTGTCTTCCTCATCACCATCACCTTCCTCCTCATCACCAGTGGCCATCATTCTAGCACCTGCCGGGGGCTACATCTCTCTACTCCCACAGCCAGGCTGGGATACAACTTTTATAATGTTACACTGATGCTGCTATGTATAATGCATATTCAGTAGAAGTTTCTCCCCCGCCCCTTCCTTATTTGTATTTCCTCACCCTAATAATGTTGGGTTGCCCTTTTCCTATAGGTTAGTATATGATTTCTCAACTTATTATCATATACGTCAATTCGTTGCCATGGCACTCTTGTGATTAGATATCTGCAAATGTTAGCTCATGTTCCTGGGGTTGGTTGGTGTCATTATAGTAAATTCCAACAAAAATCCCCCTTATATCCTCTATTCTCAGTTCCCCAAAACTTGAAAATTTCTGTTGGGCTGTTTGTCTGTGCCAGAGTTCACAGGCTTCAAGCCTTATGCTAGCTGCTGAAGCTAGTGTCTTATAGGGTACAGGCCTGTAGGTTCCTTGCATTACTGCTGAATATAATAAAGGCAGAATATAATGAAGGCAAGACAGGGAATATAATAAAGGCAAGCTAGCCCTATGAGCTACAAGCAAGAGCATTCAGTGGCACTGGGAATGACTTCTACTGGTGCTGAGCAATTCCTGAGTCTCTCAGCTCCCATTGAACTCATCTCAAGAGATTCTTAGCACGTTGCAAATCAGGCCCATTGTGCCTCAGGGAGGCAGACTGCTCCTAGAATTCCCCAATTGCACAGGGGCACACCCATTGCACCTCCCTTTAGAAAACTGGCTGGTTTGGAGAGAAGGTGGGGCTATTACCCCACCTTCTTCCTGTCCATTTTGGGGTGGCTTGTGCACCTGGGGGTGAAGTCTCTTCATTCGCTGTATTCTCAAGTGCAATTTTGGCCCACCCTAAGTTGGGTGTAAAGAGAGGAAAGCTCCTTGAGGCCTTCTTCTCTCATACACTTGTGCAAGGGCCATTCAGAGTCTGGCCCCAACTGAGTTCCATACCACATCTCCTTGGCCTGCCATGAGAGATCTAATCATGGTCAGCAGGATTCCTGTTTCAGAGGATGTACTCTGCAGCATCTCTGCTTCCAGTTGGTAGCACCAAGGAGGAGTTGGCCCATGGCAGGAAAAAAGATAGTGTCAAAGCACAGCAGTTAATAGGATCATAAGGGCTTGGTTTCTTATCCTAGATACTTCTGATGTTTTTATAACCCAATAAATAAAGCTTTTTTTATCAAAATATTGTATGATCTTGCTTGTGACAAGTTAGTTTATTCTTCCTAATCGCACATATAGTGTAGATGGGCCTGGGCTACGTCTGGCCCAGAAGACAGATACTGGTTTTACTCTTCTATAGGAAATGGATATGTATTTTCAGATGCACTAGTCAGTTGTTAAAGTTCATACTCTTTACAAAAATATTCCTAAATTTCATTATGTGCCTTTAGTCTACTGGCAGTAAGGAGAAGTCTTCTAACTGCATTTGAAGTGATCAGTTAACATTTTAATTATTTATCATGCTGTAACTTATAATGCACTCGGAATCTTCCCAGTAAAGCTTGTCTTCTCTCTTCAAAATGGTCTCTTTGGTATCCAGCAAAGGGTTTTGTTGCAATAAGAATTAAGGTGTGTCTCTAAGCTTTTACCTGGGAGCAATAATGATGTTGTCAAGCGTTTCAGTTGAGACCAACCCAGGATTTTTGGGTGGGGAAACAGACTCTGTTATACACCATCTTCAGTGCTTCCTTCAGAGGGAAGCAGAACGCCTCCAGAGCTAGGGTGTAAGAACATCTAGTGAGTGTCTTTTTACACTGACACTAAAGTGAGGGGGGAAAGGGAACAGCAGGGTAACCACAACTCACTTGGACTTGTATCTAAGAGTAATCAGATGCAATGGATTGGTTCCCCTTCAGAACAACTGCTGTTCTATTCATTTTAATGGTAAGTAGAATTTTAAAACAATATTTGTAAGCTCTCTTTTAATGTCTGTCAAAGTACTTTTCTACAGATGATTACATTTACTGCTGCCTCCACTTTTAACTACATTGAAACTCATATTAATCAATAAGGCAATTTTAAACATTGTGCATTAGAAACTAACCATTGCTCGTTTTCAACTGAATCTTTTAAAAAGCTTCTGCAAAAACAGCCCATCTTTAATTTTAATGTTATCAGAATTATTTCTTTTGAGTATAACTGTACCCATTGTACCATTCTGATTATTAATGCATTACATATTTATAATAATAAATACTTCTTAACAAGCTGCTTTCTTTATTATTATTATTATTATTATTTTATTTTTATTATTTAGTTGTATGTTTGTCTTCATTTGTCCAGTGTATCGAGGGGGGAAAATCCAGCATTCTTTAAAAAATAATGGCTAAGATTACTTCACAATAGATCAAACCCTATAGTCTATTCAGGCAACCATCCCCACCTCCCATTTCATTAAATTCAGTGGAGGTTTTGATTGAGTAACAATTACAGGATTTGGCCCATTAGTTAATATTGCAAGGAACCATCACTGCTTGGTACATTAACATAGTAGCATTAGTGTATAAAAGTAGAGAATAAACAAATCCTTACATTGGGGGTGTTATTCTCTTACTGTGTTTGTTTATATTATTGCAAAAAAAGAAAGTGGTGCTTGTAGTAAGGCAGAATAGTTGTGTAAGGTGTAGGCATCAGGAAGCTGAAATTAACTAAAACCAGAGAGATATAAAAGAGGATCACAGAGGATATTGTGACGATCTGTTCTGGCATCGTATTCTGTTTTATTGGTTTGGGATTTGTTTTTCATAGTTTATCTTGCTTTTCTAGAATTAAGGACAATTATAAGGCCCTAAAAACTAACAGGAGTAGATTCCCTGTACAATGGTTTGTTTTGTGGAGTTTGTTTCACACAATCTATACAACGAAGTGTACACCTATATTAACTTTTTTAAATAATACTACTGTGCTAACAATATCTAAAGGATTATTGACATAGAATAAAAAATACTGGGGCTTATTTTGGAAAGATTAAGCAAACCTTAGCTCTTAGATTTGCATTCAGTAAAGTAGAACTAATCAACATGGGCAGAGGCCAAGTAAATAATTTTAAGGCTTGGCAAAAAACAGACAAGATTATGATTCAGATTAGTTTCTGCTTGTTTAAGGCAACATACAGGTCTCTTCCAGGTCTGGAATAGTGTGTGTCAAAATAACAATTTTAGCTTTTTATTCAACATTATCAGCATTAGGTAAGATGAGATTTATTAAATCACATAGTAATAGGTATTTTTCATTTTTGGAACTTCAGTGAAAATAAACTATAACTGTACTATAAATTACCATCCATTCGAGTGCACATTTTACTGTAGAAAAATAATCTCTTTCAACACTGCAGCACTTTAATTTTTTTTAAAAAATACATAAATTTTACCATAGTTTTGTGACTGAGTCAGGATTTCAGTTTCAACCAGGAGAAGTGAAAGTTTATGTAAACACTAACCACATTTTGGCAGGTGTTAGCTGTATGAATGGTCATTATGCAGAGATATCAAGTAAAGCCATTGGAATATGTCTTTCTCTTGTCACAGAAGGACTGGTCAAATGTTCATAGCTGGAATTTACAGGGATCTTATTTTAATTCAGTCTCAGTCCAATCGATAAGAAAAAGAGGCTTTTTTGTACATATAGAAGTAGAGAGATTACCGAATATACTTGTTCATAAGCCAAATATTTCTGGTAAAAAAGTGATGCATCGAAGAGCGGGGGTTGGCTTATAAACGGGTCTTCACCAAAATTTGATGATTTTAAACTCTGTGGAATCATTTAATTGAATATCTAATACATTGTTGTTTTGTTTACCTGGAGCATCTGCAGGCACGGAGCCCCTCAGCTCCCAGTGTCCACGGTTTGTCGTTCCCAGCCAATGCGCCACTTCCCGCAGCTCCCATTGGCTGGGAATGGCAAACCGCAGACACCGAGAGCTGAGGGGTTCCATGCTTGTGAACGCTCCAGGTAAACAAAACGTCCAGGACCGCTAGTGGCTTACCCTAACGGGCCAGGAGCCAAAGTTTGCCAACCCCTGAAATATAGGGTTGGCTTATGAAAGGGTCATATAGTTTTTGCTATTTTTACTTAACCGTCTTGGGGGTTGGCTTATAAACGAACGGGCTAATGAAAGAGTATATACGGTAAATAAATTATGAAAGAATTCAGTTTTAAAAAATGACACGAGGCCTAACCTTGTACTCCCAATTCACCCAAAACTCACATTGATTTAGAGGTTAGATTTTCCATCTTTTTTTTCTTTTTTTCATGAAAGACACCTATGTGAGTGGTATATTTGATGATGGATTAGCATATTATTATCAAATTAAGCTAAATAAAATTGTCATAGAAATATACACCCTGTAGTATTCTGAATGCATTCTGGAATGAAAACCTTATTTTACCAGAAACAGACTGTGCTCTGCAACTATTAAATTTTTAGTACACATTTCCCCATTCGTGGGCCTGATTCTGCAACCCATATGACTTCAAAGGCATTACTTGCATGAGTAGAGAGTGTAGAACTGGATTTTGTTTGTTGTACTTGCCCAGGCATGTTTTGTGGAAATTGTATGTTTGATTCAGTATGACTCATCTCCTTCCAGATACCATGTGATGGTTAGTTTATAACAATCTTAAATTCACCACCTGTCTTGCTTGGCTGCTTTTTTTTTCATATATTTTCTTCACTTTCTCTTCTAATTGCAAAGATATGGGTTGCATTGTCCACTCATAATTTGGTTGGATAATTACAGTATGCTGTGGGGGCCAAACCTTCCCCTTGGTTATGCCTGTAGAACACCCACTGAAGCCAATGGAAGCTGCAACATGTATCTAAGGGAAGACTTTGGCTTTAGGAACTTAGGCCAAAGTTTTCAAAGTGTCTAAAGTTAAGTACTTAAATCAATATTTAGTCTCCTAAATAAAAGTGGACTGATTTTCAGAGATGTAGAATAGAAGCCGTGGGTTGTAAGCACCACTGGAAATCTGGAAAATTTTATTTAGGAGCCTAAATATGGATTTAAGTACCTAACTTATGAAATTCAAGTTTGAAAAACAATTGTTCTTAGAGCCTTTACTCGGGTTAGTTCTCCATTCATTTTTCGGATGGTTAATGTTAGTTAAGAAATGGAACCCCACAGAATTTCTACGGGATTTGGCCTGTATTATTTATCAGATAGAGGAGAACAAATCCTGATGACAAACTTGTAAAGGTGTTTAGTTCCATGAATACAAATGTTTAAAAGTGAATGAAGCTTTGGGCCTTATTCTGCTCTCATTGCAGTGGGGAGTGTAACTTCCATTAACGCCAGTGGGAGCAGGGTTGGGAAAACATAGCATGTATAAGTGTTGCCTTTAGCTTCCAATATATCACAGAAAGCATCTGGCTATTTTAAAGTTAACATCATCAACAACAACAACCAAAAAAGTCATCGTACAAAGTTTCCCCTTAAAAATGAAACTATTTGTTAATTAGAGGACAACGAGTAAGCTAACGGCAATGAGAAATATGCTTTTCTGTTTTGATTTAGAAGATACTACGTGGGTTGTTTAAATATGTAGGGGGAAAGTTCAGTTCTAAGCTTCAACCCTATCGCTCAGTATTTAGCATACAGTGGTTTGGTTTGGTTTAGGTTTTTTTATGGTTGAGTTACAGACTCTGGAAATAGACATTCATGAAAAGAAGGGTTTGTTCTCACAGGCCTTTACTCAGTGAGAGTTTTGGCTGAGTAAGGAGTGCAGTATATGACCTAAAGTGCTGACACAAACATAACCACAGTGGCACAAGGATGACTAATATATTGAGTGTGAGTGCCCAGTACTACTCCCAACGAGATCAACAAATATTCCCCTTGACTTCAAAGAGAATAGAATCAGGCCCTTTAGGAATAATGTTGGGAAACAGGGCAAAAAAGGAGTTATGGGCATGTTCAGTCATTTGGATGTGAATAGGTGGAGCAGGGAGGATTCCATAATTGCATATTATAATATTGCCTGGCAGTCAGCTAGCAATTAGTTAATGTCTTTGAAGATGCAAAGCACTATATAAATGCTAAGGGCCAAATTCTGCTCCCAGTTACGTCAGTATAAATCTGGAGTAGCTCCAGTGACTTTAATGGTGTTATTGCAGATTTTGCTCCAGTGCCAGTGGCACAGGTCTTTCATATTATCCAACTGAATTGCAAAGCTTTGAGACAGACTAAACATAAACATGTTTAAGATTGTCCCAATAAAGATGATTTTTTTCAGCCTCGTATCCCCCACCCAATTCTAGCAAATACTTCCCTCAAGTGCCTACTCGCTCTTCTATGGACTTCCCTTCAGCAGGAAGTCTCACACAGGCTAATGATCTGTGAAAGGACAAAAATCTTGATGGTACTCTGAAGGGAACCAAGGCTCAACCCCTGAGCCTTCCAGCAAAGCTATCAAGTTTTCCCCTTTAATCAACTTCCCACCTGCTCCAAAATTCCAATAGCGTACCCCACACCTTGTACCCTTTCAGTGGTGTCTGTTGCTGTACATGTAACAAAGCAATGGCTGAATAGATACTACAGCACTTAACTCTGTAGGTGTTTGGTGTAATAGACATACTTAATATTGATATATCACCATAGACTTCCCATGTGACCTTGGATAAGTCATTTAGCCTCTCTGTGCCTGAGGTCCCCATCTGTAAAATGGTAATAATAGCACTTCCCTACCTCCCAGGATAAATATACTGAAGGATAAATATACTGTGAGGATAAATATACTAAAGACTGTGAAGTAGTTTGAGATATACTGATGAAAAGCGCTATATAAGAGAGCATCATTATTATTATACTGTATACAGACTTCACATTCATCAGCTCAATGTGTACTTGTAGCATGAGGACTCTTGACTCAAAAAATAAACGTCTCCTAAGTAGGAGATCCTCCATTACCCACAAGTAGTGTCAGGGCTTTTTTCTTCTGTAGAACAGCCACTAGAGGACAGTGGTGAAGCTAATCTTCCCATTCACAATCAGTGAAATATGGCGTATAGTTGCATGAAATCCTTCTCTTCCCCCAACAATTCTGAGCTGCACGTTCAGAACATTCCCAACTAGTGGGGGCCCAAGAGCAAAGGAAAAATCTCAAGTGTAAAACTTATATCTCTCATGGCTTGCCAGCTGTGTTATCTCCAGGTCAGGCGAGGCTGAAAATAAAGATTTTATGAATATTCATAACCTTAAAGATTAGTACTTAAGGTTTCTTTAGTAGGACAATTATTGTGCGGTGGTAATACTGTATCCTTAACACAACCTTGTGATTATGCATTTTGAAGGAAGGAATTCTAATGAATAGCTTAGAGTATGTGAACATATGGAATATAAGTTACAGTGTTGTGTCTTATAATATACACCAATTAATACAGACACTGGGCAAGATTCACTAACTCTTGTACACCTTTCTGGGCCAACAAGGTTGCTTGCATGCCAGCGGGGATTTCATCCTAAGGAAGGGGAAGCAGTGAGGCTACCAGAACTGTCTCTTAGGGTTCCATTTTAATTCCCAAAGGGGCTGCACAGGAGCTCTGCCAAAGGAAGCAACTCCTAATAGGCACTGAATCAGTGTAATGTTTGGCAGGGTTTTTCCTCATGCCCTTTTCCTGGTGGTGGGTGTAATTTGCTTCAGACTCTCCCTGATTGGGTCAACTCTGCATTGCCATCAAAGCAGACTGCAGCCCTTTGTGGGTAGAGTATCCTCTCCTTCTCTCTCTAAGTGGGTAATAATTGTGCCTGAACTCAAATCCCATTCCATAGCTGAATGTTTAAATTGTCACCTAGTGTACATTTTTATATTAAAAGCGAGGCTAAAACTACTAGCCCAACATGCCTATAGCTCTTTCTTTCTAAAGAGCCAATCCACATTTATAGTTATCCTTTCATGAGGAATACTTTTCTAGCCTATTTAGGTCTAGATTCTGCCCCTCCCCCCATCTCACAGTGAATAGTACCTTATTCTGTGAGTAGTCTCTTTGATTTCAAGGTGCTACTCATCTTAAATTGAGGTGGCAAAATCTGACCCATAATCAATTATCTTCATCTTGCACTAATAAATTGGGGCCAGACTGTAAAACCTTATTCAGTGGTACGCGGTCACACAGGCAGTCCCACTGATTTCAGTGGGATTACTTGCAGTCCTACTACTTTTGTAACTTGTCCCCAACATGCATAAATGGTTCACAATATGGCCAATTAGAGTCCAGGGGGCAAAATTGCCATTTGTGAACCTCATTGCCATTGGAGATAAGTGATTTTTAAAAAAAAAAAATAAAGCAAGCGGTATTAAGTGACCAGCTTCTGACAATACACGCATTCAGTAAATCGTTGGAGAAAAATGTTTACAGGAAGGATGCATGAGTTGAAATTACCATGGGCTACATAGTAACTTCTGTGACAACTACTATTTTTTATCTTCCACAACACTTGGCATAAAATCCATAAGCCCAGAACATTGTTTGTAGCATTAGGACAAAATTCTGCTCACCTTATCCAGGCAAATAGCCCCACTGAAGTGCCTGTTCCAGCTGAAGTAAATGGCAAATCTCCCATTGACTGAAATGGGAGCAGTGTTGGGCCATTGGCTGTATAGCTTCTGTGGCTACATCACAGTTCTTAACTGGAGTGTTTACATTCTGAAAATATTACTATTTGTGATCAAACCATTTAAAACATGCTCATAAGTTATCTATTGTGAAATTGCTCCTTTAATCCAAACTTGAAAAGAAATCTGGGTAAAAGTCACACTGATGTGAGGACTAACACAAAGCCCTCCATACCATTTAAACCCCACATTGAAGCTGTACAGAAAAGGCACAGAAAGCAGTGATGGTAGCAGGCTGGAGAGAGGGCATGTGTCAGGGGAATGCCCAAGCATTGAAAGCAATTCAGCAGCCTCCTCACAAAGTGTCATGGGTGTGCTAGGGTAGCACATGAGGGATGGGGCATTGCTGCAGCCCTATGCCCTAATGGCATGTAGAGACTGGGTTTTGCTTTCTCAATCCCACATTTTACCCACTTAAAGCCAGATTACTCAGGCTTTTTATAGACAAAAGGAATTTCATCATCTGTGCACAGCTCTTTTCAGGATATATCTACTCATTTCACACGCAGAACTCCTTGTGTGGTACACACAGATTGAGTGCCAAATATGGCTCAGTACATTTTTCTTAGATTTGTAAGTGAAAGATACCCAACCTTTGTATTCGACTAACTGTATTACTGTATTTGCAGGTATTCTTGGATTTCAGCATTGGATTTCATGTAGAGGTAATATATTTATAAAAATAGTTATTATTAAACAGCAGATTTTCTGAGCAATGAAAATGTAACTATCATTAAAAATGAAATAAAGAATTGAAAGGGTTTTATAAGCTAAGATATTTTTGGACCATAAAATCTGAAAAAAATACTTAAATGTTGACCTGCTAAGGAAAGAGATCTGGTCCTGCAAACTCCTAATTTTATTGAAGTCAGCGGACTACTCACATGAGCAAGAACTTGCAAGAGTAAGGATGTGCAGGCTTAGGCTCTGGGACTATAAGCTTTATAAACAGATCATTAGTCTATACTAATGTTCATACTGTTTACTATCTACTGTCTTCCATACTTTACACTGTTAAAATCCTACCAGTCTATATTGGTTACAACTGTATTCAGACTGCTTGTCATAGTGACCCTGGAACTCTTTCTGCCTAAGGTGAAAGAATGGAATGAAAATGGTGTGGCGCGATGGAAAACCTTCAGAAGACAAAAACGGGAATGGATTAAATTTGCTGCAAATTGTAGGGAAGGAGAAGATAATTCAAGGAAGAATCCAATTGCCAAAGTAAGTGTTGTTTATTGATTAGAAAGTATGTTGCAAAGAAAAAGCGATAAAGCTAGAGACCTAATTGAGCTAACTGGTGGAGACCTTGAAATATAAATTTTGCCGAGCATGTCCAAAAGAAAAAAGGCAGAATAGGAGAGGGAAGGAGCTCTAGAGCTGCTGGTTCTACTGAGATTACCATACCCACATAAGATCAGAAAGTTGTGGACTAGATTGTGGTACTGAGTGTTCTTGGGGCACTACGGAGGCCTCCTAGAGCACAAGTGGAGCATGAATGCTGCTGCATTTTTTGGGAAGTGCAGCATACATTCTGTCTGATGCCAGCTACACCATCACTTCATAATGGCGCTCTCTTTCCCCACCCACTTTGAGGAATCCCTGAGAGCAAGGATTGGGATGGTGTCTGACTAGTGTGCAAGGAGGCAATGGGGCAGAAGAGCAGGAAGGTCCCAGAGCCCAGGCTCTACCCCAAGCCCAAACATCTACACTGCACTTTTGTAGCCCTGCAGCCCAAGCCCCGCAAGTCTGAGTCATCTGACACAGGTCAGCCATGGGTGTTTAATTGCAGTATAGACATATCCTGAAAGAGCAGCACTGGAAAGCTCTCTAAGGGGCTACATCCAGCCCACCATGTTAAAGAGAATTCTGGCATAATGCAGTCTGTGGGGCCCATGAGGAGAGTAACTGAGAATTCTGTAAGGCTTTGTGAAGGGAGAAGCCATCACTTGTGTTCTCAGTAAACTGTGATAAACATAATATTTTCCATTTGTTTATTGTTGTAGATTCGATCAGATTGCGAAGAAAACCTACCAGTTATATACAGCATCTCTGGAATAGGGATTGATCAGCCACCTTATGGGATCTTTGTTATTAATTCAAGAACTGGAGAAATTAATATAACATCAATAGTTGATCGAGAGGTGACATCAGAATTTGTTGTAAGTGTTGTACAATCCATTTATTAGCACAGTGTATTCTCCTTTCTTTTTTACTTCATACCTTCTTTTGATGAATGCTGACAGAGAGGGAAGTGAAGTTTCAATTAATAATTATTTTCAAAATTTGAGTTTGTTTCTTCTTCTTTTAAATTATACATATTTGTAATCCTCTTTATCCAGATTCGCTGCTTTGCTAAACATGCACTTACTCATAGAGATTTAGAACCACCTCTTGACCTTCGAGTCAAAGTTCTGGATATAAATGACAATGCGCCGATATTTTCACAAGCAACGTATATGGGATCTATTGAAGAATGCTCTATGGAGAGTAAGTAACTATTCTGTGCACATTTTACAGCAATTGTCAGTAGCCATAGCAATAGTGGAGACTGCAAGACAATTACCACGCTTTTTTTCAGCTGCTCATAATGTTCTCAATCAAATTCTTTTCACATTTAGAAATTTTTAGGAAAATGGGTTATTTTTTTTTCTTTTTAAGTTTGGTTACTTGTTTGTGAGGGTAAATATAATTATAAATAATATCATTTTCCCCATGTGTCTTGATCTGAAAATATGTGTTTGTATAACTAAAAATGTGGCTGACGTTGGCAACTGCAAAGTAACATCCTAATATGGCAAACCCTTCCTACTAAGTACAGGGCTTACTACCAAGAGAATTCCTACTGACCTTACCCATGTGAATAATCTTTGTACACATCAGTAGTATCATTGAACTGCATGGGACTATAAAGATTACTCACATGACTATACATTTGAAGGTTATAGCCTATACTGTGACTTAAAACCAATCTGATGAAAACCACTTACTGCTTTTTAAATTACGGACACTTATATTTGGCAGTGTCCAACTTTTATATTAGAAGAATTCTGAAACTTTTTTCTGTTAGGCCCTAATCCTGCAAGTTACTTCACGTGCCCTTAATTTGTAATGCTTTTTTAAGAAAGCATTTTTTAAAAAGTAATTGATTACTGTGACCAGGTTTAGCCATAAGTAGCTGATACAATGTTGACCACAACTTGTCCTTGTCTATATTGATCCCAATGTTATGGGAAGCATCATTTAGTTAGCTCAACTCTTCACAATTTATATTCTAACACAAGGCAATTTTGAAGTGAAGTCAAGCCCTGGAAGTCAATAAATGAAAGAGGGAGAGTCTGCTTCTTCCGGCATTCTCTCCCCTCCTATGAAAAAAGGACATATTGCCATATCTGTACCATGCACCAAGCAGGAAACTAGGGGACACCTAATGGCTCTGTCAGTTCCCTTTCCCCTCCTGGCAATCCTTAAGTGGGTGGAGAGGATGGTTGAGAGCAAAGTGGTTGTTCCCCTTCACAGCTCCACACTATGTGCTATAGGTCTGCTTAGGGACGTGAATTCCTTTCAAATGCCCCCATTCTTTTCCTCCTGCCTTGTCCCTTTGCACAAAATAATGCAATTTGTTTAACCATATGATATCAACATCCGTGATAACATACAGCCACAAAATTAGTGAACTCCCCCTACTTATTGTCATGTATTCATATTTTTAAAGGCCCAAATGAACTATTGTGATCATTTAGTCTGACTTCCTGCATAACTCAGGTCATAGAATTTCAAAGTTCATCTACTTTAACCATTGAGACTAAAGGCAAAATTTTATCCCACTGAAACTTAAAACACAGCTGTCCAGTTTAAAGCCTTGTGAATAAAATTAACTCATTTGATAGATTCACATATGGAAGCATGTTTTGGTGTAATTAATACTGCAAAGTAAAATGAATATACAAAATTCCAGGAAGGCATCAACATAAACTACTGAATATGAAGACGTTCTCCAAAAAACCCCAGCATGAAGTCTGATTTTCATGATTTCATTAAAACAAACTTTGAAATTGTTGTTACTATGTTATTCTAAACTTAAATGGATGTTTATGCATCCTACATGTATATGTGAGATCAGAATACAATTTTAAAAATATAGTGTGATTATATGTGCAGTATATCATCTTTAACAAACAACACAATAGTTAATTTATTGTGAGATTATTTGCTGGCATTTCAAAATACTAGGGTTGCTAACATATCTCTTCATCTTTAAATAAAAACCACTTAATGTGGGAAAAATCATAAATAGTTACAATCCTGATTTTACATTTTTAAAAATTCACTGATGATATAGGTTTCCAAACCCCTGCTTATCACATTATGATAACCATTTCCATGGCATGTAAATGATGTTCATGATCACAAAACTACAGATTTCACTTGGAATAAGTACAGCCACTGTTTTACTAAATTAAGTACTTTCTATTATTTTCTTAGTAAATGAAATTAAACATAGCTCCTTATAAGTAATATAATTCTTGTGTTTTGATGACTGCTTGTCTTGCTGAGTAGTTTAAATTAACAAAATAGGGCTCTTATGCCAATTTAAGTGATATTGTCTTAATTCCTAGATACTCTGGTGATGAAAATAACTGCCACGGATGCAGATGAGCCAAATAACTTGAATTCCAAAATTGCCTACAAGATAGAGAGTCAGGAACCTGCAGGTGCATCAATGTTTATTCTAAATAAACATACTGGAGAAGTTCACATAGCAAATTTTCTTGACAGAGAGGTAAAAGCTTCAATATGTTAATATTCAGTCTGAAAGAATGTGTGTGTGTGTGAGAGGGGAAGAGAGAGAGAGTAATGTATTTAGTGTTACAAAAGTGAAATAGAAGATTGAAAAGGCTTTATTTTTTATAATACATAGATACAGTATGGGTTTTTTACTGTATTATAGCAAATATTTGTATCTATAACAAATTGGTGTATTTGAAAAGAGCAGCAAGAAATTACTATTCATTATGTTTTAACTTGTAAATAATGTGTTCATTTTTCTTGCCAATTTAGCAATATAGCAGCTACTCTCTTGTTGTGAAAGCCTCAGACCGCGATGGAGCTGCAGATGGAATCTCCTCCCTTTGTAGTTGTGCTATTCAAGTTATTGATGTCAACGATAATTTCCCAACTCTTTCACAGAGTTCAGTAAGTTTTTTTCCCCATCAAAAGTAACATCACTAACATTTCTATGCCCTAACATCACAGAGATAACCAGTGGAGCCCTTACTCATTCTCAGGAGAACTTTCTCCTATGAATAGTCCTATCACAAAGGTACTATTCACATGAACAAGTTCTCACCAACATAGGTAAGCAAGCATTCCACAACCTGGCCCAGGGTCTACAGTATAGGCACTGACTCCGTGGGTGCTCCGGGGTCAAGCACCCAGAGTAAAAAAAGAGTGGGTGCTCAGCACCCAGGAGTCAGAGCTTGAGTGTGGAATGTGATCAGTTCTGTGCTGCTAACACCTTCTGCCCTTGTGGCAAGGAGTTTGTTTATAAACAGAGGCAGGGTGAATAAGATAACAAAAGGCTTGTCATTAAATTAAATTAAATTAAGGATCGTTAGATGATCCTGAAAGCATTCCCAGGCACTCCAGTTAAAAGATAGGAAACAAAGGGTAGGAATAAATGGTCCATTTTCAGAATGGAGAGAAGTAAACCGAGGTACCCTTCCCCCCCCACCCCCCGGGGCTTGTACTGGTCTGGGGTCAGTGCTGTTCAACATAGTCATAAATGATCTGCAAAAAGAGGTAAACAGTGAGGTGGCAAAGTTTGCAGATGAATCAAAATTATTCAAGATAGTTAAGTCCAAAGCAGACTGCAAAGAGTTACAAAGGAATCTCACAAAACTGGGTGACTTGGCAACAAAATGACAGATGAAATTCAGTGATAGATGCAAAGTAATGCACATGGCAAAATATAATCCCACTATACATACAAAAGGATGTTGCCTAAATTACCTGTTACCCATCAAGAAAGAGATCTTGGAGTCATCTGCAGTACTCTGGAAGCATTGTTTCCAGAGTACTGCAAATTCATAAGAATCCTTCTCACTGTGCCTGTATAATCCTGAACTGTGGAATGCTCATTCTCCTGCTTCAGAAGACTTAAAAATTATCTCCAGTCATCAATGGATCAGACACAACCGAATAATGTAGCTGTCCTTAACGTGTATCAGGGAACCTAGATGTAATTAAGATTGCTGACAGTTTCATCCAGAAAGCTATAGTGAGACATAATGTCTTTAAACTGTTAGTGAAGACAGCTTGTAGGTGATTGCAATGATCTTAATATACTGTATGTCATGATAATGTAATTATGTAGTTCATAACAGTTGAATCATTATTAACATAGTAAAGATACCAATGATAGACACATTCAATAACTAGAATATGAAAGAAGTGTATAAATATGCTGAAAATAGCCCCCCCCCACAAAACTTGCAGAGTGCCCCCCTCCCCCAAACACACACACCTCTTCTAAAGCATCCACTGGCCAAAACAAAAGTCAGTGCCTCTGGTCTACACACACAATTCTGATTACAAATAAACAGGTTCCTTTTGCATTGCATGAAACCAGCTACAGTGGTTCATGCATATGAAGTGGGGGACAAATTATGTAGTCCATCCACAGGATTTTTTCAGTCCTTATTCATGGAAAACACCCATTGACTTCACCCAGGATGATTTCACAGACATCTGGGGCAATACACACATTTGAATAGCAATCAGAACCACACCCTATGTGGGGCACATGGTATTTTCACAACTAGTATTGATTGTGAAGATAACATATTTCAGAAATGTAAAACCAACATATGCTTCTCTGTAGTGGTTCTTCATTACAAAATATCTTTTCAGTGCTTGTTAACAGAGTGTGCATCTGTCATTCTAGTATTCAGCAACTATTGTGGAAAATTCACTCAGTTCAGAATTGCTACGGATACAAGTTCTGGATGCTGATGAACAGTATTCGGACAATTGGTTGGCAGAATTTTTCTTTATATCTGGCAATGAAGACAACTGCTTTGAATTCGTAACAGATACAGCAACTAATGAGGGTATTCTGAGGGTTATTAAGGTAAGGATGTATAAGTATTATAATTCACAGATTTTAAAATGACATTTCCATATCATTAGGGCCAGATTCTGGTGTGTATAAAATGCAAGGGAATCCCAAATCATGCACTCCCCGTGTATAAGGTGTAAGAGAATCCTATGCTGGGAGTGGAGCTGGATACTTTCTTCCCCCTAGCTGGGGAAGGGGCTATGGCCCCACAACCATCTCACACTGACTGGCAACCCTTGGCAAGGGATGTGCATATTATGCCTCCATGAGAGAGCCTCTCATCAGGACACTCCCTATAGTGCCAATGACTATATTCTCCTTGTCTTTACACTGTGCAGGTAGTTTCCTATTCATGTTCCTTACCAGAGCTGTGGTTTACATAGCCACTATATACTATTCATATAGCAATACATATTGGCAAGAACAAAGAAAATAAAAGTTAAGGCTAACATTCCTTCCTGCCACTGAGGCAAAAACAAAGTAAAAAAGGAATGTCAATTTTAACTTTATATTTCTTGGCTTTTTTCAGCTTAATGTAACTTTGATTAAGCATAGTATTTTGAATATGGATTTTTTTCTTTAGGTTCCCCCATTAATAGTTATATGTGCTTTGTCTTAAAGCATATGATTTATCTAGAGGAGCATAAATATTTTGTTAATTTGTTTTTAGAATTAGAAAACTAAATTTAGAGTGATACATAGAATAATAGTTTTCTGAGCAAAGCCCCATGTACTATGTGATTATGTGATTATGCAGATAGTCACATAATCCTCCCCTTTTGTAAAGCAGCCACATAAAGCTCTCTTTTGTGGCACATAAAAGACCCACCAGAGGCTTGGAAGAGTAGGATAGAAGGAACTAGAATAGCAAGGAGGCTAAAGGAAAAATATCAGCTGCAGAAAGAGACTTGAAGAGGGGTTCCTGCCACTGCCAAGTCTGCTGGATCAGAACCCCCAATCTCATAAAATTTAGGAGCTTTACAGGACAAGTATACTCCAACTCCCTCCTTCACCGTGTAAGAGTTCTACTGTAGTGGAGCTGGGGCAAGCTGGTAGCGATGAGGCAAGCAGCCTGGCTGCTCCTGTTGACGTCTTTGGAGTGCTGCAGCTGGGATTGTGTCTACCCTGTTGGGTTCCTAAGCTTTACTATGGGCTGTGTTCTGGTGTAGTTTGAGTTCAGCAGGACAAGCATCTGGTCCTGGGATCCTGCTCGGCTTTAACTTTAATGGCTTCCTAGCTGTAGTCCCTTTCGCAGATCTCTCCCAGACAGCCCTGACTCTCAAAATACCTTCCCAGCTGGAGAGTAAGTGGCTTTCAAAAATCCTGGGCTTGCTTCAATAGACAAAAGATGCCACACAGCTGGTCCCAACCACCTTTGCAGACAACCAAAGGCAGGGGCAGCCCCCATCCCTGTCATGCATGTGTTTTGGACTTCTCTCGTTCTCTGCTGTCCAGTCAAAGGACATCTCTTTCTAACGGCAGTAAGAGAGAATCTACTGGGAATAGAGGAGTGTGTGTGTGTTCATTCATCTAAAATTAATGAATGAACTGAGAGTTTATGGATTTGACTAAGTTCTTATTTCTTTGTTTCTAACATTTTTAGCCGCTGAATTATGAATACTTGCAAAGTTATCCACTGAGTTTTGGTGTTAGAAACAAAGCTGCATTCCACCATTCAGTTGCTTCTCAATATCAAGTTAGTGGAACACCCCTAATGATAAATGTAAAAAATGTGATCGAACCACCATACTTTAGTCCATCTTCAATGAACTTTTTTCTGCCAAGAAGCTTATCAACAGCCGCCATGTTAAATTACATTGTTGGAGCATATACAGCCACTGATGAGGAAACTAGAAAAACTGCAACAAATGTCAGGTAAGACTGTCTTTACTCTCTGTGAGTAACATCCTCTCCCCAGCATCCAGCCTGAACAATGATGTGAGCACCTGAGTACCCAGGGAGAGGAAGGAATCCTCTATTCCAGACCATGGAACAGAATCAGAGCCTGGGACGGATGCACATTTCAAAACAAGAAAGATTTCAAAAACTAAATAAATAAAGCAATAAATAACCATTTAAATAATTTGAAAATGTTTCATCCTAACAGGTAACAGATACATTTTAAACAAAGCATATAGGAAAGTCAGCAACAGTATTATCTCTTCATTTCTAAAAGACATTACACAGCAATGTATTCATCACATCCCTGTATTGCCAAAGACAATTCAGATTGTTTCATGAGTATGGGACCTTGCCCAGCCAATATCTAGCTGGCTGGTCCTAATGAATATTAGCTGCTAGGAAAGCAATGGTGCTAAATCAGTTTTAGTCACATGAGATTATCTGGCTGGTCAGATTATTTGTCCTTTGAGGATTTATAATATATTACATTAAAAAAACTACATTAAAAGAACATACATTCTGTGAAGTCAAGCACTCGAAAGTTAGAAAATGTCAGTGTTATGGTCACCCAGGAATCCTTAATTCTAGTTCCTTGTGCATCCAGTCTATTTGCTGAAGGAGGCTGGAGTCTTGTGGGAAAAAATAGTATGAGATCATGTCTTTAAAAACTATATCATAACACTTATGCACAAAGGGGTCAAAATAAGTTTGCACAGGTAACATGAATCTGGCATCTCCTAACTTTTGAGTGTTTAATTTTGCAATCTAAATAACTCTCTTTTTAAAAAAAGAGGCTTTTTTGTAATTTCCTTTTTAGAAAAATATAAAAACAAATTCTATTATTTGCAATTGCAACTGCCCACGTCCCCTCAAGTATCATCAACAGGTGAACCTTGGATATTTATCTCTGCAGCACAGAATTCTACTACTTAAACTACAGAAGGAAAAGACTTTTCTCAAGAATGTACTGTTGATTATATGCCCTGGATCCCAAGAGTGGTAATGGGGAGCCCAGCCCAAATTTTTCTCTGACTTCCTGGAAAGTGAGGGGCACCTTCCCCTTTCTGTGCCACGAGAAGGGCTGCTAGGGACATGGGCTGGGTCTGGAGTATGCAGTGGGGGATTTGGTAGAGGGGAGCCTATGCCAGGTGTTCTCCCTACTTCCCTGTGCTTTGCGGCTGCCAGGCATTCCCAGTGCATGCTTTGGTGGCAGCAAGGGCCCAGATCTTTAGAATATTCATGTTTAGTTACATGTTATTTTGCTAAGCTGCCCAAATTTTCCTTAGACTTAAATGCAAGAGGGGGGAAATGCTAGTGCCTAACAGTTTATAACTGAGCTGAACCTGAATAGAAATTAATTAGACAATGAAAGTCTCTCATCTAGCCTGGGGGCTTTCTCCCTGCCAAATTTGAAAGGTCTGCTGCAAACAATGTAGTTGTTAGTTTCTCAGTAATAATAATAAGAGGAAAAAATTTTAAATCACAATTTTTTTTATAATGGAAAGTAAGAGTAGCTTAAATATAGAGGTCACTACCAGCTCATCCTATAATGTATTCCTATTGAAATCAGTGATAATTTTGCAATTTATTTCACTTTGTGTCTGTCTGTACATAGAGATTATCAACAGGATAATTTGCAGATGATTTCCATGGGAGCAGGATTAGTTCCTAGTGCATATATATTTACCTAAATACATACAAACTTACATATTTAGGAAGAGAGAGAGTTTGAAAATTTTCCATAGAGCAGACGATAACATAAAAAGGCATATAACTATATGATGTGATATCATACTGTACAATGGGATTTCAGTGGTACTTACTGGTGTTAGGAAGGGTTTGCAGGATTAGGCCCTACATTATTATTAGAATGGGATGTCATGTTAACCACAGCTTGGATCTGGGAAAATATAGGACCAAATCCTTCAATCCATACTCAGGTATTATTCGGGCAAATCTCCTTTTGAAGCCAATGGTATATTTGCCTGATTAAGGACTATAGAACTCGGACTTTAGCGTACATGGAAGTATCTTAAAGTGACAAATATTATTTTAAAATTATTATTATTTAATGGAGATGTCCTGTCTCCTAGAACTGGAGGGGACCTTGAAAGGTCATTGAGTCCAACCCCCTGCCTTCTTTAGCAGGACCAAGTACTGATTTTGCCCCAGATCCCTAAGTGGCCCCCTCAAGGATTGAACTCACAACCCTGAGTTTAACAGGCCAAAGCTCAAACCACCAAGCTATCCCTCCCCCCAAGTATATAGCAGTATATAACAGTGTAATGAGCTTATACTAGGGGATTCTGATGACAAATTGTATGAGGGCTACTTGCAAGGTTTAAAATGTCACCGGATCTCCTGAATAAAATTACCCTTGCATTACATGGCTGATTTTCTATCATGCTAATTATACTGAAGAGAGGAAAGGTAGTGTGCAGGCTGCTGTGAGATATATTTTAAAGCTGTAATGAACATTGTATTCTTACAGGGGGAAGGGATAACTCAGTGGTTTGAGCATTAGCCCACTAAATCCAGGATTGTGAGTTCAATCCTTAAGGGGGCCATTTAGGGAACTGGGGTAAAAATCTGTCTGGGGATTGGTCCTACTTTGAGTAGGGCGTTGGTCTAGATGACCTCCTGAGGTCCCTTCCAACCCTGATACTCTATGCAATGTCATAGCTTGTAAAACATGCTAGTATATTTGCATTTCTCCAACACATTAAACTTTATTTCAATATAAATGTTAAATTAATAATTCTCATAAAAACAAAATTTGAGGCCACATCCTCAGCTGATGGAAATTGCTGTATCTCCATTGAAGCCAATGAAACTATGCTAATTTATACCAGCTGAGTAGCTGGGATTGTCATGTTTGTAATACTTTACATTAAACATAATCCTAAGCAGTTTTTGTAAACCAAAAACAGATATCGGATTGGACATGATCCAGCTGCCTGGTTCAGAGTCAGCCCCACAACTGGTGAAATCTTTTTGAACAAAATTATTGATCGGGAGTCATCCTATGTAGTCAATGGGTTATACAGAGCAAAGTTGCTGGCTATTACAAGAGGTAAGAAAATAGATTTACCCTTTGTCATTTTGTATTTATGTATAGAACTGTCCTGGCCCTATAATACTGGTCTCCTATCCTATTAAAGTGGCTATTTCTCTGAACAAAAAGTATAAGATGGAGCTGGTCCAAACCCAAGTGTTTTCACATAGAAATCTTCAACAAAAAATGAAAAGAACTGTAATTTTCATCAAAAAGTTTCAAGAAAATTTTTGCTTTTTCAACAGAAACTGGAAAACCAAAATAATTCAGCCAAAAATGGGAGCTGAGCTGAGGTTTGTTCCTAATGTCCCTTAGTCCCCCCTACGGGCTGGGATCCCCAGTTGTACTACATCTCCCAAAATGCATCATACTTCCCTTGTTGGTGAGAAGCTGTCCATCATGGAGTCTCTGACTCTGATGCGTTATGGGAGATGTCATCCAGATGGGGATTCCCTCCCATAGAGAAGAATGGGGCATGAGGAGCAAACTACAACTCCCCCAAGGCACTGCAACTCTCATTTTCAGCCAAAAGTTTTCAGGTTTTGGCTGAAATATTTAATGAAAAATTGAGATTTTTGCACAGAAAGCAGCCACTCTTTAGCTGAAAACCCAATTAGCCACTGAAAATCAGTTTAGATGGAAAAATTTTGACTAGCCCTAATATAGGTCTGATTCTGCAAACCATTATTCACTGGAGTATCTTCAATGGGATAACACATGAGTAAGATTAGCAGGCGTAGAATGTTCTAAAAATGATGAAACTAGTTTCCTTCCCTCCACTGTTAGTTGAGATCAAATATGACTAACACATATGAATCAATCGCTACCAGCCTTAAGCAGTCCTGAGCTCAGGCCTTCTAAACTCAGCTAGTACTGCACCCAAAGGCTAGATTGCTATTTATTCTTATGGCTGCCACCTTTGAAGACATGGAGGATTTGAGTGTTTTGATAGCTCTGAAATAATAAATGATAATCAACATCTTTTAAAGATTTAGAACCAGCAAGGATTCTAATTACAAAACATTGCCATCAAAAATGAGGATGTCTTCCAAATATACCACTGAACAGTCCAAAGCTCTAGCTTCTGGAGCAAATAGTTGCAAAATAAGTTTGATTTGGGATATTAATGTGGCCTGTGTTTGTCAGTTGTGAACAATGAGTTGGAAAAATGTTGAAAATTTCCCATAATTAAAAAAATAATCAGAAACAAATGCACATGCATTTTTTCCCCGTTATTCAACCACCTATAGTTGTGAAGCCAAATTCTGTTTTCACTTACATCCGTGGAAGTCCAAACTGACGTCCATTCCTGCAAATCTTTACTTATGCATGCAACTAGTCCCACTGATTTCATTGAGACTTTCATGGGCACTAAATCAATTGAAGTCAATGGTGTTACTCTGGATTTACACCTGTGTAACTGAGAGCAGATTTGGACCCCTTCACTTTAATTAGCACACCATCAATGTGTGAACAAATAAAGTTAGGCTTGGGTTGAGTTAGAAATTTAATTCTTGAATTGTAATTTTAAGAAAATTGCTAGCATTATTTATCTGTATTACTGTATTAGTATTTTAGACGGTGATATAAAAGAGAAATAAATGTTGTGCATGTTTTGACAGGCATTTACAACCCCTTGAATACTTCTTTAACACCAATTATTGTTGACAGATGTTCCTGCAAAAACTTCCACTGGTACCATTGTGCTTGTAGTTGACGATTCCAATTATAACTGTCCAACTCTTAGTACTGAAATGAGACAAGTATGTATGAGTTCTCCAAAAGTTATTATCACAGCAAAAGATCTGGATGGTGATACATATAGTCCTCCCTTTACATTTATCATAGCTAATCAGCCTGCAAGAAGTTCATGGAGTATTAGACCAATAGATGGTGAGTAAAGTTAAATTTTTATAACATAGTAAGTCATAGAAATAAAAACTCATTTAGGGTTTTCTTGCTTGCTTGTTTATGTGTAAGATTGATGACAATGATAATCAAGCATCTAATAGAAATTAAGATGAACAATACAGTTATTGGGCCTTGTTGTGATCTCACTTGCATAGTTTTTATATTGGTATAGTTCATTGACTAACTGGAGTTGCTCCTGATTTTCAACTGTGTAAGATGAGAAAGAGGCTCATTATTTGCATTTTATCTAAAATTATTAGTTTTAAAATATAAACCTATATGAAGATTCCACAGGACAGCTATGCTTTTGATTTTATTTTGCTGCACTATAATTATGGTGTATAGGGTATATAGCTGAAGAGGGTCTAAAGCTAATCTAGTAATTATTTTGTTTTGTCAATTGCCCAAAGAGTTCTGAACATGTCATGAAAATCCCAAATGTATTAATTATATGATGTTATCCATGAATTTCTTGCTCAACAGAATACTTGATTTATGAAATGAGTATATTAGAATTGCAAATACAATTTGTATTACAATCTACAATCCTGAACCCATTGAAGTTTTTTGCCACTGACTTTAATGGAAGGAATGTCCCCTACATTAGTTTAATACATTAGTTACATAAATTACAATGTGCTTTTCAGATTCTATTTTATATTGTAATAGTCACAGATTACTCTTTCAGTTAGCTATGTAAGACATCCAACCCGGGATTGGAAACAATATCACATGACTTAAAGAGTGACTGTTAGCAAGTGGTGTTCCAACCATGCTGTAAATACAAGTCCACATATTTTGTATATGGTCAAATCATCCCCTTTCTGGGGAGGGGAGGAAGGGGCTATAAACAAGTCACTTCAAAATAATCTCCATACACAATTCCCTAGATTTATCTTTCAGAGGAGTGCCCCTACCTCCTTGTATCCAGGGTGGAGTTAATAAACCACACTTGCAACATAGTCAAGAAGGTTCACTAAGCATCTCCCAGAGTCAAAACCTGCCAAGAAGGTGGGTCCATAGGAGAACCTGCCACCATGTTACACCAAACAACACAGTGTAAATTCTGAATTGAATATACATTATTTTATTTATATTGCAATAGCACCCAGAACCCCAACTGGGATCTAGGACCCAATGTAATAGGAATTACACAAATACATAGTAAGAGTAATCATTGTCCCAAAGAACTTAGTCTATTTTCGCTTCTATCCTTTGTCTGTCTTGTCCATTTAAACACAGACAAGTGAAGTGACTTGCCCAATATCACAAAGCAGGTCAGCAGCAGAGCCAGGGCAGAAACAGGTGCGTTCCTCATGAGAATATCATCTTTTATTCTTTTTTTTCCCAAAAGGTTACTCTGCAGAACTGAGCACTCAAAATATCGAGTTTTTCATTTATGACGTCTATGTCCATATGATAGATAACCAAGGCAGAAGATGTCAACGACCACAGAGAATTCTTTTGCAAGCCTGTGTTTGTGATAGCCGCCTAATGTGTACTAGTGTTGCTACACAAAAAAATATTACCGAAGACATTCGGGATGGTGTGACGATTGATCAGGGTCTGGTCACTGTTGGTAGTAGTATTGCTACATCTGTTGAGCCTTATTATTATACTGATGTTTATGGTCCTGATTTTGGAGGCCGGCAGGGTGGAACGACTACACTTGGTGGTGCTGCTATTGCTCTGATGTTTCTTGGAGGCTTAATATTTGTGTGTAAGTATTCAATAAGGTATGCTATTTAATGATATCTCTATGCAAAGAATACTGTTTTACTCTTCCAAAATATTTTTTTATTTTTTTATTAAAACACAGAAGCACAGAGTATCTCTGTGGAAAAAAAAGAAGCATCCTTTAAATAATATGAATTTTTGCATGTAGTTTATTCAGAAATTATTTTTTCTGTCCTTTTATATATAGCTTTTTCCTAGAACACTACCCTTATCAGAATAAGGATCTTATGCTGCTCCTACTGAAGTCAATGGGAGTTTAGGCAGGATCAGAAAGAAGTGTGGAGGTTAGGATCAAGAGTCAGTAAAATCTGGGCAAAAGTAGGCTCTAAAACTTTACCACAACTTGCATTTATCTCAGTAACATAAATGAGCCTCCTTATTTCAAAACATTTCTAAAAAGAGCGGTTGATGCTAAACTGAAAATAAACCAAAAAATAATAAATAAGAACCCAATCCTGGTTTCAGTAAAGGCAGAACAAAAAATTTCATGGACTTCAATGGTAGCAAGATCAAGGCCCTAATGTATAAGTCAATTTCTGAGCTGGTGATCATTATGTTGATGAAAATTAATATTTTCTGTGAGAACAACTAGAATACATCACTTATTTAAATATGTCCCCATTTTTCAAACAATGGAAGTTGTGGTCTGGGGAGGAAAAGAATGAATCCATCCACACTGTCGTGTTTCAGCAGTAAAAGTGGTATATGAACTTTAGAAATGACCTCCCATAATGCCAGAATCACAAATGGTGACAATTTTCAGCAGTATGACCGCTCTTAACATGCTGGTCAGAAATGAAGAGTATTCTGAATGTCCTTCTAACAACATTTTGAAATGGCCTGATTCACAAATATTGGCTACATTTACTGTAGGAATTTAATTTGTTTCCCATTTTAGAACTTTATTTTTAAATCTTTGATTACAATTGGGCAAAATTTCCATGCTTTGTTGTCCCCATGAAAACCAGACCAAATTTAGCCAAGTAATAAGCCTCTGAAAATCACAGTTCTCACTTGCTCAGTAGAGACTTGTAAGAGTTTGGTGGCTAAATTCTTCAGATTCCATCTCTGCTGGGCATGTTTCAGTCCAGGACTGCAGAGCCCATAGCAGAACTTTTCCTGCAGTTGCACCTCTTGGCAGCTGAAGTCCACTATGTTCAGCTTCACGGGAACTCTCCTTTGCTCTCAATGATCCCATGCTAGTGCTCAGGCAACAAAGAGGAAAAGGAAGAAGCAACCTGACTGGAATGTAGAGGGGTGAGGTGCAATGAAGGGGAGAAAAGAAGAATAGGAGCAGTGGGAAAGAGAAAAGGGGGGGGGGAGGAGCTGGAGTAGATGGGGGTAGGAGCTATGGGGTGGAGGTGGATAGGTTCAGAAGGGGTTGAAGGAAGGAGGCATGGGGGCAGGGATGAACAGAGAGGGAGGGGGCAGGAGCCAGGGAGCTGGAGAGGAACAGCATAGGAGAATATAGGAGCAGAGATTGACAGACATGTGCCAAATGAATTGGAGCAAGAGGGGGGACAGGTTGGAAGCACAGGGGCAGAAGGGTTTATAACCACTAGAGCACACTCCCCTCCAGAATCTGGAACTGAACCCATTATTCCTGAGTCTCAACATGGTGTCTAGCAAATAGCTGTGAAACCCACTGGCAAGTATGTATGTCATCCCCTTCTAGTGGCTGGTTCACATAGAGCAGGGGTAGGCAACCTATGGCACGCGTGCCAAAGGCGGCACGTAAGCTGATTTTCAGTGGCACTCACACTGCCCGGGTCCTGGCCACCAGTCTGGGGGCGGTCTGCATTTTTATTTAATTTTAAATGAAGCTTCTTAAACATTTTTAAAACCTTATTTACTTTACATACAACAATAGTTTAGTTATATATTATAGACTTATAGAAAGAGACCTTCTAAAAATCTCCATAATCTTTGTGATGTATTCAGATATACCCATTCGGTGAATAAGGCAGAGTCCTTTGGAAACTATAGCATGTGATCATGTAATTAACGATGGTCTCATAATGCATATACATAAGAGGGCTGAATTAAGGTTGCCAGGGCAACCTTAATTTCTTTTTGCTTAGGCTCTGACAATGACTTCAGAGGAAAATGTCTGCTCATACGTCTAGATTCAAGTTACCCTGAACCTGAGTCTGTTTGGTTTTAAAGTGTTACTGATATAGCTGTATGGACCAAAATCTGTTCCCCGTTATACTGGAGTAAATCTGGGTTAGTAACTCCACTCTGCTCCAGATTTACTCCATTGCAAGTGGGAGCAGAAGTTCTCCTGATGACAAAATAATATGTGCATTTTCAAAAAGTCACTAGTGATTCTGAGTGTCCCAGTTTTTGAGTTCTCAACTTGAAACATCTTAAGGGAGTCAGATTTTCAGAAAGTGCAGATCACCAGCCCTCTGAGGAAAAAGACGTCTGAAGAACTAGATCTAGATGTAGATATATACTCAGAGATGGAAATACATTTAAAAAGATAATTGATTAACTTTTTTGTTTCTTTCTCCATTAGTGTTTCCAATTTTGATGGCAATGAGTGACTGTTGTGGTTATGGAGCTAGACCTGTAGGTGGCGTTGGGGCTGGATTTGAGCCTGTACCTGAATGCACAGAAGGAGCAATTCATTCATGGGGAATAGAAGGAGCACATCCTGAAGACATGGTCAGTCCATAGTTTGTAAAAACACAGTTATTTGTACTTAGAATTAGTTCTATTGTAATGCCTAGAGTTGGGACAGTGATTGTGGTGCTGCGTCTTTTTTTAAATAAAGGAATTGATAGTGCAAACTATTACGCATGCAAGTTTATTCATTGACTTACATAGGACTTAAGACGCCTGAGTGAATACCTGAGTAAAGTTACAGGATCAGGCCCAGAATTTGTAAAGTATTACAGCTGACCTTTCCTTCTGGTAAATTACAAATTAAAAAAAAATGAGCAAGGTAAAAAAAGAGAAAAAATGGAAATTCACCCCAAATGGTGATCTTAGTGCATATTTAAATAGCTGAAATATTATTTTCCAGGCTATCACAGGCATCAGTGCATCAAAAACAGTTGCCACTGCAGGTGACTTTGTTGACCCCTCTGGTAAGTAGACACTGAATTTCTCTAAGTTTTGTAATGCAGAGAGCCATCTTTCAGCATGGAATGTCCTTTTGATATAAAAGGCCTTTATCTGATTTAAAAGGTTTCCTTTTCCAAGCAAGGGCCCAATCCTGGAACATTTACTCATACAAATAGTCTCATTGAAGTCAGTGGGATTTGTCATGTGAGTAAAGGGCTACTTGCGTGAGTAAGGTTTAAGTCTTAGATACAGGTAGATTTGGGCCTTAGCTATGTGTTTAAGAAATAATTGTTTTGAAATATTTGCCAATGCTTTCAAGCCCAAATACATCTTGCTTTAACATTCCAGTTATCAAATTATTTTTTCCTCATCAAAATTAACTATTTCAGGTACAGCATAAGAAATATAAGCAAAAATCATTTTCAGTATTGGAATAATGTAATTCTCAGTAATAGCTAAAGAGTTCAGTTCTTCCCTGACTTTAAGCAATGTTTAGCACCAAGGAGGGTGGGGACTGCCAGGGAGCTAGTTTCTGCTCCCTGATCCTTTGTCAGCCCAGACACAACATCCGCTAGAGCAGCCTTTGTGTTGCTCTAATTTACACCTCTGCTATAAGGTCCCTTAGAGATCTTATGCCAGTGGAGAATCAATTTAACCATGGCTCTTCCTTCCCCCAGTACTCTCCCTATGCCAAAGCATGAGGTGAGGATGGCCGACACAGCAGCAACCTCCACTAGGTTAATGCCTGCAAGGAATTCCCTTCCACAAATCGTATTCTATGATGGCCATTTATAGACAAAAATGTTGTTACCCTCAAGATAAATCAAAAGATGAAATCTTATGGTTCTGAGAATGGGAACTTTTATTCATTGATGTCAAGGGGAGCTTTGCCAGAATAATGACTATAGGATTAAGACATTTGCAACTTCATTCCAATCCTTCTCTTCAGTCCTCTTGCAAGAGCTTATGGGCCAAACTCGAACATCAGTTAAGATCAACAAAGGTGACTGGGTATAAATGAGAGCAAAATTTGGCCTATGGGTATAACTTACCACAGACATAGTCAAGACAATAGTGACTGAGCAACTAATTGTTTTAGTACAAGTTGACATTTGAGACCAATTCATTGATTGATCTCATATAAAGACTTCTGGAGAAAAGAAAATTCCACACAACATACAGAATTTTAAAAGGAATTTTTCATTCTGCATTAGGAATACTATATTTATATACTTTAGCTATTGCCTTTTATTTCCCCCCCCCAGAAACACTGCTTTTGAACAATTATGCACAGCAAAGGCAGAAGGATCTTTCTATTCTTAACATCCAGTAAACATAGGGACTGATTTTCAGTAAGATTATAGGTGCACACTTATGCATGTCCATATATTAAAGTATAATATCAGACATACTCATGCAAGTCCCTGATATATGCACACACATGACTACATAGTCATCTATCATGTGCATATGCAAATCAAGAATTTTTTCAAGCATATTCTGTATTGTTTATGCAAATACAGGCCCAGAACTTTACAGAAAATCAGGAAGATTGTAAGTGTATATTTGCATGCATTTAATTTTTATTGCAATTCCACTGTTTAGCACTATAGCACATGCTTGTGTGAATCTGTGAATGACACTAGCCCAAACTGCCCTTAATTGATGGTTTACTAGTTGTTTTTTTTTTAATGTTTGTAGTAATCAAACGGTAAGCAATTAATTTCAGTGAAAGTTTTCCTCACAGTGTATTGTAGGATAATATTGTTTTCTATTTTCAGACATTTATACAAATACATATGGAGGAGGAGCAGTGGTAACTTCAGGACTTGAAGAAACTACAGGGCTCGGAACAGCTGTAGGTTATGGAACAGCTAACAGCTATGGGGCAGCTACTGGCTATGGAACAATGGGGAAAAAAGAGTCAATTGGAGGGACATTAAGAGAGTATAGAGAAGGAGGAGTGAATATGGCTTTCTTAGACAGCTACTTCTCGGAGGTAATTTATCTACCTGATTTTTAATATATTTGTCTATATAATGTCAGATTCTAATTGGATTTACACCTGTATAACTGACAAGTAACTTCAATGAAATCAAAAGAGTTACATAGTATAAAATGATGTAACTGAGAGGACAATCAAGCCCATTGTGTACATTGATAAGAAAAAAAGGGAATGATAAATGAAATTGCTTTATGTGTTATTGATATAATAAATCTGAATGCTCAATAGCATTTTGCATTAAAGTCCCCTTGTTGAGGGATACAGTGAACATTTTCATTAATTGTCAAACTGGTTATTAATATGATTTATCATTGCCTTGGTTAGGATTAGAGCTGGAAAATAACTCATAGCAACTCATGCATTTGATGAATGTTACCTTTTTTCTGTTTGTGAATTATTTATGAATAGATCATGAAATTCTTGAATATATATTTTATTCAAAATTTCTCATGAATTTCTTCATCAAATAATGCATGGTTAGTGCATAGTTCATGAATTGTGAATATTATCACATCACACTGTCTTGTTCTTTTCTTATTGTCTCTGTTCCCTGAATGGATGACTAAGGTAACTAACCAACATGGTATGAAATGCAAATTGTATATTCAAATGTAAAATTCAGTTTGCACCATGTTGATTAGTTACATAAGTCATTTAAATATGGAACAGAAACAATATCATGGGACTATGTTGTTAGCTAACAACATGACCTTTGAGTTTCAAATGTTATAACTAAATATGTTATCAAAATTCATTTCTGGTGGATATTTGAACTCAAATTTCATTCTTCATAAGTACTTGCCTTAGCAAAAGCTTGAGAGGTTAAATGTTCACAGAAAGCAAGCATAAAAGGGTGACAAATACTGATAAGTAGACATTTTATTAAAAATTAACACAAATATTAATGACTACATTTTCTCACTGCTTTTATCCAC
Organism: Terrapene triunguis; assembly: GCF_002925995.2. Lineage (NCBI taxonomy): Eukaryota > Metazoa > Chordata > Testudines > Emydidae > Terrapene > Terrapene triunguis. Next base: position 39,981,592 of record NW_020664409.1, read on the forward strand.
TTGTAGTTGTAGTCACCTGTGTTCTGCAGTATTATCACAGTAGGTCACATTCTGCCTGGGAGTTCATGCATGCTAGAAATCTACAATTGGTAGATGAAGACCCACACGGCACAAATAAGCTACCTCAGTTCTGGCCGACTTGAAACATTGCTCTTCTGCAAGAGGCACAATAGATGGAAGATAATGCACCATGACCAAAGGTTCAGGGACCTACTTGTTAACAGGCGAATCACAGTGATCCCTCCAATCATGCCTCAGATATTCAACATCTCTTCCTCCTGTTTTTGACACTAAACCATTAAATGCCTTGTGAAAATCACCAGTATAAAGATTGCTAATATTTGATCTCATCCGATCTAAAGAAAAAAGTCAGTCTAATTCTGTTTTCCCGTTTTCTCCTTCAGAAAGCATTTGCCTATGCAGATGAAGATGAAGGCCGACCAGCAAATGATTGTCTACTAATATATGATCATGAAGGAATAGGTACTCCTGTTGGTTCCATTGGCTGCTGCAGTTTTATTGGAGAAGATATCGATGACACCTATTTAGATACGTTAGGACCAAAATTTAAGACCTTGGCAGAAATCTGTTTAGGCAAAGTCATCGAACCCATTCCAGGTTTTAGTGCTACCTTTCCCAATATCGAAAGTGATCTAAAGCTGCCACCACCTGGAACTACGATCATCGTTAATGAATCTTCATCTATGCCTCCCCCTGTTGGTAGTACAACAATTGTTACCGAAAACACTTACACATCTGGTTCTACCCTACAGCCTGCAAGGCCTATACCTGATCCTTTGCTCCATGGTAACGTAATGGTGACTGAGACCTACACATCCGGCTCAACTTTTCAACCACCCACACTTAGTGTCGATCCTCTCCGTGCATCAAATGTTGTTGTAACAGAAAGGGTGCTTGCTCCTGCCTCTGCCTCTGATTTGCGCGGCATTCTAGATATTCCTGATCTAACAGATGGGGCAAATGTTGTAGTCACAGAAAGGGTAATTGCACCTGGTTCAAGGCTACCCCCTTCTTTGAGTATCCCTGATCTAGCAGATGCATCAAATGTAGTGGTGACAGAACGGGTGATTAGACCTGCCTCTGGTCTGCCAGGCAATTTAACTATTCCTTCTGAGCTATCAAATGCACATAATGTAGTTGTTACAGAGAGAGTAGTGTCTGGCCCTGGCATGGGGGGCATGGGAGGCATGGGCGGCATGGGGGGCGTGAGCGGCATGGGGGGCATGAGTGGCATGGGGGGCATGAGTAGCATGACTGGTCAAATGCTTAGCGCTGACACTCATCTTAGCCAGACAGTTGGATCCGTCTCCCCTGGTACATCTCGAAGAAGGGTAACAAAATACAGCACAATACAGTATGCTAATCAGTAAGGCTTCTATCAGTACATTTTTCTGCAGAGATCATGATTTACATTGAAATTTTTAACTCTTACTAAATATACCAAAGTATATTTTTATTATTTATAACTAGCAAATAGTACTAAAATTCCTGTGATTCTTGTCTGAGTAAGAATCTCGTAAAGTTATCCAGTTTCAAAGTGAAACACAGAAACATTGTCAATGGGGGAAAGTTCAGGTAAGCAACTTTAAATATTTTCTTTTATTATCACAAATGCAGTGCTAAAAACAGATGGTGATTCCTCTTCCATAACGTGGCCTTTTGCATATTGTCAGTGTTAAGAGTGAGAGTATTGTTCATTCAAAATATTACCCTCCTAATATACATTAGTCAGCTTGCTCTCTGTTTCCCTGCCATATTTCTCAGGCAATATGAAAATGGAACAGCACTGGAGCTGTGTTGAAATATTTAGGATCAATTTGAACAGTTCATTTGGCTCAGGACTAACCGACTTATGCAGAGTCTATCCAGAGCAAAAATTTCATTTTGGAAATCCATTTCCAATACTTACTCTGCTAAGGTAAAATGAGCTTAAAATTGCTCCAGGAGAAAGAGCTTAGTATCAGAATGTGTCAGTGAGAAGGGTTGACTGTATGTGTATAGTATTGAGCTGCATGAATTTCACATGGTGCCCATGCTGAGATATCTTATCCTATTATGACCTGTCGAGATATCATTGGCCTTTATTTAAATTGGGATCAAAGGCCTTTGACTGATTAACTGCCCCCCTTCCGCTCCCAAATGTGGTGTGGCAATAGTGCAATGCTGTCTCGGGAAAGGGTCGTCGTTATGACTTGTCAACACAATGTTTAACTAATCACTTTCAAATGCATCGAATTTACATTGCATGTTGTCACAATATGTTTTACAAAAAGTTACTTATCAAAAGTTATTCCCTTGCCACTAACATAATACAATGTATAGAAATAGTTACAAGCATAAAAATACAGTATATGCTCATTACTCACCACACTTCTCAGTAAATGCCAAGGCTTCCATCCTGAAGGGTTTGACTCAAAACACACCACATCTAGTCCATCTGATCTGGTAAGGGTATGAAACTATTAGTCACGTCTGTGGCTCCACTAAACTTACTACCATAGTCTAATCAGCCGTGACTGCTATCCTCAGTGACTCTGAGGTTCTTAGTCAGGCTTGTTGCCATCTACTAACCAGAAGATAATCTCTAATTTCTGAGCATATTCTGAGTATTATATTATATCTTACTAGTTCTCTGCACTAACAAATCACAAGAAAATATCATCTTAGCTTCGTGTTCTGTGGGTACAATTGCAGTTTTGTCAAAGTGTTATAATTCTGATCTTGGCCATAGAAGTCTTTCAGGAGAAGAAAAGACTACTTGGGAAAACATAGCTTTGCTAGCACACAGTACAGAGACTAGATATTTCATATCATGTCTGTACTTTGCATTGTATTTCGAAAGTGAATTTGAATATGTTAAATGGGAAAACTACATGGAAGTCCTTATGGAATTTATCATCTAAATTAAATTGGGTGTTTAGTTCCTATTTTTCCACAAGACACCAGCTCAGCCAAGATCTCTATTTGTTTGATTCTAAATAAATACAAACAGTAAAAATTTGTCCCCAAATTTCAGCTGATACTTAACAAAAAGATGGCAATCTTTTATCCATTGCTTAGTGCCTCTGTGGATAGCTTACTAATTGCATATATACATCATCGAATACATGAAGCTGAATGAACAAAATACTGAAATATAGTAGCTACCTTGTTTAAATTCTGTACCATATGTAAAGTATAGTAACTGTAGTGTACACAACAATACTTTAGTGTAAATACAATAAAATTATTCATGGGGCTTGTTTTGTCACTAAACTACAAAATCTGAATTTTTTTTCCCTCTTGCTTTGCTCCTTCAATGCTGATGGGTAAGTTATTGAGGAGTTTACGAGAGTTGTATTAGAATAATCACTTGATCTCTGACATCACTTCTCATGGGTTAAAAGGGAGGAGACTTAGTCACCTACCTAGATTGATTTAGCTCATAAGATCTGGACAAAGAGTTTCTGAGCCTGATGTCATTTAAAGGCTTTTCTAAAATATGCTTTCTGAAATGCAAATTGGCCCATTGTCAAAGACAATGTGCAGTGCCTTCTGCACTGACATTACAGCTACAGATACCAATGGCTTCCTGAAGTTTATCAGAAAGCCAAGGCTGTCTCACAAAACAGTTCTCCCATGGTATTGTATCCAGCTTCAAACCTCGTATAAAGCCACTTGTTATGCTACATATTCTACACATTAATGCTGGTGTACAGTCTCTTATGACCTGATTCTGCAATCCTCACTCAAGTTGGGTATCACTTAGATTTTATTGACTTAAATGAAATTTTTCTAAACAGTAAGTCCTACGTAGTGTGAGTAAGGATTGCAGGGTTGTTCATTGAAGAAGGAAAACAGGTTACTACTGTACACAGGCTTATGGTTTCATGACTGAGTATTGCAAACTATAAAATTCAGTACAAAAATCAAATGTTGCCTTTTTCACTAATCAAAAAGCTTTTATTAACAAAAATGATTTTGATGTAAAAAAGGATTTTTTGCAAAATATCAGTGTTGTGTAAGTATTTCTCTAATCATCTTATGCAAATCAAAAATATTCTTCCCCCCATGATATTCACTAGTTGTAAAATTAGGTTTCAGAAACACTTGCTGTATTCTTTCTTTACCCTGTTGAACAGGAATGTTATATGATGTATCGGTTTTTGAACTAGCTATAGTCTCTTGCATGTCTAGGAATAGAAATGGTTTTAAAAAAAGGAAAAAATGTTAAAAAATCTGGATCTATTTTGATTATATGGTAGTTGCCTTTCTTTGTTCTTAATAATTTCTGCCAACTCTTTCTAAAGAACAGTAGTTTGATGTTTAGTGAAGTGTCATGAAAGAATATCCTAGTGTACTTTTTTAACACTTGATTTCTCATGGATCAAGTAGCAACAACATTATTCTCTTTCAAACTGGACTACCAATGCATTTCTGAATATTAATTTCTCTTGCTGTGTAATTTCAGCTTTTTAAAAAAGTTTTGTTAGTAAGATATGGAAGTCTTTAGGTTACTACAAATTGTTGAACAAAAATGCATTTGGAAATGTAAGAAATTATTCAGTTTATTAAAAATTCTGTACAAACACTTTTGCTAGACTTATTATTGCTGGAAATGGCATATAGTTTAATCCTCATTAAGAGATATTTAGTTTAATTTTGCTTTCCTTCAATTATTGTATAAAAGTGTGGTTTCTGCCTTGGTTGTTTAATAATGTTGTTTTATATGCAACATAAGTGCTGTTCAAGTTAGAAGGGCAAAACTGAATGCAAATATATAGATTTCAATCCTGCTGCAAGCCTTTCCTACAAAGTATTCCCATTAAAGTGTGAAGGGCTTGGAGAAACAGGTCCACAGCTTTTATATTTGAGCCTGATCCTGCAATTTTACACAGGATGAGCTAAATCCTCAACTGGTATAAATGGTGTAATGCCATTAAAGTCACTGGAGCTATGCAAATTTACACCAGCAGAGGACCTGGCCTGGTTACTTCAATTGGAGCACTACCTGACTTGGAACTGCAGGATTTAACTCTTTGGTCTCATTCCTGCTTCTTTTGGAATAAATAGAATTTTTAATATTGGGAGTAGGATAGGGCCCATTATTTGTAACTCAAGAAGACTCATGCTTACAGTTTAAAAATGAAGCATATCGTTAGAGAGTCTTCCTGTTTTGTCTGAGATAGTATAACCATACTCTTGAAATACTTTCTGCTAATGAATTCCCAAACAGCATCATTTCTCTTATATGTTTAAACTAAATTTTACTTGTAATAGCCAATGAATGGCACAGAAATAATAAGATAGAGACAAATATCCATTTACAATATGTCATGCTTTTTTAAGAAGTGCTGGTCAGGAATTTTCAGTCAAAATGTCTTTTGACAAAAAAACGCAGCTTGAGCAAAATTTTCTACAAGAAAATTTCAATTATGCCAAAATGTTTGGATTTTCAGTCAGAAAAGTTGAAATGACATATTTTATTTGGGGTCAGGTCAACCTGAATCAAAACATTTTGGTTTGTGTCAGTTCAACATTAATCTGCCTCGCATGCCCTCATTTGCCTTTATGAGCCAAGCTCCTTTTCTAGATGATATTTCCTATGATGCCCCACAGTCTCCCTTCTGGCTGAACCATTGGATTGCATCTTGGGAGATACAGGCCATGTAGGCCAGCCCATACAAAAGAATAGGAGCATGAGGCACTACAACTCCCATGAGACACCGCAGCAACTCAGAAAGACACTGTTTAGTGTTGAATCAAGTCAAAATAAAACAATTCAGTTCGACAAGTGGAAACAAAACATTCTGACATTTCAGAATCAATCATTTTCTGAAATTTCCATTCTATGAAAAATGTTGATATTTCAACTTTTCAACTCAATTTGTGACAAAAACAAATTTTGAAACATTGGAATTTCCCTTGGGACACAAATTCTGAATTTCAACCAGCACTACTTTTAAAATGTTTTATTTGAAAGTAGTATGGTATTTTTTTTGTTAGAAAAGTACATTTTTTAATTTTTAAAAATCTAATTTATCACTATATTTTGCTGTTAAATCTTGACATTCTTTCCTTCAGTATTTTATACAACATTGCAAACAATTGATTTAAATATCTGGGCATCAAGTTCTATCTTTTATTCATCACTGATCATTTGCAACTATATATTGATAATATAGTGACTTCCCTGGGAAGACTGTAATTTAATACAAAGAGAAGTACTGGAAATGGCAACATTTCCCCTTAATTTTCAGTGAACTGAGAAGCCTCCCATTACTTTTCAGTGTAGAAACAAAACAGAGGCAGAATAAAGGATCAGATATGCCCCTTTTCTGCACAAGCAACCCCCATGCAAATCTATGGGAGTTATATGTACAGGTCAAGGATAGCCTATGGCCCTAAATAATAACACCATATTCCAATTGCACTGAAAACTTATGTAAAAGGAAACAATGACAAAAACATATTTGTGATATTTTCAAAAACCAATCATATGACCATAAAAAAGTCACTTTCTTGTTGCCGTTGATATTTAAAAGGCCATCAGAGGTATTCTTTGGAAGGAATATGTATTTCAAGATGCAGTTAAATAAAGTATAAAATGAAATAGTTTATCTAAGAAGCTAAATAAGTACTCTGAAGCTGTTTAACTGACATTTACCATGTAGACTGACTTTTGATATTGATTATGCATTAGCAGATTTATTTGCAAGTAAGTTTGTTTAGCTGATTTTATATGTATTGTCTATTGATTGGCTATATTTTTGTACTTTCTCAAAAGCCCTAATAAAGTGATATTAAATACACTGTATTTATTGCAGATTTCTTTTCAGCTTGTTCATTAAAGGTTTATTTAAAGTCATTCAAACTCTAGGTGTAACGGATGATAATTTTACTCCCATAGTTCCCAATCCTACAATGAGTCCATGTGTATGGAGCCCTCTTGGCTTCAATGTAGCTCTGCACCTGTGCATGGATCTGTTTGTGTGGAGTTCATGGCTGGATCAGTGCTTTAGGAAGAAAGGGTGGTCTTGTGACCCTGGACTGGGACTCAAGAGACTTGGCTGTGCAATAGACTTCTTGTGGGACTTTGGCAAATCACTTAATTTCTCAGAACTCTCAGTATCTTGTCTGTAAAATGGGGATGAAAATTAATTCCTGGCTTCTTAGGTTATGACTACACTGCACTAAAAGACCCGTGGCACTGAGTCTCAGAGCCCAGGGCACTTGACTCAGGCTTGTGATGCTCAGGCTGCGAGGCAGTGTAGACATTCAGGCTCAGGCTGAAACTCAGCAAAGGGGTAAGGTCTCGAAGCCTGGGCTGCAGCCCAAGCCCAAATGTCTACATTGCTATTTATAGCCCAGTAGCCCGAGCCCCGGAAGCCTGAGTCAATTGACCTGGGCTCTGAGACTCAGCACTGTGGGTTTTCTTTGCAGTATAGACATACCCTTAAGGTATTGTGAGGATAAATTCATTGTTTGTGTGGTATCCAGATACTATGGTGCTGAGCACCATATAAGTACCTAGATAGATTTTCCAACCATGTAGCTTTCAGCATCTGATACTGTAGACTACTGAACACCTGGTGCAACCTTCAATGCTAAGAACCTACTTCAGCGCGCATTAAAACCAAAGGAAGTTGAGGGCTGCCAGCACATTTTGGAATAATTCTGTTGCATTCAATTTGCATTTGATAGTTCCACTACTTCAAGCTCAGAAATACAGTATTGAGCTAGCTTCTAAATTATTTCTGTGGAGTTGAAAATTTGCCTAACATTGTTCAGTTAACATTACCAATACTGCAGTTCTGATGTAAGACAAAAGAACCCGCTGTATTTATATGAAGCAAAATCAGAATCAATTGATATATAATGGTGCCAAAAATGACTGAATATTAATGTTCTGCCAATATCATTATTTTGGGTATGTATTTTAGTACATTTATTTTGCTCATTTAATATATTACTCCACGTGTGTTGCTATCATTGGTAATATGATTTATTGAAACTTGAAATATAAACAAAAAGTCCAGTCCCAACATCCTTAATCAGGTAAAATTCCCAGTGAAGTTATGGACCTAAACTGTCAAAAATATTTAAATATAATAAAATAATAAATATGCAACAAAGTGCATGTTATCACTGATATTAACCAGAATAGCTTGCACTCTACAGCATACAAAGCTGTGAAATCCTGAGAGTCTAGTGACTATGGTCCATGGCTCTGATCCTGTTCCCACTGAAAACACTGAAAACTTTGCCACTAACTTCAGTGGGAACAGAGTGGAAGCCATTTTGGGTTTTTTGGTTTTGGGTTTTGTTGTTTTCTTTATATTTACCATTTAAACCAGAATTTATTGTGCATTTCCATAAACCAATAAATAGATTGTGAGAGAATGTATCCTGTAATCATTCCACACAGAAAATCTGGCATAAAAATATATGGCATGTTATGTCTGACAGAACTGTCATCTTGCGACAGATATTATCTTCTTTCATAACTGTTCATGGTATGTAAAAGAAAACTAATCATTTTCATCAGTACAGTAATGTGATATTTCAAAAGGAAATGACACTTCTAAGTATATATATATATATATATATATATATATATGTACACATACATACAATTAATTTGGTATCTTTTAAAATATCATACCTCTGAGAAAAGTAATTGGGGTGAGGGTTTTTTTTTTTACTGGTTTGATAAAGCCATGTGTAACCAAAAATAGCAGGCTCAGTGTGAGATGGGGGTTGCAGCATTTTATGGCATATAACAGTGGTTCCCAAACTTTTTCCGACGCTTGTGCAGGGAAAGCCCCTGGCGGGCCGGGCCAGTTTGTTTACTTGCCGCGTCCACAGGTTCGGCCAATCGCGGCTCACAGTGGCCGCGGGTCACTGCTCCAGGCCAATGGGAGCTGCTGGAAGAGGCGGCCAGTACGTCCCTCGGCCCGCGCCACTTCCAGCAGCTCTCATTGGCATATAGTCTTCCACACACATGCTTTTCAGCTGTGATATGACACAGGTTATGCCATACCACAGACTAGCAGTATCATGGAAAAGACCCAGTAAATCCTTCAAGCTTGAAAGTCCCCTTGACTTCATTAGGCATTCTATTCACGAAGGATTGCACCACAGTCAGCATATTCAGCAAAATGCATGGGTGTGACAGGCCTCTCACTTTCCTGTCATGCATTACATAATAAAACAATCTTTTTTTGCATAATGTTGTAATAATGTTGTAATCTGTAGCAATGTTGATTATTTATGGGGCAAGACTCTTTTCCCCCAACACATAGTGTCTCCAAACCATACAGTTGCTGTTGAGCGTCTCACCAGTTTTCCTTCTCAAACAATTGGGCCTTTTTGGTGAGATAAATTGTAGATGAATCCGACATAATGGATTTCAGGCCCTATACAGAGTGATTTAGGTTTTCTCTTATGTATCCTTAAAAGGATCTATTTGTTCTTGTATTTAATTCCAATCCAACTAAGAATAAATTCTGCTACATAGGGCACAACACTGACCCCCCTCCAATACCCTTAAAGGCTTCTGTAGCATCATGGTATTCTCCTTCTACACGATAAGGGTTAAGGCTCTTTTCAGAGTGCTCTTTTCTTTCTTCTCAGTCTACTATTTTTCTGATCTAAATCCCTCTTTCTGCAGTGCAGAGTCAGCCACATGAAGCTCCCAACTACTGCTAGCATGAGAAATGTAGAATAAAGCTGAAACCCACCAATCACCAAATCATGCTGAAACCCATCAACAATGTGGTAAAGAACTAACAATGAAGCACAAAGAAGTAGGTGACTATTCTTTCTGTGAATATCTGGTTTTTGTTTCAGGTTTTAACTCCATGGAAGGAGAGAGAAACATGGGGCCTGATCCTAAGAAGTACTGAGTACCCTGAGGTCCTCTCGACTGCCGCTCAGCATCCTGTATGGGTAGGCTCAAGCAAAATTTCAGTGCACATAAAGTAATACTTTCTAGGGGACAGAATGAGTAGCACCTTACTGTATGTGTAGCTCCAATGAGATTTCTTAAGGAGAAAGATGCTACTTAAAGAGTAAAGAAATCTGGCCTTAGAGTAACAATAATATTGTGGTTTACCAATACCTGTAGTTTAAAGTTATTTTGTAGAAAAAACAGAAAAACTTAGCAAGAGAGGAGTCTGGATATTTTATATTTACTTTTAGCTGACCATTAGACATTACAGAACCCAACATCATGCTGTCTTTACCTACAATTTCTTTGAAATCTACTGGTAGTCATGAACTCATTGTTCTAATGTTCATTCAGGGTCCATCATGCCACCCTTACTCTCACTGGGTAAGATTTTTCAAAAGCATTCAAGTGATTTAGGAGCATGACTCCCATTGAAAATTAATGGAACATGTGCTCCAAAGTAACTTGGCCTCTTGAAAAGCCCAACCACTGAGTAGGATGTTACTCACATGAGTAATCCCATCAAAGTTCACAGGAATACCCAGGGTGAGAAAGATTACTGAAAAAGACCATGTAACTGGGTATTCAATAAATCTTTCACCTAGGAAGTCTTGGCTATTCTATACCATTCTTGCAGTTTTTTCTTCTTAACATATTTTATCTTTCATGTGTTATCTTTTCTAGCTCACTTCCACTCAATATTTGCCCAACTAGAGCAAACAGATCAGTTTGTGTTATAAATACGGCAAGAAAGAAAAGTATGTTGGACAGATGACAACAAAGGAATAATGCTGGACTCTGTGGTTTCACACATCACCAGATGTAAGTTAACATTTCATTTCAAAGACTGCACTGATGTAAAATGTGAAAAACAATAATGTTTAAAAGTAAAATTCCAACTGTAACAACTGATAGAATGAAATGCTGAGGTTTATGTAGATTTTGATTAGAGAGCATCTCCAGTACACAAAATCTGTCTGATGGCAAATACACTTTGATCAGTACAGGAATAAGAACCTCCCCACAATAACAGTTTTTCTCTCTCCTATCTAGATAATGACAGTATCTTTTTCCTTCATTCTCTAGTAGGACTCCAAAACTTGAAGCCCTAATTGTGCCTTCATATATGCAGTTCTTATTTTAACTGGTATTTCTAAGCACACAAATTGGTCAAATTGTATTTCTTATTCAAATTGCAGTGTAATCAAGTTCTCTCAGATGAACTAGTGGGCCAAAGCATCCCATGGTTAAAAGTGCAGAAGGAAATCTCTTAATGGGTCACATCATGAAGATCCACCATGTCACTCTGTCAGGGTACTGGGAAGGGATCCCACTAGAAAAAGCCATGGAGCCTGTTGGCAAACCTGGCTGATCCCCAAAGATCTGCAAGGATTCTGACCTCCCAGTGGCTCTCATTGAAATCACACTATTAGGGACCCCTTCCAGCCACAGCTGCCCCACTGGGGTGGGGAATGTAGAAAAGATAAAACAAACTTGAGCTGTATTTACTTTCCCTATAAATCTCTACAGGTTTGAAGGGAGGACAATGTGTGTGTTCCTCCAGCCCCTCTGTTCTCCCTCACTTTCCCCAAGGGTGGACTCAGACCCACAGAGGACATTCTATATGATACAGAAAGTGGGTGGAAAGTTGTCCTGGAGATAGATTAATTCACCCCTTTGCTTGGAAAAAATAGATCCACATGTGGTGGCAATCCAGGCCGTTATGGGGGATTTGGGTAATAAAAAAGAATAAATTCAGATTACCACAAGGGGTACAAATTTCCTATTCTCCCAGAAAATATTCAAATAAAGGTCCAAATTCTAACCTAAAATTTTCACCACAGAATCTAGGCAAGAGGATAATTTGGGGTGATTTTGCAGCTCAGAATAGTCTCTAGAAAAATCCTGATATGGCCACATTCTACCTGGCTGAAAGATAATGGATCTCTCTGCCCTCCACATTTGTACTCTCCTATCCTTAAAAGAAGATAGGATTTCAGACTAACTGCACAACTTCCAATGCTATCCACCTTCAAACACTGTTCTTTGCCTACTATTCAAATATGCCTTTTGGAATGGACAGCTTAGTTTCTGTAGTCCCTTCTGATGTGGAGCTACTGGGATATCTGAAGTTAGTAATGAAAAGCTTACCATGCAAGTATCAGTATTTAATAACTTTGGCATGGGACATTACAGGGATTTTTGCTTCATCAACTAAATGCTAGCTATTCTGTACTGCAGAGGAAAAGGGTGATCAACACTGTGCTCCTGTCTTCCCTTCAGACCACCTTCATTTCCTATCGATGGCTGTGTTCCCTAAGGAATAGCTTCCCTGTAGAGTTAACTCAGGTGATTTGCACCCAGGTCTGAGCACCTGAGTTAGCTTAGCCCAGGTGTGAGCAGCCACACTGCAAAGCCCTACCTGAGTTACTGTCTCCTCACTGGTGCTGCATTCAACCATGTGTGTCAGTAGGACTTTTGGGGGGCATATCCTGTGTTTCTTTTGTGCTGCAGTACGCTGAGTCATTCTATATTTTTTCCCAGTGAATTGTGGGAGAACTTGTCTGACTTTCGTGGCACACAGGGAGGAATTTGGAGAAAGTACTAGAAGACTATCAGCACCTGAGTGGTTTAGTGTGCCTCTTCACTGCCAGATGGACAGGTTACCAGCCCAACTGAAAGTGGAACCCAAGTTCTTGCCTTCATCCTCAGCCACGTAAGTTAGGCTGTGTTGAAAGCACCACTTGCCTTGAGTGAGACATTTTTGTGTGTGGAACAGATGGGAGATAGGACCAACACCTGAGTAAGAACCTCGGCTAACTGCAGTTAAGACATACCCTAAGAGTTTAAGCAACTCCCAGGCTAATTAACTTGACACTATATGATATGCCCTCTCAAAATCTATGCAACACTTGCACAGATCTCATCCTTGACCAAAGCACTTCCTGGTCTGTTGTCTCAGAGTGAAGAAGTAATCAGCACTTCTATGTCTCATTCAGAAGTAGACATGATTTTCATGTCGTCTTTCACCCAGGTGTCTTTCCCTTTTTCCTCTGCTCTGCAAGAACACCAACTCTCTAACCTCTTGATTACTAATACTTTTGTCTGTCTCTTCATCCCCTTTTCCAAACTTACTATACAGTGAAAATATTATTGCTTGTTTCCAAGCCTTAGGCATTTTTTCCTGATCTCTAGGTACAGTTTTTTCAAGTCCCATGCCTTTGGCCAGGAATAGACTAGAAAAGGATTTCTGATAAATCTATACTGGTATAACTACTAGCAAACACTCTGAGTGTAAAGCAGCTTATACTGGTAAAAAGTGATTTAGGTAGTACAGCTTATACAGGTTCAGTGACCGTAATAAGGTGTACCAAGAATTTTATATCAGTATAATTGAGCCTATACTAGAGTGTTTGCCAGTGTAGAAATGTCACAAAATAATCACCCCCTCACCCAATCAACATTGCTATACTGGCAAAAGTTTCTAGCATAGACATGGCCTTTAACACTAAGGGGGAAATCCTGCTTCAACTGGAGTCAATAGCAAAATTCCTACTGACTTCAATGCGAGCAGTAGTAATTTCCTCCCCTATTCAGGCTGCAATATGTTTGCAGAAGCTGTTTATTGAATAACTACAAAGAATGAACTGATTTGTAAATTTCAAAGTCTGTTTGTGAACGATTCACAAATAGAATAAAGGGATTGATTCACAACATATATGTCTATCAGTAGCTTTAATTGAGCTTACTCCTTGCAATGTCTGGCTACCCTACCTGAGCTTCACTGTGGACTTTAATGAAAGACGTTTTAGATAACATACAAATCCATATCAAATGAGCTGCATTGTTGCGCAGCTTGAAACAACAAATGAATTGTTCTGCCACTCCCTTTTCTGTACAGTGTAAGGGCCTTTCTTTTTCAGACTTTGATATGATGTCAGAAACCTGTGTTAAAGACAGGAATTTTGTCAGGTTTTAACAGCTTTGCCAAGCAAACAAGTCAACATGTTCAACACTGTTCAACATGCCAACTAAAATGTGTAATTAGAACTCACATAATTTAAATGAATTACAGTTAAGCAATTTTGCTGCACAAGGGAACAATCAGTTATCTATTAACACTCCTGCAGAGGGACTGAACATTGCCTTTCCTATATCCATGCTGCCCAAGCAAAAGCCCGATTCAAAATTCATTAAAATCAATGGGAATCTTTCCAGTGGGCTTTGGATCATGCCATGAAAGCCAAGTTCTGCATTTGGCACCCTGTCCTGTAGTGTCTCCCTACAGCTTCTCCCTGAATTAGAGGTAAAATTTTCTAGAATCATCAGCAGCATTCCCTTTGCAGCCTGCCGTAATCACTGAGCCCAAAGGATCAGAGTATGGCACAGCTGCTGACATCTAGCTACTCCACTCTATCCATCGGTGCCACAAAATAAAAGGGTGACAAAGAAAAGGGTGAGGAAACGGACAGTAATTATGACAGAGAGAACATAGAATAGGAATGGGAAGAAAGATAAGTGGGAGAGAAAAGAGACAGAGATTGAGTTTGAGAAGAGGTAGAACAGGAGGAGGAGGGAAATTATTTCAGCCAGTGAAAGGAAAATAAACACCCTGAATTTATAAAAAAGATCTGAACAGAGGAGAGACAGACAGGATCAATCAAATACAGTTTATGAACACAGAAGAATCAGAAGCATTTCTGTATGTGTCCAACTATAATCTGTTTAGTAGAAAGTAATGACAGTGAACCACTCTTCCCTGTCTGTACTTTATACTTCTCCACCAATATTCTCACATGGGCCCTAACACACAGGTATAACTTTGTAATTAATGGGATTACGCCTGCTTAAAGTTAAACTTGCTTAATGGATCAGGGCCTTAATATGAAAAGTTTTTTTCCTAATCCTTGATATCAATTATACATTTAAAAACTGATAATAATAATAATAAGAATTAATTTTATACTTAGCTCTTATATACCATTTTCTATTAGTAACTCTCAAAGCACTTTACAAAGGAGATCAGTATCATTATCCCATTTTACAGCTGGGGAATCTGAGGCACAGAGATGTAATATTTAAACTCAATAGGTGTTAAAATTAGTGGCAGTTAGAAGCGAATTCTTGGGCAACCCTGTGAAATCTGGCCAATATCCTTTAATTGCAAATTCTTGGACAGATCATTGACAATAGTTACAAGAATAGTGCGGTAAGAATTTTAAAACAATGGAAGTGGAGTGTGATTTTAAGACAATGAAAAATATTCTCATATTACCTTAATATGACATACAATGAGCTTGGAGCATTTCATCACAGCTATACACGGGATTTTCTGCTGTAGCAGCACTTGTTAAATACTGTATCTGCTCCATTTAATTCAACAGCTTGATTTTAAAAAATCACAGATGATTGTCGAGTCTTTGGTTTCAACACTTTAAAGGCATTATAACAAATTTTCATTGATTTCATAAGGAAGTGGGTTGGACCCGGGATGTTTTAATCTACCCCACCCCCCCTTCTTCCCCATCGCCAAAAAATAAATTAATCATATAATAGAATTGTTACTGTAGCTTTACTCAGCATAAAATGGGAATGGCACTTATGGGTGATCACATGAGAATGTTTCACAGGAAGTACACAGGTCTCATTACTGTCACTCATAAGATGACAGTGGATGTGCTCATAATAAATAATACTGTGACTTATTACAAAAATATTTTTTTTAATGAAATTGTGTATTTGTTGTTAAATCCGTATGAGGAAAATTATATGGATGTTTAAACTTTTAGAAAAGAATAGCAATTTTGGGCCTGCTCCAATGCTCACCGAAGTAAAGTAGAACCTCAGAGTTATGAACACCTCGGAAATGGAGGCTGTTCGTAATTGAAATGTTCATAACCCTGAACAAAATGTTATGGTTGTTCTTTCAAAAGTTTACAACTGAACATTGACTTAATACAGCTTTGAAACTTTACTATGCAGATGAAAAATGCTGCTTTTAACCACATTAATTTAAATTGAACAAGCACAGAAACAATTTCCTTACCTTGCAAATCTTTTTTTTTCCAACTTTCCCTTTATCTTTTTAGTAGTTTGTTTAACAAGGTACTGTACAGTATTTCCTTTTTTAATTTTTATTTTATTTTTATTTTTGTCTGAGCTGCTGCTTGATTGTGTACTTACAGTTCCAATGACTGGTCTGTTTGTTACTCTGCAGTTCTACTGTATGCTGGAGAATAACAGAGTTCTCACTTTTTGTTAGGGTTACAGTTAGCCTAACTCTTGCTAACAAACTGTTATACATTGCAACCCCTTCCTGTCACTTCTTTTTTTGCTTCCACATGTAATTGGAAAGACTTTCACTGGCTTCCATGGGCTGTGGATGGGGCTTGGTCATTTGTAGATTTCAATAATGTTATGCAAAGGGTGTTATGCAAAGGAACTCAGCTCCAAAGCTGAGCTCAGCTCAGGCTATTTCCTTATTGTTTTTTCAGCATGTTTGAACTTTGAGCTTATACCAGATAGCAGAAGGATACAAACACCTGTATCCTTGTATAGTTTACCTGTATCATGTATAAACTGATTTCCTGGGCCATAATTGCAGACCAGTTTTAGGGCTAATGTTAGTAAAAGTGCTGAGATTCTATTTTAAACATTTGTCACTCTTGAATGGAAGAAGCAAAATAAGTGCAAATTATTATATTTTTTAAGGTGTATACCATGTCTTGGAGAACAGGACTGAAGCCCTTAATATTATCTGTATTTTTAATTGGGTGAGTTAAAGGTAGATTCAAAGCTCAGGGTATATTATGATTGACAGCCTAAGAGCTCCAGCATCATTACAATGTAGATGTAAGTGTCTCATTATGTCAAAGATATGTACGGAAAACTGGGAGAGCGAGTTTACAGCATAAATCAGTGAAATTGAGTGGATGGTCATGTGGTGAAGGGACTAGGTTGGAAACAGATAGATGTGGATTCAGCTCCTTGATCTGTCAGATGTCAAATGTGAACTTGGGCAAGTTACCTCCATACAATAGGGATAATATTTCCCTATCTTAAAAGGAAGCTGCTATACAGTTAAATTCATAAAAATGTTTAGGCATGTCAATAATGAATGCTATAAAAATGATAAACAAGAAATCAGGAAGCTTAGCATTAGTGGTAACTGAAAGTATTTGCAGGAGCTTTGACTGACCTATGTGAATGTTATAAGCATCACAAGGGCAGGTTCAGCAGAGGGAAGTTTCTGGGAGCACAGCTTCTGCATGCTCCCTGGCTCTAGTGGCTGATCTTTCTCTGGCTGGACTCAGGGGGACAAAAGTTACTGCTGCTCCCTGGCACCTCACTATTCCTGCATCTGGCCCTACTCCTACAAACACTCATGCATGTGAAGTCAGTGAGATTATGCAAATGAATAAAGTTCTACAAACACTTAGGCAAGTGTGTGATTGGGGCCTCAATACTATACATGCAACTATTATTTTTAATTGATTTTAAATGGAAATGAAAAGGTTTCACTTTATTTTAACTTAGAAATTATTTTGATTAGTTGTAGAAATGTATTCCACTAACAAATGGCCCTAACAAATAATTAGCAGTTGCATCAAGGTTCTGCTTGGCTACATTAGAGAGCACAAAAAAAATCACCAAATTTTTTTGTAATAGTGTATTATTCAGCAAATGAAAAAGCTTTCCTTACAGATCTTTGACATGAGACACATTCATTTACATTGTAATGATGCTGGAACTCTTAGGCCATCAGTCATAACATACCCAGAGCTTTAAATCTTGGTATAACTCACCCAATTAAAAACACTGTATATAGATCATATTAAGGACTTCAGTCCTATTCTCCACTGCAAATCTTAAAAATTATAAGAATTTCCACTTATATTGCTTCTTTCATTCAAGAATTACAAAACTTTAAAATAGGATCTCAGCCCTTTACTAACATTAGGTAAGCCTCAAAGCATATTTGTGAGGAACAAAACAATTAATACACCCATTCACAAGTAGCTACACTTTGGCATAGAGAAGTTATGTTCCTTGACAAGTGAGACTGTTACTCAGTGGCAGAGCAAGGAATATAACACTGCATCCACTGCTCTTGGACATGTGGTATTACTGATTTTTTTCTAAGTAGCAAAATGATGTGCACAGAAAGGCAGCAGTAATTTCTATATCACTATTTCCTAAATCAACAAAAGTGAAGACATTCTGAAATAATGCTGGTTCTCCGGCCTCAATTTACCATTTTGTGTCTAGCTATTGCAGTTGTTTCAAATGGAGTTATTTAGGAGATGCTGCATGTATAATGCAAAATGCTCCTGGGTGGCTATTCCTCTGAAAGAGTCCTAATTCTGTTCATGATATTACAATTGGTTGCTTCAGAAATGATGTGAAAAGATATTTACCACAGTTGAATCTGACCTGATCAATACTAATTAATCACCATCTATTCTCATAAAGGTGTTCCAATCCTTGTAAAAGTAGGAAGCATGCTTACCTTAATCTTTCCCCCTCATTGGGTATCATTAGATTCTGGACTGGTCAGTGCTAATTAATCATGTGGTATTGAGCAGAGAGTAGTATCCGAAATGGATACAAAGGAAATGGCTTTCAGGTTATGGAACACAGATTAGGAGTATCAACATTGGCAGGTTGCGTTGGAGCAATTCTTTCTACTTTCCCATGAGTCCATGTTTTTCCTGGGAAGCTACATTACTCATTAATGAAGGCTGCCTCTTTGTGAAAAGATTATCTGTAAAGCATACTCTGCTTGCTATGACTTGTGGTGCTCTTTCAATGGAACGAGTCTTCCTTATATTTGAAATCCACATACAAACACATGTTCAGCCAAAAGCTGCCCAGGAACAAAAGCATGACTCTGTATGAAGAATCCTTTATGAAAGATACCCTGCAGCGAGTGGGCAAAAGACTTGTGGTGTGAGAAGCAGATACACAAAACAATCAAAAAGATCAACATAGAAAACAAGTAACATGGCCAGTTTTATTAGAGAAACTCAGTACTGACGATGGTGGGGATTTTTTTTTGCCCAGATCCTAATTGGGAAAAAAAGTGGCTGCAACATAAAAAAAAAAAAAAGAAAAGAAAAGAAAAAGAAAAAAAATTAAAAGTTCTCGTCCTAGAAAATCCCAGGAGGAGCGACCAGACCTAGAGGATAAACAACCCCCTGATCCCTGTAAGTGGTCCCTCCAGGACGGGACGGAGGTATTGCCCCTGCCAGTGCTGTTGGGTGAAGGAACAGAGTCGGTCAGTGTCCAGGGCTGGCCAAGGCTGTTCCCTTCCACGAGCTCCGCTGTGTGTGTTGTAATAAACCGAGGAGCACCCCTGGAAACGAGCCAGGACTTGCTGGGACAGCAGGGCCTTCCCAGGTAAGTGGCTGCGTTGTATATGGCTGGCGCTTCCACCCAGACACATCCCCTTCATTCTTCGCTCCGTGTCTCGCTGTAGGGAACAAGGGGCAGCTGTGGCACAGCCAGTGTTTGACTTCACAGGTGTATCACCGGCAGCTTGGACTTTGTCTCCCCTCCCTCCCCCCATTTGTGTCTTCCCCGACAGAAGTCCGAGCGAGGAGCGGTCCCACCAGGCTCAGCCGCGCCACGCGGGGACGGGAAACACGTTCCCACACGACGCTGCTGTCTCTTGAAGCAGAGGCGGCGGCTGCTGCTGAGGGGTCCTGATACACCGGCAGCTCCCAGCCCCAGGCTCTGGTTAGCTCGCAGCCAGGAGGGAAGCAGGGCGGCCTCTGCCCCTCCCCTTTCCTGAAGGGGCCTGGGAGATGTCACCCCTCCCCCCATTCTTCCAGCCCTGCCTCGGAGGAAGGCGGGATTCACCTGCCCCCTCCCCCCAGGTGTACAAATATCAGGCCAGCCTCCCGGCGCGGCACACTCCACCCCTCCGGGCTGCCTCCCTCCCTCCCCAGCCCCTCCGCACACCGCGGCCTCAGTGTCTCGGCTGCCGCAGCTGACAGGGAAAGGAATCCCGCCCCGGACTGAGTCTCGCCCAGGGGGCGGCTGCTTTGGGCACAGGACAGCCGGCGCCGGGGGAAAGCGGGCGAGCGACTCGGCCATGGCGCGGGTCCCGGGAGGGCTGGCGGCGCTGCTGCTTGTCACGGTGAGTCCCGGGGAGGCGGAGCGGGGGCGGCTCGGCGGGGGCAGAGGGAAGTGTAGCTCCCGTGCGATAAGAGCCTCGCAGGATTGCACGGGGCCGAGCGGGACTTGAACCGCTTCCCTCCCGCCACGCCCGGCCCGCAGCCGCACCTCGCCCCGGCGGGCTGTTCCTGCCTTCCGCCAGCAGCGGTGGGAATGGTGGGCTGGGAACAGCCGGGCGTGAGCCCCGCTGCGTGTGCGGCGTTCTCAGCGCTTCGTTCCTGGCGGGTTTGCACGGGTGCGGAACTGGGTTGAAACAGAACGAGTTGCCGAGCTGCCTGGGGCATGCCTGGTCAGCCGGAGCGGTTATTTTACTCCGTCTTCCAGCTGTTAAATGTGACCATTCCCACCAGTCGCGTACACCTCACCCTGGCTGCTCTGCCTTCAGTGTTTGGACAGGACTCTTAACCCAGTGAAGCTTCCGTAACCTTGCCAGTCCTGGTGGTTTTGTTTTCACCTATCTTGAAGGGATACTGCTAAGTTAAACAAAACTCTCCAAAGAAAGAACTCCTTTTACTGACGTTATTAATAGCTTATTTTTTTAAAAATCTCTTTTAATAAGCTAATCTACTTTTCAGTGGTTTTGCTGGCTGTTTATAGTCAGAGCTGGTTGGAAACATAATTTCCATCCTATGGAACCTTTTGGGGAGGGGCAGCTTGGGCGGGGGGCGGGGAGGATTTTCGAAAATAATCCTGAATTGGGATGAAAAGTCAAAATTTCAAACAATGTCATGGGACTGCGCAGCCCATCAGGTGCAGAACTGGGTCAACTGGCCTGACTGCCTGCCTTCCATTGAAAGTTTTGATGAAATTGACACATTCCCATAGAAGATTTGGCTTCCACTGAAATCTCCATTTTCAAATGGAAAACTGTTCAGATGAAATTTTTTTGACCCACTCCATTTATAGTTTCCTAAACTTCAGACAGTAACAGCAAACTATAGGGATACCGTCAACTTAAAAGTCACCTTTGTTGGAAAATGTTTTACTCACTGTAGTACAAGTTACAATGGGTGAACTTACAAATTTTAACTGGTTTGAAGTTTTCACTAGTTTTACCATTATTCCTGATCCTGCAGGAAAAGACCATTGGCCTTTGCTAGACTAGGAAAAAGGTGCCTTTTCTCAGTTGTTCGCTCAAGCCATAGGCTATAACTAGGGTGACCAGATGTCCCGATTTTGGGGACTTTTTCTTATATAGGTGCCTATAGCCCCCCCCCCCATCCCGATTTTTTACACTTGCTATCTGGTCACCCTAGCTATAACCCAGCTTGTTAAAATCAAGCTAATGGTGTTAAACGGTGCCTACATTAGTGTCAGATGGGATATTCCATCAAATAAAGCTAGCTCGATTGAAAAAAGCACCTTTTTTCCTAGTGGTCCATCTGAGCAAGTCAGATTGGAAGATCAGGGTCATTTTATAATATTATTTAAAATTTGTTATGTATCAAGAAGGCATTGAAAGGTTTAGAAACAATAATATATATTTAAATTCTACATGTCCTCTACCTTAGAAATATCAGGAATGTGATCTCTTCTCTTCCCTGTGTTTGCTGAAGGTATCTTTGGAAAACTTGGCGCTTAGTGGAAGGGGCTGGTGTGTTGAATCTGTAACAAAGAAATCTTTTTCTTTTCTTTCGACATTTTGTGTCTCATCTGAGTCAGTGAGGACTAAACAAAAATAAGAGTTTTAAGGAGTGGCTAAATTATGTTCCCAAAACATTTGTTCAGGTTTCACTTCCTTGATACCTGTGATGTCATGATTGTAAGAGACATCTAGGTATCCATAGAGGGGTTTGTTTTGTTTTGGTTGTTACAAAAAAACAGGATGACAAGATGTGACTCTCCAATGTGAAAAACATTTGGTGGGGCAAACTTTCAGGCTTTCTTCATACATCCCAAGGAAGCAAATATGAGCTCTTTCCTTCCCCGCCTTTTGTTTTGTTTTTGTTTGTTATAACTTTGCAGGGCAAAAAGATAGTTTTTACAGATTTTAAATTTGGCCCCATGCTGTCTCTTTAATAATATTAGTTCCTGTCACAGTGACTTGTAATGGGAATAAAACATGGTGACTAGGTTGTCCCCTTCTGTGATGAAAGCCATGAGAGGAAACTATTTGCAAAGAAATCCTTGTGGGGATTTTTCCAACAGCATCCTGTCAGGAGGGCAGTGTTTTCTCCCCAAACCCATAGAAAAGCATCACGCAGCCTGATGGATTTCCCCAAGTTTTTCCCAGTTGTAGAGTGATATGTGTAGTGGAGTGTAAGCAGAGCCAAGGCTTCACACACTAGTCAGCAGAGTGTGCTAGCTATGCAGCAGGGAGAGGAGTTCTCTAAACCCACATAAGAATGTAGCAAAGAGAATATTCCACTTATACGGCATAGAGCTTGCTCTGGTTTGCTCTGCATCATCTCATCCCCAATAAAGGGCTACACCTAGCTGGCCCTTTGTATGTCGAAAGTTGAGGCTAGATTCTGATCTTACGAACATCAGTGTGAATGGGGAGTAACTTCATCACAGTTAAGTATATTGGCACTTCCACCCAAGTAACTTTGGAGGAGTTAGTCTGTATTCACACCAGTGTAATTGTATCTCTACACTCGAGCTAGAGGTGTAATTTCCAGCTCAGGTAGATTTATGCACGCTAGCTTTGATTGAGCTAGCATGCTAAAACTAGAAGTGTAGATGCAGAGAGGTGTGGGCGAAGAGATGGGCTAACCGCACAAGTAAGTACCTAGGGTTCCATGCAGGATTGTACTCAGGGTAGCTAGTCACCTACACTGCTATGGCCACACTTCTGTTTTAAGTGTACTAGCTGGATCAAAGCTAGTGTGCGTATTTCCACCCAAGCTATAAATCACACTTTCAGCTCCAGACATACAGTAAATGAGATCAGACTCTGACTCACGGTGTTTAAATAGAGGGCTTTGTTACAAGGGTGGAGTGTATTCATTCTCATCCTCCTGAATAGGTAATTTTTCTGTTAGCAAATCCCCGGAAAATAATTCTGAGCTTCTGAGTCGTTTAAGTGAAAGGCCTTCAGGGGTTTCCCTAGAAAATATGCTTCTGTTAAAGAAATCTTAAATTAACACTGAAGAGGCCTGTATACTATGATTTTAATTTTAGATGCTTATGTGAAATCAGAGCAGTACATTACATTTTTTACTACTGAAAAATCTTTACGCTCTACCTTGTGATGTATACAGTTTTCCTAATCCTCTGAAAGCCTTTAATGCAAAGCAATACATTGATGTGAAAACAGAAATTCAGAAGTCAATACCTATTTAGAAACATCACTCTTCACTAACAAAGGAAGTACCAATATTAAATCAACAGCCCTTTAAAAGTTTCTACAAATAAAAAGCAAACAAAAAAACAACGGAATAGCAGTCAATCAGATCAAATCTGTGCTTTCGGCTCTTTAAATGAAAAGATGTCAATCCCACTTAGCATATTTAACTATCTGGTGTTTTGTTTCTATTTTACTGCAATCCATTGTTTTAAAAGAACCATGTGCCCTCTATTGATAATTTATACACTTCAGACATTTTATAATACAATGGTTTGCAAAGGTTCCCTATCAGGTCACACCCTGCCCTGAGCCTCCAATCTAGTCAAAATCGACACAGGACTCCTCTCACCTCCCAATTAAAAATCTGGGTAAGAACGGGGTAATTTCCCTCTTGACACCTATTTGTGATTTCCCTGGTAGGTTGCAACCTCCACGGGGAAAACCAATGGCCAGGTTCTGTTCTCAGTGCATCTATGCAGTGTCACTGATTTATAAATAAACTTCTTCAGTGAAGATGCAAAAAGTTTAAGGAAGCAAATTGTCATACAGTTTAAGATTCCGTAGCTTCCATAATACGCATCCTTTATAGAACTTGTTCTCTCACTGCGCATAACTCCATTGGCATGAACGGTAGTAACGCTGGCCTGTCAAATTTCAGAATATACTTTTTAAATATATGTTAATATAAATGAACCATGACAGTTCACCTGAAATCAGAGTGACTAGTTCATTTGTGAACTCAAAGCTGTGATTCTCTGGAGGAGCCCCTGGGGGTCTTTGTTAAAAGTTTGCTACCAAATGGATGAGATTCTTTGGTTGAGTTCCCTAGCTTTTAATGAAGTTCATTCACCTTGTCTTTAGTTACAGCAAAATTACTCCTGCCATAGATGTTGCCCTCTTACTTGAGTGCGGTTCTGAGAAAGTGATATTGTTTAAATGGAAATTAATAGATTCTTCAGTCCTGCACTGCTGGGAAATAGAGTTAATCACAGGGAAATTTTGTGGGAGTCCTACATTAAAATACCTGTGTTATTTCCATTGAGTTAGTGATACAACAATATTTTAATCTGATATGATAGATAATGTCCACATTAGCAAACAAGAATGTGCAATGTATTTGGTTAGATTTCTAGCAAGATATTTCATATTATCACTACCTATAATATGACATGTTGCCGTTTTCTTTGAATTCTGCTACAGTATCTAATAGTCTGAATGGTAATGATTGTATGTCATTCAAAGTAATATTGTGAATAATAAATTACAAACTAGGGCTCTAATCCAGCATCGGGCTTCATGCAGGCAGACCTCCTGAACCCATGTAGATGCCCACAGGCATAGAACTCCATTTGTATAGAACAAACTTCAGGATTGGGGCTTAGAATGGTCAGTATGTTGATTAAAAATTGTAATTGTAACAATAAAAGAATATTGAGAGTTCTGGAGATGAATTTCAAATATAGAATCTGGTTTCATTTATTTTTGATAAAAGTTGGCTTAATATTAGTGTTACTTGAAACGACACTTTTCTGTTTGTGATTGTGAAATAGGCAAATGGTGTCTGTGGAGGATTGTTTCCTGTAAAACAAAGATCCATCCTGGAACAGACACTTCCTTGGGGTGGATACGCATTTTTCTTCAAACATGCTGGGGCTTGAGAGACAATGGATCCATGGATACACTGGCCATGGTGCTAAGCGCAGGGAGACCACAACGGAAAGTGCTTTTAGGTAATGTCAGTTTCCTTAAACAGTGGCCTGTAACTAAGTCTTGGCCACTTAGGGTATATATACCCTGCATGTCCGCAGACTCATGCTAGTGGAGCTCTCACTAGTGTGCTAGAAATAGCTGAGTAGATGACCCTTTGACGTTGTGGCTTGGGTTCTGAAGGCCTCCCCCACCCAGTCTTCAGAGCCCAAGCCGCAATGTCTAAACAGCTATTTTTAGCATGTTAGCTGAAGCCCTGCTAGTACGAGTCTGTGGAGGTGGGCTGGGAGGCTCGCTCCCAGATGCAGTATAGACCTACCCATAGGGGCATTTTTTGTAGTGACCTGCCAGATTTGATTTTAATTCTAATTTAATAAAAATATTTGTTTAACCAGCTTTGATTTTCTTTTGTCTTTTTTTCCTCTATGCTGCCAATAAAACCTGATCTAATTTGTAATGACTGGAATTGGGTGTGGTGACAAATTCAAGACAGTGCCAGGTGGAGCACCTCAGAGATAGAACGTGAAGTCTGACTACCAGGGAGGCTGAAGGCTTATCTACATTTGAAGCGCAGTGTCTATATTGTAGTCTATATATCTAGAATATGAGCATTACCTACGCCAGTAGGAGGGTTCTCGCATCAGCATAGGTAATCCACCTCCCGAGAGGCAGTAGCTAGGTTGACAAAAGAGTTCTTTTGTTGACCTAGCATATCTATATGGGGACATAGGTCAGCTTTACTATATCGCTCAGGGTTGTGGATTTTTCACACCTCTGAGCAATGTAGTTGGGTCGGTCTAATTTTCTGGTGCAGATCAGCCCTGGGTCAGGATCGCATAACAATGTATGCACCTACTCGAAGGTAACAGAGGTTGTGATCTGTCACCCAACAATGACAAAAAGGGGCTTGTGTAAACCATCAGATTCACAGGGAGAACTGAAACGCTCTCTACACTCAGAAAACCTCACCGAAACATTTAAAATAGTAACAAAAATGAAAAGGTGTATGCTTTAAAAGGTTTATTAATGAAGAAATACATAAATGAGTTAAGATTCTTAATCATTATTGGCTTGATTCACCTAGGTAGCAAGTGGCTTCAACTCTTCTACTGGTTACAGTGGAAACTGAGTATGTAGCAATTCTCAGAATCCATCCTTACACACACACGTGGGTAAATATAAACTTCACATTGACTTAAATGCAGTTTTAAGACAATCTGTGCTCATTGGTATGAGAACTTAGCACACTGACTTTTTTTTTTAAAATTTTTTACTTAATCTTTAAAATGTATTGATTTAAAAAAATCCTGTGGTGGGGATATTCTCAACCTTTTCCCCCATTCCAAAAACATAAAGGCCAAACTTTAAAAAAAATAAGACATCTAGGCAAACCTATGGTTATATACGTGGGTTGAGTTTCACTTTACTTGCACAAAGCCCAAGCATTCAGGCTCTATGGAAATAGAATATAGAGCAGTTAGGGAGGAAAAAATCACATGAAGAACACAGTGTGGATGATCTGCTGCTGATGTGGCAGCTATTCCATGTGGCTGCAGCCCCTTTGTATCAGTTTTGCAGGGTACTGGGGCTACTGGAACACTGCAAGCTCACCTCTCTCGTTCATTCCCATTATAGCCAATGCAGAGACTCTGTCTACAGGGTGTAGGAGATGCCCTCAACCTGAGGAGTTCTCATTCAGCCCTTTGGGGGCGGGTGTAGATTTTAGAAGGCCTGGCACTGGCCCCAAGTCAAGGGTTCTCAAACTGGGGGTCAGGATCCCTCAGGGGGTCATGAGGTTATTATGTGGGGGGTCGCAAGCTGTCAGCCTCCACTCCAAACCCCGCTTTGCCGCCAGTATTTATAATGGTGTTAAATATATTAAAAAGTGTCTTTAATTTATAAGGGGAGGTCGCACTCAGAGGCTTGCTGTGTGAAAGGGGTCACCGCTACAAAAGTTTGAGAATCACTGCCCTAAGTTATATTTGTCAATTTCGTTATTAGTTGTCCTGCTAGGATGAAAGCATCAGCAAATGGCTAGCTAGGCAGCTGATCTGGAAATGCCTGCAAAATCTTATATGTGGACCTCGAGCCTCCTTAAAAATAAAAAGTGGATCCAAAAGATTTTTTTCCTGTTTGTTATGCAATGGACAAGAAGAAGGTTAAATTTCTCATTTTAGTTCTTGGATAATCTCTTTATCAAAGGATTTTTACAGCCCCCTCTTGGCACCATCCAATACGCTGACACATGGAGCACAGATTTCACAGCATGAAGTAAAATCCTGTAAACACTTATGCATATGCATATCTTTATACGGCTAAATAGTCCCTTTGACTCTGATCCTGAGCCCAAGCCAGCGAAAGCAAGCCCTCCATGCACGAAGTTAAGAACATGTGTATGTGTTTAGCATTCTAGTCAAAAATTTGGACACATAAGAAAGAATTTTTGTATTTGGAAAGTTCTCTAATCACAATGAGACTTAACTTCATTATGTCACAAGCTTAATTTTTTCTCAGTGATACTTGTAACACAAAGCAAATATGAAATATCTAAGTTTTAGAAATGCTGGAATTCTAGATTAATTTAATTATTTTAGGAAAGCATATAGGACTAAATCTTAGTTTGATAAAACTCAATAGGAATTTTGCCATTGAGATCAATGGGACCAGGTTCTCCCCCATAAAGCAGTCATATTCTTCCCTTCAAACTGCTTCCTTGACAAAAAGCCAGTGATATGGCTTTTGATAATGGATGCTATTTGTACTGGAGGTAGTCTAAAGGCTCCAGTTGAAGATCAAGATCCCATGGTGCTAGGCATTCTGCATACATAAAGTAAAAATACAGTTTCTAACTTAAAAAATTTACAATCTAAACATATGAGACAGATTTTTTGGAGGCTTTGTATGCATTTTTAATAAAAGAAAATACAGTCATGATTGAGGCATGCATTTAATTTTACTTTGTAACAGCCTACCCATGTATCCTTCCAAGTGTACATTTTCTACTCATTGGGTGAAATTGTGACCTTACTGAAATTCGTGGGAAAAACTCCCATTGACTTCACTGAGGCTAGGATTTCATCCATCAAGTTTGTTTGTATGTTTCATATTCTGTCAGTGAAGTGTGATTTCTATGGGCTGCATGCTCATTTGTGCTGCAGCAGATTCTTTTCTTTGCAAACTAAACTGAAATTAGCAGAGGGGGTAACAGGTTTTGCTCTACTAAACATTGTCTTGGGTTGCTGATCAAGCTCCCATTGAACACATTGGAAAGACTTCAGAATAACCAGATCAGGGCCTTATGGCTCCAATCAGCAGCCCTCTACATAACCAGAATGCTATGTGTCTGCTGTGTGTCGTGACCAGGGAGCAAGGAAGTTACACAAAGGGGAACTCTGCATCTCCATCCCTGTCACAGAGCTGAGGCTCCACATCAATCTCACCGTTGCAGTAGGGGATTAGTTGGAAGGGTAGTAACATAGCCAATGTGTCCACAAGATGGTTGGATATGCTAGACGATATGTAGGGTGAGTTACAGCAGGCATTTGTGGGCTACTCTAGTGCTATGGGCACTGCCCCCCAATCATGGGAGAGAATGCCATCTCCTGACTCAGCTGCATAGTTCCCAACTTTTATTCACTTCCAGTCTTTTGTTCCTGTATTTAAAGTTTTTGTGGGGTTTTAAAGCGTAGGGAGATGTTCAGCTCTCTCTGTAGGTCCTGCCAGCATTTTTGTCACTGTCCAGGTATTGCAATTGCATCTTCTGTTACCCTTTAGTAAATGCATTGGTTGTTGTGCCTCTCCCGATATCAGACTTCAGGTTCTTTCTTGGGGTGGCCACCCTGAATTTATACCCAATTTATGTTTCTGCATCCAGTTCCAGTTAGCACAAATTAAACCAGATTTCACTGGCAGAATTATCCTTCAGGATACATATGCCAGAAAAGCCCTCTTCAGGAACAGATTTTTGGTTCTCAACCTGAGACAACATTCAGTCCAATCTCCCGATAGCACCCACTAAATAGTGTGGGGAAAGAAATAAAGCCTCCTACAGAAGTTGAAAGAATAGTTGTAGAGAAACCGAGAGCAACTAATTCTGAATCAGAGGAGAAATGAACTTGCAGAGCTCAGTCACAGTCTAGATCCCAGTTGAAGAGAAGACAAAGAACTACTCACTGAATGACTTGAATCTGAAATCATGCCTGAGATTGTCATGTCATGGGTACTAACAAAGCCAAAAATTATTCCAGGGTGCCAAATCTAGGGGGCTAGAGGAAAAGAGAGTTAAACTACTCTAATCGCCCTCTAAAAAAACTCAAATTTTCAGGTTCCAAAATCTAAAGAATCTCACTGTCTCCAACAATTTAACTCCTTTGCCCTTAATTTCCAAATATCTAATATTGTTGCACCTTTTGAGGACTTTTGATGTCAAAACCTTTGGGACAGTGAGATAAATCTGGAAAAAAGGGTCAGGTGAACATAAGATCAGTGGTCTTTTTGACTTAATCTATTAACACCAAAAAAATACTCAGCTGTCTTCAGAAATGGAAGAAAAAGGTTCTCTAAAGTGTCAGTTTAAACATGAGGGGCCACATCCACAGCTGGTAAAACAGTGTAGCTCCATTCCCTTCAGTAACTCCTCACTTAGTCATCCCGGTTAACGTTGTTTTGTTGCTGATCAATTAGAGCACATGCTCGTTTAAAGTTGCGCAATCCTCCCTTATAATGTTGTTTGGCAGCCGCCTGCTTTGTCCACTGCTTGCAGGAAGAGCAGCCTGTTGGATCTAGCTGGTGTGGGCTTGTAATCAGGGTGGACCGGCAGCCCCCCATCAGCTCCCCATTCCCCTAAGTTCCCTGTGTGGCAGCTGCCCACCAGGCTATCAATTGCCGGGCAGTTCAGCTGTCCCTCACCCCACTGCCATGTGCTGCTCCTGCCCTCTGCCTTGGAACTGCTCCCGGGAGCCTTCTGCTTGTGTGGGAGGTTGGGAAGGGGGGCTAATGTCCGGGTGTCCCCCTCCCTCTGCTCCTGCTCCCCGCTCCTGCCCCCCCTCTCCACAGAGCGGGGGAGGAATACACAACAGGGCTCAGAATGGAGGGAGCTTGCTGGCAGCAGCTGCTGTCTCAACTTGCTGATCTACTTAAAAAGGCAGTGTACTTAGAGTGGAGTCAGTGTACTTAAAGGGACAATGTGCATCTCTCTCTCTCTCTCACACGGTATGTGTCTCTGTCTGCCATGCTGTCTTCCCTCCCTCCATTTCTGCTGCCTTGTAGAGTGTGAGGCTACATTAACAACGATGTGTTAACCCTTGAGGGCTCAGCTGAGTGCTAGTTCATCATTTAGCAGTAAGGCATTCCCTGGGAAATATCCCACCCCCTTCCACCCTCTGACTTCACAACCTCAACCAAGCTTCACAATCACCATTGCTGTGTACAGTATTAAATTGTTTGTTTAAAACTTATACTGTGTGTGTGTGTGTGTGTGTGTGTGTAGTCTTTTGGTCTGGTAAAAATTTTTTCCCTGGAACCTAACCCCACCTATTTACATTAATTCTTATGGGGAAATTGGATTTGCTTAACATCGTTTCGCTTAAAGTAGCATTTTTCAGGAACATAACTACAATGTTAAGCGAGGAGTTACAGTACAATAGCTCTTAAATAACACCCTACACCCACTTGAAATACATTATGTCTATGTAGACAAGTATGTAAGGTGGATTTAAAACCAGAAGAGAAACTACATTATATCACTATTGGAAAAACATAATTTCAGAGATACTTAAGACCCTAGAATCTGTTGAATAATTGAAAGGGAAGAATATGTGTGGACATCCTTGATCTTTCCATGTCTTTTAGGTAAACTTGATCTTTGGGTAAACTGTGACAGCTATAGTAGTTTCCTGCAAATATCCTTGAAAAATCTTATTGTATTAAGTGCAAAGTTTGTGTTATTTTGGGCCAGGATTGTTTGTAACCCGGAAGGTGTGATATAAGGCCTGGGAGTTCAAAGGAATTTTGAAAATGTGCCAGATAATAATGGACGTTGGGACAATAAGTGTGAAGTGAATTTCTTGAGAAATACCTAGGAAGAGATTAATGCAAATTCCCCCCACCTCTGGTAATGCAAAAATGCAGTCTTTTGAAGCTTCACCCTGAGGAGTGAGTCATTGTCTGCTGATTACCTGTTTCCAGAGACAAGATCAAAGGCTCAAGCTGTGTAAAGAACAGATGAACTTCCTGGCCTGGGTTCTCATTCTAAATCTGAGACAGTTATGAACTTGCCAGAGGACAAT
Source organism: Terrapene triunguis (assembly GCF_002925995.2). Taxonomy (NCBI): domain Eukaryota; kingdom Metazoa; phylum Chordata; order Testudines; family Emydidae; genus Terrapene; species Terrapene triunguis. The sequence goes on from NW_020664409.1 coordinate 40,013,006, forward strand.
GTGAAGGCCAAGACTATAACAGAGTTCAAAAAAGAACTCAATAAATTCATGGAGGAGAGGTCTGTGACTGGTTTCCCCTGGGGTGCCACCTGGAACTGGGTTTACCACTGAGCCCCCTGACCCACTAGCCTGGGCTACATTTAACACTGTACTGCTGTGACAAGCTACAAAGTCTTCCAGCCTGCACTTTCACCAGCATACATACAGGTAGACATACACCCAGCTGCAGTTACATGCAGATGCTCTGACCAGCCCCTGCATGGGAGGGCTCCAGCTAGAGTACCTCCCTGATCCTCAGGCACTTACCACCTCTGGAGTATGAACCCAAAATTATACTGTCTTGCGCTGCAAAGGGAACTGTACAGCCTAAGCTTATAAAATTCGCCCCCTCCCTCAATGTGGAGAGGCATATGCAACAAGCTTTCTGCCTCCCAGTTATGATTTCCCCCACACTGGTTTAGATAAAGCAAAAACAAGTTATTAACTACAAAGATATTAAGTGATTATAAGGGATAGAAAACAGATCAAAGTAGATTACCTAGCAAATAAAAAAGGCAAACTAAGCTTAATGTACTAAATAGATAGGGTGAGAATATGTTATTCATAACCAAAGAGTTGATACAGGCATGATGCAGATTCTTAAGGGGCAAGCTGTACTTGCTTACAGCTTGAAATCCCCAGGGTGTTCCATTCACAGGCTAAAAATCCTTTTAGCCCGGGTCCAGCACTTCCCCCCAGTTCAGTCTTTGTTCCTCAGGTGTTTCCAGGAGTCGTCTTGGGTGGGGAGTCAATGAAGAACCCAGATGATGTCACTCCCTTGCTCTGTATAGCTTTTGCATATGGTGGGAACCCTTTGTTTTAAAGCTTGGTTCCCATGCCAGTCAGTGGAAAAATGGAGTCCAAGCACCAGGTGACCTGGTCATGTGTCCCTGTAGAGTCACAGCAGCCATCCCCCATGGGCTGTTTGGAGTGTTCACAGGAAGGCACACCAGGTGGGAGCTAAGCTTCTCCTACCGCCTATTATTTCTTCCTAATGGCTCATTAACCTAAATGGGCCCTTCCCAGCCAACCATCTAGACTGAGAGCATTTTGCCTAATGTTCACAGGAATAGCGACATGTGAAAAAGATACATAGTCAATATTCATAACTTTGGATACAAATATGATACATGTGTACTGTGACGGGTTCCCCCCGGGGTGCCACGTGGAACTGGGGTACCACTGAGCCCCCCCAACCCACCAGCCTGGGCTCCCTTTATATTGTACTGCTGTGACAAACGTATAGCTAGGGACACACCCAGTTGCAGTTACATGCAGATGCTGTGACCAGCCCTGCAATGGGAAGGCTCCAGCTAGGGAACTTCCCAGCTCCTCCGGCACTCACCCCCTCTGGAGTGTAAACCCAAAATTATACTGTCTTGTGTTGCACAGAGAACTGTACAGTGTAAGCTCATTAAATTTGCCCCTTCCCTCAATGTGGAGAGGAATACATAACTGCTTTCTACCCTGAGTTATGACTCACACATACTGGTTTTAAACAAAGGAAAAACAAGTGTATTAACTACAAAAGATAGATTTTAAGTAATAGCAAACAGATCAAAGCAGATTACCTAACAAAAACACAATCTAAGCTTAATATACTACAGATCGGATGTGAATAGCAAACCTTCACCCTAATTGATGATACAAGCAGGCTGCAGATTCTTAAGGGGCAAGCTGCACTTGCTTACAGCTTGGAATCCCCAGGGTGTTCCATTCACAGGCTAAAAATCCTTTTAGCCTGGGTCCAGCACTTCCCCCCAGTTCAGTCTTTGTTCCTCAGGTGTTTCCAGGAGTGTCTTTGGGTGGAGAGTATCAGAGGGGTAGCCGTGTTAGTCTGAATCTGTAAAAAGCAACAGAGGGTCCTGTGGCACCTTTAAGACTAACAGAAGTATTGGGAGCATAAGCTTTCGTGGATAAGAACCTCACTTCTTCAGATGCAAGTGAGGTTCTTACCCACGAAAGCTTATGCTCCCAATACTTCTGTTAGTCTTAAAGGTGCCACAGGACCCTCTGTTGCTTTGGGTGGAGAGTTAGTGAAGACCCGTGATGATGTCACTCCCCTGCCTTATGTAACTTTCGCATAGGATGGGAACCCTTTGTTTTAAAGCTTGGTTCCCACGCCAGCCAGTGGAAAAATACTGATATCCCAAGATGGAGTCCAGCACAAGGTGACCTAGTCACATGTCCCTGTAGTGTCATAGCACCCATTACTTGGAGGTTGTCTGCAGCATCCTCCGGAAGGCCCCCAGGTGGTAGATAAGCTTCTTCTAAGGCCCATTGTTCTCCCTAATGGTTCATTAACTTGAATGGGCTCTTCCCAGCCAGCCATCTAAACTGAGAGCCTTTTGTCTAGTGGGCATTCCCTAGACATTCCCTAGTATAAACACATTCATAATACAGATACCTAGTCAATATTCCTAACTTCACATACAAAAATGATACATGCGTACAAATAGGATAATCATATTCAGCAAGTCATAACCTTTCAGATGACACTTCATGTGCCTTATCTTGCATATAATACATCATAATTATGATATAATATATCATATTAATATCACTATGAAGAATATGGGGTGCAGTGTCACAAGGTCCATCAATGGCTCTTAGCCAGGATGGGTGGGGATGGTTTCCCTATCCTCTGTTTGCCAGAAGCTGGGAGTGGGCGACAGGGGATGGATCACTTGATGATTACCTGTTCTGTTCATTCCCTCTGAAGCACTTGGCATTGGCCACTGTTGGAAGACAGATGCTGAGCTAGATGGACCTTTGGTCTGACCCAGTATGGCTGTTCTTATGTTCTCACAGGCAAAACCCAGTTGTGGGTTTTGGAGAACTGACATCTACCACAGCCTGAAGTTTGAGATGGGGTGACCTCTGATAAGCTTTTTAACATGTATGTAGTTTCTTTATTGTTTTTAAGATGTTTTCTCATCAATGCTTTCCTTTTAAGAATAAATGTGTTTGCTTAGAAAGAGTTGTGTGGTGACTTGTAACTGTGGGCAATTATACTGTTCATAGCCTTCAGAAGGAAAGCAAAGATGCTGGCCTGTTTAGGCAGTCTGACTTTCTGGGATTATTACAATGTAACGCAGAGAGCTGCCTTTAAAAAAAACAGGAGGGAGAGAGATGGAGTCTTAGCCTGAGAGAGGAGCTGGGAGTCTTCAGTGGGTGCCTTAAGGGACCACAGAGGGGGAATGCAGGTGCAGTTCCCCTGAACTGTGCACACATTATTGACATATGTGTTTGGAAAAAATATCTAATACATTTTAGAGTATAGGATATGGAGTTGAAGGCTATTATTGTAAAGATTTCTAGGCACAGAATTACCTCTTTCACGTCATAAGTATAAATGAAGAAGTTATTTTGATATATCCTTGCTTTAAGACATTACTTGAAACCTTTTTGATGGTCCTACATGATCCCTGGCCTAACAGGGCAGAGGTACTCCAGAAGAGACAAAGGTTCACCCTAATACTGCAGGCTTCAGCATTATGACCCTGATCCTACACCCTTCTGAGTCAATGGAAGGCTCCCATTGACTTATTGTTGAACCAAGAGGTGATCACTTATGCATAAAAAGAAGAGAATTAATGAATTCTTGCTTGCTTCCTGCTTCTCTTAAAAGAGAGGCTTGCAAAGATCCTAACCTTATTTAATTTTCTAATTATAAAATATTTGTATACTTTATAGACTGTGGGTAAAATTTTCAAAAGCACCTACATGACTTGCAATCAGGATGGATAAAAATCAATTATTTTTTAAAAAAATCATTTTTTAATTTTTTTTATTTAAATCGGATCTTTTATATTTAAATTGGATTTTTTTGATAAAATGCTTTTTGAGGAAAAAACCTATCTAAAGATAGATACATTATAGCTCAAAGGAATCTCAACATGGAATAGGGATTATAAATTCTAATTCTATAGTATGAGACAATATATTCATGTAATGTTTAAGAAAAGTTTTGTAAATGAGTTCCAATAGTTCATGGATTAGGGATCCAATCTTATGGGGCTCCAAGGGCTTCTGTATAGATTACTTAGGTTAATCTTTCTATCTACCCAATGGGTCTGTCTAGAAGATACCATCAGAGATGCTTAGTTTTGCAGTTCTCAAACTGTGGATTTGTGTCTCCAGAGATAACATGCTTGTTAACAGCAAAAATGTTTTTAAATCAATAAATAATATATAGAGGTGAGAAATAACAGACCTCAACCCTATTGTCCCTATGCAAATTTATGTACACAGAGTCAATCCCTTACCTCTCTCTAAAAGTACAAAGTTTCAAAAAGTTCAGTGAATAGAAGATTGTTGGGGGCGGAATAGATCTGGACAAGAAGAAGTCTGGAGATAAATGTGAGAAGCATGGGATAGGCAGTAGAAACAAAAGTGAAACTGTTTGTGCAGCATATTCCAGAAGGCTTGAGGTCTTTCTGAGTGTAGCCTTCATTGATTTGAGATCGACCATACCATTCTCTTGCTAGAAGGGAAAACCTATAATGGCAGCAGGCAGGGTAAAAGAGACCCTCTACCTGTGGGTAAGACAGGCATGTGTGCAAAATGCAAACAATGCAACAAAGAAATGCAAGGCCTGGTTGCCTGAATGAAACAACATCATGAGAAGTGTTCCTTCTCAGGAAGAAGCTGCGTTGAAGATGATGAAAGGAACATGTCTGAACATGCAGGATCTTCAGGTTGGTAAACTTTTTTATTTCATACTTCTTTCTTAAGGACTGCCTGTCTTCCTTCTGGACTATTCTTGAATTCTCACGTTTGAGCAAAAAATATAGTTGTTACTCTATGGTACTATCATTTTAGATGCAGTTGTGATAAAAAATAAATAGCTGAAACAGGCAGATCTTCCTTTTACAATTTCACCTTTAAAGTAGTACTGTCAGTGAATGCAATGAGTAATACTAAATGAGCAGTATATTAATAATAATTAAATAACTGCATTGACTTATTTTGTTTAGGAGACTCCATCCTCAACATACAGGATTCTGAAGACAATCTACCTTCAAGATCACCATCATTTCCTATAGTTTCAGAGTTATCTGCCAATTATAGTGTTTCAGTCACATCATGTATATCACATAGCCACAGTATATCAGCTGTAGCAAAAAGAAAAAAAAAAACTCCATTATCCAAAAAAAAACATAGATAAGTTTGTGATAAGAACCAGCAGATTACAAAAAAAGATAATTGATGAAAAAATTGCCCGGTTTGTTTATGCAACAAACTCTCCTTTCTGTATGATTGAGAACCCACACCTCATTAACATGGTTCAGTGATTAAGACCAGGATACAGTCCACCCAACAGAGCAGATGTCGCAGGCAAATTGCTGGATAAAGTGTATGAAAGAGAAATTGAGCAGTGTGCCAAAGGTCTAGAGCAGGGGTTGGCAACGTTCGGCACGCGGCTCGCCAGGGTAAGCACCCTGGTGGGCCGGGCCAGTTTTATTTACCTGCTGACGCGGCAGGTTCGGCCGATCGCAGCCCCCACTGGCCGCGGTTCGCCGTCCCGGGCCAATGGGGGCGTCGAGAAGCGGCTCAGGCGAGCGATGTGCTGGCCGCGGCTTCTCACCGCCCCCATTGGCCCGGGATGTGCTTGTGTGACAATAGAAGAGGGAATGTCTTCCTTACAGAAACAATTGATACATCAGGAAATGCACACAGCAGAATACTTACAAGAAGTAGCAGTAAAAGCTATAACAAACTGAAAAAAAATTCAAATGTCTAGTACGCAGCTTGGTCACAGACAATGCTGCAAATGTATCCAAGATAAGAAGAAATTATTTAGAAGAGAGTGAAGAGAGTTCCAAGCTAATAACGGTTGCAGTGTTCATTTGATGCATCTCCTAGCCAAAGACTTCAGTGTTCCCAAAATAAAGGCTAATGTTGTTGAAATTGCAAAATACTTCCGTAACAACCACTTTGCAGCAGCAGCTGCTCTGAAAAAAGTGAGAGGAACCAAGCTAACTCTCCCACAAGACATGCGCTGGAACTCCTTAGTGGACTGTTTTGAGCACTATGTCAAGAACTGGCCTAATCTGATAACAGTTTGTGAACAAAATAGTGAAAAAATTGATTGCACTGTCACAGCCAAAGTTCTCAAAATTGGGCTTAAGAGAAATGTTGAACACTTGCTGAGTACCCTGAAGCCTATTTCTGTAGCCTTGAACAAAATGCAGGGAAATAGCTGTTTTATTGCTGATGCTGTTGATATTTGGAAGGAACTGAGTGAGATCTTAAAAAGAGAAATCTGCAATGACCGAGTTAAACTACAAGCATTAAAAAAACGAGTGGGACAAGCACTATCTCTAGCTCATTTTCTTGCAAATATTCTCAATACTCAGTACCAGCGTCAAACCTTAACTGCTGAAGAAAAGGAGCTGGCTATGACATGGACATCCAGCAATCATCCCTCCATAATGCTGTCATGTTATTGATTTGAACTGGGACCATATAGAACATGGTTGCAACCAAAGTCCTGTAGTGGCACCAAATCTTGTATAAAGGGGGTCAAATTAGGTGTCTTAAGACAAGGTTATGGTTTGCTGGTTATGATTATGCTGTCTATGTGTGTGTATCAATTTTGTAGTTGAAGTTATGAATATTGGCTCTATACTGTCTGTATTTCAAACTTATGCTATGCTTCTGGGAAACTTCCCAGACAAGATGGTGTTAGCGCTGCCTAGCCTGCTTGATGGCCCATTAAGGACCATCAGCTATACAATTAATCCATTGAGGCAAGGCAAATATGCCTTGCAACTCAGCAAAGTATGCAGGGACTGGCCCATGTGACTCCAGACTCCATTTTGCTGTAATCTTCCACAGTAAGGACAAGGAGGTGTTCTTACACCTGGAAAAGACCAGAAAAGGCTGATGCCTCTCCTCCATCTTGTCTTCAATCCTGCTTCTTACCTCTGGAGGGACTTTGCTACAAACAGAAGCTCTACACAAAGGACTGATGACCCATCCCAGCTGGGGATGTATTCCAGAGACTTGATTTTGAACCTGCAGTTTATTTCATCACTGCTACAAGCCTGAACCAAGAACTTTGCCATTACTGTATGTAATTGATTCCATTTAACCAATTCTAGCTCTCATCTCTATCTTTTTCCTTTTATGAATAAACCTTTAGATTTTAGGTTCTAAAGGATTGGCAACAGCGTGATTTGTGGGTAAGATCTAATTTGTATATTGACCTGGGTCTGGGGCTTGGTCCTCTGGGATCAGGAGAACCTTTTTCTTTCATTGGGGTATTGGTTTTCATAACCATTTGTCCCCATAACGAGTGGCACTGGTGGTGATACTGGGAAACTGGAGTGTCTAAGGGAATTGCTTGTGTGACTTGTGGTTAGCCAGTGGGGTGAGACCAAAGCCCTCTTTGTCTGACTGGTTTGGTTTGCCTTAGAAGTGGAAAAACCCCAGCCTTGGGCTGTAATTGCCCTGTTTGAGCAATTTGTCCTGAATTGGCACTCTCAGTTGGGTCCTGCCAGAACCAGCATCGTTACAAATGCCAACTGTAATAAACTTCAGAGCTAAGGGTGAAGCATTCAAGAAATATGTTTGATGATGATGTTTTTAAAGAAAGTCAACCAGTGAATTGGTGGAAGTCACTTAAGCACTTGGATTCAGACACTGTTGAAGCTATAATCTTACTTTTAGCAGCAGTAGCTTCTTCTGTTGGTGTAGAAAGAATATTTTCTTCCTTTGGACTAATTCATTCCAAACTGAGAAATTGTTTGGGACCTGAAAAAGCAGGAAAGCTTGTTTTTCTATTCCAGATTATGAACAAACAGGAAAATGAAGGTGAAGATGACTGAGTTAGCTGCAGAAGCCAACATTTTAAGTTTCTCATGTTGACCTGGCTGACATAGTCGATTTTAATTTTTTTTTTATTTCATTTAACTATTTTAGTTAAAAACAATTTTTACAAAACCAAACCTGATAATAAAAAAAAACTTGAATGTTTAACTAAATTCAAAAATTCATGTACTTGTTTTGTTAAAATATTATATGTTTGCTGCTGAAGAAAAAAATCCAGAATACATAATGTTGTTTTAGTTAAATAAAACTATTTAAATGTCTGTCTGGTGATGTTCTTCTCCTAATACAGCCTGGCAAGAAAATCCTCCAAATATATTTTAATGATTAACCTGTTGAATTGGAAATAGTTCACCTCCCAATGACTTCATAAATATCTGCTTCAATTACCTTTTGGTAAATGAAATTACCAAACAATCATTCATTTTCTGATATAGCTGTAAAACTAATCTGAAAAGTTTTCAAAATAAATAACTTAAAAATGTATAGTGTGTACCTTCTAAAAATGAAACCCACATCTATCTCTGAATTGTGAAAAACATGTAGTAAGGTAAAACAACCAACAAGAATGCACTTTTATGTAGAAATCCATGATTAAATCCATGATTAGTCTTCCTGACTAGTGATTTAAATCCTGATTTAAACCAATTTGATTTAAATCAAATCTACCCTGCCGTGCAATATCAGACACTAACTTGTTTTTATATTTTGAAGTTTGTTTTGGGTGCGGTTGTATAAGCTGTACCTTAATGCCACTAAATGAATGCAGAATGAATAACGTTTACTATGTCATTTATTTGCCAGATCTGTTTGAACTTTGGAAATGGACTTCACGTAGAGGTAAGCAATGGCTGAGAAATAAATACAATGTCCATGTGTAGAAAAGGTTTTCTGAGCAAACAGTAAACAAGAAAAAACCACTTTACTTATAACTGGTAAATAGCTTGAGTTGCTTTGATGTAGACACAACACAAAAGTCAGTATATCTACTACTTACTGCAGAAATATAGTTGAATAGGCCCAGTCCTAAACCCATCAACATTAATGCTATTTTCCATTGGGAGAAAACTTCCCTAGAATATTATGGTTGTGATTAATCAACTTTGAGATTCTCTGAGTTAATGGTATTAAGGTGGCTGGTATCAAGGTGAGATTCACAAGGGGGACTTAGGCACTTCACCACCAGCACCATCTTTTGTGCAGTTTTAGGTATGCATAGAGCATTCCTACTGCACTGGGCCCTGAAAGCATGACAATGGAGGAACACCTAGTCTGAGAGTCCCATTGGGGCTTAGGCACGAGTAAGGAACCAAACTGCTCAGCAGTGTCAAGTTAGGGAGCTGCCTTCATGCTCAGCAACCAAAATTTAGGCACCTCTGGGATTTTAATGGAGGAAACTTAGGTGCCATGGGAGTTTAAGCACCTCCAGGAATAGGCAATAGCTAAGCAGTGGTTTTGTGAATGCCAGTGGTGCCTGTATGTTGAATTTAGGCATCTAGCTGCCATTTTAGGCACCTAAGACTCCGTCATGAATCCCACCCCAAATCTGAATCTGGATACTGAGAGCCACTGCACTGAGTAAGCCAAGCAGTGGGACAGAACAGGTGGGTCTCCATGGAAAAGAGGATAAGGTGGTGGAAGCAAGTAGTTCACAAGTCTCTGGGTTTGACAAGATTATGGCATACGGGTGACAAAGAGCCAGTGGGAGGATGAATGTGGAGGGCTCTGGCTCTATGGACAAGGTGGAAGGAGCAGCAAAAGAGAGAAGATGGAGGTTGTTTGATGGGGGTGAGGGAGGTTTGAGAGGAAGGCAAATAGGAAAATGTGAGAGGACTCTGAGATCTTTAAAATAGACTGCATAGATAACTTTCTCCTCTGGTCTGATAGCTACCACTTTAATTCACAACCATTCTGAGAGATTTGACTAATTCCCAGTGGTCTCATAATTTATATTTATTTATTTTAAACCTGACCTTTTTAAGTGAGCGTTTAAAAGAAAAAGACACATTTCTTTCTTACGTGGGTTTTCAGGGAAGAGTCTGACCCTTATGATTAAAATAAACCATACTTATTAGGAAAAAAAATCTAGGGTAAAAACAGAGTGTAAATTTAAACAATCAGCTTGTTTAATTAAAATTGCATGCAGAAAATGACATCCAGAAGTTCTAGACTCAGCAGTGGTCAATTGAGAAAAGTATTAGTGTTTAATGGCTAAAATGTAATGTTGGAATTTAAACCTGCTTTTTTCATAGGTTTTTAATCAAGCTGCCAAAAATGACCATCTGTCTAATCAGAATAGTAAAATCAGACAAAAGCGGGAATGGATTGTTCCACCTGCTAGGGTTTTGGAAGAGGATGACAGTGTGACGAGAAAACCAATTGCTAAAGTAAGTCAGAGAACAGCTGAAACACAGTAAGATGGGAAACATTATTGAAAGGACATTGTTGCATGTAAAATATGGCTGGGGCCTACTCTAAACACACAAACCGTTAAGAACACCCTCCAATTCTTTAAGCCAGCAATTTAAAGAAAATGTTACCTTGGCAATGATCTCAACAATGGTATTTTGAGCATGAATGCTTTGCAGGATTAGGCCAACAGTAACTGTTGCTCTTATTATGCCTTACAAAATTGGGGTTTTCTTCACCAATATATCTGTTCAACAATGAATAATATGTAATAAATAACTAAAAATCAAACAAATGTAACAGTTGCTGTAGGTTCTACACAACATATGAACAACTTTATTTGTGCGGTACTTAGTATATGTGTCAAGTTCCTGTATTTTACAGTGTTTCTTTGAATGGTTTTTTTGTTTTTTGTTTTTTTTAGAAAAGGTGTCTGTGGACACTGTTTAATGTTGGTTGGCCTTAATTTGCCCCTCCTGCCTTCTGTGTATGCATTATGATACAGTATTTAATTACGTGATCAAATAGTATTTTTTTCCACATGACCCTGCCTCATTCAGTGCACAGGAAGGATGGTGCTTTATTAATGAACTGTGTGTGTGTGTGTGTCTCTCTCTCTCTCTCTCTCTCTCTCTCTCTCTCTCTCTCTCTCTTCATTATTAAATATGTGGCCTCAGGTCTTATTTACTGCACACTGTTCAAACTCTGTTCTGAAGAAGGAATTTTTAATTTTCCTTTGGACTTTTATATGGTGCTCATCACTACAGTATCTGAGTGTTTCACAAACATTAATCTATCTTCATAACACTCTGTGTGGAGGGATGATATCCCCATTTTACAGATGGGCTACAGAGGCACGGAGAGGTTAAAATCAAAAGTATTCATTATTTTGGGTGCTCCACTTAAGAACATAAGAATGGCCATACTGGGTCAGACCAAAGGTCCATCCAGCCCAGTATCCTGTCTGCCGACAGTGGCCAATGCCAGGTGCCCCAGAGGGAGTGAACCTAACAGGTAATGATCAAGTGATCTCTCTCCTGCCATCCATCTCCATCCTCTGACAAACAGAGGCTAGGGACATCATTCCTTACCCATCCTGGCTAATAGCCATTAATGGACTTAACCTCCATGAATTTATCTAGTTCTCTTTTAAACCCTGATAGTCCTAGCCTTCACAACCTCCTCAGGCAAGGAGTTCCACAGGTTGACTGTGTGCTGTGTGAAGAAGAACTTCCTTTTATTTGTTTTAAACCTGCTGCCCATTAATTTCATTTGGTGGCCCCTAGTTCTTATATTATGAGAACAAGTAAATAACTTTTCCTTATTCACTTTCTCCACACCACTCATGAAGCATAAGATGCATAAGACCTAATTTTTCATAGTACTTAGTATTATATAGCAACCAACTCCTATTGACTTCAGTTACAGCTGTCAGTGCTCAGCACTACTGCAAATCAGAACCCACAGTGTCAAGTTGGGCACCCAGAAAATGAGGAATGCATAGTTAGTGACCACGAGTGAAAAACTTGTTTTAAGTGGTCCGGTGGAAAAAATATCATGTAATTAAATACTGTTATAATGCGTACACTCGGGGAGCATTTCCTGACTTCTGAGTGCTTGACTTTGCAGCCTTAACATGTAATTTCTTAGGTTTTTAAAAAAGCAAACATCAGAAACAGAAATTCCATCATGTGGTATAATGACAACAGCAGGATTGGAATCTTTAGATCCACTGTGCAGTTCTCTGGCACTTGAGCTAAAGGAGTAACTGATAGCAATAATAGTTTTTCATCCTTTGTGTGGATCAGAACTACAAGGGAATGAAACGCACATTCAACAGTGGCATTCACAGATATTTGCTGACAGCAGAGGACTAGTGAGATTCATCAATCTTGGATTCCATTTTGGTCTCTCAAGGGAGGTGTGCTGTGGTGAATGTAGACCCTTCTTGTTTCCTTCCCTGCCCACTTCTGTCCTGTCTAATCAAACTTGTCTCTCTTTCCCACCCCAACCATGTCCTTATCCCAGTCTCCACTTATCAGGTTTCGCATCCCAATCTCTTTGCTCAGTCACTTTTGTCTCCCACTCCAGGCTCCCCATCTGAGTCCCAGGCTCCACCTCTCCTCCCAGTCTCAGTCTTCTTGCCCAGCCAGTCCCAGACCTTCCCCTGTTTCCTTGTTTCTCCTCTGATCTTAGTGTCTCCCCCCCCCCCCCCATGCACACCAACTGGCTTCCAGTCATCCCCTCACCAGCTCTCACTCTCCTTGACCAAGCAGTCCCAGGCCCCCTGCCTCCTCCCCCCACACCCAGGCTCCCTGCCTAGCCAGTCCCCAGCCTCTCCTTCCCCACAACTTCTAGTCAGAGTTTCATTCCCTCACCCATGCCAGTCTCATCAGTTCCTTGTTCTGATCTACTCCATTCCCTCCCCATTGGGTCTGGCTCTTGTCCCCTCTGCATTTGAATTGGGCAGCTTCCTCCATCATGCTTTGTCAGTGCCAGCAGGGGATGGTCATTGAAAGCCAGGTTCTCTTCTCTCCGTTACAGTGCCCGGCATGATCCCAGCCCAGAGTATTAATTACAAGGGAAGTCTGACTTTGCCCTTTTAGCGCTGGGCTACCAGAGCATGCTCAGTCATTCTGTGGTGATGGCAAATGATAATACTCCACCATACATAGGAACCGTGAGGGGATGAAGCATGCTCATTAAGTCTGGAATCTTCAGAAGATTCAGCTACTAAACTCTAAGAAGTGTCTTCTGAGCATGGGCATGAACTGATATTTTTCAAAGGCTTTTCACTTGGCCAAATTTGGACAGATTTTCATAAGAACTGCAAAAGGCATATTCTTGACATAAAAACAACCCTTCATACCAAATTTTATGCCCCTGGTCCGTAGCATGAGGGCACTAGATCCATTCAAAAATAGATCCTTAGAACATTTTAAATATTGCAAAATATTTTTCCCAACCATGTTCTCAGAAATGGCTGAACTGTTTTGGCTGAAACTTTAAAAAAAAATTCAACCTGATGAAAACACCCAACATGGAGAATTTTAGCCAAATGGTTTAAGTTTGGCAAAGCTATAAGCAATTGAAAAGAGGATCTTATAATAGGAAGTGTTGGGCAATCTTAATAATAGACAATGCTGTCAGCCCTGCCTATAATGACATAAAGCAAAAGTTTTAGGACCAGATTGTATAATTTGCATTGTAGGTACAGCTCTGAGAAGGATTATGTCTCAGGCCTGGTCTACACTGGGGGACAAGCGAGCTAAGTCGGTCTAAGTTATGCAACTCCAGCTACAAAAATAACGTAGCTGAAATCGACATACTTAGAGCTACTTACCACGGTGTCTTCACTGCGGTAAGTCAACTGCTGACGCTCCCCGGTCGACTCCGCCTGCGCGTCTCACTCCGGTGGAGTACCAGAGTTGACAGGAGTGCGCTCGGCGGTCGATTTATCGCGTCTTCACTAGATGCGATAAATCGACCCCCTGCTGGATCGATTGCTCCGGAGGTAAGGGTAGACATGCCCTCAGGAGGCTCCCAGAGACACAGCAAAGTGCACAAAATTGCTACGTTCCTAATGATGGTACAGTACATTCACTGTGGCATACCCAGTTAGTTCTGAGAGTCACTACAGAATGGTGGGAGAGGCCGTGATTCTCCTCTTCCACACCCCTTTTGGAGTGGTTTGTGCTTCTCAGGTTTTGTAGGAAGGAATAGTACCTGCACTCTGTCCTTGCACAGGACATGTGGGGTTCCAGCTCCTTGCATCTTTCACTACCTCTTTGCACCCAAAGAAGGGCCAGGCAAAAGCTAGACCTTAATTTTGTAGTTGCTCATATTTTTACAATAAATAACTAGCATCTTTTCTTGTCCTTTTTAAACATTTTTTTTCCTGAAAATTAAAGAGAATGCACCATAGCTTCCTTTACATAGTTGGGGCATGTACTATAACTTGCTTGTTGTCCGTAGTATGTTTATATATGTTTTTTAAAGAACTTCCATTTACTGAGTTCAATTAACTCTGTTAATTCCTGTTGTGTTCCTGTTAGATAAGTTCGGATCGTGCATACGAGCCAGGGGTAGTAATTACTTACACAATTTCTGGCCAGGGAGTGACAGAACCACCTTATGGATTGTTTGTTATCAATGGAAAAACTGGAGAACTGAACATAACAAGAAGAGTTGACCGAGAAAAAACTCCAATGTTCTTGGTAAGTTGAATTAGTGGGCTATAACTTTTTTTTCTATATGTGCTCTCTTTTTAACTTTTCAAATTAATTGCCATCTCTTTGTTTTAATGTCTCTTGACTTTTTCTCCAATGCAAAGTGATAATTAACAATTTATATCAATGGGGATATTCCTATTTTCCTGTTATTTATTTGTCTATTTCAGGTTAGAGGTCATGCACTTGATCAGAATGGGAGAAAAATGGAAGAGCCATTAGACCTGAGAATTCAAGTTGATGATATAAATGACAATTACCCAGTGTTTTCAGAGGAAGTTTTTATTGGCTCTGTTGAAGAGTTAAGTGAATCAGGTAAAATACTATTTTTCTAATTGTATTAACATATTAAATAATGGTGCTATGTGGTCACTTAACCCCTCCTGCCATTACTTTTTTTATAACAGTCCTGTATGGTATGCTTTTCACCACTTCCTAACTAGAGCAGTATATTTGGTTTTACTTATTCTCTCAGGAAAAAGACTCTTGAAAGTAAACAGACACAAACTTTTTAGTGACAGTTAGGGTTGCATCAGGACACACCCCATCAACTCAAAACCTGAAAAGCATGGAAATAATTTAAAGGAAAAGTCTCCTGCATTCCTTATCACTTCATATAGCCCATAGCACTCTTAACACTACATAAGGCTTTCATGTCCACCTCCAACAGATACTGAAAAGCAATAGGGACTTTTGCTTCATTAGGCCTGCAGTATGATACAAAACCTTTATCGTGACCCCAGACACTTTTGTATCAGCAGATACAAGCACTGTCACGCTGTCTGGAGTGGTTCACGATTCTGAGTGCCAATCTCAGGGCAGACTGTCAAAAAGCAGGCAGACACCCCAAAGGGGTTGTATGTTCTATAATTAGATTTCACCAGCTCAGTAACAGATGTGAACTCCTGAAACACTGAAACAGTCTTACCATAGAGTTACAGACACTCCAGTCTATCTTGCCATCCAGGCAAGCTGGATGGATTGATAGTTCATTGCTATACACCAAAGATCACAAAAGATTCAGGTTGCTTCCAGTCCTAAGAGACCAGTCACTTACTCCAGGTCAATTTGTACCTTAGATCTCACACTAAAGACAATGCTTGTAGCTGATCCTATAGTAAACTAACTAAGGATTTATTAGCTAGGAAAAAAGAAATGGGAGATTTATTTACAGGTTAAAGCAGGCAACATGTATACACAAATGAGTTACAGTCTATGGTTCCAATAGGTGACAGAGTTGTAATCTGTTAGCACTGAATGTCTTTTAGGGCTAATCCAGGTTAGCCCTAGAGATCTCTGCTTTTGTTTCCTAGCTCCAGCTGAATGAAGTGAGAGTCCAAACAGCAAAGAGATGAAGAATTTTTATGTCAAATATGTCTATTTCCTTCTTCCAAAATTCAAGGTGATGGGATGATCTTTCTTGCACATAGCACCTTCATGGGTGTAAGAGTGCCATTAGCCCTGTCTTTGTATCACAATATTCCACAATGGCACACTTAGTTTTGATAGTCCTTCTTGATGGGCAGGGAACCCCCTCCTTCTGCCTGGGTTCACAAGTTCAGAGCAGGCATTTTTACAGTTATAAAGTAAAAATTACATATTAACTTATAGCATGGGATAAAGATGTTACAAGTAAGATTAATAATGCATGCTGCAACTTACAAGTATTTTATAGAGTCTAAATGCTAAACACATCCTTACAAGTCTAGCATCTATCTTGAACAATACTAACATACAGGTGAGCCGGTATGGTTTCCAACTAAGAATTTGTCAGTGCTCAGCTGATGCCTAGAGCATTGGCCAGAGCTGATACCTGGTCTACCAGCATCACAGGCACATTTGATCCATTGAGAAGTTACTCTGCCATAACATTGCTAAGGTCACCGCAATGCTGTCCAGGGACTCTGCAATCTACCATAATAATAATAATTAATGCTAAATAGTAAGTAGCATTGAATGAGGCCACTTGCTTGAGATGTTGAGAAATTCCAGGTCTATAAAATGTGTGAAGTGGAAAAGAGAGACATAGCATTGGAAGAATGGAGAAAGCAGCCTCCTCGTTTCTAAATGACACCCATCACAGATCTGTACTTCCCCTTAGGAACAATTTTGCTAGGATCAAACTGACACATGAAAATGTGGGCTGTGGGAAGGCCTCAGGATATTCAAGTGGTGATTTGGGAGGGTGGCTGCAGAGCAGGTAAGCAGGGGAACTCCAGGCACTCCTGTGATGCTGCAGCTGGACTCTTCATGAGCATTGCATAGCCTAGCATATACAACTGGGCAAGTAGGTAAATGGTCACTGAGTCTGAGATTGCCCATATCCAGTGATCATAAAACCCTATAAGGAGTGTGCAGGGATTGCAGCCCCATTCCAATTCAGCTTTCAGGAGTGGATCACATATCCTCATTCCCATTTCAGTTCATCAGGCAAAGCATATTCACTTGCATGTTTAACTGCAGGTTAGAGAGGAATATTTCACCCCTACCAAGTGCTGGCCTCATCCAAAGCCCATTGAAGTCAATTACAGTCTGTCTGTTGACTTCAGTGTTTTCAGATCAGGCTTCTGGGAGGTGAAAACATCCTGTTGTCAGTAGTTAAGAAAGGAGTGTGTTGGGAAAACAGTTTGATAAATCCTTTACACTGTATCCATTTCAGCCTGATGGTGATCATAAGGAAGAGGTTATTGAGGGTCTGCTCTTGTGAGGTACTGAGCTCCCTCAATTCAAATGGGAGCTGTTTAGTGATCAGCTTTGAAAATCAGGTAGGATTCAGGCAAAATTAGATATAGACTTAAGTGTCTAACTGGATACCCCAGTTTGAACTAAGATCCGCCTTCTTCAAAAGCACAGACTCCTGACACTTGAGCTAAAAGAGACTTTCCATCATATGCTAGCAGTATAAAGCCTATGATATATAAATGAGTAGTTCTGACCATAGCCATCAGAGGGCAGTGGCACACATACATAATGGTCAAAGGACTGTTTTCAACAGGCAACCCATTTTAGAGAGTCAGGCATGGGAGATAGGGCAGATGGTTTAAAAGGACTTTTTTTTGTCTCTGTTTTCTGATTGTATTAAATTATACCCATGCAGTTTCTATCATTTTTTAAAAACTTTTAATTAAAGGCCACCCATATTAGGCCATTTGTCTTTTCTGATCTACTGAGGTTTTAGTACAGAGGTGGGCAAACTACAGCCCGCGGCTACATCTGTCCCGCGGGACCCTCATGCCCGGCCCTGAGCTCCTGGCCCGGAAGGCTACCCTGGCCCCTCCCCTGCTGTCCTCCCTCCCCCGCAGCCTCAGTGCGCCTCACTGCCAGCGCAACGCTCTAGGCTGCCAGGCAGCACAGTTGCAGAGCTGCAGCCTGCGGTGCTCTGTGCTGCATGGTAAGGGGGCAGGGAGCAGGGGGGGTTGGATAGAGGGCAGGGGAGTTCGGGGTGGTGGTCAGGGGGTGGGGATGTGGATAGGGGTCGGGGCGGTCAGAGGGCGGGGAACAGGGGTCAGATGGGGCAGGGATCCCAGAGGGGCAATCAGGAATGAGTGGGGGGGTTGGATGGAGTGGCAGGGTGCAGTCATAGGTGGAGGGGCCGGGGGTGGTCGGGGAGCAGGGGGTGGTGGATGGGGCAGAAGTTCTGGGAGGGACGACCGGGAACGGGGGGGTTGGATGGGGCAGGAGTCCCGGGGGGAGCCGTCAGGGGGTGAGAAGCTGGGGGGTCGGATAGGAGGCAGGGACCGGGCCACGCCTGGCTGTCTGGTGAGACACAGCCTCTCCTAACCGGCCCTCCATACAATTTTGGAAACCCGATGTGGCCCTCAGGCCAAAAAGTTTGCCCCTGTTTTTAGTATGTATATCCATGATGTGCATTTGTTTGCTTGTACACACTATCTAATGACATTGGTTGAAAGTGTTAAATAAGACATTTTTCCACCTCTTAATAAAAGCAGTAATTAGAAGTACAACACAAAACAGTTAAGTGGTTCTGAAAACTCTCCATTTTGTATTCTATAAATGATACTTGCCAATACATAAATAAGGGCAATGTAAATCTATCTATTTTTTTTTTTTTTTTTTTTTAATTCTCAGGTACACTTGTGATGAGGATAAATGCAACCGATGCAGATGAGCCGAATAATCTAAATTCCAAAATTGCTTTCAAGATTCTTCAAAATTCTAATGCATTCAGTATTCTAAAAAACACCGGCGAGATTGTAACATCAACATTATACCTTGACAGAGAGGTAAACTACACTCTTTTATATTGGCTCTTTCCCAGAGTTTTAACAACACTATATCAGCCCTCTTCCCTCATTGCTGCTTCGTCCTGTTTACTAGATGAGGACTGGATACATAGATCTTCTGACCCACAACCTCCATCTCCATGGCCCTCCTGGAAGTGAAGGCATAGCCCTTTTCCTAGATCGGCTTTCTCCCTCTGTGTCTGCTCAGCTGTGCTGGCTGGTGCATTTTTTTGGGTTAAGAGTTAAGGCTCTGCTCACCCAGTCATCCTCAACTGCACAGGAGGGGAGTATTGGCCCAGTAACAGCTTGTCTGTCCCCACTACATTGTTGCCCACAGTATGAGTAGCAATCACAGGGGGGCGCAAGGGGGTCTCCTTATTCCATCATGTGAGCAAACTGCAAGGATCACGATCTGATTCTGTAAGACTGCTGGTACATAGAGCTGGCCCTAGATTTTGTGGGTTTATATTACAAATTAAGACATGGATTGCCACAGGCAGACTTCTGTAACCCACTGTTAAAAACTGCATGTTAAGTGTTAGCAACAACTTTATTGAACCTACTAACTTGTATGTAATGCTACATATTCTTATTGGCCAATAGATGGTGCTCCTTCCATTAGCTATCTACATGTATACAAACCTGCTGTCTTTATAGAGCACGCTCATAACACCCACATTAGCATTCTGGTGGTGGGAGGATATGGCAGGAAAGTTTGTCATTAAGGGGATACACCTGTTGAAATGTTTTCAGCAGTTACAGAGGGTGCTTATTGTTACTTGGCAGGAGTGTCAACAGCGGGATCTTCAGCTATGAGTGATGGAGGACCTGTGAAATTTAGCCCCTCAGTTCATCTTTCAGGATACATTGATGGGGTGATGGTGGGTCAGTTGGTAGACGTAGTACTGGGTGATATTGGGAATTGATGCTGACAGAGTGACATTACCACCTACACCACAGGAAATGTTTTTGTCACCCAGTCTGCAACTCCACATGCCCTCCACGGGTGATAGAAAGCATGAGTGTACTAGCCATTTGCACTCGCTTTCACAGTGAATATGTTCTTATTACAAAAACATAGTAAGTACAGCATGTTACAGTTGTGTGAAAGCTGCCCTGCAGTTGTGTGGGCCCAGATCCATAAAATAGACATAGGCATTGTGATGCTGAGCATCACGGTGCCTAATTTTTAGGCACCTAGAAAATCACAGGGACAGTAGTCAGATGCACAAAGCTGAGTTAAGTGTCTAGACTCCTACACAATAAATAGGGAGAGAGAGGAATCTTAGAATGTGATCCGTAAAGCCAGCATGGGAAGTGGGCAGCCACTTAAGCTAGCCAATATAAGATGCTAAGCCCCTCCCCGCTCTGAGTTCAGTACCCAAGTCCAGACTGTAGAGAGATATCTAGCTTTGCTTGTGATTCACAAACCAGGGGCAGATTGGCATTCAACTGCCTACATCACGGGTATGGGCACCTCCCATATAACCTTTAGCCCAGGGGTTAGGGTACTCACTCAGGCTGTGAGAGACCCCCAGTCAAGTCCCCCCCACTGCCTGATGAGGAGAAGGGATTTGAACAGGGATCTGCCATGTCTCTTAAGTGCCCTAATCACTAGGCTATAACGTGATTCTAATTCTCTCTGGCTCATTTAATGTTTAATTACTCAATTATTTAATCTCTCTTATTGAAGTTCCACTTTGAGGAAGCCCCACGTCAGAATATTCCGTAGGCCAGTGGTTAGAGTGCTCCTCTAAGAGGTGGGAGACCCCTGTTCAATTCCCTTCACCTCATCAGGCAGAAGGAGGCTTGAATAGAGGGCCTCCCACATCCTGGATGAGTTCCCTAACCACTGGACTAACGGTTATAAAGGAGGTCCTCCTCTTTTCCTTCCCCCATCTGTTTTGTGTGGAGTTAAGCGGGCTTTCGGCACGCCTACTGGATTGGGCCCAACGTACAATTCAGGCGGAAGAACATATGTATTTCCCCTCATCTGTGGATCACTTTGGGGCATAGGGGGGAGACAGGCGCCTGGGTGCCTAGAATGAGGCAGCAGTGCACATGCCCAGAGGGAAATAACTAAACTATTAGTATAAATCTTTACTAATCATCTCTGTAATCTGTGTGTAATAATGTAACAATAATTATTTTATCATATATAGTATACACTATAACTTTCCCTTTCCTCCAGCTATGGAGTGACCATTTTCTAGCCCCAATTAAAGGACAATGATAAAATTCCCAAAGCCCTTTGTGCTGGAGTTGTTACTCTTGTTTCTTTTATGTTTCTCACATTCTTTCCATCCTCCATTTACTAAGTTATTTGGGAAAATGCTAAGGGGATTCCTGAGCTCAGGACTCCGGTGGAACAACTCAGTTATCAGGATGGTTATGATGAATTGAATTTAATATTAATTAAACATACTGCCATAGTCAGCCATTCCATATCAAAGAAATAATAGAGATAATGTACCAGAGCAAAAAATGTTTTATATAATTTTGTAATTGGTTTCTGTATAGATTTAAACACTTATTTTTTAATGTGACACAGAAACAAAGTAGCTACACTTTGACTGTAGAAGCAAGAGACAGAGATGGAAACACAATTGGGCTAGCTACAACCAGTACTGTAAAAATCAAGATTTTGGATGTCAATGATAATACGCCTGTTCTTGAAAGGCAGACAGTAAGTATGTTTGTTTGTTAACAGCCTCTGTGTGTTCCTATGTCTGGTAGTAACAGGTAATTTACTATCACCAGGCACACAAAGGACTCATTTTGCCATAATGAAATACAACAGACTTAACATTTTTTAAAAGGTCTATTGTTTGATTGCAGTATGAAGGCAGTGTCGAGGAAAACAGAGCAAATGTGGAAATTATGCGACTGAAAGTATCTGATGAAGATGAAAAATTCTCTGATAATTGGCTGGCAAACTTTACAATTGTCTCTGGGAATGAAGGGGGTTATTTCCGTATAGAGACAGATGCTCGAACAAATGAAGGAGTTTTGACTCTTGTGAAGGTAAGTGTATACTGTAGAGTGTCTTTTTTTTTTTTTTTTTTTTTAATCATAACGAGACTTTTTTAAATATTAGAATAAATTACATAGGATATTAATTTTAACTAAAACTATTTACATTTTACCAGCGTGTGAATAGCAAATAATTTACATGTGGAACACTCCTCCATTTCTATATTTTACCTAGATGTACTGAGTATGTACATAATATAAAAACAAAGGAAAGCATGTTTCCCTTCAGTTTAGGAGACCTGGGTCCCATTCTTGACTCTGCCATTGATTCTCTGTGTGACATCAGGTAAACCATTTAGAGCCTGATTTTGCAGGCTGCGGAGCATCCTCAGTTTCCCCTAAAGTCAACATGAGTTGAGGATGCTCAGCAACTCTCAGCATATCTCTGTGCTTTGGTTTCCCTTTCTTTAATTTGTGGGTAACAATGCTTAACTACGTTTATAAAGTGATTTAAGCCCTACAGATGAAAAGCACTTTCAGTGCTAAATATGATAATGATTAGAGGGCAAAAGCTAGAATATAAGACAGCTAGTATGGAACTAATGCATTCTACTTCCTTTTTCCCATTGTGACGCATGGAGTGAGAGTCCATCCCCAAGGCCAGAAGATAGTGTTGTCTCCAAAGTCAGCGACCTGAAGCTATTACTTTGAATTTATCCATACAAATGACAAGATATTGTATCCTTATTCTGTATACTATTTGATATACACGACATTATATATTAAAAGGAGACTTGACAAGTTTAAATAACACTTATTTTTTCTGGTGCTGTCAATCGGGCACCTTTAGCTAGCCTTAATCCATTCAATTTTTTTTAACAAAGAAAATGTTTTTAAAGATTGAACTTTTAAACATTATTTGGGTGTCAAATTCTGTGTTTAGTTTTTGAGTGAAGTTTCGGTTTTTGTGTGTGTATCCTTTTTGCAGGAGATCAATTATGAGGAAATGCAAACCATGAACTTGAGCGTTGTCGTTACAAATAAAGCAGCATTTCACAAATCAATTAGTAATAGTTACAAAGTAAAACCAATTCCAGTCACAATTAAGGTGAAAAATGTGCCAGAGGGCCCTGTATTCAAACCCAGCACAAAGGTGATTAAGACAAGTGAGACTATGACGATAAACCAGATTATTGGGACATATCAAGCCTTTGATGAAGACACTTCAAAAGTAGCAGAACATATTACGTAAGCATCATATTTTTATTAATTAGCAACATTGCCATTTATAGAATGTCACATTAAATCTTTGTATCAAACAAACACTAGGTTGAAATTATTTCATAGTCACGCTGTTTGATAGATGTGTCTAATTATTACAGTATAAATGAGATGGGTATTCTATAGGGTTTTATGTAGAATGTATGGGCTTTTTATTTTTTAAATAATTTGCTTTTGTGTTAGGTCATATGATGAGAAGTGCATCTCCCTACAGAAACAATCTGTATTGATGTATCCATTTAGTAAATCTACAAGTATATCAATGCATGACACTTTTGGTTTCAGTCTGTGGACTGAGGTTTAGGATGAAACCTGTAGAAATCCCATGAAAATGGAGATACAGTGGTGTAGAGCAAATATTCGATGTGTGTGTGCGTGCAAAGCAGCTTCAACCCCCGTGGTTGTCTTGCTCATTATAATTTGATCTTTTTTTTTAATTTCTAACAGATATGTCAAAAAAAATGATAAAGATAATTGGATCATGATAGATTCTACTACAGCTGAAATCAAGCTAATAAAAATACCTGATTATGAGTCATCTTATGTAATTAATGGTACCTACACTGCCACCATTCTGGCCATAAGTAAGGGTAAGTTGTGAGGCATTAGGTTTCTTCATGTCATATGCATTCATAAGCCTTTCTTTACAAACTTTCTGTATTGCTGAGGCCTGAACCTAATGTTGCACTGCAAGAGAGCAGTCTTACCATCTGATCAGTACCCATTTAGGGCTAAATATTAGAGCCTTCTGTTGATGAGCACTCCCATCAAAATGAAAGCAAGTGCTCACCAACATAAGCTGTATAGTCTAATCCTTAACAGTGTAAAAGTCAGGTTCTCTAGCATAAGCAGGCAGGGCTCCGTTGGCTGCATTGTCTATGTATATTATGGTCACTTCCTTGTTTAGTTTGAAGTCCTTATGCATTCTGGAAATGTATCTGGAAGACGTTTTTGCTGTCATTTTTAAAACCACATATAAATATAAAAAGGTTTCTAAATTCTGTACATTGTTTTATTTCAAAATTTTGATTGTTTCCTTTTTGTAGTTGTTTTGCAAGATGATTAGATTAAAGCGTAAGATTCCCACTCAACTCTGACCCCTGTATGCTAGGTAAAAGCTAGGAGCAGCGAAAAGGAGCTCGGAAAGTCACAGTTCCAACTGGGGAGAATTCTCCTGGCACAAAAACTGCGGAAGACCCCCTTGCAAGTACTGGCCTGAGGTGGCGGTGGGGCTACAGCCCATATCACTGCGAAGATTCTACACCTGTAGACAGCCAGGGACAGGTTGCCATAACACAGACAGTTCCCCAAGACTGTCTAAATTATGCTGGGGGCTGTTCTGGAAGTGGCTTAAAGCCAAATAACTTGCAGCCCAGAGGGAGGAAGTGTTATGTGCTCTGCCTCTGAAAGGTGTGGTTAACCACAAATGATAGCATGATTGTAGCACAGGTAGGCCATACCTGCACCAGTTTTTAATCTAGCTAGCACAGATAACAATAGCAGTGAACATACGGCAGTATGAACCCTGGCTCAGGCCAGCAACAGAAGTACCTAACCAGGCAGGTTTCTTTTTGGGAGACTAGCCCCTGCCAAAGCTCATGCCACCACATCCTTACTACCACTGTTACCTGTGCCCGCTAGATTAAAGATAGCGGAGGCATGCCTACTGGGCTGCATTCATACCTTCATTTGCGATACAGACATATCCAAAGAGATGCCTCTCAGAATCTGACCTAAAGGCTTCCTTGACAGGGAAAAGTTGGGTTTTAGTCTGGTTGGTTTTTGTTGTTGTTGTTGTTTTGGGTTTTTTTGTTGTTGTGTGTTTGTTTTTAATCGGTCTCTTGATCCTAAACTCTTTTTGCTTAGGGGCTATTACCCATTTATTGATAGGACTACAATGCAAGAAATGTTTGTGTCCAGAACAGGCTTAATAGAAATACTGCCTGTCAAAATGGAAGTGTTGAAATCTCTCAGTAATATGAGTAGAAGATTTGAAAAATCTCAATAGCCCTATGCTGTTTGAATACAATGCAAAAAGAACTCTCAAATACATGGTCTTTCTCATTTGTTGTTTGTAATGGTACTTTTGAACTATAGTTCTGTTTTACTTAGTTTTTAAAATGTATTATATTTAGAAAGTGTAACCTTGCAGATATTTCTGTAAATATTAAGAGTTAAATCCTGACCCCATTAAAATCAAAGGCAAAACTACTATTGACTTCAACAGAAGCAGGATCGGATCCTAAATTCATATTACTGCTTTTTATAATCCTGGAAAAAATATGAAATATTTTTTTAAAAGCAAAATTTTTTGCACACACAAGAATTTAAGCTTTCACGTTTATATTTGCAGATTATTCTAAGAAAACAGCCACTGGTACCATTGTAATTCAGGTTGTGGATGCCAATGATAATTGTCCAATCATTGTGACTCCAACACAGACTGTGTGTTCAGATGCAAAGTTCTTCAGTTTTACAGCTGAGGATCGAGATGCTTATCCAAATAGTGCTCCCTTCACTTTTACTGTCATTGATGAGCCTGAAGGGATGACAAAGAAATGGGTAATTGGAGACACAAATGGTAAGAAAGTATCAATTTGACTTATAATAAACATTTTAGTAAAATCTTTTTCGGTTCTTTGCAGTTCTGCATTTATGTCACATTTTGTTAACTCTGGTCAGATCAGAATTTTAGGGCTTGATCCAGCCAAAAAGGACGTGCACATCTGCTGTGCCACACCAGGAGAAGCATCAAGAGTTTGAAGTTTGTCTCCTCCCCCCTTCATTTCTAATGGCCATAGAATACAGATTTATGTATTTTGGAGTTGAAGTGGTTCTGTGTAACCTGATCACCTGTATATTGTAACTGGGCTTTTGCGAATGATGTTGGGACTACGACCCCTTCCCTCCCCCGTCCCCACAGCATTCAGGTGACAGATGTTCCTCTCTGCGTGACTGAATTTGCAGCCATATAGCTGCAGTCAGCTGCAGGGCTCACATTCCTGAATGGCAGTTCAGTTCAGGAGCTGAGCTATGGAGAAATAGGAAACTGCCATGCACCCTGTACATCAACTAGATCCTTAATCAGTTGTCCAAGATACTCCAGTACTTTAGGGGAAGGAAGAGGACCCTCACAACAATGTCCATCTGAGTGGGGAGTCCTACTCTGCAAGAATATATTTGCAATATGAAGTTGTGTCTGTACTCGAATTTGGGTGAGGCAGGAGCTCCCCCATTCACAGTCTATTTTTTTTAACCACATCATAATGTGATGAGCAAGGCAGCCTCTCTCTGCACACTGCCACACCCAAATACCCGTGCAGGTACTTAGAAGAAGTGCTCCAAGTAAATCAAAGAGCTCTTTTGCTCAACTGCTGATCCTCCACTTCCTAGGCAGCTCTACAATTCACCACTACAGAGCTTTGCCAGAGGGCTGCCACAGCAGAGTAACACCTCTCCAGAACAGATTAGCTTGCTTGCTGCCTAACTAGCATTTACAGCCTTCACAGTTGCTGCAGCCCAGATAGCGGCAGCTACGTTATTTTGGATGGTATGTTAAACATGTCCGTATTATCCAGAATCAGCCCCGCAGTGCCCAGCCCAAATAATACACGATCTCCATGAGGGCCTGACTGGGGAGAAATCCTCCAAGCACTTGTGCTCACATCTAATCAGGGAATGAGGGCGAATCCTTTGATTCCCATACCCACTTGAAAAAATCAATGCACACAGACATGTTGCAGAGCTGTTCTTCATTATACCTATAGGGATACTCCTAGGAACCTGCTCCCACCTTCTCAGCACAATTGCAGTGTTTCCATTATGTCAGGGCCCTTCTTACCTTCTGAAAGTAGGAGAGGACTAGACAACTGTAACTTGTTACAAAGACAAATGGTATTTTGGGGGGTTCATACAGACAATTCAACTTTTAACCAGGCTTTTCCACAATCTATAAAAATTAGAAATAAACATTGGTTATATTTTGCCAGAGTGTGAATTATATGATGAAAATAGCAATTGGTTGTGAATTAAAGTCAATTCTATTGCATTGGTAGAATTCTTTTTTGTTTTTCTTTAGTAAGAGACAGTGATTTCTAACTTTCTCTCTCTACCCAGTTCTTGTTTCACTGATTATGTTTTTCCTTTACCCTGATCCTGTCCCCACAAAGCAACAACCATGCAGCTGTTACTACCACAAGATGTAAAGCCCAGCACAAATCAAGTTCAAATTTTAGTGAAAGATATGCTAGGTTTAAGCTGTCCTGAAAAGCAGATCCTTACACTGACAGTTTGTACGTGTGTGAATGGGCATTCCTGCCAGGACAGACAAATCAACTCTTCAGTTGGGCTGGGAGCTGGAGCAATTGCACTAATTATCTTGGCAATTTTATTATTGCTACGTAAGTAACCGTTTTATGTTATTTCTTAAGCACTGCATGTTCTATGCAATACAAAACACCAAAGAAGAAATGGTCCCTACCCCAAGGGGTTTATAATCTGAGTATACTTTGTGGGTGAAATCCTGAGTCCATTGGAGTCAATGGGACCATTCCCATTGACTTTCAGTGGGGCCAAGATTTCACCCTGGAAGTATTAGAACTAGTATGTGGCAACAGGAAACTGTTTCAGTCTTTCCAGTGGCTTTTAAACAAACAATTAACATTTGCTTATGATATACTAAAGGACAGATGATAAAGCACTGAGAAATCCTTTTGGTTTTTCTTAGGGCTCCTCTTATGGTCCAATGAATCACCACCAGGCCCTTCCCATTCCCTTCAGATAATGTCACCAGGGCTGCCCCTCTCCACTATTCTGGCCCCTTTTCAAAGTGTCAACTCTGTTTCCTTACTCCAGTAACACAGCTGAAAACACTTGCTGACTGGGGTGGAATCCTCTACTTTGGGAGTGGCAAGATGTTGTGTATATCAAGTCAGCTATTTATAGCAAAAAAAAACTGGAGGAGGTGGACTTAATGGTATTTATGGCTCAATGTGGCAAGGTGGTGACTTTAGTGGGACTACTTATATGTACATAGTTAAGCAAATGCATGAGTATTTGCAGAATCAGAGCCATAGTACACATTCATTATCTATTGACCATAACTAAATAAACTCTGCATTATATTCCTGAATTTCTAGAAAACTTGCATCTACCCTGTGTGCATGTTCACATAGTCCAACTGTTTATTACCTAACTACAGACAGTTACCTAAACATGATTTGAGCTCTAGTTATCAGACATTTAATGATACATTGTGGTTCCCCTACAGTTGTGCCACTCTTACTGCTGTTTTGCCATTGGGGATCAGGTGCTAAAGGATTCACAGCAATACCTGACAGTAATGAAGAGATGTTACATAAATGGAACAGTGAAGGGGCAGCACCTGAAGACAAGGCAAGTGTACCTTAGCCCAATATCATCTTTGTTTTCTTTTAATTTAACTATTTCAGTTTCTCGCTTGGTGTCAGATTTAGATTGTGGGTTGAGATTTCAAAGCAGTGCAGGAGATTTAGCCACACGTTAACATTAATTACTTTAAAAAATTGTGTGGCTAAATTCCATACACCGCTCTAGAAATATCAACCAAAGTGTCTAAATTGCAAAGGAAAAGAAGAGTGAAATAATCAAGCAAATAGTGAGTCTCACAGTTCACGACAATTGCACCTGTATTTCCTCCTCGTGGTCTATCAGTGACACCTGCTCTTGGGCTTCTGGCTCCCCATCCATCACATCTCCTGGGTGGAGACCTGCGTCTCCCTCCCTCCTAAGGGTTATTTTCCCCAAGCTGCGTAGTTCCCTGCCTACACTGTGAGTTCTCCAGCAAGCCAGACTGCCTAACAGGATTGTGTCCATCCTTTGCTTTCTTCCCAAAGGCTATGACCAGTTGCAATGGCCCAGTTATAAGTTACCACAAGCTTTTCCTAAGCATGCACGTGTATTCTTAAGGTGAAAGCATTCCGGGTTCTTTTATTGTTTTTACCAATATGTTTACCAGAGTTCACCACCCCCGGTTCCCAACAACTCCAGTAGTAGCTCTGGTAAATGTCACTCCTTCAAACCTGTCCACAATGATTGGGCGCCCTCTCCCTCCTACCTAACCACCTTGGACAAAAGGTCATGTCTGTTTGCTGGATCAGAAAGAAGGCCCTGAGAGTCAGTGTAAACTCAGGCTATTTATTCAAAAGCCCTTTCTTTGTTGTCCTTTGGAGAATCCAGTTTGAACCAGTATATGTGAGCCTTTGCAGATGTTGGTACTTCTAGGGAGGTGTTACAACCTGAGTGAATTTGCCGAATCATCCCTCGCTGTTCTTAATTCCTGGAAGAGCTGTGGTCATCCTATCCCATGGAATTGCATACAATCCTGGGCCCACAATGACACCTGTGGGGGATTTAAATTTATGTATTGCAGGAAATTGTCACATCTGCCATGGTGATACTATTTTTCTGAGTGGAAAGTGAGGAAGGGGAGTGTGGGAGAAATACTGGTGTGCCCAGTACCTGAATCACAAAAGAGTTAAATATTTGCATTCACAAGGGAAGTGTCAATTCCAATCAGTGGGTTTATTAATTCAGCAGAAAAATGGTGGAATGGGAAGCTTCACAGCCTCTTAATTTAAAGTCTGAGGGCTGTATCCAAACTAAGTGCCCAGTGCTCCCTTTCAGTGAGGTATGGAGGAGAGCAAATATGATTTAACTAGATCAGAAATGGCTGCAAGGAGGAGAAACTGAGGAGAATAGTGAATACTTGGCATGCTGGCTGCCCCACAAGGCCCCAGTGTGTCTACTGCATAAGGCTGAGGCTCAGGTGGGGTCTGTGGAGGACGGGTGAGTAATTACTAACATTAGCATCCTCTCTCCTGACTCTGGTAAATATCCAGGCGGAATCAGTGGGGCATTAACTTTTCCTTAGTGACTGCATTCCCCTTGGAAAAGCTGCTGTTGAAAGAGAAAGTGGCAATATGGGCAAGATGCCATGAGAGAGAAGAAGGGCAGGCAGCATCACAGAAGGGCCAGCAGACCCTGCAGAAGCTCTAGGATCTGAGGGTTTAAGGTGCGGCATGCGATCACATGCCTTTCTCACTGAAAGGAGCATTTGGAAAAATTTTGCCAGGTGAACTCGCTGGAGTTTCCTGTTTTTTCTTACTTCCCCTCTCATTGGTTTTAACAGGGGATGATACAATGTTGCCCTAAATGGATTTTTTGAGCTTCCTTGGCTACACAATCATAAAGGCTGCACCCTTTTTCAGGGCACACTTTGCCCTTTGTAACAGCGCGTCTAACGCCAAATCAGACAATCATGCCAACCACCTCCCTCCTGGACTCCATTCAGCCCAACTGCTTAGAGAATTCCACGTGCAGCACAGAGCACATTTCATGTTGTATTTTAATTATTGTTTTAGGCAATGCTAACCCTCATCGCTCCCACTGCATTGGACATCGCAGCAGGAAAAGTGCGCAGTGGAGCAGCAGCAGCAATTGGTGCAGAGGCAGTTGGTACAGGAGGAGGCAGTTCTCGATCCCATATCGAAGAACGCTATGGTGATGCTCACATGAGCAAAGGGAGATGGGAAGAACAAAGACATCTTCTTTCTGTTGCAAAATATGGAGCCATGGCAGCTGGCGGGACCATGGCAGCTGGCGGGACCATGGCAGCT
>NW_020664409.1:40043681-40078564 GCF_002925995.2 Terrapene triunguis
CCATGGCAGCTGGCGGGACCATGGCAGCTGGCGGGACCATGGCAGCTGGCGGGGCCACAGCAGCTGGGGGGGCTATGGCAGCCGGCGGGGCCATGACGATGGGAGCTGGAGGGACCATGACGATGGGAGCTGGACGGGCCATGACTACGGGAGCTGGAGGGACCATGATGATGGGAGCTGGACGGACCATGACTACGGGAGCTGAAGCGGGCATAGATGAAGAATTTTTGAGAGACTACTTCAATGGGGTAAGAATCCTGCTTGAGAATATCAATATATTAATGTTATTTTTTTAAAATAAGTAAATCTTGTGGAAACAAGTTGTTAAAGGCCATTAATTCTATTTCAAACCTAAAAATCTTTTATCAGGATTGTTTATGATATGCATTTTGTTTTAAAAGAAGATTTGTCTTCACAATCTGCCATGTTTTCCTTAGGCCCAATCCGGCAAAAGACATAACCATGTGCCTAGCTTTATTTTGGCTTCAATAGGATGATTGCCACGAGTAAAGTTACACACATTAAGTCTTCGCAGGATCAGGGCTTTAGTGTTACACAAATGCTACACATTTAAAACAGAATGCACTGTTTTCCAGTTCCAGCTATTACACCTTGTATAAACGGAATGATTTGAATACATCATAGAAATTATTGATGAAAAGCATCAATTAAGTTTTCTAGCCCATCTCCAAAAGAATTAAGGGATACATTTTTAGGGAGATGAGGGAAGGAAGAGCATAAATGGACACCAGTGTAATAATAGTGATTTGCTCCAAAAAAGTGACATATTTTTAAGGGCACTGTCAATTTTAAATCACTCTCTAGTGAGTGCAAACTGGTTTTAGCTACGGTCTCTGAATCTTGCTGATAATTTTAGGGGATTTAGTCAAATTTTCCCATTTGCTTTACATTTTTTCCTCCACACCATCAATTGCTCTGTGAAATATTCACTTACAAAGAGGAATCAGCAAACTGACTGTCACCAACTGCTGCCATCTACACAAACTGAAAGAAATCTTCTTTTCTTCTGTTATAGTATGTTGAGGGTACTACAAGATAGGGCTAAGTCTGTACTACAAGATAGGGCTATGATTCCCCTGCTCATGCACACATACTTGTACTAGCTCTCCCCAAGGTAGGATGAAAATAAATAGCAGTGTAGCCAGGGTTGTATGGGTAGCAGCAATGGAGGCAAGTATAAACCCACCAGTTTCAGGTGGGTTTGTAATCAGTACAGCTTGTGACTCTGCTGTCCCTACCTGTGCTACCATGGCTACACTGCGATTTATACTCCTCCGAGAACACTGAGAGCTAGTGCAAATATGTGTATGTTAGCAGGGCAATCACACCCCTAGCTCATAGTTTAGACGTGGCCTTAGATGTTACTTATAACAATAGTGAGTAAAAAATGTTCCAACAAAAATGCAGTTGTTTTTTAAAAGTTGGTAATGACCCTTTAAAGTTTTGAAACAACATTTGTTAAACAGTTTTTGTTTGCTTTTGTTTCCTTTATTTTAGAAAGCTGCCACTTTTGCTGATGAAGATGAAGCTCAACTAGCAAAAGACTGTCTCTTGCTTTACTGCCAGGAAGAAGCAGGCTCCTCACATGGTTCCATTGGCTGCTGCAGCTTTATTGAAGATGACTTGGATGACCGTTTTCTGGATGATTTAGGAGATAAATTTAAGACCCTAGCAGATATCTGTCTGGGCAAATATGCAGAAGTGGAAACCAGCCAGCATAGTTCTCATGGGCTGCAGGCTAGTTACACAACTCTGGCTGAGGTTTCAGGGATGCAAAGCATAAGAGGGCAGACTACCATTTCTGGACCTGGAAGGCAGGAGCGTATACTAATCACAGACCCCCTCTTTAACCAAACAGGCTTAGGTTTGGAGGAGTCTTCTACCGTAAGTAAGTCTTCAAATGTCACAAAATACAGCACTGTGCAGTATACTCGCTCATAAAATATATATCCCTCAGACAGCTCTGCTAGGCATCATTTATATCTCTACCAGCAACACTGGCAACTTTTTAGTATCTCAAGATCTCCATTTTCTTGTGCTTTTAAAAATAGAATGCATTTTCTTACAGTAGTTTCTGTAAATAAGAAATATGAGCAGGGAAAAAAGCAGCTGACTTTACAGTGTTTTATAGCAATGCTTTCAAGGTGGACATTTAATAGGAATAATGTTTCCTTGTTTTTTCCTTCTACTACTGTATAATTCATCACATGTAAGATAATGCTGGTGAAGGCTAAAGCCATCACCCACATGCAGAGAATGATATAATTAGAAAGCCAGAAAAGTCTTGAAAAAAATTGTAATGACCAACTAAAAATGTTGTTAAACTAAATTTCTATGAACTGTTTGTCTCCTATGTTCTAAAGTGTCTTGCAGGCACTCTGGAACTTAGTCATCAATTTCATTCCCTCTCATCTAAAAGGGCCAGAAACAACTTTTCTCCACAGAGATGGGGGCTGTCTGTATATGCAATATCCCAGGCTCCAGCAGATTTACAAATGGAAGAATTTGTCAGAATTTCAGAAATAATTTGAGTCAGATAATGATCTCTAGCTGTGAGGTGCACACTGCCTCAGAGCTAGGAAAACCTGTTCCTGGGAATTCACCCCAAAGAGCAGTAGGTTTGCCGGTGTTTGACACATGTTCACCTCACATAGGAGGACCAGAACTTTCGACTTCTAATCTGAATTTTGATTTCTGCCCCATCTTTCCATTACATATTTACCTTTTTAAGGAACATTTTAATACCATGGCCTTGAAAATAACTAAACTTGAAAAAGATAAAACTGTTTAACATGTTACCTTGAAAAATTGATTTCCATTGGGTAGGGATGATGTCCTTAGCCTCTGTTTGCCAGAAGCTGGGAATGGGTGACGGGATGGATCACTTGAAGATTACCTGTTCTGTTCATTCCCTCTGGGGCACCTGGCATTGGCCACTGTTGGAAGACCGGATACTGAGCTAGATGGACCTTTGGTCTGACCCAGTATGGCCATTCTTATGTTCTTATCTCTTCTCTGTGAATTTTGGTTATAGTTATGGTTTAATGCTTACATAATACAATTAAAAGGAAATTTTCCCTGCATGATTCCAGTCCAGGCACCAAGAAAAATCTGCCTTTATATGTGAGAATTTGTGTTGCAATATTTCCTCAAGACTCCTAAATAATTTGCAGATCTTGTCTGTGAAGATCTGTCTCTTTCCACACTGTGCCAAAATAAATGTGCCACCCCGTAAGCCAAAATAAAAGTAAAATAGAGAGGCACGGTCCTGCCGGGAAGCCAAGCAGCCAAAACTACTTGTTAAGTTCCCAGAAATCCTGCTTATGGAACTCACAGGAGTGATAGCCAGAAGCTGTGAAATCAGTATCTCCTGTAATTCAAAGCAATGCTTGCACCTTGGCACATAGTTTGGAGAGTAAGTAGCAAGACAGCTGAGCTGTCTGCAGACCATTGAATACTGAGGAAAGTCAGTTACTTTTTGACATATTGCACCAGCTTTGATGTAATGCACATAAGCATTTTAATCTTCCATATTTTTGCTTACTTCTATTGGTCATTAAATAACACATGAAACAAACATAGCTCTCCCTCGTCTTTCCACCACTGTGAGCATAGATGTAGGGCCAGAGATTCAGGCATATTTGAGATCACTTAGACATCTATAGGACCTGATTTGCAGATACAATCAGGTAAGTGACCTAAAGCATGTTGTAAAATTGCAGTCACAAAACTGGAGGTGCAGGTTAAAATTTGACATCAAGAGTCAGATCCTATTTCCACTGAAGTCAATGCTAAAATTCCTGCTGACTTTACTGCTTCATGCCTGGGGCCTTGCTTATATTTGGTGAGAAATGAGGGAGCTCACTAAAATTTTTACAGAACT
This sequence comes from Terrapene triunguis, assembly GCF_002925995.2. Taxonomy (NCBI): domain Eukaryota; kingdom Metazoa; phylum Chordata; order Testudines; family Emydidae; genus Terrapene; species Terrapene triunguis. The sequence goes on from NW_020664409.1 coordinate 40,047,586, forward strand.
TTCAGTTAGTCATTTCATTTTTTTCTTGATATTTAAATGTGGGGAAAAGGGAAACACATTTACTCAGAAAAAGGAGGGGAAAGTAATGTAGTATGTATATATCTGAATGTAAATGTTTATTTTTATGAAATTTGGGAAAACCCAAGTGAATTTTGTTTAAAATCTAAGCTGGAAGGTGCTATGAATAGGAGAAGCCACCTTAATGCTTTTTGGAACAGTTATGACACAGTAAAAATATTTAATTTTGCACGTGAAAGATATGGGACTGGTTAAGTGAAGCAGATGTATAAGTATGTGAAGAACTGGGGCCTTCAATTGCAGAGACAGAACTTCAGTGGTTCTGATTATAACTTTCAGTTTCATTTCAGTTTCCATTTCTAATCAAATTTTCATCCAATTGCATTGCTGTGTATTGCCATATTATTTTCTGCCGGAAATTTTTTTAAACAAAGATATATTTGAAACGGGGAAAAGTGTGTAGAAAGCAATTTAAAACAAAAACTTGTATTATATTTAAATAGGAGAAATATGAAAATGAGAACTATAGTCTTTGTTCATCATGGGATAGGTAAGCACTTGCCTAATTTAAGCACATGAGTAGTTCCATATAAGTCAGTGAAAATACTCATGTGCTTAAATTTGGCACATGCTTAAGTACCTTGCTGAATTGGGGTCTATATCTCTGGTTTTAGTTTTTAATGTATATGGCATAAACTTGTATTTCATTCCAAGCATAAATTTTGAATGGATAACTGCTCTTTTTTCCTACAAGTAGAGGAAATGGATTTATGCTGGTTTTATATGTGACCTTTTTTGTGGTGATTTCTATATTTTTATGGAACTTCAAATAAAGGAAGATGCTGATATTGTCTTTTTCATTATTTATTTAGTTTAAAATACAGCCACTCAAAACAAAAATAGTGACTTTTTATTAACATGTTTTTTTAAAATTCCTTCAGTTTATAGTAATGAACGCTGGGTTTTTCAAAGATGAAAAGTGGCCAGTGCACAAGTCTCAATGAAACTCAATAGGAGCTGCGTCTCCTACACAGATGCTTTTGAAAATCTCACTCTACCTAGTTGTTGATAATATTACTTAGCACTGATCTAGAGCCCGCTGAAGGCACCAGAATGCTGCATATTGACTTTCATGGGGTTTAGCTTGTAGCCATATAGGAGTTTTACATTTTCAGCACACTTTACAAACATTAACTTTTCATCACAACACCTGCTAAACTGGGCATTATCTTCCAGTTTACAGCTAGGGAAATTAAGGCACAAAGACTTGAAGTAACAGGATGATAACACAGAAGATCCTGATGCCTAGTGTGTGTGTGTGTGTGTGTGTGTGTGTGTGTGTATATATATATATTCTGAATTGCAGTTTGTCAACAATCATTGTACAGGATCTTGTGACAAATGCTGTGAATAGCTCATTTACTTTTAATTTAAAAATCAACTTGTTTCTCACATTGGTTTAGGCAATCAGAAATTAGGGATTAAAAAGGACTGCTGATATAACTAACTTCCAGAAGTTCACAATCACAACATCTAGCCAAAAATTCTATCTTTTTTTTTTTTTCAGAGTTCTATGGGTAATTATTAACTTACTCCATTTTCTCTTAAAGTTTATTGACTTTACATAACAAATGCACACATGTCTGATGTGCAGAAAAGCAGATATTCAGAGCTAATCGGTATTGAAAGACTGGTGGTTCACAAATTGAATCAAAGTTCTGTATAATCAAATAAAGATATTTGCCACTTCTATATTGCATTTCATCCAGGGATCTCTCATTCACAAAGAAGTTCAGAGAGTTTTTCCAGTAATTACCTTCAGTACAGAGTATGTGATTTGCCTACCACTTCTGCTACTCTTTTTGAATGAGAGACATTTTAGCCAACATTTTATATCATCTCTGCAAACTCTATTGCAAGCAGAACATCTACTAGATTTGACATTTTGATTCTGATAGATCTTTGTGTATCTGATTATACTGTGGGAAGAATTTACAAATTTAGATTAATGGAAACATATGGTCAGTGTTCAGCCACTTGTTAACTCTGTATCTGGGACCACATAGAACATGTATCTTCATTCAAGATCCCTCATTCTGTCTTTAAAGATAATACAAGATGTCTAGTTTTGTTATCTAAAACTAACCAGATAGTCTTCAGAACACAATTATATTGATGAAATATCAGTGGCAGGAGCTATAATCCAAATTATTGTTCAATGATTTAGTTTTCTGGCCAGTATTGACCAAGCACATCATATTTCACAAATGTAACAGGAAATCTACTCTAATACAGCAAATTAGCCGTGTGCGCTTAGCAATGCAAGAAGCTTGAATATACTGTGTTCAGATGGCAGACATCTTTAAGTAAACCTGTGTTCAAAGAGAGCTCACACTTAACACGTCAGGAGCTGACATCTTTCCTCCTCAAATGTCCTTTATTGATCAATACTGGGGTGTCTATTCTAGTCCTTGTTTTTTAGACTCACAACTTTGGTGTCATCCTCAATAGCGCTCTTATCCACACTGCTGTCTTTTTCTTCCACAGTACTGACATTGTCACTAAATCCTTCTGGTTATCCCTGTCCAACATCTCCACAATCTATCCCTCTTTCTGTTTCCATTGCAAAAACTCAGATCCAGGCCCTGTTTATTTCTCTTGTTGGCTACTACAACCTACTCACTCTGATCTTGTTGCCTTCCTTCTTCAAGCCATTCAAAATAGAGCTGCAAAAATCAACTCCTTCACCTGCTTCTATGACTGGAAGATCATCATATCCTGCCCCTTTTCAAGTACCTCCTCTGGCTTAGTTACCCTCATTAAATTTGGACTCCTTTGGTGACATCTGGGCCCCACTGAAGTCAATGGCAAAACTGCCATTGCCTTTAATAGGGCAGGGATTTTATCCCTTGACCTCACCATTAAAGTGCTACACACATCTTGACATTAAGGTACTATAGTAATGGCAGAGGGTGAGGGGGTGTATAAGTATACATATTTGCTAACTGTGTTGTTGTTCAATATATGTGATGCAGGATTTTTGAAGTTCTCTTGATCTATAGTACAGTTAGTGAAACCCAGCAAAATGGAATTTTGCTTTGTGTGTATGTGTATGTATATATATATATGTATATGTATATATAGTCCTAGTTGTTTTAGCATTTTTTCTTTAATTACACTGCTCTACAGCCAAAATGCTTCTGAAATAAATGTAGTCAAACTTTACTAATTCTGGGTCACTGAGAACGAAAATGATGCTTAAAATTGTTGATTGGCTCTAGTTTTCAAGATATGCTATTGGGTCAGTATATATGACCCTTGACTTGGGAATGGCGGAGGATAAATGAGTTATAAAGGGAAGGGATCTCAATTTAAACCAGAAATGACTAAAATACATCTTTGACTGGATCTATGAATAAATCTATGACTGGGTTTGGACAGTACTTTCTTTTTAGGCAAAACAATGAATGATGCAATCTGAAGCTGGTATTGCGTCATACATGATATGAATTGCATCATGTTATTCCTAGAAGTCATGGATGATGCAATCATAACGAAGCTGCTGAACAAATTGCCCTACATCAGCTCAAGAAATCATACAGTGTCGTGCTCTCTTATTTGTCAGTGTTTGATTTTGCAAAGGGACACATTTCTCTTTAGCCAAAGTGAGCAGAGATGCCTGGTACTTGTGTGAACAGTGCAGATAACTTCTGCTATGTTTGTGGTGAAGTGACTTTTGCATCCCAAAAGCGCAGTATAACCATTATGGTTAAGAAAGCCTATCACCTTTATTTTGGCTGCAAAATTGGAGATCAGGACAAGAGGTGGGCTCTACACATATGCTGCAACACTTGTGCAACAAATCTTTGCCAGTGGTTGAACAGGAAAAGGAAATCTATGCCTTTTGCAGTGCCAATGATTTGGAGAAAGCCAACAGATCATACCAGCAATTGTTACTTCTGCATGGTGCCTCCAGTTGGGAAAGGTGTGTCAAAGAAGAAAAAGTGGACTGTGCATTATCCAAACATTCCATCAGCTATATGCCCAGTACCCCACGGAGAAGGGCTGCCGGTTCCTGATGCACCAGAATCATTCTCACTTGAGTCAGATGAGGAAGAGGATGAAACTTCTGGTCCTGAACCATCAATGTCACAGGACCCACATTTTCTCCCATCCTCCTCCTCTGAACCACACCTCATAACACAAGATGAACTGAATGACCTTGTCAGGGATTTGGAACTACCCAAGAGTAAGGCAGAGCTCTTGGGCTCCAGACTACAGCAGTGGAATCTCCTGGCAGGTGATGTTAGGGTTTCCATGTTCCGTGACCGTCAAAAGGATCTTGTCCCATTCTTCTTCATGGAAGGTGATCTTGTAGCCTGCAACAATATCGATGGTGTGATGGCAGCCCTCAAGATCATTCACGATCCAGATGAGTGGAGACTGTTCATTGATTCATCGAAGATGAGTCTTAAAGCTGTTTTACTGCATAATGGCAATGTTTTGCCATCAATTCCAGTTGGTCATGTAGTCCATATGAAGGAAACCCATGACAACATGAAACAACTTTTGAGGTGCATAAACTATGACCAACATCAGTGGCAGCTTTGTGGCGATTTGAAGGTTGTTGCTCTCTTGCTTGGTCTGCAGACTGGATACACAAAGTACTGCTGTTTTCTCTGTGAATGGGGTAGTCGTGCAAGAGATTCCCACTACATCAAGAAAGATTGGCCACTCTGACAGTCATTGGAGCCTAGGAGGAAAAGTGTTCAGCATCCACCACTTGTTGAATCAAGGAAGCTTTTGTTACCACCCTTACACATCAAGCTGGGTCTGATGAAGAACTTTGTCAAGGCCATTGACAAAACACAAGCAGCTTTCAAGTACCTCCGTGGAAAATTTCCAAGGTTAAGTGAAGCTAAGATAAAGGAAGGTGTCTTTGTTGGTCCTCAGATTCGTGAACTTCTTCGAGATGATGCATTTGACCATGCACTGTGTGGCAAGGAAAAGACGGCATGGAAAGCCTTCCAGTTAGTGGCAATAAATTTTCTCGGAAACAACAAGGCAGACAACTACAGCTTGTTGGTGGAAAACCTCCTCAAGGCATACAAAAGCCTTGGTTGCAACATGTCACTAAAGATACATTTTTTGCACTCGCCTCTAGATTTTTTTCCACCGAACTGCGGAGCAGTGAGCGACGAGCACGGTGAGCGATTTCACCAGGACATTGCAACAATGGAGAAACGCTATCAGGGCAAATGGAGCCCATCAATGCTTGCAGACTATTGCTGGACAGTGATAAGAGATGCTCCATTTAATGAATACAAGAGACAAGCCAAGAAGCGCCGAGTAGACACTGAATAGGACTAAACTATGTACATAATAGTTTTTTGCCTTTTGTTTCATAATAAATTTTATTTATATAACCCTTTTGCTGATTTTTAAAGTGTTACATAAACAAGACAGGTGAAATATTATCATGTAAAGCAACCATAAACACATGAAAAGACCTAGGTTTACAATTTATGATTAAAACTCTACTATCTACACAATATACATAGACATAAAATGTAAAAACTTAAATATCTTAGAAACAGTAGCCAATCAGTTGTTTTAATGGTCATATTTGAATTCAGCACATCAAAATACATAATAAATAGCACATTTTATCTCTGAAGCAGACGACCTCTCAAAAATTGTAGACCAGTGTTATTGGAACAAATGTGTAGTATAATTTTATTACCCTTTAAATCGATGATCTCATTTTAAAATATATATGTTGCTTGAAACTTGCAAGAAAAAGCTTCTTCATACGAATGGTTCATAATTTAGCTGTGACATAGTATTTAATCAGTCCCTCTTTTTATTCTTTTTTTTAAAGAATCTATTATCTTGAGTAAACGAAACCCAAAGTTAAGCTATGAAATATCCTGGTGGTGAAGCAATTGAAAGAACTGATTCCTTGGTTAATTATTCATAAAAGGTGTTTGGACCATGGATGAAGTTTAAACTCTCTGGGAGTAATAGAATGTTAGAGGACATTCTATATCTACTTAAAGGGCCCTTATCACTGTTGTATTTGAGCACCTCACCAACATTAAATGAATTCATCCTTACTCCCCTCCTTTGAAGTAGGAAAGTATTATTAACCCCCATTGACCGATATTTTACATTGGTACCTCTCAGCAAGTATTGCCAACTAATTTTTAACCATTTCATCCAAAGTTTTAATGAAAAGTAAAATTAGATCTACAAAACATACTGAGTTACATTGTCACGGCTTTATCTTTCAGACGAAGCCAAATTATGCCTTCCAGATAACACTTTATGTCAGATGGAAATTTGAAAGGAAAATGTTCTACCTTTAGATGCGTGGACTGCAATGATTATTGGCATGCGGGAGAGTTTTTCTCTGTGTGCACTGGCACTCAGAAGGAGTCTGCTCAATAATTTTCCCAGTGTTGCCATTTATCACCTGAGAAACACTCAACATTTTGTCCTGCAGCCAAGAAGTTTAACTTTCTCCTAAAAGAAAGATGCACCGAAATATTGATGCAGAAGGTCAAAAAGTATCTCAGCCGCCTCCTTAAGACAGTATCCCTGACCGATCCTGCCAGGACAATATGAGTGTGAAATGTGCTTACTTGCTGCCTGTACTACCTTTTCTTCGGTTCCTATAAGAACGACAAGGGAGCATTCATAGAGACCTCTGAAGACTGTTCTAAAAGAAGATAGAGGAAAGGTACTATTGTTGCATGCATAGCTAGAAGAGGGGCATGGGATTAGAGCCTCATACAATTGGGATTTTTTTATTAACTAGATGTTTTCCTTTGAAAGTTTCACTTTTAAACATTATTATTTTATACTCTTATGAGAAGGCTCAATGCTCTAGCGGAGTTTTCTGGCAGGTGAGACAGGGCAAAATATTGTGATTTGAGATAACATGGCCGAATGAAGTGGAGTTTATAAAAAGTTGTTTCCACAGTGTATATGCTGAATGTCCCTCTTTGCCTGAGTACTTATAAAATAAACTATAGCAAATGTGGAAAAACCAGCTGCTGGGAAGGTTTCCAGCACTGGAATTAGGCCTTATCACAAATGAAGCACTATCCAGTGCCATGACTATCCAATTCCTCTCTTTACAATAAAAAGCTCTCTCTTTCTTAAGAAAGTTCTCTTACCTTCTTTTCCCACCCACCCACTTTGCTGTCATGCTTTAAGGCCAGCACCAGAGAACGAGCCCCCAGCCTCTGTGGCATGCCTTGTGTATCTTCCATTCTGATATTTAGGTTTTTACTCCACACCTAGCTGAGTGTGCTTGGTTTCTCTATGGCTAGTGGGCCATAAGAAAAAATATCCTACCTTCCAGTCCTGCAGACAGGATGTAGAGCTATTCTGTAGATAGATTTCCACTTCAGTGCCATAAAGAGCCCTCTCTGAATGTGCTGCCATAGTGGCTGGGCTGCTGGAGGCTCCCAAAATACAAATGCTTCATAATTAAAGGGTTAAGGCAGTGTTGCACTGATGGAACCGAAAACCAAATTTGACCTATCATGTCTATTATCAACAGATGACTGGCTACTTTCCTGTAGACACCAATGCTTTAGCATGTTTCGTGAAATACACAGGCATTCAGAGCAGTTATGCCTTCTTGTATAGGAAAAGATTTTAGGTCAAACCATATTTTCTTTAAGTTTGAGAATGTCACTGCAGCACCACTAACATAAACAGCTGCTCCCAGTGGCATTGGAAAGACCACCATTTTTCTTCCACCTGCAGTTAGTAAATACCTGCAGCATTTCTGTGTTGTAACTATTGGTAAAGGCTGACTTATTAAATCGTTAAATAAAGCTTGACTGATACTCATCTCAGTCCTGCACTATGGTAGCCAATGGAAGTTTTACTATTGATTTCAATGGGAGCAGGCCACCTATACTCTCAAAAGCAGAGGTTATACGGTATCCTGCCGTGCTGGTTTTGTAACATGAACAAATAGTCAACCTCTGGCTGGACTGGTTGAGGGAATGCTGCCAAATCTGCAGCCCCGCAGGCCATCGGGATACCTTCCTGTCTCACACCGGCAGCAGTTTGAAATGTTCCCATTGTGTCCTACTCATGCTCCAGGGGTACATGATGTGGCATACAGACTCCTTTGCGCTGAATGAGAGCTTTGGGGTTTTCGTAATCTGAGGCATTGGTGGAAATCAGGCCATCTCATCTTGTAGCTCAACCCTGCTTAGGCCACATGGCTTTCTGCTCCCCTCAGTAAGCATGGCACAGCAGTTTGGGGCAGATGGGAGGCAGACAGCTCATCACTGAATCTTGGGGCACTGTAGCTGAGTGCCCCCATTGAATGGCTTTGCAGATGGTCTCAGATCTGTTAGAATCAGCCCTGCCCACTGGAGACAACCCTTTGTATTTTCAGATTCTGATTTACATCACCACTAGTAATGTAAATCAAAATTTAAACTCCAGTCATCCCCTGAACTGAAGAGCAAATATTTGAGATAAGTGCATAGTGACTTAACACCACTAGATGGCGCCCAGTTATTGCACTGACAGAAGAAAAGACATCCTGTAACTGCAAATAATTAACAACAGAAGTAAATCAGATACAGGCTTGTGCATATTACTGAAGGGAACAAGCCTGTAGCAGTTTGTATCACATGCAGCTACATGTACATAAAGTCACTCAAAAATACCAGCAAAGGATAGTAACAGAAAGCAACTGAAAAAATCCACCCTGAACCAACACTACAGTATTAGGAGATAAACACTAGCAAAGACAATCCACCAAATTCTCTCCACTGTGATGACACCAGCAGAGCTTTTTGACCCAATTTCTTAGACTTTCCTTACTGATACTAAAACACACAATTTACATAAAAATGACAAAATGTGGACAAGCAACACCCACACCCAAAGTAAAGTCTGGACCTGCTATGCCACCTCCCAATAAGCTCATGTATCTCTCACCTGCAGAGCTAGTGTCATTCTTGTAAGTCATAAATTCCTCCCACATCACACTACATTTTTCAGTGTGGCCATTAACTCTTTAAATAAGATGCCCAAATGTCCCTAGCCTCTCTTTTGGTGTCCCTAGCTTCTGTTTACCAGAATCTGGGAATGGGTGACAGGGGATGGATCACTTGACCTGGCCTGTTCATTCCCGCTGGGTCACCTGGCATTGGCCACTGTCGGAAGACAGGATACTGGGCTAGATGGACCCTTGATTTGACCCAGTATGGCCATTCTTATGATGCAACAACTTCTGCCACTGTCAAAGGAAGAGTCCCTTGGCATAACCTAGGGCAGTGGTCCCCAACCTTTTCCGTGGGGCGGGTGCCGGACAACTAGCTGCCGAGGACCGTGGCTGCCAGACAAGCAGCCACCGAAATGCCGCCATGAAGCGGCAACGTCAAGAGGCCGCCGAAATGCCACCGAAATTCGGTGGCATTTCGGCGGTAGTGCTTCTTGACATTGCCACTTCTCACAGGCATTTCAGTGGCTGCTTTTCTGGCGGCCAGTAGGCGGGCGCCATGGCACCCGCGGGCACCGCATTGGGGACCCCTGACCTAGACTTTGTGCCCCCCCCCCCAAATAATGAAGAAAAAAAATCTCATATAATTCCAGCTTGGCTGGTTATTGATGAATGCTCACTTTGTTAAGGGAATGATTTTAATATTGTGCCTGCTGGCTAGTCATGCAGGTGATAATGTCACTACTAGTTACCAAAAAGCTACTACGCTCATGTTCTTTTCATCTCTCACGCCTTTATTCTGCTTTCTACTTTGTGTTCTCTTATTATCTGGCTGGCACCATCAACATATGCAGCAATGTACCAGAGGTGAAATGAGCCAAACAAACGAGTCCCAGTCACAAATTGCTTACAAGACAGCACCAAACGACACCAGAAGTTCTTTAACTCTTTTGATCACTAGCTCCTCTTCCCACTCTGCTGTTTCTGGGAAATGCTATTTCTTCTCTCCCCTTGCCACTGCCCTCTCCTGTTGTCTTTGCACCCCGGCTTCCTTTGCCTTTCCATTAGCTCTGGACAGTTAATGGGCCATATAGTTGTATATGTCCAGTGCAAGCACACGTTCCTCCATTACATTTTGTATGGGCTACACATCAATCAAGTGTTCACTTGGTTCTGGCTAGACCAGCTATCTGGCACCCATGCCTGGTGTTCTGTTAACACTCCATTTTCACCCCCTGCTCTGAGCATATGGGAGGAGAGCATGTGTCAGTTCTAATCAGAATTATTTACACACCTCTAAGCATGGGAAACATATGTAATTATGCAGTCAGGGTCAAATTAGTTACCCAGTCGCAACTGTGCTATTCTGCCAATTTAGCCATATTGCTATAGTCCTGTCATGTGTAGGGTGACCAGACGTCCCATTTTTAAAGGGCCAGTCCTGTATTTAAATCCTCCTGCAAGTGTCCCAACTTTTTCTTAAAAACTGGCAAATTATCCCGTATTTTCTGTCTCCCCCTTATCAGTAGTGGCAGGTCTGTCTGCTGGCTGGATCCCTGCTCGCCAGCTGCCTGCCCACTAGTGGTGAGTGGGGGAGTCCAGTGACCAACGATGAGGGTGGGTGTGCAAGGCTGATGGCAGGGCGAAGATGCAGTGTGCAGGGCCAGCCACTTCCCCACTGGTCCATCAGCGCAGCCTCCGCTGCGTGCCGGCTCTCGGTCAGCAGGGCCCTGCCCCCCATCCCATTTCCAGCTGGCACTGGCTGTGCACTGCGAGTTGCGGAGGTTGGTGTGTGCAGGCAGGCACCAGGCAACGGCCAGTTACGTGTCACCTCTGCTGCCCATCTATTGCTCCTTTACATGCGCCCCCTCTCGCTGTCCTCTCCCTGCTTTGCCTCTTCACCCCCCCACCCCCTCAGCCCTGCTGCTCCTCCATATTCCACTTGGCGAGGCGTGTCCCGCTCCCAGTACTGTGCGGAGAACCAGCCCCTGGTCGGAGCGCTCAGCTCACCAGTAGCCTGGCCAGCAGGCTCCTTCCCCCCCCACTGCCTCTGGCTGGGTCAGCGCCCCGGGCAAGCCCAAGACCCACTGGCCCAGGGCGCTGGCCAGGAGAAGCCGAGCCCTGCACATGCCAAAGCCCCGCACAGCACTGGCACGGGGCAGCCTCTCTGCCCCTCAGCTAAGCTCAGGAGTGTGAGGTAGAAGCGATTTCCAACCTGTTCCCACCCCGAATCTGCAGGGCCTACAAAAGCCCCCGACCCCCGGACAGGGGCTTAGCACCTGCTTCACCTCTCTTCCCCCACCGTGCCCTGGGACCTTCCCCCAGGGAGTGCCGGGCTGCTGAGCCACCTCTCTGACTAGGTTCACTGAAGCGCCTGCAGTCAGGTTCCCTGGGCCCTGATGCACAAGGCATCCTTAAGGCTTAACCCCTTCCTGCCTGCACTGGAACCAGGGAACAGGAGGCGGCTGGGTTATGTCGGTGGCCAGAAGCAGCCTGGAGGTTTTAGCTGCCTTTCGACACTGTGCGGGCAGGAAGGGACAAGCTGCTTTGAGCCACAGAGAGAGAGGGTGGGAGAGATGACCTCTGCAAAGACACGCACCAGGTCATCCCTTCCCTCCCGCACAGTGCCGAAAGGCTGCTGCTGGCCACATTCTGGTGTGAACCCTGAAATCTGGGGAGGGCATGTGATCCTGCGTGCTCCTCCACGTGTTGCCTCAGGAAGATGCGGCGCCAGGTATCCGTAGAGGCGGGTCCATCCCAGAGGCCCAGCTAGAGGGGTACGGGAGTGTGTGTGTGTGTGTTTGTAAAACCTCTCCCTATGTGCGTGTGTAAGGGGGATGTGTATCACCCCTCCCTGTGTGAACCCTAAAGCCTTAAAGATAAGAAGGTAAATAAAAAGAATCCAACTACGCAGTATTTCTTTTTAACAGGGGCTCAGTCAGCTTGATGGTAATTTGAACATTTGTACTGCATAGTTCTGATTGATTGCTGTTGAACTCACCTGAATATGAATAATTTTACCAGATGTCCTGTATTCAGCATAGGGAAATATGGTCACCCTAGTCATGTGGTTTTAATGGGTTTCATTGCTCTTGAGTGCTGACTGGCCTTGCAGCAGATGCAGCTAAGGCCTCTTGTGACTAATCAGCAACAACAACTTCCTATCTATGACTAGGACTCCATTCCTTCTCCAGTGGCCACCACTGCATCAGAACACCAGAAATAGTCCCTTGTCTTAGGCAGGCAAACTGCCTTTCCAAAAGCAAGGTTTCCCTTGGAGGCAGCCTCTAAAGGGCAGTGGCTGTGAATATAACCAGCTAGAGGCACAAACTGGACCCTGAGCCCATGCTCTTCACAGCTCTCAGCTCTCCATCTTCTATACAGTCTATGGTCCCCCAAATCTTTGCAGTACATGGATTTTGTGATTTCACACTGCCTCAGCATGCCCTGGGACATTGTCATGCTGTCAAAACACCTGTTAAGGCTAAAGGTCCAGAAATCTGGATATTTTATGCAAGTCATGTAACCCCTTCATTTGTATATGCAGCTGAGGTTATGCATACTCATCATTAGTTTGTCTTTAAAAAAAATCAGTTGCTTTTATTTTCTACTTCAGTGGTTCCCAAACTGGGGTTCGTGAACCCCTGGGGGTTCACGAAATGTGACAGGGGGTTCTCGGGAAAAAATTCCCTAATGGTGGACAGAGCTGTCCTTAGGGACCCCAGGCAGCACGGGACCAGCAGCACGGAGCCCCTGGACTTCCAAGAGCTAAGCAGATCAAAGCAAAACATATCTATGACACTGAGGAGATTTAAACTTCAAGACTCCTTATAAGAAATGGAAAGGGAGATGGATATTTTTTGCTGTTTTTAAAATTAAATAGGCAGCTAATCTTGTTTTTAAAATTATTATGAAGAACAAGTTTAAGCTTTGTTGTAACGTGCGTTGTTTGCCTGGACTGCTCAAGACCTGAATGCTTGTGTAGGAAGAACTCTTTGAGTTGGCTTCTTAAATACCTTCATGCTGTTTCATATCTGATACTCCTTGATGAAACATAGGAGCCTTGTCTTATAACAGGCTTATTCAAAGTGATAAGCTATGAAAGTGAGATCTTGGAAGAATGTTGCCCTTTTCATAATGTAATAAAAATACTGTAATGATAAATAGTAATTTATAATAAATAGTGTGTAATAAGCATGTCATAAAAACAAATTTTATATTTCCAAGATCACTGCTTTTATAATTTATACTCAGGTAAAGGAGAAAATCCCTGGAAATATTCATTTTTAAGAGGGGGTTCGCGAGACTTGACATTTTAGTGAAAGGGGTTCACAGGTTGTTAAAGTTTGGGAACCACTGTTCTACTTCTACTTCCAGTTCTCAACACAGGAAGAGCAAAAGTGATTGGCATGCTCTTACAGTCAGTGGAAAATGTTACTGGACATTTAGGTCCTAAAACAACTGAAGCATAATTACAAATTGAAGCTAAATACCTGAGCCCAGACTCCATCATGGAAAATGCCACACCAATTCACTCATTTAATGTTACACACAACTCACCAGCTCCAGGCAGCAGGAGCCCTGACACTCCTGCTTCCTTTGGGACAGGACACTGTCTCACTCCTCCTTAGAAGTAAATGCATTTATACAACACCCCTTGCTGTCCCACCCCTCCATGCATTCCCTTTCCCCTCCTCCCACCACACACACACACACTCTCTCTCTCTCTCTCTCCCATAAATCGTGTCTCCCACAACTTAGAGCGACTGTGTTTTCTCTTTCTCCAACATTTGGGGTTAGGGTGACCAGATGTCCCGATTTTATAGGGACAGTCCTGATTTTTGGGTCTTTTTCTTATATAGGCTCCTATTACCCCCCACCCCCATCCCGATTTTTCATGCTTGCCGTCTGGTCAACCTATTTGGGGTATTTCCACACCTTCTCCCACTTTGGGGGAAATATTCCTCTCCCCCTTCTCCCTTGAGGAAATTCCTTCCTGCCTCCCATTTTAGTGTATTTCCCTTCTGGAAGGATGATGTAGAGAAGGACACACTCCATTTAGCCCATGGGCGGCGGAAGAGGGGAGGTCAGAAGTAGAAAGGGAAGAAGGAAAGAGAAGGAGCCACCATCCTTATCTCAGGGTGCTCGGCAGAGGCAGGAAAGTGGATGGAGTAGTCACTTGGGCACCCTCTGAGCCTGGTGCTGGGGAAGGTGGGAAAGGAACCTCCTCTTCAGACTCCAGTGTGGGCACTGTGGAGGTGGTGGTGGAGGAAAGCTGGTGCACGGTAGGGGGAGCAGAGTGCTCATTTGCCTATGTATAGTTAGGCATGTGCTACCTCATTAGCTCCTAGTCTCTATGGTCTCAACTAAGTGGCTATAGTCAAGGACTGTGGCAACTTAGCTGAAACCACAGAGATTAGGAAGCTAGATAGTCCCAACCTTACTTCTTGTTGAGTCTCCCTGGGAGATCCAGGCACCTGCTCAGGAGTCGAGAAGAAGACCCCTGAAACCATGAGTCTCCAGGCAAACAGCAGACGAACCAAGTTCTGAGTGCTGACGGCCACAGCTCTTCTCCCTGACTTGTTTTTTCATACAGCATTAGCCTGCTGTTGCCTTTTAGCCTGTTTTCATATCCTGAGTGCCACATTCTCCCTGTTCCCCTCTCTGCCTCCTCCTATTGCTTTGACGAACCCATGTCCTCCATATGCCCTGCTGCTGCTTCTGCTGCCTTCACTCGCTTATCCCCGCTTTGTCTGCAGCTTGTCTTCTCCCAGCTCCATGTCCTGGTCCATTCACACCCACTCTATCTGTTCTGCTCACTTCAGCCAACCTCCTCTCCTCCCTGCTTCTCTGCCCTTAGTAAGTCAGCTGCTCACATTCGCCTCCTTCCCCTGACTCCCAGTGACATGTCCTAAGGCAGCCCTGTCCCATTGTCTCTTCTTCCGGTGATTCTCCCCAACACTGCCTTTCTGCTCTAAACCTGCTCATCTCATTTCTGACTACTGTTCTGTCCCTTCCTTCCTTCCCTTCAGCTCACTGGGGAGCTTTAAACACCCTCTCCCACAACACTTTTCACGATCCCTTTTCATTCCGCTTCACTGACATGCCTAATCCTCTGCCCTCTCTCTCCCCATTCACCTACTCTCACTCCTCTGCTCCTTAGGCCATTGAGCTGCTGTGCTGTTTCTCCTCTACTCTTCCTGCTGCTCATCACTTCCTGCTTCCTCATCCAGCATGATCTCCTCTCCACTCTATCCAATATTTCTTTATGGGTCTGATGGTTTCCTTGGGAAGAAGAGTTGGTTGAGTGAGTCTGTTGGATTGCTCCTCTAGCCAGGGCCGGCTCTAGGTTTTTTGCCGCCTCAAGCAAAAAAACTTTTGGCTGCCCCCCCCACCAGCCCTGAGCTCCCCCGCCCGCCCACCAGTGCCCCCCCACCCGCACCCCCTGCCGCCCCAGCACTGGGCTTCCCCCCAAAGTGGGATCTGCTACCAGCACACGGCGGCTGAGCCCTGGCCCAGCTGCGACTCTGTCCCCATGCGGGTGGAGCTGCTGGGCGGCGCAGAGCGGGAGTACTTCCAGGTGGTGGTGCGGCTGCGGGGCGGCGCGGAGAACACGGCCCCCTCCCTGGGCTTCGCGGCGATGCTGGTGGCCAAGGTGGATCAGTTCGTGCTCACCGCCCTCACCCCTGACATGCTGGTGGCCGAGGACCTGGAGAGCCCCCCGGACGTGCTGCTCTTCAGCCTCATCGCGCCCTGGCCCAGCCCCGGCGGGCAGGAAGGCGAGGATCTCCGGCTGTGGGGCTACCTGCTCAGCACCGACAAGCCCAGCCGGCCGCTCACCTCCTCACACACTCCAGGAGCCCCTCTCGCCGCCGCCACAGCCCGGGCTCGGCTCCAGGGGACCCCACTTCCCTCCCTCCCCGGCTCCTCACACACTCTGGGCAGGGCTGCCCAGAAGATTCAGGGGTCCTGGGGCAAAGCAATTTCGGGGGCCCCTTCCATTAAAAAAAAGTTGCAATGCTATAGTACAATGTATTTGGAAATGTAAAAAATAACTAGTGAAATATATTCAAAAATTAATTTGTAATAATTTGAAAATACACTAAATACATTATTTAAAAACATTAAATGCTTTATTGGTATGTATATCCAGTTACATAATGGGCTGTTGCTGGGTGATGGTGATGGTTGGTGCCAATGGGCTGTCACTGCCTGGGGGTGGTGCTGCTGTTGCCCAGGGCTGGGTGGGGAGCTGGGCTCTGGGTTGGGGGGGGTCCCGGGCTGAGGGGGGCTGGGCAGGGAGCTGGGGGTCAGGGCTGTGGGGGATGGTGTCGGGGGGGGGGCCCAGCCTCAGCCCCTTACCATGCCACTTACCTCCTCTCCCGGACAGCCCTGCCGCAGCGTGGTGTCTCCAGCGGGGCCTGAGTTCCTGCCGCTCAGCCGCAGCTCGCAGCCCCGCCCCCTTACCAGCTGAGATTCTGGGGGATGGGGGAAGACGGAGGCGGGGGGAGCCTCTGACACACTCATGGAGGCCCCTGCAAATTGCCCCACTTGCCCCCCCCCCCGGGCAGCCCTGACTCTGGGAGCCCCTCTCGCCGCCGCCGCAGCCTGGGCTCGGCTCCAGGGGACCCCGCTTCCCTCCCTCCCTGGCTCCTCACACACTCTAGGAGCGCTTCTTGCCGCCGCCGCAGCCCGGGTGGCGACGGGGAGAGGAGCTCCCGGAGTGTGTGAAGAGCCGGGGAAGGAGGGAAGCAGGGCCCGGGATGCAGGGAGGGAGGAGGGGTCCTGCTGCCGCTGCCGCTCCAAGTCTCCCCAGGGTGGCGAGGCGTTTCCCCGAGTGGGCTGTGCAGGGTGCCGCCGGGCTGGGCAGGGGGCGCGGATCCCGACTTGCGCACTGACAGGGCGAGTGGCTGGGCCAGGGCCAGCTCCCAGCAATGCCGCCCCAAGCAAAAAAATTAAAAATAAAAATAAAAGGGGGGGGGGGCGGAGTGCCACCCCTTAGAAAGTACCGCCCCAAGCACATGCTTGGAGGGCTCGTGCCTAGAGCCGGCCCTGCCTCTAGCTTATTGGGAAAACTGAAGTGGGGAATTTGCTGATGGAGAGAGCACCTGTTGGGACCTCAGAAGAGCTGAACGTCCTATAACATTTTCCCAGGGGACTATCATCCTCACGAAATAAACAGCTCAACAAACCTCAAGTTGATCATGTATTAAGTGCCAGAGGCCCTAAAAGCATAAACACGCTATGTACTTCTATCAGAGAGGTTTGTAGTTGGAGTCTAGAGGTGACAGTGAACAGTAAAGGCAGAATGAATGACAGGTGACTGGGGTAACTAATCAATCCCAGTGGCTAATGGCGGGATTTATCCCAGGTTGGAAAATAACTGAAAGTATTAATCATTTTCCAAATAAAATAAAATGTAAAATTATACAAAAGTTCTGAATAGAGATTATGACTCATTAATCTTCTTTAGCTGTCACTTAGCAACAGAATCACAAATTAAGGTCAATTCTTTTTGGTGGGGTGGAAGGTGCTAAAACCCATATTGTTCTTTCAAGTGATTACTGAATGCCCTTTGCTGCTAAGTCTGACTTGAAAAATATTGGAGTGTAAGTGCAAATTCATGATAAAATTCTCTGTACAACGAATACAGTATTACACAGTGCAGCTACTGATATAGAAAGCTTGTGCAAAAATTGATGCCAATTTACACTCTTACAATGCTCTTACTTATAAGAGCTATAATTTCCAATTATGTGCCACACTGTGCTTTTTAGCACAGACCTGACAAGGGGAAGTGCAAAGATGCATTACCCTAGCAGGAGCACTGGAAGGACAAGGCCTCTCTGAGCAACTTGGTTTCAGTAGATAGTGGTAGCATGCCATCCCACAGCCTGTCCTTAGGAGGCTGTACTGTACGCACCCTGCATGGTGCTGACTAGTGTGAAGGGGGTGTACGCAGTCCATGGCCCTGCCTCCTCACCACTACTTTTGGGGTGCCTTGTGCCTGAAAAGAAGTTAGCAAAAAGCAGACCCTGGTTTCAGGAGCGTTCAGGGCCTGCAATGGTAGGCAGCCCGTGCATGGTGAGGAAAGGGGGACTAAAGCTCCTTGTAACTGCCATTTATTCATAACAAATGCACCAGCCACAACCAACCTTATATTCATAAAATCATAGGACTGGAAGGGTCCACGAGAGGTCATCTAGTCCAGTCCCCTGCACTCATGGCAGGACTAAATATTATCTAGACCATCCCTGACAGGTGTTAGTCTAACCTGCTCTTAAAAATCCCCAATGACAAAAATTCCACAACCTCCTTAGGCAATTTATTCCAGTGTTTAACTACCCTGAGAGGAAGTATTTCCTAATGTCCAACTTAAACCACCCAAGTATTGCTTCTTGGCCTATACTCAGATGTTGAGGAGAACAATTTTTCTCCTTCCAACAATGTTTTCATAGAATATCAGGGTTGGAAGGAACCTCAGAAGGTCATGTAGTCCAACTCCCTCCTGCTCAAAGCAGGACCAATCCCCAGATTTTTGTCCCAGATCCCTAAATGGCCCCCTCAAGGATTGAACTCCCAACTCTAGCTTTAGCAGGCCAATGCTCAAACCACTGAGCTATTCCTCCCTCCCCTGTAATTTTATGTACTTGAAAACTGTTATGTCCCCTCTCAGTCTTCTCTTCTCCAGACTAACCAAACCCAATTTTTTCAATCTTCCCTCAGAGGCCATGTTTTCTTTAATCATTTTTGTTCCTCTTCTCTGGATTTTCTCCAATTTGTCCACATCTTTCCTGAAATGTGGCACCCAGAACTGGGCACAATATTCCAGTTGAGGCCTCATCAGTGCAGAGTAGAGCAGAAGAATTACTTCTTGTGTCTTGCTCACAACACTCCTAATACATAACAGAATGTTGTTTGCTTTTTTTGCAACAGTGTTGCACTGTTGACTCATATTTAGCTTGTGATCCACTATGATCCCCAGATCCCTTTCCACAGTACTCCTTCCTAGGCAGTCATTTCCCAAGTGGAGTACATTGCATTTGTCCATATTGAATTTCATCCTATTTACTTCAGACCATTTCTCCAGTTTGTCCAGCTCATTTTGAATTTTAACCCTGTCCTCCAGAGCACTTACAACCCCTCCCAGCTTGGTGTTGTCTGCAAACTGTGTAAGTGTACTCTCTATGCCATTATCTAAATCATTGATGAAGATATTGAACAGAACTGGACCCAGAACCGATCCCTGTGGGACCCCACTCGTTATGCCCTTCCACCTTGACAGTGAACCACTAATAACTACTTTCTGGGAATGCTTTTCCAACCAGTTATATACCCACCTTATAGTAGCTCCATCTAGGTTGTATTTCCCTAGTCTGCTTATGAGAAGGTCATGCGAGACAGTATCAAAAGCCTTACTAAAGTCAGGATATACCACATCAACTGCTTCTCCCCAGTTGTTATTGATCACATTGCCTGCAACTGTGGTCTTTACTCAGGGGCAAAGAGTGTCATCTGAGTGGGCCTCTGTCCTTCAGCCCATGCTGTTGAATGCAAAGTCAGTGACCAATGAAGTGATCACCATGATGTGAATAAGGATGAAGGGCTTTACTTTGCATGCATAACAGAGAACTGACTGGATGATGCTGTAGGTCAATTATTTGCCCAGCTCATACCAGCTGGGGTTCTCTGTTCAGCATGATCTAAGAGAGGGCCAGGGAGGTAGGGTGACTGTGCTGTTTGCAGCTGTCTTAAAAAAAACAAAGTTCAAGTAGGGCTGTTGCTTCAGTGCTGGATCTGAGAATGCATGCCCACATGGCAGGAGAGCTCCAATATTTATTTTGCAATACTACTCAGCCAGCCCAATCAGGAATGGGGCCCTTCTGTGCTAGATGCTGTACAAACACACAAATATATGATATATTCTTCCTGAAAAACTAAAAGCAGGGAAACTCATAATCACTAGCAGCAGTAAGCACACTGTACATGCAAGTGTTTTTATATCTATATCATGTAGAACTATTATGAAAGCACACGGTTCTATAGTTAGGGCTGAATTATGAGTTGAATTATGCCCTTAGAACAGGGTATATATTTTTTGCTGTGATAAACTCTCCAAATCAACCAGCTAATCTAAAGATGGCTTCGAATGAATTTTTTCCACCTAGAAAACACCACACTGAAATATTCAGGAAATCTCCACTCCTATAATCCAGGCACTAGAATCCAGTCTTCCGACCAGTTAGGAAGCTGGTAATGGGTTTATAAGCACGGAAGATTTATTAAAATATAGCTCTTGCTCAGCCAATTAAAGTGGCAATTTGTGATTGCAGTTCTGTGCCCAGCTCTAGGTGGGCAGCACTTTTCACAGAATACATGTTAGTGGAGGATGGGTCTGTATGTGCAAAAAATATAGTTGGCCTCATTTTCACAGGCACAACACTATCCTAGGCCACAATGGCCAGTTAAACTCCTGCTAGCTCTGTTAGTTAGCACACAACTAACTTGCTTTCCCTCATTTGCAGGAAACAATGCGAGTTGCAAAGCCTAGGTGTCCTAAGCAGGCGCCTTGGCCCTTGCATTTTCTACCTGTACGGAAAGAGTTTGGGATTTGCTGCTGAAATGTTTCACTGCTGAGGTTCCCTGGAGTCAATTACTGAGTAAGCCCCTGGCTTTCACCACCTTTGTTTTGGCAAAGCCTGATGGCATTTAAATGGAGGCTTTTGGTTTAGCTGCTCTAAACTAAGAATTGTGGCTGCTCAACCATATACTTTGCAGCTACTTACTTTATTATCTCCTGCTACGTGCTGTCTCTCTGCAGGGTCTGTAGTCTATACCAGTGATCTGTTTCTATACCATACTGAACACTGGGCAGACCCCAAAAACAGAAAGAGAAAAATCCTGAAGCTTTTATTGAATTCTAAATCAAGATACATTCAACCATATGCAGGCCCCTTTGCTTTGCATGCATGAGCAAGGTTTTGATCAAGCTCACATTTATGTGCATGCACAAATACACTTACCTATGTGGGCTCAGGAAATTCAGTTAATGAATTTGGGGCCTGATCCAAAATCCATTGAAGTCCATGGTCAGGCCCTTGTACCTATTGGAAACGGTGTATATGAGACAGAATGTTTAGCACAGCATTTCCTAAAAATCCTTGGCCAGAAGCTGGCATTGGGGCAAATAATAAAAAGAGAAAGACAAAGATGTGTGACCACATTCTTCACATGTGTGTATTTGCATGACCCATAATTACTAAACTGTGTGACAGTAACTGTAGTGACTGGGGCTGGGTGACAGAAAATGGAAAACAGTTAATTCAAACAGTGTACTTGATGACATCTTGCTGTATAGGAGCTGAGACACTGTACTTACTAATGCAGAGGTGAGATAGAATTCCAGAAACCCGTTGCCAGAAGCACTGAGGCAATTAATGAAACAAGACAGACAATGGTCTGTGTTTTATCATCACAGCTCAAAGTGAGCAGTGAGCGAACACATACATAGTATTACGAAATGACTGACATTCATTTATAAATGGCTGACATGATACTCCACTAAAACATCCTCATGGTGTGCAGCTCCTGAGCAAGATGATACCTCAGACATGTGGAAACCATCTCAATCCAGCAGCCTGTTAGGGAGGATGACCATTCAAACAGGTTCTCCACCTAGATAAGAGTGGGGATGGGCCCTACCTCATCTTGCAGGAAGTGATGATCTCCCCACGTATAAGGCCTCATCTTCATGTACCAATCTTGATTCTCTCCCAGAAGATAAGATCCAGTGTAAGCTCACCTGAATGAGTTGAACCCCAAATACCTGAAGTACAGTAATTCCATGATTCTGACAGGCCATGCTATCCCAAGAACACATGCAAGAATGGTCACTGACATGCACAAGGAAGTCACCTAGAATACTGAGGACTCCAGTGCTACTCCCAACAACAATTCGTTGAGACAGGAGTCTAGGAGAGTAGCAGGGGGTCTGTAGACTAATAACTCTGAAATTTCTTTTATTGCCAGGACTCTCAGGCCAGGAAGACACACTGAGATGAATCCAAATAGTAACATATAATATACTGAACCCACTCAAATGAGAGGTGTAAATATCATTTCATAGATTCCTAGATTCTAAGGCCAGAAGGGACCATTCTGATCATCTAGTCTGACCTCTTGTATAGCACGGACATAGAATTTTTTCCAAATAATTCCTTTCGAACTAGAACATATAATCTTTTTTTTAAAAAGTGCAATCTTGATTTAAAAATTACAGTTTTTCAACAGCATGTTTTATGCAAGGTAGAAGAAACTTCCAAGCACATTACGGTACAATGCTGGAACTGAGTACTAGGGACGAAAAAAGTATTTCCACATGTCTATTTGTATTAGGTACCAGAATAAAGTGCCTGTGATCATTTGACTAAGCATTTAACAATCTGAAACAGCAAGATACTGAGCAAAGTACACATCTGTGATAGCTGACACAGGATTCACAGCAAACATATGCACAACCTAAAAAGATCATAATCTGGCCCTACAGACTTGAGTTAATGATAATAGTGGCTAGGGATAGGTATTCAGTGACAACACCACCAGTATAAGTAAAGGTCATATTAGATAATATAATTAGATCAAAATCAAACCAAACAAACATATTTCAATGAAAATATACTAGTTTTTCTGCAGTTTATGAAACATGTTGTTCTTTTTATAAAGCAGTGCCCCACACTGTCTCTTTCAAGTTTCTATCTTGCACCCTCTGAAATCTGTGAGTTCTGTTTTTTTCCTGAAGAAAAACTTTCCATCATGTTGCAGGATTTTATATCACCCACTACCACAGCAAGTAGCACAAAATAATTTTATAACTTAAACCCTCTAGTCATCATGCTAAGAAAAGTTGACCTTTAAAAATACCGATCTTCTTGACAGCACAAGCCGATTCTCAGTAATATGGAGAGGTTAAGAGAGATTTCATCTCTGTCTCTGTGTGATTCAATTAAAGTTGTGTATAAACTGATTGTTGTTTTTTGGCAATCATTTGTCTAGGCTGATGGATTAGTCTCTTGGTTTGAATATGTATTAAAGTAAAAGAACAGAAGTTTTGTTCTAATGGGATTGCAGGAACTGCACAGGCAGCTAACGAAATAGTATCTCAGAAACTATCATGCTCATTTGCCCAGTGACCTCGGAGTTTAAACTCTTCAAAGTGAGAGCTTACTCAGATGAATTGACACCAAGTGCATTCATCAATTACAAAAGCATCACAGCAAAAATTCACTATCTGGATGTTCCTTTTATAGGGTTTGGGTTCCATCCCAGAAACTTATAGACATGAGTAAATAATTTGAATTTGACTTTATGCTTGTTAAAGGGAATACAACTTAAATGTTTTCATTAGTTCTAAATCCTTCTGGTAGCACTTTTAACCTTCTGTCTTTTTCAAGCTCACTTAATACACAAGATAAATATGTATTTATTAACTACATGCAAACCACAAGAAGTATTTCTCTCCCCCTCACTCAATCAAAATATTAACTTAAGAAAAATGTCTGAATGATAATTAAAATTGTAAATATATTTATGCTCATTAACCCAGAGCTAAGTGTCCCATAGCCGATTAGTATTTAACATTTAAAGAGTGCTTTACATATTTAAAGCACTGTGCAAATATTAACCCTCGACACCCCTCAAAGGAAGGAAAATAATATCCCCAGTTATACAGATGTGGTAACTGTGGCACAGACATTAAAAACCAATTCAACACTCACCGAAGTCAATGGAAACACTCTCATTGACTTCACGGGACATTGGATCGGGTTCTCACTGATTTACCAAAGGCCACATAGCAAGTCAGTGTCAAAGTTGTATTTAGAACACAAGAGCTCTTGACACCCAATGTCGATGTTCATTCTCCTTGGGCTGGTCTACACTGTGGGGGGGGGGTCGATGTAAGATACGCAACTTCAGCTACAGGAATAGCGTAGCTGAAGTCAACATATCTTATTTCAACTTACCTCCCATCCTCACGGTGCAGGATTGACGGCCGAGGCTTCCCCGTCGACTCCGCTACCGCCGCTCGCCCTGGTGGAGTTCTGGAATTGACGGGAGTGCGTTCGGGGATCAATATATCGCGTCTAGACAAGACGTGATATATCGATCCCCGACAGATTGATTGCTACCCGCCGTCTGGGCGTACCCCTAGATTTCAAGGGAACTCAACTGTCCATCTCCCCACCCTTCCTTAAAGCTGTAGGCATACTAGTCTGAGAAGTAAACCATAGATTATCCCCCAAATACAGTTCACTGTGATGCTATTCCATAGTAACAAAACAGAATCCATCCATGCCTTTCAGAATAGATAAATGATTAAAATTTGTATAAAGCCTACAAATTCATGAACTCTTTGGGAAACTCATTGTGGAAAGCTATTCAGATTACTACACGACAAATTCTAATGTCTATTTTCCCTCAGATAATAGATGATCAATCATACCAGCAGAAGGTTACAGTTTTGTGGTGGCCAAAGTCAAATGTTAAAATACAGTAATTGTAATGGTCATTCCAATCAACTATTCATGTAAAAGTACTTGGATTCCTAATTAAATACAAAATACATGTAAATACAACAGAAAACAAAGAGGTTACTAGTGAAGGGGGAGGGTGAGAGAGAGAAGGAGAGAGAGGCGTATAGTATAGAGTCTGGAAAACTGCTTTGACGTAAACAAGAGAAATAACAGGACATGTTTGTTCTTGACCTGAACACTGTAATGCTTCCAAATAGGTAGCATGCTTTCATTAAAAATATGTATTAATTTTAACTAGGAGCTGGTGAACTTCAAATAATTTGGCATTCAGCTAAGCCCTAAAGGGTTGGCATATTTGAGGATTATCCACATGTTTCCATAACCACCTCCTTCTGTATCCAACCTAGTCTCTTGCTGAGCCAGCCAGAACCCCCTACCTTTATCTAACTCCTATCAAGTCTCCTGACTCCAAACAGACCTCTTTTGTCTAGTGCTCCAATTCCAACAGGCCCCGAGCCACTTATTTTCTGTTCCCTGATCCTTTCTATACCTTTTATCTTCAGTGGAGGGACAGCCCTTGTCTGGCAATGCCTGCAGTGGGATATGGTCATTCTATTTAAATTTCATATGCTCCAAAGTTCCCCAGGATAGAAGAGCCCCAGAGCTCATTACCTTCCTCCTGATTCCAGAGATGCCCTAGGACTCACAGAATTGAAGATATAATTCAGACCATCTTCAAAAAATCAAAAGGAAAGAGAAGGAGAGATTGGTTTGATATTTAGGCTGAGAGGCAGAATATTTCCATATCTTTGTACCCATCCCTACTGACAGCCCTGCCAAAAGGACA
The DNA here is from genome assembly GCF_002925995.2 of Terrapene triunguis. Lineage (NCBI taxonomy): Eukaryota > Metazoa > Chordata > Testudines > Emydidae > Terrapene > Terrapene triunguis. The sequence continues at coordinate 40,072,961 of NW_020664409.1, forward strand.
ATGGTATTTTGAATGAAAATAAAGTATATAATACTAGATACTGAAATATGCTATTCCTATAGATAATTTTGCAAAGCTGAAATCTTGCGAAGAAGTCAAGAAAGTCTGCTTCTTCCAAATTCAGTGTCCAACCACAGAGACATCGCATGTGAAGCTAAAAGAAATACTTTCTAGAGGTCGCCAATATTATGGCCATGGTGACATTTTGCTGAAAACGGGATCATTTTCTGTTTTATCGATTAACATTCCTACAGAGAGTCTTAAGAGATAATGGCAAAATGCTGCTTGCAGATACACAGGGCAGATCTCTGATTCCCTTCCATGTGCAGAAAGTCCACTGCTGGAGAGGGATTCTCATACGTGAAAGAAAGATTTGCCATGTCAATCCGACAGCAGAATTTTTGATTGTCAGAAGTGAGTAACTCCCACTGGTATACAAGGAAACCGAGCCTGATTCTCAACTGCCTTACACCTTGTGTGGTTGTTTTTATATGTGCAAAGTGGGTGTAGAATGCTGCCATTGCAATTTCTATGGGTTGGGATTGTGTCTGCTTCAATGTCTGTACAGCATTTAGCACCCAGGGACCCTGCTAGGTCTCTGTAATATGTTTTTTAAAATCAACAATAACTTTGTACACGTGTAAATGACTACACAAGGGAGTGGAAAAATTAGACCAGTTGTCCTTTAAAACTTCTCTCTAAGGGCTTGATCATGATCTAATTCAAGTCAATGGCAAAACTCCCAACACCTTAATGATGCAGGATCAAGTCCTGAAAGCTAAATTTACTGCCTCCTCAAAATTCATGCCTCCTTTTTAGATAGATTTTGAAAATGAGGCAAGAACTATAAGACTCACATTTCCAGTTAAGATAGAAACCACTCTGCCATGCCAAGACAAAAAGCAAGTAGTGACAGGTGCACAGATAAAACAAAAATCATTTGTTATTAGCACTGTCATTTGCCATTTCTTGTGTGAGTTCAGTTCACAAAGATATGCCATTAAATAACTAGGGGTGAAATCCTGGTCCCATTAAAGTCAACGGGAACTTGGCCATTGCCTTCAATGGGACCAGGATTTCACCATAGTATTTTTTGTGTATTGTGCAGCGTTTTATCATATTCCACCTATACCGTGTCATGAAAGGCAATATCACTCTGATTGGACAGCTGGTCCTCAAAAACATTACACGTAAAAGGAAACCTGCATGGGAGTAGACAAGGAATAAGACTGACTATATGAGGAATTCTCCCAATAAGTCAGCAAGGGTAGTAGGGCCTGCTATAACCAGTTACATAGCCAGAGAAAAACAAATTACTTGCATTATTTTACAGAGGGTATTCTAACAGCCTAATCTCCCCAGGCAAGGTTCATGTTTGTGTGGGTTACTTATTCTCTTAGCTCCAATCATCCTGCAGTCCTTCCACATGCAAAAGTCCCATTGACTTCAGTGGCAGTTCCATGTATGGAATGACTGCAGGATTGGATTGTTTACTAAGTAAATAATCAGAATCAGCAGGTTTGAAGTCATATGGGCATCAGATAAGCAGCCTGTTTTGTGGTAGGCTTGGGTATAAAATCCCAAATCCCATCAGCTTCTAGCTGCTGGCACAGAGGCTCACTAACAGCAAACAGAATGGCCTTTCATTCTGTGCTTCTCGGTCTCTTAGCTGGACTGGTATTTCTTTCTGAAGCTGCACCACTGGTAAGTATTTTGGCATTGAAGGGGGAATTAAAATGATTGCAAATAGCATAAACTCTCTGAATACAGGCACACACATCTATTTTATATTGTATGCATTACTAGCCTAAAACCAATTCCTGCAGCCATTGCTATGCTACAATGGTCTGGTACTGCCATTTTTCTCACGCATTTCCTTGAAAATTTACAGTAATAGTTAAAATAAAGTCAATTTTGGGATTCAGCTATCTATTATTTCAAAGGTCTTGGGGCTCATTTGCTTCAGTGAGGTCTTGTGGTTAAAGTAAGGGGCTGGGATCTAGAAGATTTGGGCTCTATTCCTGGTTCTGACAGTGATGTTAGGCAAGTCCCTTTGATTCTCTGTGATTCAATTCCTATATCTGTAAAATGGGGATAATTTTACCTTCCTCACAAGGGTGTCCTGAGGCTTAATTGTTTACTCCTTATAAAACACTGCAAGATCCTCAGATGGGAGATGCTATTGAAGCATTACTAAGAATTAAACACAGTATAGCAAAGTTGAAGAAGCCAATTTCCTCCCAGCCTAAGAGATATTTCTAAGGCAATGATGCTGTTTATCAGAAGCAGAGGCTGTGGTGATTGGCAAGAACAGATACTCATTCATTATTTTCTTGTCCTTTTTCTGACCTCATTTAAAGATACATCCTTAATTAGCATGTTGTTTTCCAGAGCTATTTATTGCCTTAAACTATATCTACATATTTATTATGCAAGCTTTCCCTGAAGTAGTACAATGTATCCAATCTAAGATTATTCTGGCATGAGAAACATCTATTTGTGAACTATATTGTGTTTAAAATACTACTTTGCTTGGAATGTGCCCTCATGTGGTCTTTAAACGCGGCAAGTGTGGCTTTTCCGCTCTTTGGAAGAAGATTTCTAATAGGCATGTTGAACATGCCCTATATAATTTGCTACACTACAAAAACCTCTTTTACTTTCTCAAGGTTTCCCATGGGTCTGTTGATTCCAAGTGCCCTCTTATGGTGAAAGTTCTGGATGCAGTTAGAGGAAGTCCAGCTGCCAATGTAGCAGTTAAAGTGTTTAAAAAGGCTGCAGGTGGAAACTGGCAGGACTTCGCTACCGGGTAAGTTCTGTTGTGCTATGAAACTTTCAAGATGTCTTGAAGAACAAAATGAGATATAAAGGAGATCCTGACTGGAAGATCAACTTATTTTGTAGCTTGTCCCTCTTACTTTGTAAAAAAGCATATGGGGCCTGATCCGAAGTCCATTGAGTTCATGGGATTAGGCCCATGGTGAGAATATATACTAGTAGGGAGAATTACTTCAAGTTGTTCATTTTACCTTAGTGAGGGAATATTTTAAATTTTTCTCCTAGTTTTCAAAAGGTGCTGTTGTACCTATGTTTAAAAAACCCAACAACCTGTGCACCTGACCTTCTATATAATTCAGGGTAACCATCTTGATATACAGTAGGTCCAGAGCTTTATTTGTAGAGGAGGAATCCAAACTCCTAGAGGCTCTAAACTTTGTTAGAAAGCCCTAAACATGCACACAAGAAAAGCCCTTTCCTACTGCTTTCACTTACACAAGTGTAAGTCAGGAGAAACTCCTTGGACAATGTTACACTGGGGTAACCAAGAGCAGAAGAGGGTCCACAACGTTTGTTTGTGTGTTTTTATTTATGGCACTTATATTGCACATATTACTGTAGTATCTGAGCAGCTCACAACCTTTAATGTATTTATCCTCAAAACACCCCTGTGAGGTTGGGAAGTACTATTATTCCAATTTTACAGCTAGTGAACTGAGCCACAGAGAGATTAAGTGACTAGCCCAAGGGCACACCAGAAGCCAGGTCTCCCAAGTGAGCACCCTAGCCAATAGATCTTCCTTAATATCTTTTGCTAAAGATTTTGAGACACTATTTACTTCTATCTGCAGCACTGAGACCTTTGTTTGCCTCTGTCTCTAGGTATTTCACAAACAAGCCCCATATGTACTATACAACATAGCTGAACAGATCTGCAGAAACTTCCTAGAGCTAATCTAGGAACAAGCAGCATTCAGAATGGATTTAAAGAGCGAAATCCTGTATAAAACTTAATATTTTTGCCAAGCTTCTGATGCAGGATGATGGGATAAGTCTATTGATCTGTAAAAACCACAGTATGCTTTTCTGCCATCATTAGGGAAACTATATTCTTTTAAAACTATGTGAGAGTAGTTTTTTAAAGCATACATAACATGATTATATGCAATCTGCAGAGGACCGAGATAAATACTATCATCCCTTAGCTGTGTGATATAACAGTTTAGACTGTAACATTGTTCTTAATTGTCATTTGGGGATATAGCCTGCAGCTTTTATGAGCCAGTAGCTTCCACTGAAGTCAGTGGAAACTACAGGTGTTCAGTACCACTGAAAATCGAGTCACTCTTTTTTAGGCATCTAAATATGAATTTAGGAGACTAACTTTAGACACACAAATTTGGAAATTTTTGCCTGGGAGAGTAGTAGGAAGAATTATAGTCTAGTGTTTTTGTAGAAAGTCCACTAAACTGTATTCCTTCCTCTATTCCATGACCTGAATGGCATGGTGTTAATTCTTCTCTGGATATTTGGCTAACGCCGTGCTACTTTCAAACACGCTACTTGTTTGATCAGCTGACAAATTTTGAGACATTTTATAACCACTGGGCTTGCAGTACTGTTAGGTTATTTTCTATTTTAAACAGATCTATGTTTACAAGACCTAACCTGAGCCACAAGACCTGGTTAATAGTGGTTCTAGACCAGGGGTGGCCAAACTTACTGGGCCTCTGAGCCACATACAACAATCTTCAGAAGTTCAAGAGCTGGGGCACACCTGCCAGGAGCTGGGGCTTCAGCCCCCCAGGAGGTGCCTGGCAGGGCTCGATGCTTCAGCCCCACTCCTGCTGAAGCCCCGAGCCCTGACAGGTGCACTCCACAGGGCTGAAGCCCCAAGACCCTCCTCCATGCTGGGCAGAAACCCATACCCCACCACCCCACTGCAAGGCAGACATCCTGAGGGCCCCCCCCTCCCCGGCTGGTAGGTGGAGAATGGGAGTGGGCTGGGGGTGGGGTTCCATGAGCCACACTTTAATGGTAAAAGAGCCACATGTGGCTTGCGAGTCATAGTTTGGCCACCCCTGTTCTAGACCTGAAGTATAAAACCCAATTAAAAGCAAGTGTGCCAAAGTTGCAAATATTTTGCATAATTCAGAAAGTAAAATAATAATTTGACCAACGCCAAGAAGTGGAGAATTTGAAACCTGGTGTTACTCAACATTGTTAGGATGACCCCTGCACTGCTATTACATTGATTCAGAACGGGTTTTGTTGTTGGTTTTTTAATTGTTGTCCCAGGGATACAGGACTTTAGCAGACCGTAACAACAAAACTACTAATAGGTTTTCCATCATATTTATTTTGATAGAGCCTCTGACAGTGAGAGACTCACAGGAATGGATGTTTTCTGTATTAGTGGCCCATTTACTCCAGCTTTCACTGGGACAAACTTTCATCTTGTTTGCCTACTGAGTAACTTAAAATCAAACTAATGCCTGTGTCCTTGTTCCTCTGCTTTAGTGTAAATGAACGAAATGTAACTCTGGCAGTTCAGTTTAGGATACCATTACAGTGAGATGACAAGGAAATTGGTGGCTAGAGAACTTGTTAAACAGCAGCAGTCACAAGCAAAAGATGCATTTCTCCTGTACTTTGTGTTAAGGATGCGTAGCTGTCTGACTGCCTCTGCTTGTGATTTAGTGAACGCACCAATAAATGTGCTTGCCCAAAACTGCTGTCAGTCAAGAAACAACAGAGAGTCCTGTGGCACCTTAAAGACTAACAGATGTATTGGAGCATAAGCTTTCGTGGGTGAATACCCACTTC
>NW_020664409.1:40083564-40087579 GCF_002925995.2 Terrapene triunguis
AATTTGGATTAACAGTATTTAAAAGGCAGGAGGAGAGTTAGAATACAACAAGTGACTTCATTAAGAAGCTTACTTCAAACTGAGTTTAACTGAAAATATGCAAGGAAAGCTAATTCCAGCTGAGTTCTCAGGAAGAAGTATGGTCTAGTTGTTCAGGGGATTGGGAGTCAGGTAACTATTTAACTCTTCACTTGACTGTCTTTGACCTAGTCACTTGTACTCTCTGTGCCCACATACTTTTGCAAATACAGCCCCTATCATATATTTTAGCAATTCCCTTTGCCAAAATTAGTTCTTTTGTGGGTTAGGGTTTGAATTTTGAAAATAAGCTACTGCGTATGCATTTGAATTAGTTTATGTCACAAATTTTACTCTAAAGCACTATTTCATTCTGTTGAATAAGGTCCAAATGAATAGGATGCCTGTAAACATTTGAGGGCATAGTTTAATTTCAATACAGCATATGTCCCATGAAGAGGATAAATGACATTGATTTCAAGGGTACTTTACACTGAGCAAATGACATAAACCCCAAGACAGCCCGGGTGTAGGTAATAAAAAGACTTCGGTCACCATACACAGCTTTATAATGGAAATGTCCGAGATAATGTAATTGGAACAGGTGTTTGAGCTCTACTAGCTACTACTTTACCTTCATCCATAAAAGAGAGTAACACCCTTGAAACAGCTCCCTGCATTCCTTATGTGCAAAGTGAAAATGCCTTCTTTTCTCTCTCCTTCCTTCCATCCCCAATACATATGATTAAAACATTTTTCTAAAGAAATTCAGACACATCTGTTCTTCATTCATGAGATTTCTGGAACATGGGGAACAAGAAGTTACAAATTACTCTGAAGGTATCTTAATCTTCAGAAACTCAGTGTGAATATACAATTAAGACAAAAAAGGGTTTAATATTCAGTTATGCTTAATCAGGTAACCAAACTGGAGATCCAGCCCCTCTGTTTCTGCACCATCAAGCATGCAAGTGAATAATATGTCCCAAGGAAAATGGTGGACATATCATTTGAGATATTCAAACTAAATGCAAAACCTATTAATAGTTTTTTCTCTGTTAGGCAGAACCTGTTAAACTAAGAGTATAAGTCAGTTTCACACTCACAGAGGTTTTGTTTACAATCTGTTGATTGAGGCCTTGAGGAACTATACCACTACAATGATTAATAATAATAAATGCTGCTATGTCAGGGAACCTGGTTACAGCTCAGCAGTCTCCTAACCTGGTTACAAAATTGTTCCGGTTTGTTGCACAGACTGGTCTAGCTCTAGTCTGGTAATGAAATATGGTTATGGTCCAGACTACAAGGAACATTGGAACCATGCTTGTAACCAGACCAGGGGAAAACCAGGTTGTAACCAGGCTTCCTCTTTGATTATATTTATGTTATAAACATTGGGCTCATGGGGTGTGATTGCAACTCATGTGGTCATACTCTTAGATAAACAATTGCTGTTTTTCACTGGCGCAACAGAGATTTTTTTTTTTTTAATTCAACCCTTAATTTGAAAGTGGTGTCTCCATGGCTGAAGAAGGCCCTCATGCTATGTTTTTGCCTCTTCATCAGATGGAGAGCCAAGAGTGGATGGAGAAGCTCCTTATAAACACAATCTATACTCAGATATTTACAACTCTCCTTTCGCAGGGCCTAAATTAGGGCAAACTTCTGCATCATTGAAGTCCCCTAGGAGTTTTGATATTGACTCTTATGAGCACAACATCAAGCCCCTAAGGATTTTTTCCTGGAACTACTAACATACACTTGGCTATAGGACTGGGAGCAGCTTGCTTGATGCAAAATTCCCTGAAGCGCTAGACTGGTGGAAATGCCACTAGATGTATACTCAAGGTGGGATTTTCAAAAGAACTCAGCATTGGTCTAATTCTGAAGTTGAAGTTGAGAGCTTTTGAAAATCCCACCCTCACAAAACTACATTATTTGTAAGTAAACACTATGCTCAGCTGCTTTTCCCAAAGATTGTAACAATCACAATTTTAACGATTTAAGTAAGTCATTAGCAACCAAACCAGTAGAGCAAAAGGCACTGAAGTTTGAAATACCTATGATTTCATCTAGCTTATTGCTTGTCAGTGCTGGCTTGTTCACTATTTTCTATTTTTATGGATATTATAGACAATTTATTGGCAATAAGTTAATTTTGCTTTTGATTTCATGATTGTCATGTGTCATTAACTCTTTGGTATCTGCAACACACACTTGAACCATAGTATCCAAACTCATATAACATACTTCAGAAAGTTACTGTTGCCTTGCCTTCTCTTTCCCTCTGATTAGCTGTATTAGCCTCTTGTACTGTAGCCTCTTTCTATTGCTACTACACCAATGATCTTTGTATCCAACAGGGGGAGAATAGCTCAGTGGTTTGAGCATTGGCCTGCTAAACCCAGGCTTGTGAGTTCAATCCTAGAGGGGGCCATTTAGGGATCTGGGGCAAAAATCTGTCTGGGGATTGGTCCTGCTTTGAGCAGTGGGTTGGACTAGATGACCTCCTGAGGTCCCTTCCAACCCTGGTATTCTATGCCCCTGGAATGTTTTAGTCCCAAATCCAGCTTCTGCTGGATCAGGCCTAAACTAGAAATGGGGTCACATTGCAAAGTCTAAATCTGGATTCCATCTTCTCTTTAGTTCTGGGTTGTTCACATCTGACATATTGATTCTGTATATTATAAAAATACAGTCTAACTGCAAAATTCAATTTGGACCCAAACTTTTCAGTGGTTGTTCTGATGAGAGATTTTGGTTTATGCTCAATTGTTAGCTTTAACTGAAACATGGCTAGAATACGTAGGCTAACAGGATTAAATAATTTGCACGCTTAAAACTCATAGTTGCCTACAACAAACTTCTTCAGAATCTGATCCTCTTCCTTTTGCAAGTGCAAATACCAATGAGCATTCACCAATTATTCTATTTTTTTTTTTTTGGTTCACTTAATTTTAACCAACAAGGTGCAATTTATAAAAAATTAATAAATGAAATAAATTAACCTTTTTTGAGTCAGTTTACTCTAGATACAGTTTATTCCCACTGGACCAAATTGTGCCCCCCAAAGGGAGTTTTTACATCAACTTCAAAGGATCTAGACTTTCCTCCAAGGTATATAATCCCTTTACTTTGTAATTAGAGTAAATCCTCCGTCGTTGAGATTATTTTGCATCATTGCAATTCATTTTGGTACAAAAACCACACAAGTAAAATGAAGGGGGTGTGTGGAAAGAAGAAGAAAGAGGAAACAATACAACTGATTTCTTTTCTGATCATCATTAGCTCCTTCATTGTCTATCCCTCTCTTCCACTTCCCACTCTATGTTATCTGCCTAGATAGCCATTCTCACTGGTGGCAATAAAACTGGTGAGTCCTATTAGCTTTTCAGACTTCAGGCCAATTCTTTCTTCAAACAACATCAGGCAATTGTACAAGATTGTGAAGTTATTTCATTCATAAATATTTCAAGAGGAAAAGCCAAAAAAAATGTAGAAAATAGAAGTTTTGGAAATAAAAACAGAGAAGAGGAGCAGGAGCTAGAAACCAGCTATGTTACCATTTGAACAACCATTTTAGTTCAACAAGATCTAGTTGCTTATACTGGCTAGATCACATCACAACTACCCATTTTTTTCCACTTTTCTGTTTTAGCCACCTGTGGTATTTTATCATAAACCTAGCTGGTGAGCTCTTTGGACCAGGGATTCTCTTCATTACTCATTTATACAGCAGCTAGCATAATGGGTCCCTGATCCTCAGTTCGACCCGTACAAACTGTAATTCAATAACAATACTAAAATAGAGATTTTATTATCATGAGACCATAAGAAAATACCTTCAGGGTCATGTAAAAAGGCTTCAGTAGCAGGGCCGGCTCTGGCTTTTTGGCCACCCCAAGCAAAAAAAACAAAACAAAAACAAAAAAAACCCTGTGGCACGGCCGGAGCGCGGGTGCAGGGGGACTGGCTGGGGGGGGGGGGGGGGGGG
>NW_020664409.1:40087679-40117469 GCF_002925995.2 Terrapene triunguis
GCAGGGAGACCAGCTGGGGGGGGAGGGGAGGGAGTGGGCGGGAGAGAGAGAGAAGGGGGCGGCCAGGGCTACAGCAGGGGAGCTGCCACGTGGCCCCTCCCACTGCGCCGCCTCCTGCCGCGAGGGCTCCGCTCCGGTCTGCGGGGAGGGAAGGAAGAGGACTGCCCTGCAGGGGGCTCCGGCCCCCTACAGGGCGGCCAGAGAGGAACAACAACAACAACAAAAAAGCGGCCGTGCCGCCCTAGGATTGGGCAGAATGCCGCCTTGAACAATCTGCCGCCCCAAGCACCAGCTTGCTCAGCTGGTGCCTGGAGCCGGCCCTGTTCAGTAGGCACATTTAAAATGTTTAGCCTCGTATGCTTATAACAATTAGTCAAAAGATCTTTTCCTCAAAAAAGTCTTCCTCCTTCCCTAATTTTATCATGGCAACCAGCATGTCTCCTATCATCATGACAATCCTTTTTCTAGGCCTCTAATTTTCAGTTCCAGGGCACACTTAATGCAAGTTAAACACCAGATTAAAATAGGCTTTAGCCGTAATGCATGCCGTAACAGCAGCAATGATAAAGTTTTCTGTAGCCCGGGCTTGATTTGTGACGTAGCTGGCTGAGCTGGTAGCAAGAATAGGCTCTGTGATGCTGGGAAGTATACGCTGCACAGAAGATAGGGAATTATTTCAGATAAATAGAACCATTCAGTGGGGTCCGAAGAACATGGCTTCACATCTGTGCTACTTAACATTCCACACTGTCTACTGCCATTATATACCTGATTGTCAAGGTAAAGTGTTTACGTGGATATTTATTATTACAGGAAAACCACAGAATTTGGGGAGATCCATGAGCTCACAACGGATGAACAATTTGTAGAAGGGGTATACAGGATTGAGTTTGACACCAGCTCTTACTGGAAGGGACTTGGCCTTTCTCCATTCCATGAATATGCTGATGTGAGTATTCCTAAATATGACTTATGTCTAACATATTGAGCAGAGCATCTGCTTAACAAAAAAAGGTACATATTCCCGTAATGCACAAAGAGTAGCATTATGCATTGCAGCGTTTCACCATATCATACAGCATCATCTGGACAAAAACTGCAATACATACAAAGAGTTCCTTTGTAAGTTAATGGGCCAAATTCTCTGCTAGCGTAAATGGGCAAAACTCCACTGAAGTCAATGGAGCTCTTCCCATTCACCCCAATAGAGAATGTGACCCAAATTGGTGCATTATTCAAAAACATTAAAGATTTAAAATGTTCTGCAATATGGAAATGCAAAATGGAAATCTTTGCTGGGATGGATGCAAGGCTTTGGAGCCCCATAATGAATGGCATCACCATAACAAATTGGAAAAGGTCTCTATTTACACCAGAGGCATTTTCTTGGTTTGAATAGCAACTCCAGTTTCAGGCATCTGGAAATCACTGAAATCTCTTCAATTTGATATGTAGCCACAGAAACTCAGACATATTATCCAATATTTTTTGCCTGTGCGTCATTTGTTTGTAAAGTTCAAAGTGCATTTTTCCCCAGATCACTTCTAAAGTATGTGACAGAGAAAACTGCAGCAAACAACATCTAGGAATAGACTATAAGGGAAAGGAAAAAATAGACAAGGCTTTTTGATGCTTTTCTATCCAAATTTCCAGAAGAACTGAAGTGTAATTGTGCCTTATGTTTTCCTTGGCTGACTGCCCAGCACTTCTATTTTTTTTTTATATTCTAGAATGTTTATATAGTGCTTCCAGGAAAAAACAACCTTATTTGCAGCTTGCCATTGAGTTCTCTTCAAATTTCCTAAAAGACTGACTCAGCTATTCTGAGAACATCTACAATACAGCGTAGATTACATTTTAAATCACAAGCTTGTTTTATGTTACTAAGGCCTGAGCCTGCAAGGTACCGAGTACGCTTCCATTGTCTTCTGAGAGCACCACACAGGATAGAGGGGTAAGGGCCTAATCCAAAGCCCAGTGAAGTCAATGAGACTCTTTCCACTGACTTCAATGAGCTTTGGATTTAGGCCCTGAACCCTCTAATAGATACTTAGATTGATCAAGGCATTAATCTGGTAGAATATCTTGCATCTACTTTATTAGGTTTGCATAGTTAATAAAAGATAAAACCTATAACTGAAAGAAATCAGCCAAATACTACTCCAGGGAAGACTGTATACTAAATCTAACACTGAGCTAATTTTAGAGCATATATGTTGTGCTTCAAGCTTACAAGTATTTTCTTTTCCAGGTGGTTTTTACTGCTAATGATTCTGGTCATCGTCATTACACCATCGCTGCTCTCCTCAGTCCCTTCTCTTATTCAACTACTGCTGTAGTCAGTAACCCACAGGAATAAGTATACACCGAAATCATCCCCAAATATCCTCCATTGATAGAATTACCATAATTTTAGGAGGAGGTTATTTCCTATAACTAATGGCATGCCTTTTTGCTACAGTAGTCTATCATTTTGTAACCTGGCTAAAAACTCAGGCAATAAATGTTTAAAGAAGAAACAGTTGTGATTTTCTCAGTGATGTTTTACTTTGTTCAGAAGGGACACATTTATGTTGAAATGCAAAAGAAATGTTGTGTAAAAAAAAAAACAACACTGACTGGCCACTCAGAACACATCACCCTTGACTTGGTACAGTAATCTATAACTGGGCCCCTCCCTACACTGTTAGAAAACAGATCAATTCATGGTCTTATTCCGTGGTATCTTGTGTTTGAAAGAAGTTAACTTTTGCATGGTATGCAGTGAACATCAAGAGCTATATTTGCCTGTCAGCATACATGCTTAAATCCCAGAGATAGCTGAACTAATTCTAATGAAATAACAGTCATATTTATTTATTATTTGTATCATGGCAATGACACAGGACCAACTGACAATGGAGCCCCATTGTGCTAGGTATTATACAAACACAGAACTAAAGAGTTTATAATCTCAACAGAAAAGACAGATGACAGGTAAGGGAAAGGGGATATAGCATTCAAGCAAATTGAACAGAAAGATGTTTTTATAAGAACATAAGAATGGTCATACTGGGTCAGATCAAAGGTCTATCTAGCTGAGTATCCTGTTTTCTGGCAGTGGCCAATGCCAGATGCTCCAGAGGAAATGAAAAGAACAGGTAATCATCAAGTGATTCATCCTCTGTCACCCATTCCCAGCTTCTGGTAATCAGAGCCTAGGGACACCATCCCTGCCCATTTTGGTTATTAGCCATTGATGGACCTATCCTCCATGAATTCATCTAGTTCTTTTTTGAACTCTGTTATAGTCTTGGCCTTCACAACATCCTCCGGCAAGGAGTTCCACAGATTGGTTGTGCGTTGTGTGAAAAAACACTTCCTTTTGTTTGTTTTAAACCTGCTGCCTATTAATTTCATTTAGTGACCCCTAGTTCTTGAGTTATGAAGAGTAAATAACACTTCCTTATTGACTTTCTCCACACCAGTCATGATTTTATAGACCTCTATCATATCCCACCTTAGTCATCTCTTTTCCAAGCTGAAAAGTCCCAGTCTTATTAATCTCTCCTCATACGGAAGCCGTTCCATACCCCTAATAATTTTGATTGCACTTTTCTGAACCTTTTCTAATTCCAATATATCTTTTTTGAGATGGAGCAACCACATCTGCATGCAGTATTCAGGATGTGGACATACCATGGATTTATATAGAGGCAATATGATATTTTCTGTCTTATTATCTTTCCCTTCCTTAATGATTCCCAGCATTCTGTTCACTTTTTTCACTGCCGCTGCACATTGAGTGGATGTTTTCAGAGAACTATGCACAATGACTCCAAGATCTCTTTCTTGAGTGGTAACGGCTAATTTAGACCCCATCATTTTATATGTATAGTTGGGATTGTTTTCCAAGGTGCATTACTTTGCATTTATCAACATTGTATTGCATCTGCCATTTTGTTGCCCAGTCAACCAGTTTAGTGAGATCCCTTTGTAACTCAGTAAAATCCCAAGCAGAATGCACAATCTTGAGTAGTTTTGTATCAGCTGCAAATTTTGCCACCTCACTGTTTACCCCTTTTTCCAGATCATTTATGAATATATTGAATAGGACTCCTCCCATTACCGACCCCTGGGGGACACCACTATTTACTTCTCTCCATTCTGAAAACTGACCATTTATTCCTACCCTTTGTTTCCTATCTTTTAACCAGTTACCAATCCATGAAAGGACCTTCCCTCTTATCCCATGACAGCTTACTTTGCTTAAGAACCTTTGATGAGGGACCTTGTTAAAGGCTTTCTGAAAAGCTAAGTACACTATATCCACTGGATCCCCCTGGTCCACATGCTTGTTGACCCTCTCAAAGAATTCTTGTAGATTGGTGAGATATGATTTCCCTTTACAAAAACCATGTTGACTCTACCCCAACAAATTATGTTCATCTACATGTCTGACAATTTTGTTCTTTACTACAGTTTCAACCAGCTTGCCCGGTACTGAGATCAGGCTTACTGGCCTGTAATTGCCGGGATCACCTCTGGAGTCCTTTTAAAAAATTGGCGTGACATTAACTATCCTCCAGTAATTTGGTACAGAAAGTGATTTAAATGATAGGTTACAAACTACAGTTAGTAGTACTGCAATTTCACATTTGAGTTCCTTCAGAACACTCGGGTGAATACCATCTGGTCCTGGTAACTTATTACTGTTTAGTTTATCAATTTGTTCCAAAACCTCCTCTAATTTGGGACAGTTCCTTGGATTTGTCACCTAAAAAGAATGGCTCAGGTTTGGGAATCTCCCTCTCATCCTAGCTGTGAAGACCAATGCAAAGAATTCATTTAGTTTTTACACAATGGCCTTATCATCCTTGACTGCTCCTTTAGCATCTCGATTGACCAGTGGCCCCACTGGTTGTTTAGCAGGCTTCCTGCTTCTGATGTACTTAAAAAATATTTGCTATTATGTTTTGAGTTTTTGGCTAGCTGTTCTGCAAATTCTTTTTTGGCCTTATTATATTTTATATCTTTACACTTCATTTGCCAGAGTTTATGCTCTTTTCTATTTTCCTCACTAGGATTTAACTTCCACTTTTTAAAGGATGCCTTTTCGTCTCTCGCTGCTTCTTTTACTTTGTTATAAAGTTCATTATCATGAACTTTTGTTCAAAATGCTAAATGCATACAAACATTTGACAGAATTCAGTTAACATATGCCGTTTGTAAATCTTCTCAAACATCTCTGCACTTGCCAAGTTCAGCTGGAAGTAGATATAATGAAAGAAGGGTTGTCCCTATTTGAAACAAGAAAGTACCCCAGGTGGCCCCTTTTGATGGCACTGTGAACTTATACCCAAACTTGATCGTTTGAAGATTTCTAGCTAGAGTTCTATGGAACTTTGTTAGTTCAATCCAGACCTCATATGGAAAAAGACTCTGCAGGATTTCACCATCAGTCAACATCAAATGGACACAAAAACGCTCTATAGATCAAATACTATCTGTTCACCTGAGCTTAAAGGGGAAGTGCTAAGACAGAGGCATGACTTTTTAACAAAGTTATCTGCATAACAACTCATAAGAAATCTTCTAAAGTCAGCATGGGTTAAAATGCAGACTGATTGTGTGTGATTCAGTTGAAGTCATGGAGAAATTGATTTTTTGGAGGGGAAGGAGGGCAATCATTTGTCTAGACTGGTGGATTAGTCTGTTGGACTGAATATGTTTTGTTCTAGTGGGATTGCAGTGACTCTATGGGCAGCTAATGAAATAGTACCTCAAAAATAAATCAATACTCATTTGTTAGTGACCTTATAGTTTAAATTCTTTAAATCGAGAGCTTGTTCAGAAGAATGGATACCAAGTGAATTAATAAATTACATAAGTACTGCAGCAACAATTAACTGTTTGGATTTCCCTGATTTCTGGACTCTGGCCTTGTTACACAACTCTTATAAACATAAGTCAAATATTTTCATTTGGCACTGTTTCAATGGAATGTGTTTCAAAGGTATCCAGTTTTTGTAAATCTTATTCGCACTGAAGCTCGAAAAACAGTATGTTTGCACTTGCTATAGCTACATACAATAACTACATATTTATTTGACAATAATAACTGCATACAGACAACAAAATGTGCTTACCTAATCACATTCAGTTATCCACCCAACTCTAGGTTTAACAATTGACGACTGAATACATGTGTTAAAAACAAAGACCACAAAAACCAAGTCCTTATTTCAGGGCACTGTATGAAGCAAAGCTTTTTTTTAAAAAAAAAATTCTCCATCCAGGACTCTCAAACTCATCACATGTTCTTGTCCTGACCCCAGTCCCACAATCCTTTGTGGCCACATCCCACAATCTGTTGGGGTTAAAGCAAGAAACCACGGCTGTTGTGATGGTGGGAACTGATAAGGTGTAGGATGATGCCGGGGAGAGAGTGTTTAGGAGACTTCTGGAGGGGTTAGATTCTCCTCAGGGGGCGCTGTTGGCTATTTTCCCACCCAGTGTGGGTGCTAGATGGCCTGGGTGGTTGATGTTTACTGATGGCATGGTTGGGAGATTAGGTGGTGCTGGGGGAGTAGATAGAGCTTACATAAAGACTCCTATGAAGAGATGTCAATGACTGTATTAAAAAAATAATCCAGCTGATCACAAGCGTACAGTGACAATTAAGGTTACAAGATACAGCACCAAATTAAAAGAAATAACTTCCAATTTTATGGGGCAGCTTTCCATGGGCAATTAATTTTGGCCATAAATTTACTGCAGGAATAAATGACAGTATTTAGATCAGAATTTGACTGTACCCTGAAAACAGGCAGTTAGATGTCCAAAAGCCATTTACACCCATGGGGCATGGATGGGAGATAGGTATGTGGAAGCATCACAGAAGGTGGTCAGACACAGCTGCAGAAGTCTGCAGAGACAGTCTAAGAGGATGGAGTGGTCCACACTGATTTCAGTACTGCTTTCAACAAAGAACGAGAAGGGTGACAGTTTTCATCAGATAAACTGAGAGGTTGCTGATTCTATGGATGAGAATATTTTCCATGCTATGACAAGAATGAAATCCATACTAAAAATTAAAAGTATATCATTGTGCAAGAGAGAAGGAAAATCTACTTTCTCACACACTGTCAAGACCACATACAGTACAGCACATCTTCAAACACAACGTAAAACAGAACAGGAAACATGGAGGGAATAGGCCATTTACAATAAAGTAATTGTAATCAGAGGATCAGCGACACAAAAAAGTGATCCAAGTTATTTTACAGAAGATAATGCAGCAGACTAATCTCCACAGGCAAGGTTCATGTTTGTGTGGGTTACTTATTCTCTTACTATTTACTAAGTAAACAATCAGAATCAGCAGCTTTGAAGTCATACAGCATTTGATAAGCAGCCTAATTTGAAGGGATTGGGTATAAAATCCCAAATCCCATCAGTTTCTAGTTGCTGACACTGAGACTCTCAAACTGCAAGCAGAATGGCCTTTCGTTCTTTGCTCCTTGTTTTCTTAGCTGGACTGGTGTTTTTCTCTGAAGCTGCGCCATTGGTAAGTGTTTCGGTATTGAGGTGGCCTTTCACATGTGATCGACGTAACCTACCTCATCTTTCTTTTTTAAAATGATGAGAATTGGAATAAGTGAAAGACAAATCAGTCTATTTTATTACATTTATTTTAATTGTATATTGTGTGTTGGCCCTGCACTCTCCTACCTCTCTTCTTATTTCTACAAAAAAAGTGCTTCCCCCATTTGCTGTAGTTATTTATGTTGATGAAAGCAGTAGATAGGCTGTAATAGGAGGTAACACCTGCTATCAGGACAATTTCAACAGCCATTAAAAAGGACCTTCCCTACCAAATATGTTTCAGCTTTGGGAGACTGTGGAGAAGCAACTCCTTCCCTCACAAGACATCAAAGCCATCATCAGCTGAACAACATCTCAATGGGCAGTAGTGTTTGGGTGGATATATGACATGAGAATTCATCTCCCAGCAGGCCTGCCAACTGCTGCCTACTGACTCACCTGCTAATTCCTTCTGTAATGGCTCTTGCTGCAACCTCAGCAGAGAAGGGAAATGAAGTGGTGCCTGGTCTCTTCTCTATCCACTCTTCCTTTATTGCTCTAGATCTCCCCATCACCATTCTGTAGTTGGAATGGATTGCCACATCCACTGCTCTGAAAGAGGCCTGGGACCAAGTCTAAAGCCCCCTTTCCCCTCCTCTCACTTCTGGTGGCACTCATGTGGCTCTGAAAAATGTGGGAGATCCACACACTGTGTAGCCTGTTGATCTCCCCGCAGCAGCATTGCCCTTGTACTCCCACTCTGCTCCACAGGGCCACTTCTGATGTTTGGAGAAGCTAGTCCATATGATTTTGGTGTGGAGAAAAACAGGTTTTGCTTATCCTGCCCTCCACACCCTGACAAAGCTTCTGAGATGATGGCTCAGAAACTTCTTTATCCATAGAAGTTGACCACTCCTGCTACAATCTGCCCCACTGATAACATCAGAAACCTCAGCAGGCAGGAGGCTCTTCATCCTAGAAATTGGGGTGGGTGGGAGGGGGGAGTGAGAAAGTCAAGCAGGGGCACAGAGTTTATTTCAGTTTGTTAGTTTAATAGATGAGCTTTTCTCAGGCTATGTGGCAGAATCCCCAGAGGTGAGGTAGATTGTCATGGGTCCCCAGAAGGGATTACAGGTGAGGGAAGGGGTCACACAGTTTAAGTTATTACAATTTTTAAATAAGAACCTTTCTTTTTTTTTAAAAATCAGAAACTGAAAGCTGATTTTTGAAACCAATGATGGTTAAACACTCGGTAATTATCACTAACCAGCAGCTACTATAGAGTTCTAGTTTCTTTTTTACTTAAGGGGTTATGGGAGGGGCATGGTCCTGTTTTATCCTCATTCCCTCTGGGGTTGCTGGCTTCTCAGGGAGGAAGCAGTCACTGATCTAACGAGCACATGGAATATAATTGTTGCAGGCTTTGTGCAGGGGAAGCTTCTTATACCTTTCTCACCCGTGCACACTTGCCCAAGGGCTGACCACAGTCTGGCCCATAATGGGGTTATGATAGCGAGAGAGAGCACATGTGCACGGCTTGCCACAGTTGAACGAAGGGAGGAATGGGACAATGTGACCACCGTGAAGCCTCTCCTGACTCCTCTAGCCCCCACACTAAAACAAGGAGATCAGGCTGCTGGATTCCAAACCATCCACTCCCCGCTTCCAGGATTAAATTTTTATTCTGTCATCTGTGGGCTTGGTTGTGCCAGTTAGCAACAACTCGGCACTAGATGCTAGTCAGAACTGCATCACCCCAGAACCAAGTGCGGAGAGGCATTCTATCTCTGAGGACAGGTTCTCAGTGCACACGAGTGCACCCCTTTGTAGGGTGCAGTATATGCTAACTCCCTCTGATCCTGCAGGCTAAATTTTTGTATTATACAGTAAACTTGTGTAGTTGGTATATGAAAATGTGATACCCTCTAATTCTAAAAAATGCAATTTCTAAAGGACATGCTTTATCATGGCCCATCACTCCTATATAATTTGCCATACAAGAATTACATCTCTCTTTTCCCTACATGCAGGGCTCTCATGATTCCAAGCACCCTCTTATTGTGAAAATTCTAGATGCAGTCAGAGGAAGTGCAGCTTCCAGTGTACCAATTAAATTATATAAAAAGGCTGATGATGGGACCTGGCAGCTCGTAAGTTCAGGGTAAGTCATATAATACAATGAGAAGGGGGCGAGGGAGGCATTGAAAGAGGCCAAAGATTAGAAAACTCACCTTTTACATGCATTCATCTTAAAAACATATGTATAATGTCATTAGTTACAATCTGAGAAGTAATAAGGTAATTTATGCCTACACCAAATATTTACTGTGTGTGTGGGTCTCTTCTTCTAAATAATTATAGCTGCAAAACTAGCAGACTGACTCCTGGATTGTTTGAAAAAATTGTAAACACAAGGGAGGTAACTCACAGGCAGCACGAAATGTGATATAGAAAACTTTTCTTCCTTCAATTGCTCTTTGACTCTTCCTTCTTCATGACACTTCACTTTATGGCTACAAGCAACATATCAATTCTTAGTATGAAGTCCACCTCTGCTCTAGCATGTTGTCAGAGAATGAATGCCCACCAATTTCTACATAATATAATATGGCCTAGTCAGAAGACTTCTAATCTGTTTGAAGTTTAAAACTCTAGTTAAGAATTCTCGCTGCACTGGAGCATAAAAATATTGTTTCAAGATAGGATAGCAACTTCCAGGAGAAAGTCTAGGGAAACCATTATCCTCTGTCAAGTAGCCTACAATAGCCTGGATCATTTCAGAAAGTGGATAGTTAAAGTCGTCACACTGCAGGAATCCACCACTAATGGGATCCCAGCCTCAGACCAATAATGAGCCTACATCAAAACTGTATGCAAGTTCTCCAATATTATTACACAAAGGAATTCTTATAGTGGTGGTGCTCCAATTATTAGAAGGTGCCAATACATTGTTTAAAGAGTTAGCCTCTGACAAACCTAATGGCCCAGGGCTGCATATGATCACACTGAGTAGGGGTGAGGGAATGGAAAATCTAGCCATATGTTTTCCCATTTAAACCAAAATGTGCCCTCATACCCAGAGAAGGAAGCAAGAGCATGTGGTAAACAGCTTAAAGCATATGCTGCTGCTTGAGATATGTATACTTATTGCTAAAAAACATATTGACTATACTGGTAATATACACAATACAGTGCAATTGGGAGGTGGAATGTGTGGGCAGGTGTGTGTGAAGGTGGGGGGGAGAGTTGGATGCTCTAAGGTCAGTTTCCGAGGGTATTTAAAAAAAACCTGAGATCTGATGCAAAGAACATGCAGTGGTAATTTTATTAGTTCTGTTTGGCAGAGATGATAATGCAGAGCCCAGTAAGTACTTGAACTTCATTAGAGACAGAGAAATTACTTCCACGCTCACTTCAGTGGAACTTAGTGGAGTCTCAGAAGCTCACTCTAGCCCAACACTGTACTTTTAGCTAAAGGAATTATCGAGGTTTAGTTGAGAAAGTTTGTTAAGTAAACGGAGAGTTGCTTAACAGTGATCAATGTAGGATAAAGAAAAAGTAGACAAACATTTTAATCAATCAGGAAAAATTCTAAGAACAGGCTTGAAAGCATTCTAGTAAAATATGAAAATGGCATCTGTGATTTAACAAGTTCCTAGATGGTTTATCATTAAGTGCTGAATTTCCTTGTCTTATACTAAAACAAATGAGGGACTCGAATGTGTCAGTTGATGTACTGATTAGTGTTTGCCTTTTATTGTAATGAAAAAATACAACAGACATTTAGAGACTGAGTCTCAGCATTCAGAACTTTAAACAATGGATGGAGATTATTGAAACACTAACATAAAATACAAGCGTCATACTATCCACTGATATCCGATCACTAGTTCCTACACTATAGGACTGATTAAGTGGAAATAGAGTGTTTCTAGAGGAGCTACATTAAGCCAGGAGACAAAATTCAATACAGGCTCCACATCCTCACATTGGCTAGCAATTAAAGCTCTGCAGTTTCTAGACAATACTAATGTCCTGATAGACTAATTTAAACAAACCTATCTGCTTGTGAAGGTCAAACAACTCAATGGACTAATAAGATTTCATAAGACTATACTCTTGGTCAAACCTATGGCAACCTCAGTGTAATTCAAATAAATTATAAACAAAGAGTGTTCTTGTAAATAAACCAGAACAAAATATTCTCCTAAAAAGAAAAAGAATTAGGAACAAACTTATGTGAAGTATTAATAAATAATAGAGTAAATAACCACTAATGTGTTTATTAAAACATCATGAGAGTTATGCACTCTTAGGCCAGCGGTGAGTTTTTCTTGTGTGCCCCCTGCTGGCTCTGAAGTAACATTTAAACAACTCTGGGCTCGGCCCGACAGCCTTATCAGGAGACAGTGAACACCCATGCCACGTTTCTTTTGGCTCACCTCCAATCTTTGCAGCAGTAACAATAAAGAAGCTTCTACAGCCCAGACATACTTTGTGGTATGCATGGAAAATCTAGATGCAAGGACAGACTTTGTGAGGCCGCCACAGTACAGAAAGGAACAAGTTATTTCAGATGACCAGTCAGCATTTTCCCAGATGCCTGGCTACAGAATGTCATTGTAGTTCAATGCTATATATTTCCTCTTTCTTTCAGACATCTGAACACAAAAATAAATGTATATTATCTTGCTCTCATACAGAAAAACCAATGAATATGGTGAGATCCATGAGCTTACAACCGAGAAACAATTTGTAACAGGGTTATACAGGATTGAGTTTGACACAGTCACTTACTGGAAGGGACTTGGCCTTAACCCATTCCATGAACATGCTGATGTGAGTATTCATTATATTTCTATTTCACATTTTAAAAGGACCTATAATTGCACAGAACAAGGCTGTGTTAACTGTATAGGGTTTAATTAATAACTGCGTCCATTTATTGCTCTCCAGTTTCAAAGGCTTTGCAATGAACTAAACCTTCAGGTTCACTGAGCAGTTCAAATTTGCAAACTCAAAGCTCCACAGGAATTTCCACACACCAAATACCCCAGAACTAGCCTCCCATTTTCTCTCAGCAGGCTCCTAGACTTGTTTCTCATCTAGGGACTTTGCCCTCCCCACCCCCGACTTTTGCAGCCACCCAGCGGTCCTTCCTAGGTTTTTGGGGGTACCTGTGGAAGAAGAATAGCAGGGCTATTTCTCCCTCAGTCTAGTGGGGAAGGAGGGTTCCATATTTTCCTTGGCCCATCACTAATGCTTTTGTTAGTGATGTTTGCCACACAGTGGTAGCAGTACAGCAGCTTCATATGCAATTGATTTTATTTAGATTTTTAAAGAAAAGTTGATCCAATGCCCTACCTGCATGCAACACAGTTATTTAAAGTCTAGATAAATAAGATGGTTTAATATTAACAATATTTCAAGCTAAGTTCTTTTTCAGTTCATTCCCCTCCCCAAGAAATCCTGAATACATCAGTTTTGAAAACTGTTCTGAAAATCTCCAGCCTTCTCTGTTGCATCAAGGTTTGGGGAGGAGGGGATGTTAAGTTCCAGAGTGGAGGACCCTCCACTGAAAACACTTTACCAGCAGCCAACAAACAAACAGCTTGCAGCTATCAGTTTGACCATCCCAAATTATTTCTACAGCTGGGTACAATATGAAGAGAGAAACAATCCCTTAGCTACTTAAGGCCCACAGTATAAAGCAGTTGTGGTATTTGGTTGAAACCAAACCTGGAAATGTTTAAAAAGTGACAATTTCAACATTTTCACCAGTGTTAAACTTTTTGGCGTCCCCTTAATTGTAAAAAAACTTGACTCTAAAATTTAACTTTACAGTTAAATATAATTGAAATCAACAGAATGGGCTAATTAAAATATTATTTCCAAAACCTGTTTGGAATAGAGGTGTATATATCATAAAGTCTATGTATGGCAAGGAGAACAGATGAGAAATAGGAACTTTGTAGATAATTCCTAAGCTTGACAGGGCAGTGCAAGACACCAGTAAATTAGGAATCCACAGAACATACAGTACTATAGAGGGCAAGGAAAGCAGGGTAGCTAGAGACCTTGCAGAATGAAACCTGTCAGGAGCTGGGAACTTTGCAGGAATCATGATTTATGTAAGGCAATATGAGTTTCTGGTGCCAGCAACCCTGTCATGTGAAGCTTAGGAGTTTTTCAGGAGAAATGTTAGTGCTGGGGACTGTACAGAGGACCTTGAGTCTTCATTGGTCACTTCTTAAAGATATACACAATTAAAACTTTAAGATAAGGCTATGACTATGTCTAATGTAGCTAAATATTTAAAGTATAGAATAAAAATAATCAATTAAGGGAAAATAGATAAATACTTAACTACATTCAGAGGTTGGGACATTAAAAGTCAATGGGACTTATGCCAAGTCACTTAGGGCCTGTTGAAAATCCCATCTGCAGTTCATACAATCTCTTAATGTACATGTACCAGATAAATAACATATTAGCCTGGTGTGATTAACTGAATATTTTGAGGTATGCAGCTTAAATATACAGAATGGATTGGATGAAGTTGGAAGTTGTGTCTGACTCACAAGGGGGTGAATATTAGAAGGAAAAGTATGAAGTTTTAAATTTGTATAGGGAGGATGGTTGGGTTAGTTTGTATTTTCTGGTTCACCGTGGAATAATGGAGAGAACATTTTGTTCTTTTGGAACTGCACATACAGAATGAACGCTATGCTGGACTCTCAATGATCATGGTTATCTGAAATAAGGGAGCATTGAGTCTTTGGTCCACATGTGGAGAGGAGATAGCAAGATTTTTGGTATCTGGTTTAAAATGGGTAGATGAACTGGTTATATGTAGTGAGTAGACGGTGGTATGTAAAACTAGTCTGTACTAGAAATGAATACAATCTAGGGCAGTTGGGTTTAAGAGGGTTTCTGGCCTATAAGCAGAGTCTGGAAAGGAATTCAGGGAATAGAGCTAAATTTGCTTTTCATGTGTACATACACTTAAGAGCTTGTGTTAACTGTCAACAGATTTGAATGCTTACCTTCCATCCCTTAATTGTTCATTTTTCCACTCCTAAATGCTTAGAAGGTTTACATACTGCACACAACAGAAAGACAAACTGTTTTAAATGAAAATCTTCACCCTCTCACCCCATGTAAATGCACTCTTAGCTTCTGCTGCTCTTTGGCTGCTTCTGGATGACAAATGATCTAGTAATACCTTACGTTTCAGACTTCAAAGACAAAAGACAGGAAAAAACAACTTGCTCAAAAGAACTGATACTAACCTCTGCCATTTCCTTGGTTGTTTTCCCCAATGTACCAATATTATCTCTGTTTTATCTGGGTTGACCAACTTACTATCATCCAACCTGTATCTTGGATAGATGCTAGAAAAGCCAATTAACCTGGTCCAAGCCTGAAGTACCTCATAAAAAGTTGATCATCTGCATCCTGATGGCACAGCAGTTATGACTAAATATCCTCCCTGTGTTATACATTGAATGGAACACAACACAAAGGAAGCATCAATACAGACAAGTAATTGTCATCTATTACCCTGTAATGGGCTTACCTTTCCGGTGTTGGTGCCTCAGTTTCCCCTCTTCAGCTAGTGGTCTGCAGTCTCCATGGTAGAAGGGGTAATCTGAGGTTTAACCATCCTGCCAAATCTTAGAAAAAATTCTCTCATTTTCAAGTAACAAAGCAGTCTTCCAGCTCTCTCCAGGCTTGGTAATCTTCAACTGCCCTCCATGGACTCAGTAGCCCTTTTTCCTTGTTAACACAAGGATACACACTTACAGTGGTGGTGTTGACAATTCCTTTGCCCATACCCACGGCTAAGCAGCTCCTTACCAAGGACATGAGGCTGCGTGAAGGGAAAGAGGTTGCTTTCACTTTCTGTTGAACCTCCTTCTGAGGCGGCCCTAAATAAGTACAAGTGTTAACTCCGGCCACACTCCCACACCTCCACTGCATTGCTCCAGGTCTCCTCTTTTGCCAGTTTACCCCTCTCCAGGGTTTCTGTCTTTCCACAAAGCTTTACTCACTAGCTTAGTTTCTCTGACTAATCCTTCTCCACGATTCCTGTCCCTCCTATCTAAAGACATCCTTCCCCTCCATCTCTCACTGAGCCCAGATTTCATATGATATAGTTCTGTAATCACCTTTTTTCAGTTACAAGGTTAGTCCCAATAATAGAAGGGCCAGCATGCTGTGTTACATAACCTTAGAGTCTGCTGAGAGCAGAGAGAGAACAAACATCTATCCCTAGTAGGGTTCACAAATGGTCAACAATACCTCACGGTCAAAAAGCACATCAATCAAATGCTGTGTCTGTACTGTAACAACACTGATTTATAAGGTCATGCACATATTTTACTAGCTTTATATAATTAACAAAATGTAAAAACAGTGACAGAAAATTTTCATCAAAATATTAGACAAGAATATGCATGCTTCCAAAATTAAAACTTGAGGTTAAATGTATACAATAGTTTTGAGGCACAGCTTGTTATTTGGGGACTGAAAAGTAATGAAGAGGACAGGTCACAGATACAGAGCCATCTCGATCACTTGATAAGTTGGATGCAAACACACTATGTTTCAGTACAGCCAGATTTAATAAACAAAGAATACAGGCCATAATTACAGGATGGGGCACTCTACCTTGGGAAACGGTGATTCTAAAAAGGGCTGGAGGGTCATGGTGGAGAATTAGATGAACATAAGCTCCCAGTGCAACACTGAGGCCAAAAGGGCTAATGAGATCCTTAGATGTATAAGCAAGGGAATCTTGAGGAGCAGAGAGGGTATATTATCTATATATTTGGCACTGGTGCAATGCTACTGAAATACTGTGCCACACTTCAAGAAGGATATTGATAAGTTAGAAAGGGTTCAGAGAAGAGCCATGATTAAAGGATTGTAAAACATGTCTTATAGTGATAAACATATGGATCTCAATCTATTTAGCCTATCAAAGAGAAGATTAAGGGGTGAGTTGATCACAGTCCACAAATACCTACATGAGGGGAAAAAATAATAGAGGGCTCTTCAAATTCAGCAGATAAAGTTATAACAAGATCCAATGACTGGAAGTTGAAGCTACACAAATTTAGACAAGAAATAAGGAGCAAGTTTTTAAACAGTGAGGGTAAGTTGTTCCAATGGTTAGTTACAAAGGGTTGTGGTGGATTCTCCATCTCTGGAAAGATTTAAATTAAGATTGGACTTTTTTCTAACAAATTTGCTCTGGTTCAAGCAGGAAATAATGTGGATAAATTCTATGGCTTGTGATATGCAAGTGGCCAGATAAGATGATCACAATGGTCCTTCTGGCTTTAAAAATGTACAACTATGTTTCAAGCTCTCAAGTGCTTTTTTCTCTCTCTTCTCCAGGTGGTATTCACTGCTAACGATTCTGGTCATCGTCATTATACTATTGCTGCTCTCATCAGTCCCTTTTCCTACTCAACTACAGCTGTAGTTAGTGATCCAAAGGAATTAGGAACTACACATTAACCATGCAAATTCTCTTACATTGGTCAATTTAAGATTTGTAGATTGATTTCCTATAATGAATGATTCTGCAATAATCAGTCTTATTACTCACATAACATTTTTCATCTTCAAACACTAACTCAGAAGCAAACTGCTATGCAATGGATTTTTATTTAGTGAATGTGTTAACGCTGATAAAGTCAATAAATGTTTCTTCTTAAAAATGTTTTCAGTTACTCTTTCAATTTTTTTTTTTTTGGTTCAGAAGAAACACTGTCTGAGGGTTGTAAAAAACTATACTGAAAATCCACTGCTGATATACTGAAAGAAAACTGAAATCTTCTATATGACCGATAAGCCATAGTCCTTATCACAAAGAACTGTGAGAAAAATAGATCTGTAATGCAAAAAAAGTCTCAAACACAAAATTATGGAACAAGACATATTTACTGAATTATCTTCATTAGTACATTGTTTACTTTTGCCCAGACCCTACCAAAAGAGGCAATAACATGGAGCCCCTGCACAGAGTCCCACTGATTTCCCTGATGTCGCAGTTCTGCAGCTATGCCTACAAAAGACAAAATCAGCCTACAAATGATGACAAGGTTGTATGGCATTCAGGGATAGCTAATATTTATATAATTAAACAGCAAATGCATATTGTAAATAAGAAAAACAGTATACAGGTGTGTATTTTAAAATATCGTCCTTCTCCTTTTGCATGTCACTTGTCATTTAGAACCCAAGTGCTAATGCAAAGATCATTACCTGTTTGTACAGTACATATAAACTTGGCCACAGCTGTGATGGGGGCTCTAACTACTACTGTAATAATAATTAAAAGAAATGAATGACAGATGAGACACTGACACATGAGGAGCTCTATCTGCTCCCAGGTTTAATAATTCCAAGAAGCTTGGGTGAACTCTCTTGATACTGGGGTATTTTCCTGCTACTTATAGCTGTTCAGAATATTTCTAGGACAGCTGTGCTGTTTTATGCTAAGAAGAAGAAACTTGTTAGTTAGAATCCAATCAATATAGTATCTTTGGACAACCATACTTTATTTTTTTCAAGCACTTTCAGATCTAAATAGATGAAAAGTGTTATAAGATCTAAGTATTACTAAATAGTTGTATTTCACTCCAAACATTTCAGCAGGAGATCAAATCTGTTAATTAGCTGAGGTACAACATTTTTAGATTTTGTAACAGTTTTAACAATGTATTGTATTACAATAGCACAGGGGTGGCCAACCTGTGGCTCCGGAGCCACATGCGGCTATTCAGAAGTTAATATGCGACTCCTTGTATAGGTACTGACTCCGGGGCTGGAGCTACAGGCACCAACTTTTCAATGTGCCAGGGGGTGCTCATTGCTCAACCCTCTGCGACAGGCCCTGCCCCCACTCCACCCCTTCCCACTCCCTCTCCTGAGCCTGCCATGCCCTCGCTCCTTCTCCTCCCCCACCAGAGCCTCCTGCATGCCACGAAACAGCTGATCGGGAGGTGTGGGGAGGGAGAGGAAGGCGCTGATCAGCGGGGCTGCTGGTGGGCGGGAAGCGCTGGGAACGGGGGGCAAGAGTTGATGGGGGGCTGCTGACGTATTACTGTGGCTCTTTGGCAATGTACATTGGTAAATTCTGGCTCCTTCTCAGACTCAGGTTGGCCACCCCTGCAATAGCACCTAGACACACCAGAAGTCAGGCTCAAGGCTGCATTATGCTGGGCAAAATTTAAAGAGTGGGTCCTGCCACAAATACTTCTCACCTTATGCTGTCACAATTTTAAAAAGTTAAATTTTTTATAAAATAATTTAACATGCTCTGAAAACATGTTTCAATTTTATCTGTAAAAGGTTTCTACAGGATCAGTCCTTATCAAATAAGAAATTTCCCATCCTGTCAAGCTGTGAGGTCAACGTGGGAGTAATACTGTACCAGACACTTCAACTAATGCTTATTTTTTTCTAAACAGAATTCACTGAAGGAGCCACCTTCCACAGAATACAGTGCCTAGAAGGGGAAAAAAATTAGACAACCACGCAGTCTTTAGAACATTATATTTAAAAAAAGACAATGATAAAAAAGTACAAACATTTTCATGAACAAAACAAAAATAAAAGTATGATAGTACACAGGAAATTGCCAGCAATTGTTTCAGTGCAGTTTTCAATAAGCTTGCCTCAGCTACCTCTAAAACTAAAATCTTAAGTACACTTCCTCTTGCTGATATGCAATGTGTTCTTTTAAATTGTTATAATTGGCTTGTTTGTAATCCACTATAAGACTAATATATTATTTTAAACAGAAGAGTACAAAAATAGACCTAAAAGATCTAAGAATAAACATTTTGCATTTGTTTGTCAATATATTCTTGGTTTCAAGGAGAATACTGTATTTTATATTTTTCTCATTGTAATTTAAAATATGGCAGATGGAAAGGAAATTTAGATGACTGGACTTGAGACACTGTTAGTGTTTTTATAGCATTTCTACCTCTTAATTTGTAAAACCCCTTCAGAATCTCGAAAATATTTTTTCTATGTCTCGTCCTCTGTTGAGGAACAGTCAAATTTGCTGTCTGTCAGGAACCAAAATGCCAGCATGAATTCTTTTCTGTTTTACTAGAATTAAGCATGTTATCAAAAGGAATGTGCATAGCTCTCAGCTCTGCACTTCATTTCTTTTCTTTGAAGGCACTGTTTATGTTAAAGTCTGCTACAGAACAGTACTGGGTTCAGACAGAGTGTACACACATTATTTTGGTGTAATATCAATAATAAGATGGCAGCCTTTAAAACTTCCTGATACTAAAAGGTACGTATCTGGCAAAAGTGATTGGTAAACATCTTTTTTAATGTAAGCTGTGTCAAATTGGGACATAAGTTTGTGTCATGTTAAATTAAAGAAATTACAGTTATGCCTTGTTAACTCATTTATATGTAATTGTGACTATGTATTAAATCACAACATTCTCTCTCAGACAGTACATGATTAATCAACAATTAATCACTTTGCAAAGTTCCAGGACTTTGGCTGAAGCATATTCATGTGTATTTTTTTAAAATGCACCAGGAGATATTAAAAAACCCAAATCAAACATTAATTTCACTGGATATCTTCCACATGCATAACTGAGAAATGGACATGTCAATAAAAGCATGCTGGAGAAACAAGGCACAAACCTAAACTACCTAAAGATGCCTCACAAGCAAAGGTGCTAAAATTGATGGTACTGAATACCAGAAAACACTTCAAAATAAAGTCAGACATTTAAAAACTATTCCTTTTAACAATCCTGAAGGAAATGTGTCCAGCTAATGTGACATATGGATATAAGACCAAATTTACTTTGAGAATATAGCTGCTTATTTAGTATACTAGTTATTGAGTTCACATCTACTCATCTGCCTCTCAAAATATTCAGTATGCTCAAATACAGAAATATATCAAGTAGTAATATAAAAACTCAAGCATGCTTATTTTAAGCGTTTGTTCAGTTTATGCTAATCTTTGTTATTTTTCCTCTATATTAAATAATTTCTATAGAATACTATATTGACTAGATTTAAAGATCATTCCAATACAATATGAAATATCTCCTACAGCCTTTCAACTATGTCAATCAAATCAGTAATTACCATCTTTCTGCAAATTATTGGAATGTCTACAAGTATACTCACAACTTTCATTAAAGAATGGCCAGGGGCACAACTTGCTGCTGGGATGGCCGTAAAAGAAAAGGTGCTAACAGCAAACAAACACCTGCATCCCACCATGTGCTATGGTAAATCCAGGAGGCACACAAATGGGCAGTGAGTTTAGATTGGTGTTTCTTGTCAGCACTCCTGCAGGAACACTATATAATAAATAATTTATCAATACACTGTTTTTTATTCTTCAGGGGAGCAGAAGAAAGTCTTTGGTTCCTAAATCACTGAATGATTGTGACAGTCACAAAATAATCTCATAGATCATCTTGGTCAACATTTAACCGATTTGTGTTGCATTAACAGAGAAAATAAGTGTTTCAGACTACCTCCTTACATCATATTACCTATGGATGTATAAAAATATTAGGCAAAGATAGTGTTTCTGAATGGGATGCTATTAGATAGCATAACAATCCAGGCAAAGCAAAAGGAAAATTAAGATTTATGATGAATAAAAACAGAGAGGCTAGATATTCATGCATTTAATACCACAAAAATAGACAATTATCTGGGATCTATCCTGATCAGTCCTGAGTACCCTCAATTTCACTGCAAGTCATGAAGTTGAGGGTGCTTAGCACTTTACAGGAAGTGCTCAGCACTTCAAAGGATTAGGCCCTTAATATCTATGCTGATTAATATATTATGGGGGAGATTTTCAAAAGCACTCAGCACTGGCTTAATTCTGGTTCCATTGATCCTATCATAATCAATGGAGCAGTTAGGCCAACAGTGTGCTTTTAAAAATCCCACCCTACAAAGGTTAGGAATATATTTTGCTATCAATTCTTTAAAAAATTAACTTTAACATTTGTCTTCCAATGAAGATACATTTTTGGCTCTTCTGATTCTTGAGGAATAAAAGTGCTGTTTACTAGGAATAAAAAAAAAGATACTACCAAACTACAATACACAGACTTGAACACACTGTTTTAGGCATAAAATCCCTGACATTGACACTTGTGGCACATGTGGAGACAATTAAAGTAAGAGTTCCTGTATATCATGATATGCAACAACCTTAAGATTTTTCTAAAATGCACATGCAATATGCATAAACTATGATTTAGATGGCAAGCAGGGAATCATAGGATTTTACTAGTAATAAGTAAAATTAAAAGCGTTCTTCCTAGCAAGCTTACATGTTAAATTAATTCTTCTATACAGATATGCAGCAGGCCTAAAGCTCAAAACTCGTCTAACAGTTTACAGTCATAGCTGGCCATCAATTATTGATAGTTCCATCATTTCATATAAGGTACAAACTTTGTTTAAACACAAATATTTACATTTGTTCTTTCATGCTACTGAACACAGAATGAAAACAGTAATATACCTAAATACTTACTGAAGCATAATTTACCATATTTAAAAAGCTATTTGAGCACATTAATTTACATCACATATTTACAAAACACATTTTAAAGAGGAAACAAAAAGCATTCATTTAAGTTACGGTTTTTAACTATAAAAATTTCCTGGGAGAAAAGGCCTCTCTCTTGGCTTCCAAACAAGCTACAGATCTGTTTTCTGCAGTATATATAGTTGAGTGGCTTAAGATAGAGAATATGGTGAAACAAGGCTTGAATATAGTAGTCCATGCTGTAAACGTTGAGTAGTAGCTGCTGGCATTTCTTTTCATAATAGAATGCATGGTAACACATGCAGTCATTTTTCTTCTCTTCCCAAACATCCTTCATCAAATAGTCAAAAAGACCTAATTTAAGGTCTTTTAATATGTCTTTAATTTGTATTTTCCAGTGTTACAAGTTTGAACTCCAGGAGTGTAGCTTGCCACCCCACTTCCATCAATAGTCTTTAACAGGAGCTAGCTCTGGTATGAGGTTTACAGTTATATTTTTATAAAATCTACTGATGAGTATTTTAGGAGTATATATTAAATTGTTCAACCCATCAATGTACTGACGCTCTCTGGAATACCTCAGGAGTTTATATCTGTAGGGTAAGGGGAGAAGGAACAAGGAAAAAGGTTTGTAAAGAAACATGTTAAATTGGTATCAACTGTGTTATTGTAATTAAAGACGGGTCATCATTTATTTTGAAACCCCTATTTTACAAAAACTCACTCTGGGAGCACTTTGTTTATACTAATTACAAACATCAGCTTTAAATGCATGAATTTTTGCAGTTTTATAAATTAGATGGACATTCAAGTACTGTTCATATTCCTAGACAAACTACATTGAGATTAACTACACAGCCAACAAATGATTGTGATTAATGCATATTAGTGTTTGTGGTCCCAAATTAGGAATGTCTATATTGCAACTACACACCTGCAGCTGGCCCATGCCAGCCGAGTTGGGCTTGCGGGGCTTAGGCTGTGGGGCTGTTAAATAGGGATGTAGACTTTCAGGCTTAGGCTGCAGCCTGAGCTCTGGGACCCTCCCATCTTGTGGAGTCCTAGAGCCCAATCGGAGGTGTCTAAACTGCAATTCAACAGCCCTGCAGCCTGAGCACCGTAAGCCTGAATCAGCTGGCTTGACTCAGTCGCAGGTTTTTAATTGCAGTGTAGACATACCCTTAGTGATCCCTCTGTATTCCTGCCTCAGCTCCCAAGGCAGTGCTGCCTCACTATGAAGCATGGCCAAGCCAGTAGTGCCACAGGGAGCCTTTTAAACACTGATGCTCGCTCTAGCATACAGCCACCACATAACTTCAAAGGAGCAGTGACAGCAAGTGCCAACTAACTGACCAAAGACAACTCCTGATACATGGGTTCAGTTTCTCTCATGACACTAAAACTAATTTTCATGTTATGATTCTGTTCATTTTATTGAGTCAGAGAGACAGTGATTGCTTGGATTTTTTAATGCCACAAGAGCCCCCAACTAATAGTGACATGGGCTGTTTACTTAGATTTATCTATGGTCTATAATCATATATATTAATCATTAGCCTAGTTTAATTACAACCTAGTATCTTGAAGTGTTCCTTACGCACAAAATGTCAATGATTTTTAATAATATGGAATATTTGAATAGAGTGTTATTTCATTGTTCAGATTATTAGGGATAATAAAATTTGACACACTGCGCTAAATTTCTTAAAGAACCCATTTTAAATTAATTTTAACTCACTATTCAACAGATATATTTGTACATTCTCCTAAAAAATAATTCAGTACTCAGAGAAAGTACAGAAATGTTGGTAAGGATACACAGTATTTTTCATATATAAGAGGGTGGGAAAAAAATCACTGTTTTATGTGCAAAAAACTCAACTCAACCTTAACTATGGAGCCATAATTAGCGTTTCCATAATAAACCATGGAACGCTCTTTATGTATATATTCTCCAGAAGCTCAAAAACCACATCTCTTGTACTTCCACCTATACAAATAAGTTCATGTTACTGATCACTGAGACACATTGTCAATTTAATCAGGCCTTTGCCAGCAATTTTTTAAGCTGTTATTATAAGAAAGATATCAGACTGCTATAACAAACAGGTTAGAGGAGAGTATTTTCTTTTCAGTTTACTTTCTTTGTTCACTGTACTTTGTGAAGTCAGCTTTGTTGTTTCCCTTATGTAGTCAGTATCCCCCGTTGTGTGAGTACCACACATTAACAGTGGGCTGGTGGGGGGCGGGGGGTAGGGGGGTGGGAAGAGAGAGAGAGACAAAAACTAAAAACAAAACCAAACAGGAAAATGTTATTGTAAAACCACAGAAATCAGCAGGACCTCCCACAGTAGATCTCTCACCTGAGTTTAGCAATTTTAAATAAACTAGATTTGAAGTTTATATGTCCCTTGAAAAATGGAATGTATCAAAATAAAAGCCAGTATAGCACCTTACAAAAGGCTCAGAAGTTTATTAATAGTTCTACACCATTGTGTGTGTGTTTGTGTGAGAATATGCTCCAGATAAAATCTTTGGTATTCCTTAGGTTTTAATGTTTGAACACACTGCCCTTTTTCTTACCGTCCTAAAAATTGGACTTCACCTCTGTGATGATGAGGAATGGACTTGTACTTCCCTAGGTCTCCCTCTGGTCTTGTTACATTGTATCCAGCATAATGAACCCTACAGTACAATAGTTAAAGATAAGTGTATGAACAAAAATGAATGTATAAAAAAAAAATTTAGTGACTTACAGCAAAAGTGAAAAAATCGGATTAGTGTTCGGATCTTAAGCTTACTCTTCTATGACCTTTGTTTACTGTTTTTAATTTAAACAAACAGTGCTATATATACAGTGACAAACAGCAACCAGGCCCCTGTCCCAAGCACTTTCCAACCTACTTCACACAGCAAAGTCAGAGATGACAGACTGGGAGCATATAGAAATGATGAGGGTTACAAGAGTAGAAACATGGGATATGCTTTTGTTACATAAGACTGTTCCTTTTAGACCTACATAGCTGTTAGTTTACATATAATTTAATCATAAAAATTAACAAATTAATAAAAATAACTTTTTAAAAGTTTGTTTACGGTGGTGTTTTTATATAGTCAATTTCACTGTTCTGTTGATGGTCAACTACAACTCTGTGTCATAGGATAGCATGATGTCACTCATACACTGCTCTTGGACATGGAAGCAACTTATGTGCAAGCTTTTCCCCACACACTGTAAGAAGGTTTTTAGTAGCAACAGCAAAACTGGTGGGGGGGAAAAGCACATGCACAGAGAAAAAGGAGAGAGGAGCCCAAATATGCTTGGTGTTATGCCTAATAGGGAGACATCTCTTTAAGAGACTCGGGGGGGGGGGGGGGGGGGGGGGGGGGGAAGGAAGGAAGGAATGGTGTCCGGGTCATTGTTGCTAGGCAGATGTACAATCAGCATTCATGTCCAGAACTTTCAGGAACTTGGTATGGTAGTTTGGGGCATGCCCAATAGGCTTCCTGTAGCTGGACAAAAACTCCACCGAGTCAGGGCAAGTAGTCAAGGTAGCTGTGTGGTGGCTGAAAGAAGCTCAGCCATAGTAACGGAAAGCAAGCTGTTTTTCCCCCAACTCTGAAGCATTTTGCAGCAGGTTGGGTGATAGTGTTAACTTTCCAACTGGGAACCAGCAGTGTTAGTTATAGGAGAAATTTGGAAGGAAAACTTAATTTTTAATTGTATACCTTGAATGTTATTTTAGTCAAATTGTCTTAATTGGCATGGTTCACAAACTCTTTCCTCATTTAAATGTGCTGACAGGGAAAGAGTCATATATATTTTCCTATTATTGCAGTGCTTTTGACTCATGAGACTATATGGAGTTGATAAACAGGACTGTAACTAAGACTCAAGTGAATTCAACCTAAGCTTTTGGACCTCTCAGGTACATCTCACTGTCTTTCTGTGGGGCTAACCTTTTAGATTTAATTTTTGTATATATATTTATGTATAACTATGAAGATAATGCATGTGGATTATGAAGTAAACTGGTCATTTAGTAGAAATTAAGATATTGTTTCTTTATCATTATAAATTTTTATAAAGTTGATACTAAAGAATTAAGCTAATTTCTCTTCTTCTTTTTGGACTTGATTGTGTGGGAGAGGTTGACCCTGTGCAAACCTTGCTGAAAATCCTCAAGGAATAAATTCTGGGTCTCCATGTGCTTTTCTATAGGAGTTGTGTTGAAGCACTAGGAAAGGGACAATACATTTTAGCCCACCCAAAGGTTACACTACTAGGCACACCCAAAAAAGCCTTTTAAACATCAGCAAACCAAGCAGAAAACCCCTCGTATATTTTTTTTAAAAATTTCAGAACATATTATTTAAGGGGAGCTATATTAGAAACCATGATTTTGCAATCTGAAAACTTCAAAAAAATCTAATTAGCAGTGCTCCATTTAATTACAGTTCTTTTAAAAAAATAGCTAATATCGTCACCTGGCTCTCCCCAGCACACATTGTACATCCACCGAGGGAGAGATATTCAAAGGTAGGAAGAACAAGTAGGTACCCACATTCCTTTGAAAGGAAATGGGAGCTGGGCACTTTAGGCACTTCTGAAAGTCTGTCCCCTGGAGTTTAAGCTTTTCAGGGCAGAGACTGTGTCTTTCTTTATAAAGCAAACCAAGTACACTGTCAGTGCAATAATAATGAATACACACCTTTTAATTTAACATAACAAAAAACACACTATAAAGAGTCAATAAACTCAAATAAGCCTTCTGCAAACTTTTCTTAACTTAGATATTTTAATAGCGAAAAAATTTGAACGTCACTGTTCAGGAACTCATGTCTTACACAATGTACTATAAACACTCACCTATTCCAAAGATCGTCATCTTCTCCTCCCCATCCCCAGAAAGCATTTGGAAATCCATTGATCTTTTTGAATTGTTCCACTGTCAGGCCACTTACACCACCAAAGAACTCATTGTATGGAAGACTGAAAATGATAGCAAGTAAGTTTTATTCTATTGATTGAATTCAGAGAAGTAAAAATCCTGTTTGAACAACTGCTTCCATATCTTGCAGGAAAAAAAATCTAGTGTATGTGTAGATGTTCAATATACCTATTAGGAAAAATGCTTTACAGATCTCTTATAATGAAAGTTGGTATTAGCAAAGAATGTGGAAACTAAATATTTGTAATAAGGGCTTTCATTTGCGGAACAGAAAACAGCAGGCAAGTATCCCATGAAACAGCAGCTTAACCCAGGCTTCAGGTAGCCAGTTTTAGAAAAAAGACCAATTTACAGCTGAAGGGACTGTAAAACAAAGCTTTCAAAATGTGGTATTTTGACACTATTGAGTTGAAAAAGTTCTCTTCACCGGAGTCAGCAGTAAAAGCTCTGATATGTCAGTAATATTTCCAGTCCATTAATGTATTCTACAAAACAGGGAAAACTGATAAAAAATAAAGCAGTTTAACACCTTATATTAGCCTATTCTGAAGTATTTTTAAAAGTAATGGAAATTCCTCCCTTGTTTCAGTTTTTAGAGAGCATAGCTAAGCACGTTCAAAATTATTTTAATCCTTTTTGCACCAAGAGAATATTTCTCTTGACAATAAATGCATGTTGACTACCATTACACAAGTGTTAAGTAATAAACAGCTGCCCAACCTGTACAGCCACTACAGCTACAGAGCTAAAATTACTACTGTCAGTCACTCTTTAAATTTTAGGAATTGTAATTTCCTGATTCCAAACACTGTATGCACAGTGAAAGACCATTAGCACGGATGTTCCCTTTAGCCGCTGCCTCCTATAGTTACTGGACCAGATAGATCAGCCCACCTCCCACAAGCTATCACAAAGGGAGGACATTTCCAAGGATCCTCTTTCAGAAATGTCTGATGATTTAATCCCAACCAGAATAGCTGGGTTTGCTCCCCAAGTGGCTCCTCCAAATATGGATTCCTAAGGAGGTGAAGACCATCTGCAAGGAGGCCCGGCATCTCTGCACCAGGATTCCACTGGTATTGTGCTAACAAGGCTTCCTTCTACCCATAGCTGCCTCTGGGATGCTGTGGGAGAGGAAGCTGCTTGATGGAGAAAATAATATAGCCCTACTTGTATTATAGATAATGTGGAAGCAAAGAATGGACAGTAAGTGGACAACTATTATCCCCACTTACCAATGAGCAAGCAGACAAAAAAGTAAAATGGACTCAATCTCCTGACCCTTAATCTCTATTAATTTTGGATTGTTCTACCCATCATGTATATGATGTTCTGAAAAGCCTTAACACAACGACATTTTCTATAGCACAGGTCCAGGGTTTTCAGGGTTTTCAATGGCTTTTTGACAAACTGAACTCCAAACACAGCAAGCACACACACACATACAAGTTGGAGAAACAAATTACAAAAGTTATCTGGAGCAATTGGAACAGTGAGAGTTGCAGACAAGTTGACATTTAGAATTAATAATGTAAAGGAAAAACATTACCAATATAAAACTGCAGGGGAAGGGACATAATCCAGCTGCAGCATCCACATTATATTAAAGCTTAATACTGCCTGAATACATGATGGGAAGCAGTCTATCAGGTGGGGAGAAATCTTTCATTTAAGAAGTGATCCGCTAAGTTAAAATAGGAGACCCTCTTTATTAAATAGTACATTATTGCAAAGTTGAAGTGGGAAACATTTCCTACAATATTGCCAGTACTCCTACTTCTCCTACTCCAGGGGTCGGCAACCTTTCAGACGTGGTGTGCCGAGTCTTCACTTATTCACTTTAACTTAAGGTTTCGCGTGCCGGTAATACATTTTAACGTTTTTTTAGAAGGTCTCTCTTTATAAGTCTATATTATATAACTAAATTATTGTTGTATGTAAAGTAAACAAGGTTTTCAAAATGTTTAAGAAGCTTCATTTAAAATTAAATTAAAATGCTGATCTTATGCCACCGGCCCACTCAGCCCGCTGCCGGCCTGGGGTTCCGTTCACCTAGTTCGGCAGCTGGCTGAGCGGGGCCTGCGGGACCTCGGCTGGCGAGGGGCCGGCAGCTGGGACCCCAGACCGGGGGTGCAGGTAGGAATGTGTGTGTGTGTGTGTGTGTGTGTGCAGGAGCGCCCGTTTGGTGCTCAGGGTGGGGATGGGGATGTGGGGGGCGCAAGAGTCTGGGCATGGGGTGTGGGGGGGCTGGGTATGTGTGAGGGTGCAGGGATCAGGGCAGAGGACTGGGAGGGTGTGGGGGGGATTCAGGGGTCAGGGCAGAGGGCTGGGTGTGTGTGTGTGGGGGGGGTCAGGGCAGAGGGCTGGGGTGCTCGGCTCGTGGGGGTGCTCATGGCAGGGGGCTAGAGGGGATATGCCCTGTTCCCACCCCTTTCCCCAGGGCCCCGTCCCCACCTCTTCTCTGCCTCCTCCCCAGAGCAGCGAGCACACTGCGGCTCGGCTCGGCTCCCCTCCCCCTCGCAAGGGCGATCAGCTGATCGGCGGCAGGGAGAGGGAGAGGGAGGGGGAGGGGGAGGGGCAGGAAAGCACCACGCTGGGGGAAGAAGTGGGGGAGGGGGAGCTTGGCTGCCAATATGAGCAAGCTTCTGCCTCCTGCTCCCACAGGAGAAATCAGTGGGCGGGGGG
>NW_020664409.1:40117569-40208519 GCF_002925995.2 Terrapene triunguis
GATGGTAAGAGACATCTCAAGAAGGCACACATTGGAAGGAAATAAGTACTGACGCCCTATTACAACAGTTAGATAGATGAAAACATAGAGCTATTTTAGAAGCCAATATTAAAAGTTTATGAAAGCAACAGAGACCTTTTGAGAGCTGTAATTACATCAGGGTAGTGAACATAAAACCAACACTCAGAATATTTCTACAAAGGTAGACGAGCTTTTCTACAAAGCAGAAATATATTATCAAGAGCAGCTTGCCTTTATTGCTACATGTATTTTATATAACCATTTAGTAACAAAGACGGTGCTAAAGGAGGTGGTGTCTCTATACTAGTAGCTTCTCAAATACAAAAACTAAAAACTTTCCCTTCTGTTCTTTCCTTTTATGATACTATCAGTTAATAGCTTGTACAACATTTAGAGTAAGAAAATGGCATATCTGTTGGTTAAAATCTTACATTTTTGTAGGTTGAATGTTAACTACGGCTAAGGGTTTTTTATGTGCACATTCAAAAGACATTTCTGCATCTTTTAAGACAGGAAAGGTGAACTGCAATACTTACATGTACATGTATTTGTCCAGCTTTGCTGCAAAATGACGTGGCATCTCTCCACATCCATAATAATTTCGGTCATTTTCAGGTAAATGATCCACATCATGAAAAATTACACAGTCCCAGGCAACATCCTTCATAGCCTCTTTGAAGCCAACGTTAAAGAGCATTGCACGGTTAAAAGGTTGTGTACCACTCTTTATGCGGAAACAAAGGAGAAACCGAATAAGGCAAGAGCAAGTAGACACTACTTTGATATACAGGAAATTTACCAGCCCCCCTCGTATTAGAAAGAAAAGGGTGTGTTGATACCGAGGCTTGTTATGCTTTCATTTAATCACAGCAGCAGCAAGAATAGCAGTATTTCACCAACTCCATTTTGTGCAATTAAAGAAAAATCCTCCCTCTAGAATTCCTGCCCTTGAAGAGCAAGAACTTAAAACTTCTATTTAGTTTACATTAAGAAACATTGCACCAAATCAATCATAAGCACCAATACTATAAGGAGCACTGATACTTATCTTCAAGTACAAGTTGCAGTTAAGTTTTATGCCGAAGTATAAATGCAATACCAAATCACTAATGCAATACCAAAGTTGGGAACAATGTTTAACCACTCAAAAATGTATCTTGTTAAAACAAAGCACACAGTATTTATGAATTTCAACTAGTATGAAATACTTTGCTACATGTTTACAGTAAGTTAACCTTGTGATAGGACATATGTCCATAGCCTGATAAAATCTTGTTAGATAATTTTATTAAAAACCTTTTTAAATTTTCAACATTATTTAATCTTATTAAATAAAAAAATGGAATTTGAGGAGCAGCTCCCTGAAGACTGAAAAAAATTAGTTTACAAGCCTTTTTAGTATCAGAAAATTATCATGTAATTAGATCTTTTTAAGAACACCCATTTCCTCACTCTCCCTTATTCTTTTTCCATTAAAGACTGAATGTATGTATGTATGTGAAAGATGCAGAATTCACTGTCCTGGAAACCTAAATCATGTAATTAATGTATAGATCAGCTATTAATATAATACTGCCAACAGCAGAGCAAATTCCTCACAAACTGCCCCACCAATGTGCCATAACCCTGTTTTGAAGGGATAGAATCTTCCGGGGGTCAGTCATTCTCCAAACCAATTGAAGTGTATGCATTTATGATGAGACTACCTTTCAGGGTACTAGCTGGTAACATTTGTAATGTGATCACATATTCAGTAAGAACTAGACAGAGTCCACCAATTCATTTAATGACAGCCAAATGGACAACCTTCAAATGATAACTACTTTTGGTAACTATAGATTTGAGTTAGATAAGAATATGCAATCTAGAGGTGTAAATCTGTGTAGCCCTTTATTAGTCCCTGCCCTCAAATTCCTTTGCAAATATCAATTTTTAATTTTTATAACTGCAAAGATAATGATTTTACACTACAAGCCTTAACTTTGTATACAATAGATTCAATGAGGTTAATGTTAACAGCTATAAAAATACTGCTCTATATTTTAAGAGAAATAAGATGTCACTGATCACCAATAAATCTGAGAAAAAAGAGTTGAGGGTTTTTTGTTTGTATTTTACTTAATGGATCAGAATGTAACTGCTTAAATGTTTAGTTTCAGAAGTTGAGATTTCCTGATTCACAGAATATTCAATAGCAACATCAGACCCCAATCAGTGAGGAAGTTCCAAGGAGTTAATTTTGATATATTATTCTAATTAAAGACTCACTTGTTCAACAACATAAAAGGCAAATTCCAACCGTTGCTTCTGTAACATAGGTATGAGGTGCCGGAAAAAAATCGGAAGATGTTCATGGCGATTGCGAAAAGGAATGAGGATTGCCACCTGCAAAATAAATCAGATTAGAGAGTAATGTTAAGATGATATGAGTATTTTAAAATCATAATGGGTTAAATTAAATCTGTTATGGATTTTTCAGTGTTTTAGCCTTAATGTTGAATTGGTGAACTCTTCTACAACTTTTCGTGCTCCTCTAGAAAGCAGCTAAACAAGGCAGTCCTTTTTACATACAAAACTATGATGCATTTTTCTAGTGAATGAGTCTACAAGTGACTTTAAGGGGTAATACTGATGTCCAATCACAGTTTATTGTAAGCAATTTATTGAACCAAAGGACTGAACATACTAGGAAGAGTCACCACTGATTAAGGCAATACCTTTTTGACTACATTCATTGTTCTCATGAGAAATGTTCTAATCTGTGTATATTCACGATGGGAACACAGAAATAATGAATTCATGTTTATATATCAGGGGTGGCCAAACTGGCTCACGAGCCACATGCGGCTCTTTTACCATTAAAGTGCAGCTCACGGAGCCCCCCGTGCATCCCCCCATTCTCCACTACCAGACTAGGGGGAGCTCGAGACCTCTGCCTTGCAGCAGGGTGGTGTGGTAGGGGCTTTGCCCAGTGGGGAGAGGGGTTTTGGGGCTTCAGCCCTGCAGAGCACACTTGCTGGGGCTCAGGGCTTCAGCAGGAGCAGGGCTGAAGCACTAAGCCCCGGACCCCGGCAGGTGTGCCCTGGCTCCCGAACTTCTGAAGATTGTCGTACGCAGCTCAGAAGGCCAATAAGTTTGGTCTCCCCTGTTATATATTAAAATGCCTACACAAATACCAAAAATGTCCTTAACTTCTCTGTAGATATGTTTTCAAGTACTGAAATTTTGTGAAGGTTCATGGCAATATTTAAATTACCCTTCTTGGATCAAATGACCAGCACAAAGATTTAAATTTCTAAGAATGGATGCTTGTAGTTTTCAAATATTCTCAATAAGCTGGAAAACAATTAGTGGAAAGGAGGTCAGTAAGGAACTTTGTCTCACCTTCCATCGTGGTTTACAATCTTTTGGTTTCCAATGACCACCTGGCTCAATGTCTAAATCCTTTGAAAATACTTCCTGAATTTCATCAAAACTAATTTCACTCATGTTGATGCTGATAAGGCCTCCTAATGTAGTGAGAAATATGAAAAATATTTATTCATTTTAATTAAAATGTATAAGTCTAACGTGTTTTTAATTTGATCCACCAGAGACATTGTATAGAAGTAATCCAATAAATGGTTATTTTGATTACGGTACCTATTGGTAAAAAGAATCCTAGTTCTGACTCATTTCTTCCAGAATATTTAGTGTATATAGGAATGGAGTTTAGTTTTTTCCAACGAAATTAAAAAGATATTCCTCTGCAAAAGCCTGTAAAAGAATTCTATAATTTTGTTTTTATAGAACAGTCTACAATAGTTAAAATAGAGCTAAAACTTCTAATCATACTGATACATTTTACCCAAATTTTGCAACAAGACATTTAGTAGACAAAGTAAACTTACCATAAGTGTGTCTTCTCATAATAAAGAATCACCTTCTCTAGAAGTCACAGTAGTTAGTTAACTGTGCCCACACTACCACACACAGAGGCACTAATCTGATACTGAAATTCCGGGTACCTTCACAGTTCCCCTTACATAGAAATAGAGAAATACACATCTCCATTCTCTAAACTTCTGAAGTTTTAAACCTAAATAATTACAAACATAAAAGTATATGCTACCTTGGGGGGAAATATATAGACTCTTCCCTGTTACAAGAAGACATTTACAGTAAACTGAATTTGCCTAATCCCTCCATACATTCATAAACCTCTAGTCTGGATCACCATAACTGATGAAAAGTAGTAAGCAGCCCACCCAAAAGAGGGAGAAAGAGTAGAAGGAAGTGAGACAAATTAAGGAACAGTAGCAGACTAAGACCCGAAAACAAAATGTAAAACAATCTGATGAAGCTGTGTTGTTTCACAACATCTAAGTTGTGTCATTTCTCTGTCAGATGTTGCCGCTTCAGACAGAATGAAGGATGACTTTTCCCAGGAAGAAAAGACCTTAAGAGTTCTCAGCACCACCCTGTCATTATGAAACACACAGTAAGATTCTTGCATTGATAACACTGCCAGCTCTGATACCCGTCTAGTTGGGGTGATAATGACCAGAAAAACCGGTTTTTATCAACAGGAAGAAGGCAGTCACTGAAGTAAGGTGCTCAAAGGAATGATCTGTTAAGCCTTCAAAACCAGTGGTAGATCCCATTTTGGAAAAATTGGTCTGAAAGTTGGCTGGCCAGCCTGACAACCCTGAGGAATCTGGAGATCTAG
This sequence comes from Terrapene triunguis, assembly GCF_002925995.2. Taxonomy (NCBI): domain Eukaryota; kingdom Metazoa; phylum Chordata; order Testudines; family Emydidae; genus Terrapene; species Terrapene triunguis. Next base: position 40,122,299 of record NW_020664409.1, read on the forward strand.
GGTTCTCTGCCAAGGATCCCACAGACCCCATGAAAAGGATGCAGCTAAGAACAGAAACCTAAATTTGACACACTGTGGTGCTGGACTGAAGGCCCTTATCTACACCTTTCTGGAATAAGACCAAAATGGCTGGAATCCCCAGATTCCTGGGGTCCATACTGTTTGTCTTGGCACCACTCACTGAACCTGGACAAGTTGGAAGGGTATGCGTTTACAGTTAAGGCTCTCCTGGATGCTAGCAAGGTCTTGAGAACTTTGGAAGATACATCTAGGATTGTTAAGGCTTCCCTTTCATTAGCCAGGCTGTCAGCTAAAGCCAGACTGGATCTGAATTGAGAAATGGGCCTTGGGAGATAAACGGTCTCCCTTCGGAGAAGATAATTATAGTGGAGATTCCAGTATCAGGTCCTATCAGGTTGGAAAACCATGTCTCCTTGGTCAATAGGGAGTTATCAACATGACTTTCACCTGCTCCCTGTTTATTTTCTGAATCACTTTCCCCGGGAGGGGAAAAGGTGGTCATGCATAAAGTAGGCCCTCTGGCTATTTGTGCAAAAGGTCTTCCATTCTCAGAGATTCGGGACCTGTCTCCATGGTGTAGTACCTCAGCCTCTTTGTGTTTCTGCAGCTCACAAACAAAGAGGCTGAAGGAAGACTGAACATCCTCGAGGTCAGTCCAAAGAGCTCCTCATACAGGCATCACTCCAGATTGTTGAACTTATGCCTGCTGAGACAACCTGCCTTCTGGGTCAGTTCTCCTTTTATGTGGATTGCTCTGAGGGACAGAAGAGATTGCTCTGCCCATTTCATTATTTCCATTGCTTCTGTGTGTAGCTTTGGGCTTCTTGCTGTTTATGCATGTGACTGTAGTTGTGTTGTCTGACTAAACCATACGTGATTTCTTTCCAGGAAGATCTAAAACTCACATTTCTAGCTTGCCTGCTCTGAGTTCTAGAAGGTTCATGCTGTATCTTTTTTCTCCAGGCTTGAGGTTCCCTGGGTGGTTTGAAAACCCAGATGAACACTCCAGCCCTCCAGTATAGCATTGGTAGTAAGGACAAGAGGCTCTTGAAGACATATAGGCAGGCCTTTGCAGACATTAACATGGAAAGTCCACCATTCTAGGGAGCTTAATATCTGGATTTAGACTTGCACTTGGTCTTTCATGTGTTCCAGCAAGTGGTTGCATGTTCTCAGGAGGAAGGTTTAAAGGCACCAGATGTGCGATCTTGCCCAAATTCCTATTCACGATACCAGAAAGCCCAGAAGCTGAAGATGCCATGCTATAGCAGGACATCTACAGTTCGCAAAAAACTGTTAAGATCCTGGATCTTCTGGAATCTTTCAGGTGACAGATTTTTGCTATCAGGGTTTCTGTATCTACTCCCCGGTGAGAGATGCTGGTTGAAGGAATCAGGGAGCTCTTTTTGATGTTGATGACGAAGCCATTAACTTTCAGAAAGTCCAGACTCAGAGCTGTGGCTTTGTGCACTTTGGCTTGGGAAGGGATGTGGTCGAGGAAGGGACATAGGTGGATATCTTGTGCCCTACGCCTGATCACTACCAGCACCTCTGTAAAGACACCGGGGACCGAAGACAGTCCAAAGGGGAGCATTTGATTCTGGTAATAGTTTTTCCATAAGTGAATCTCAGGAGTCTGTGGTTACATGACCTTACGAGGATATGGAGATAGGCATACACTGACATCAAGGAGTCTCCTTGAAATAAGGAGGAGAGTGCTGAGGCCAAGATCTCCATTCAGAACTTTGTCTTTCTCATCCATATGTTGAGCCTCTTGCGGCAGAAGATGGCCCCCACCCTGATACTCTTCTGGGTATACAGAAGATGGAGTAAAACCCTAAGAATCTCTCTTCTGAGAGCACACTTTCTAATACTCTTACTTCCAGATAAGAAATCTCATTCTGGATCAGCTTGTGTTTTATGGGGACTGGATGAAGAAGAGTTGAGGGCTCCATCTCATCCTAAGGGACTACTTCAGCTCACTATATCCCTCACCCACTTGTCTGCTGTGGATGCATACCACTGCTCTGTGAAGGGAGAAATTCTGCCTTCTAGCTTCAGCCATGGGTGTGCGCACATCCAGTCATTGTCATAAGGTGGCCTTGGAGGCTGTGGAGCAGTCTCTGGGCCTTCTCCTAGAACCTTGATTCCAGGATTTACTATTGGAGAAGCTGCTGTCCCTTCATTGGTACTTCTGCAAGGAAGATGGATGAAAGATGTCCCTATCTGAATGTAAGTTACTGAGGCCAGGAGGGTCTGCCCAGATTTCGCCATGTTTTCCACCACTAGTTGCTCCAGCTTTTCCTCGAACAGGATGGAGACTATAAACTTTCCTAAGCATAGAACCTGTTTAGAATGGGAATTCATTTTTCAAGGCAGAACCACACCTGGCACCCGTCTGCTGAGCTATCTTGCCATGGCTCTGGCTGACAAGCTTGATACATTCACTGAACTGTGAAGCGCTACAAATGCTGTTGCTAAGGAGATTTTTTTTTTTTTTTTTTTTTAAAGAGTAGGGCTGGAATCAGGGTGATCTCTGTTCCTTAGATCCATGAGATCCTCCAGCCAGAAGAGAGATGCCCTAGCAAAGCATGTTGCTGTCAGAGATGGTCTTTCAGGTAGCCAAAGAGGTCTCAAAGTCTTTTTTGAGTGTGTCCTCCACTTTCCTTTCTGTGTGATCCTTAGGGTAGAATTTTCCTTGAGGGGATAACCATGCCCCTTACTAGGGTTTCAATAACAGCATTTAGCATTGGGACCTCAGCAATGGAGTTTTTTGGCTCCTGCAATCTGTAGAACTGGAGGTCATTTTTACTGATATGTTTGCCTTTGTCAGGCTTGTTCCCACTCCTCTATGACCACATCCTCAAAGGAGGAGTGCAGAGGAATAGCTGCCTCAGAAGAGGATTCTGAAGGCAGGAATTTGCTTTCAGGCTTGCTCTCAGGAACTTGTTCAGGCTGTATCTGTATGGTGGACACAAACTTTTTAGAGGGTAAGAATATTTTTTGTGTCTCCCCTGCTCATATTCAGAGCCCCATAGTTGTTCTACTGTGGAGGAGGGGGAGGATAAAGAGGACAAGTCAGAAGGCATGTGCCTCCTGTTTGTCTTCCCTTTTTTGGTTTCTCTGCCCTTGTAGCCTGACTTGCAGGTCAATGACCTCTGTTGTGGCTCTGATGAGGTCTTTTATAGTGTGCCTTCCAGAACATCTGAAGACCTCTATAGAGCTCTCTGTCTCAATCCACCCCTGCAGGGTCCCAGCCCCTAGAGAAGGCTCAAATTGGGAGTGAAAAGGGCTGTTTATTAGACCTGCTTCTTTCCCCAGGGAAAGAGTCATTTTAAGAGTTGGTGTAGGGAGAGGGGGTGAAGACCTGTAGCCCCACAAGGCTGTTCTCTTCGGAGTTTCAGGAGTACCCTGGGCAGCTGGATGGGGGGGTCCTCATCCTTCAAGCCTCTCCCTGCTCGGTTCTGTGGCTTCAGGTTCAGTTTTCCCAGGTTAAAGTTGCGGCTACTCGGGCAGGTAGCGGACCCTGTAAGCCTGTCAAGCTCGGATCCCTGTGCCCTAATGGAGCTAAGATTGGTTGACTGGGCGTAGGCAGGGCACACCTCACTGTCTGCTGAGTCTGTGAAGGCTGCCTTGCAAATAGAGTGATTTTTGGACTTGAACTGGCGCTTCCTTACCTGTTCTGCCATGCCAGGGAGGGAGGGGAGGCAGAGAACCTGGCAGGGTGGAACTGCTGCTGCAGTTTAGTCACCAAGGATATGTCTACACTACGAAATTAGGTCGATTTAATAGAAGTCGATTTTTTAGAAATCAATTTGATACAGTCGATTGTGTGTGTCCCCACTAAGCACATTAAGTCGGCGGAGTGCGACCACAGTAATGAGGCTAGCGTTGACTTTTGGAGTGTTGCAGTGTGGTAGCTATCCCACAGTTCCTGCAGTCTCCGCCACCCATTAGAATTCTGGGTTGAGCTCCCAATGCCTGATGGGGCAAAAACATTGTCGCGGGTGGTTCTGGGTACATGTCGTCAGACCCCCCTCCCTCCTTCCCTTCCTCCGTGAAAGCAACGGCAAAAAATCGTTTCTCGCCTTTTTTCATGGGTTACCTGTGCAGACGACATTACCACGGCAAGCATGGAGCCTGCTCAGCTCAGTGCCACCGTACGTCTCCTGGGTGCTGCTGACAGACTCGGTACTGCATTGCTACACAGCAGCAGTTCCTTGCCTTTGCAAGTTAGCAAAGACGGTTAGCAGCCGTATTGCACCGTCTGCTGCTGTCTCCTGGTTGCTCCTGGCCGACCTTGGTGAGGTCAGTCGGGGGCACCTGGACATAAATGGGAGTGACAGCAGGTCATTTCCTTCTTTAAGTTTAATGGAGATTCAGTCCTGCCTGGAATATCAAGCGAGCTAGAGGCTTCTGCCTCAGGCTGCTCTCCCAGCCGGCAGCACCGTGCGGTCGCACCTACCCCAGCCTATCCCTTGCTCCCATGGCTCATGAAGCCTGGACAGTAGTAAGGAGCAGTTCAACTATAGGCTGAGCAAGTGCAGAATGGTGGCAGAATGTGCCTTTGGACATTTAAAATCTTGCTGGCGCTGTTTGCTGACTAGGCTGTTTGCGATTAGAAAAGCACAGCAAGGTGCGCTGCACATCACAGAGACTTTGAAAACCAGTGTCATGACTGGCCAGGCTTCGGTGTGACAGTTGTGTGTGTTTCTCCTTGATGCAAACCCACCCCCTTTGTTGATTTGTTTCTCCTTGATGAAAACCCATCCCCTTGTTTCACTCTACTTCCCCGTAAGCCAACCATCCTCCCCACCCCCACCCCCCTTTGATCACCACTTGCAGAGGCAATAAAGTCACTGTTGTTTCAAATTCATGCATTCTTTATTAATTTGTCACACAAATGGGGGGGATAACTGCAAAGGTAGCCCGGGAGGGAAGCACCGGGTGCGGTGGTACAGGAGGGGAGGAGGGAAGGACAAGGCCACACGGTACTTCAAAACTTATTTATTGAATGCCAGCTTTCTGTTGCTTGGGCAGTCCTCTGGGGTGGAGTGGTTGGGTGCCTGGAGGCCCCCCACCGCGTTCTTGGGCATCTGGGGGAGGAGGCTGTGGAACTTGGGGAGGAGGGCGGTTGGTTACACAGGGGCTGCAGCGGCGGTCTGTGCTCCTGCTCCCTTTCCTGCACCTCAACCATACACCGGAGCATATCAGTTTGATCTTCCAGTAGCCTAAGCATTGCTTCCTGCCTCCTCTCATTACGCTGACGCCACCTCTTCTCTTGCTCCCGCCACCTGTCCTCGCCTTCATTTTGTGCTTTCCTACACTCTGACATAGTCTGCCTCCACGCATTCTGCTGGGCTCTTTCAGTGAGGGAGGACTGCATGAGCTCAGAGAACATTTAATCGCGAGTGCGTTTTTTTCGCCTTCTAATCTTCGCTAACCTCTGGGACGGAGATGATACGGGGAGTGTTGAAACATTTGCAGCTGCGGGAGGGAAAAAAAGGGAGTGTAGTCTTTAAAAAGACATTTTAGAGAACAATGAGTAGACTCTTTCACGGTGAACCAAGCTGTTAACATTACATAGCACGTGTGCTTTCTTTACAAGGTCACATTTTGCCTCTTATATTGAGGGCCTGCAGGTTTGGTGTAAGAGATCACACACGCAGGGCCGGCGGGCAACAGAATTCAGCTTGCAGGCAACCATGGTAAGCCACAGTCTTTTGGCTTCTTTAACCTTCATAACATGTGGGAATGGTTTCAAACAGCAGTGCCCTCATTTCACATACCAAGCACCCATTTAAAATGGGTTGGCCATTTAAAAGGAGGGGCTCCGGTTTTCGGGTTAATGTGCAGCACAAACCCAACTAAACCCCACACACACCCAATTCTCTAAGATGATCACTTCACCCCTCACCCTACCGCATAGCTAACAGTGGGGATGATTTCTGTTCAGCCACAGGCAAACAGCCCAGCAGGAATGGCCACCTCTGAATGTCCCCTTAATAAAATTCCCCTATTTCAACCAGGTGACCATGAATGATATCACTCTCCTGAGGATAACACAGAGAGATAAAGAACGGATGTTGCTTGAATGCCAGCAAACACCGGGACCATACGCTGCCATGCTTTGTTATGCAATGATTCCAGACTACGTGTTACTGGCCTGGCGTGGTAAAGTGTCCTACCATGGAGGACGGAATAAGGCTGCCCTCCCCAGAAACCTTTTGCAAAGGCTTTGGGAGTACATCCAAGAGAGCTTCATTGAGATGTCCCTGGAGGATTTAAGCTCCATCCCCATACACGTTAACAGACTTTTCCAGTAGCTGTACTGGCCGCGAATGTATCCCAAGTCTTCAGGGAAAATTAATCACTAAACACGCTTGCTTTTAAACCATGTATTATATTTACAAAGGTACACTCACCAGAGGTCCCTTTTCCACCTTCTAGGTCTGGGAGCCCACCTTCGGTGTGTTGGGAGGGTACTAGATCCCAGTGATAAACAGTTCCTGGCTTTCGGGGAAAACGGTTTCTCAGCTTGCTTGCTATGTGCTATCATCTTCCTCATCCCCAAAATCCGCATCCCTGTTGCGTGAGAATCCATTGACGGAGTCCATGCACAGGGCTGGGGTAGTTGTAGGGGCACCCCCTAGAATGGCACGCAGCTCATCATAGAAGCGGCATGTCTGGGGCTCTGACCCGGACCAGCCGTTTGCCTCTCTGGTTCTTTGGTAGGCTTGCCTGAGCTCCTTAAGTTTCACGCGGCACTGCTGCGGGTCCCTGTTATAGCCTCTGTCCTTCATGCCCTTGGAGATTTTTTCAAGTGTTTTGGCATTTCGTCTTTTGGAACGGAGTTCTGATAGCACAGATTCCTCTCCCCATACAGCGATCAGATCCAGTACCTCCCGTTCGGTCCATGCTGGAGCTCTTTTGCGATTCTGGGATTCCATGGTTACCTATGCTGATGAGATCTGCATGGTCACCTCTGAGGTCGCCATGCTGGCCAAACAGGAAATGAAATTCAAAAGTTTACCGGGCTTTTCCTGTCTACCTGGCCAGTGCATCTGAGTTGAGAGTGCTGTCCAGAGCGGTCACTATGGAGCACTCTGGGATAGCTCCCGGAGGTCAATACCATCGAATTGCGTCCACACTACCCCAAATTCGACCCAGCAGGGTCGATTTTAGTGCTAATCCCCTCGTCGGGGAGGAATACAGAAATCAATTTTAAGAGCCCTTTAAGTTGACAAAAATGGCTTCGTCGTGTGGACGGGTGCAGGGTTAAATCGATCTAACGTTGCTAAATTCGACCTAAACAAGTAGTGTAGACCAGGGCCAAGATGCTGAAATTCAACCCAGGCAGGAGGAGAAAGGGTTAGGTAGAAGATCCTGCCTGCTACTGCCCAAAAACAGAAGAGGAAAAAACAAAAGAAAGCAGAAGCAGCTAAAACTGCCAACTGACCAATGCCATGAAGGCAGAGAAACTGGCAGCAAGCAAGAGCAGAAGGGTGTGGCTAGCACACATAGCACAGCAACTATGGATTGCCTTTGTGAGCTGCAGCATGGAGAGGAGCAGCCCAGATGTCTCGGAATTGTGGAAAACACTGAGCTGCAGAAAGATATTCTGTTTCAGGTTATGCTCTAATACAGCAGTTCTCAACCAGCGGTTCTAGAGGTCACCAGCTGATATCTGCAAAATCCCTATGTGTATTTTAAGAGCATAAGTTTGGGGCAAAATATGACCAGACAGTATCTCTTCCAGGATCAGGGTCCCCAGGTTAACTTCAGATAGGTAAAGAAAGGCAACTGACCTAGCTAACCTGAAACTGTGTCAAAGTGCACTTGATTCCAGGCACAGTAGTCTTCACTGCCTGCTTCAAGAATGATTTAGTGAGGTGAAAAGATGAAGATGGGCATAAGAATGTCTCATTTACGTTGAGTAGTTTAAAGAGATGATTTAAATTTGTTTTAAATCAAATACACCCTGTACATTTACAAAGTTTATCATTTTTTTTAGGCAGTTCAGTTTTAACATTAATTTATCAGTACAGTCCCATACCTACTTGTCATTTAGCTAAATTCCTTAAGTCATAAAGTAGTAATTTCAATTAAGATGAATTTGTAATATTGGTGCAGTAAGGTAAAATTAAAACATTAATTCAATCAATTAACAATAGATATAACTTTTTTTCAACTCATCTCATTTTTCAGTCAGAAGCAGTTTCTGTATTTTTAACTATTGACTTGCCAAATATGTCCTATCTACTTGTATTGATTAGTCCTTTTATATCCAATCTATTTTTAAAAATAGGTAACTACCCAGAAATCTTAGACTGTCAGATACCATTACGTGTAATATGGATTTGAGAGAATTTAATATACTAATGGGTAATTATGTTATTGCACAGCTCTTGAGACTGACTTTTTAGCAGGAGGGTTAAAAAATACATTTTTAGTCTCGAAGACAAGTTGAGAGATTTCTGAAAGTTAGCTTGGAATTTCTGTTTTTACAGATTTAAAATTTTTATTAACGCTAATGTTAAAAAAATTATATAATACATAAGTTGAGAAAAGAGTGTCTGTAAGTCTGGGTATAGTGCTTAGATTATCTAAAAACAATCTTTGTATTTGTGAAGTCATAAGATACAAATAGTACATAATCAACAATAAAATTTTGATAATATTGAATCATAAGAGGTAATTAAAACATTTTTCTAAATTAATATGTAACTAGTGTACAATCATATCATGGTCACAACACAGTAGCCCTTTCCTGTGTCAAAGTTTTTAGAGAAATGTTGTGATAATTGGGCCTACAAATTTACTCTAGTTGTAAATTCAATTGTAAAAGCATAAGAATGACCATAGTGGGTCAGATCAATGGTCCATCTAGCGCAGTATCCTGTCTTCCAATAGTGGCCAATGCCAAGTGCTTCAGAGGGAATGAACATGTAATCAAGTGATCCATCCCCTGTAGCCGGCAAACAGAGGCTAGAGATAATGAAAGTTCATAAAAATGTTAAAAAACTTTCTAACATTTGTTGTTATAGTCAAGCTGCTTTCAATAATGAATGTTAACAGCAATGCAAGAGTATACGACAAAGAGACTAAATTAGTCCAAACTAAAAGGCCATGTTGATATAACTCAAAGAGGATACTGAATTCATGCTTGGTAAAAAACAGAAAACATGGAACCAGAAATTAATTAACCAAAATTGGTGTGTCAGACATCAGGCATTTTTGGTGGACAAAATAATGAGGGTATGGGCTATTCCAGCCACCATTCCCTTTGTGGGTCCTGAAAGAAAGAAACTTTGGGAGGAAATTCAGAAGACCGGACAGAGGCTACTGGAACAAACTTCACCACCAGGGCTGCCACCCTCATCATCTCCTGGGACCAGAGACTTTCTTTGCCCTAATCATAATCCTGAGAAATGTCCTCACCAGACTGGGCCAGCGAGAGGGACCCAGATAACACTGCCACTTCTACCACTCCAGCAGAAACCCAAGCACGACCTGGGATGAAATGGGATCAACACACTAACAACCACAACTATAGCCTATCTCAACTAATGTCTGCTTTTTCCCCCAAAGGGACAGTTATTACAATCTTTTGTAAAACAGAGACCGTCAAACAAGGGGAGGTTTCCTTTTAAAAATTCTCTCTAGCTAAAGGGAAAGGGAACAAAGCGTGCTGTTAAAATGAAAACCTTATTTAAAACTTTACATTTAAAATGCTTTAACTGTTTTTTCTTTATTTTTAAATAAAGGTTAAAAGGATTTTTAATGGTATGTTTGCCATCGTACTAAGCAGGCTGAAGTCTCCGTATACCAAACCCCGAACCTTGTTTAACACTATTTAATGTTGGACAGTGACTGGATTATGTTAACACCTTTGGCCCATTTATTCCAGCTAAATAAATACAACAGAATTTAAGCTAAGATTTTAATCTAATGCTAAAAGGAGTTTTTGAGTGTATATACACATGAGAAAAGAAATAAGGTTGTATGAGCAACTTTTGTTGCTTTTTAATTTTTAAGTACTTCACTTTGAAACCTTAATCTTCTCAACTTTTCATATGAATTATTTTCATGTTTTTTTCACATTTTATGAAACCGTTGCCTGCTCAGTTATAACAGGATTTAAGACTTTTTTACCTTCTGAAGCACTCACTTTGCTATCTTATGCAGCTTCTCAAGTATTGGTGCAATTCTGATTAACTGATGAAAATGTAGGCAACTTGTTTTTGTCTCATTCAATTTTCCACCAAGAATACTCTCACCTCCAAAAATTCTAGGTAACAATTCCCCAAAGCCTCTAATTCAAGAAAGCGGTATATAACAAAAGATGCACTCTAACTGTAGGTGTTGAATACTGTCTTAATTGTGGAACAAATGCCAGAACGCATTACACAGAAGAAAATGTATATCAAAACATTAGGTATTAGTCAGAATATTGGGCCAAATTCTGCTAAGCATTATTATATATGTTAGAGTTTTAAAATTCTGGTTAACAGTTTGCATTCTGGTTTAACAGAACCAGATGTAATAGATAAGGATATAAATTAAGGTGATATTATAAACTTACTCATGTAAGGCAGCTTTTCTGGACAAGCCTGGTAAGGAGAATATGTGAAGTTTTCTGGAAGATACATTGTTGTTTGAGCAAGATAGTCACTGGAATTGTTGCCTTCAGGATAATCTTAAAGAAAAAAAAAAACCGTTTATTCTTGTAAAAATGAAAGTTTCCCAATGGCTTCTCATCAATATATCACTATGCTGGGGGGGACTGTTTTGCATCTTATCCTGACATCACTGCATAAACTTTATGTTTGCTGCAAGTTCTGACAGTGAAGATAAAAACATTCTCTGAATCATTATCAAGTTGATCCTCATGAATTCTGATCTATTTACCCCAGCTCTTGATAAACCTATTTCTTAAAGAAAACTTAACTTCAGTTTCACAAGTGACTTTGTAAAGAGTAACCACTCTTCCCTTCCCTATTACTCCTCAAAGTTGGGAGAGTATGGGGGGGAGGGGAGAAATGAAGGGTGCTTAGATCTAGGTTTTTGTAAACCTATGTATAAACAAGCTATGTCATTGTCATGAAGAAACAGACAACTTTTTTAAAATAATTAAATAGGAAATATTCTTACCTGTGCCATTCAGAGTAGCATTTTTATTAGTGTACAATCTGATCAGATGTCCTATTGTTTTCACATTTTCTCTCAACATTATGCCTCGAGCTTGCACCATAAAGAGATAGGTGTTTGCTGTTAAAACACAAAAGTGACTATTTCATGTTAAACGTAATTCAATAGTATTTCATTTTATTTTAGTATTTACCAATGTATAATGTCATCAAATCAATACTGAACAATCTTGGAGTTCAAGGTTAGCCCTCAAAAACCTATTAGACCAAGAGTAGGATACACAGAGTAAAACCTAAAAATATTTAGGGTAAAAATCAAGATACAGACAAGAGGAAAAACATTAATTCATATTCCTAGACCTAACTGAAAGGGTAAAAATATCAAGTTAATAAATAGTAATTGAAACCTTAACACAATTTCATTTTCCTCCACCCTGCAAAAAACCTATTAAGATACAGCATTAAAAATCAATTTACCCATAGTAAGTTATCTATATTTTAGAGGAGAGAGAAAAATATTTTTAGAAGAGAAATAACCGTAACCCACAAAAGCATCTATTTCCTACTTCTTGACTGTTTGTAAGGGTATGCTAAGATTTACCTCTGTTCATTCACCACCAGCTGGAAGTATTAACCAGCAGCTATGCCATTTTACAATTATATAACACCAATCATTGAAAAATCTCAAAATACAGTAGAACCCTATTTACTGAATCCTCCATTATTTGGCTCTCCTTATTAATCAAGGAACCAGCACACAAAGGTTCAGAAGTGGGTAATCTCCTGTGGTCTCTAGATGGTGCTGCAGCCTCGCACTTTCCCATTCTTCAGATTACCTGAATTTTTGATTATCCAATCTGGCTCCGGTCCCAATTAGATCAGCTAAACAGGGCTCTGCTGTACTAAAAGTCAGTTTCCCTGTGAAGTAGTTATTAGAGACATTACAGGTTGGTAAACTCAGGTAGACAGACAGACAATTTAACTGATTCACACAAGATGACAGCACATCAGTAACAGAACCAAGAATCCTGTCTCTCAGATCAGTAATCAAAGCCATATACAGAGCTCATATAATACTATCTTTGGCCTGAATAGAAAAGTGAGACGGACACACAAATCAGAAAGATGAAATGTTCTGTTGCCTTCTAAATAGGCACAAGCCTAAATGGGATCCATATGACTTCAGTAATCTACAAGTGGATGGACAAATTCCTTTTGAAAATCAGTTTTCATACCGGGTAGCAAAGTGGATCATCGCTGTCCTTTCACATATGCCAAGCATACAAAGACTCATGCTTTTGAAAAATTTCTCTACTGACTACAGCATAGCAACATAGTGTCACTAATAAGGACCCCCCAATAAAAGCATTTGAACAGAAATCTGGCTGGTCACATGGCACTGACTCATATTTCCAGCTGTTAAACTGCATTAAAAAACAGCTAAAAATCCATTTTCAAAGCAAACCAATTGAGAATACCGTCCACCATATTATTCACATCTATATGAATTTGTTGGCAGAGGTGGTGATGGGCAGTACACTAATACCAAAACCATCATCTCCTTTATGTCAAACAAGCACCATCAGAAGAGGGGAGTGCTTTGAAAATCTTGCCTTTATAACATTCACCACTCTCAGGGGCCTCTCCGCTCAGATTAGAAAGCATTACTGAGCATCTTGACCATTCATTCATATATATTGTGACAGACCCAGACCAGTGGGGTACAGGAGTCTGGTAGAGGGCAAATATACTGGTCACTGGATGAGTAGTTTTCTGTTCCCTGAGTGACCAGAGCAGGGGCTGCACTAGAGTAATCAGGAACCTGTTAGAACCAGTTAAGGCAGGCGGGCTAATTAGGACACCTGGAGCCAATTAAGAAGCTTCTAGAATCAATTAAGGCAGGCTAATCAGGGCACCTGGGTTTTAAAAAGGAGCTCACTTCAGTTTGTGGTGGGGGTGTGAGGAGTTGGGAGCAAGAGGCGCAAGGAGCTGAGAGGGAGAGGGAGAGGGAGAGGGTGTGCTGCTGGAGGACTGAGGAGCACAAGCGTTATCAGACACCAGGAGGAAGGTCCTGTGGTGAGAATAGGAAGGTGTTTGGAGGAGGCCATGGGGAAGTAGCCCAGGGAGTTGTAGCTGTCATGCAGCTGGTACAGGAGGCACTATAGACAGCTGCAGTCTACAGGGCCCTGGGCTGGAACCCGGAGTAGAGGGCAGGCCCGGGTTCCCCCCAAACCTCTCAATTGACCTGGACTGTGGGTTCTCCCAGAGGGGAAGGTCTCTGGGCTGTTCCCGCAACCCACATGGTGAATCTCTGAGGCAAGAAAATCCGCCAATAAGCGCAGGACCCACCAAGATAGAGGAGGAACTTTGTCACAATATATATATAGATGCAAATCAACAAAGATTTTATTTTTGTGTCTGAAAGCTAGATTTCATATTTCCTTCTTTCCTGGTTGGACATTTCAATGTAATTTTACTATATAACTGTTCAGTCCTCTTTGACATCTGTATGTACTAAGTATAACAAACTTTAAGACAATGTGTGTTTATTGACTGATTAATACAGGAGTCAGGTGGCTAAAGGCATGAGGCCACAAGCACATTATAATTGATTTAAAACATACATTTTCATGTGTCTTAATGCAGTGGGCATTTAAAATTATTAATTGCTATTTTGACCATATGATTCCACCAAAACAAGCATTGCAACATGTAAAATTTTCTTTTCTTCCTTTTTGCTGCAAGCCAGATTTCTTTTCTCTGTTGCTCTGTACTCCATACTCAAAAATTAAACCTCCAGACCCTGAGAGGAAGTAAGAAAATCCTGTGTCATATACCTTCAAATATACAGAACAACAAGGTGACTAGTTTTCCCTTAAAAGAGTGAAAATCCTGTGATGATGGTAAGCAATTCAAGGAACATGTCCATTTAAAAAAAAGATCAGTAATGCATACTACATTAGAAAGCAAGGAAGATAGAGGTCAAAGCTATATAATCAGTATTTTTTTGTTACTGTTATTTTGTTTTGGGTTTTGTTTGTTTCATTTTGTAATTTAATAAAGAGGGGATCTGGTGCCTACAAGCCAAATGCAACCCAAAATTTAAGGCTGCATCCGCATAAAAAGAATAAAAAATAAAAGTTTGGCTAGTTGAGAAAAAGAACATCCTAACAAAACCAGGCAGGATTTTGAATCCCTCTTCATTAAGGGACATGTTATGAAGGTCTGCAAAGCAGAGCTAGTAGGATTTTTTTTATTTTATTTTTTTCCAATCAGAAAGTGTTAGGTCATCAAAACCAAAACTGTTCATGGAAAAGAGTTAGTTTCTATAAATTTCCCATTTTGATTTCTAAACAAAAGAGGTCATTTTGAGAAGTCTAAAATTACTTTTGTTTCAAAATTTTGAGTTAATTTACATTAGAAAAATGTTTAAAAAAGAGTCAAAATCCAAATGAAATGTTTTGATGAACCCATTTTAAAAAAAAAATCATGAAAAATTGAGATTGACCTTTCATCCAAATTCAGGATAAGAATTTTTTTTAAACTCTATACATCCCATGGGATAAGAAAACCATTTGCCATCTGGTTCTCTCTGAAAGAATAAAGAAGGGTTCAACACTACAGAAGTATAAATTTGATCTAGTTGGTATTACTGAAGCCTGGTGGGATGATTCACACAATTGGACATTAAAATCAATGGTTATAACCTATTTAGGAAGGATCAAGTAGGCAAAAGGGTAAGGCCAGTGGCACTTTATGTAAAAAAATTGCTTTACCTGTTTCCGAGTCACTGATAACTCAAAATAATAAGAATGACCATGTCTTCTGACAGTGGCCAATGCCAGATGCTTCAAAGGGAATGAACATAACAGGGTAATTATCAAGTGGATCCAGCCCCTCTCATCCAGTCTCAGCTTCTGCCAGTCAGAAGTTTAGGGACACCCAGAGGACGGGGTTGCATCCCTGACCATCTTGGCTAATAGCCATTGATGGACCTATCCTCCATTAAGTTATCTAATTCTTTTTTGAACCCAGTTATACTTTTGGCTTTCACTGCATCCCCTGGGAATGAATTCCACAGGTTGACTGTGTGTTGTATGAAGTACTTCCTTTTGTTTGTTTTAAAACTGCCTATGAATTTCATTGGGTGATCCTTGGTTCTTGTCTTAAGTGAAGCTGTAAGCAACACTTCCTTATTCACTTTCTCCACATCTGGCATTGACCACTGTCAGAACACAGGATACTGAGCTAGATGGGCCACTGGTCTGACCTGGTATGGTTCAATAGCCCAACAGATATAAAGCACAAAATGCGGTATTAGTTGGTGTCTACGACAGACCACCAAATCACACTAGGGAATAGGATGACCACCTCCTTACGCATCTATCTGTAATATTTAAAACAAAAAACTGTGTAATCATGGGGGACTTCAATTTGAGTGACACTTGCTAGAGGTCTCACACTGCCAGAACTAAAACATCCTGGGAATTTCTAAACATTACAGATGATACTATCCTAACTCAAAAAGTGTAGCAACAAGATGGAATTCCTTATTAGACCTTGTTCCTAACAGATAAAGAGGAACTGATCACAGAACTAAAAATAAATGGTAGTTAAGAACAAGTAATCAAGTTTTGAACATATTCATAATGTGCAAGCCCAATAAAGCCCTGACACTTAGTGTTTTAATAAGGCAATTTCATAAAGCTGAAAACAATTTTGAGCCAAATCTGCTAGGAGGAAGAATTTCATCAGAAAAATGTGAATGATAATTGGAAGTCATTTAAGAACACCTTACAAGATGCCCAAAAAGCCACAATACCATAACCGAGGAAGAAGACCTTGCTGGTTAAAAAAAACTGACCTGGTATAGAGGGAAAGTGAAGGCAGCTATACATTTTTTTTTTAAATATTAACAAATGGAAGAAAGGACAACTTGATAGTAATGAATATAAATCAGAATCTAGAAATTGTAAAAGAAAAAAAAATGATACGGGAAACAAAGGGACACAGGAATCCATGGCCAGGAGAGTTAAGGACAATAAGAAGGATTTTTTAAATATATTAAGAACAAAAATAATCTTGACAATGGTACTGGTCCATTACTAGATGGAAATGGTAGTATTATCAATAATAATCCAGAAGAGGTAAAACTATTAAATAAATATTTCTGTTCTGTATGGGGGGGGAAACTGAGGCTACAACCTCAATATATGGTGATAACACTCGTTCCATTCCACTAGTATCTCAAAAAGACTAGAAACAGAAGATACTAAAGTAAGATATTTATTTTCAAATCAGCAGGTGCAAATAACTTGCATCCCAGAGTTTTCAAAAAAACAGCTGAGGCACTCACTGGACTATTTATGTTGATTTGGAGCACAGGGGAAGTTCCAGAAGGCTGCAACAAAGCTAGTGTTGTGCCAATATTTAAAAGGGGTAAATGGGATGACTCGGGTATTTATAAGCCTGACATTGATCTCTGTCAAGATAATGGAGCAGCTGATACAAGATTGAATTTAAAAAAATTAAAGAAAGGTAATGCAATTAATGCAAATCAACATGGGTATATGAAAAATAGATCTTGTCAAATTAACTTGATATATTTTTGATGAGATTTCAAGTTTGGCTGATAAAAGTTCTGTAAGGTATTTGATATTGTATCACACAACATTTTGATTAAAAAACAGTAGCGTACATCCCCATAAAAACTTAAAAAACAAAAACAAAACAGGAGTAGAGTATTATCCCACTCCCAACCCCCAAACAGGAGGGCTGGTGGACTGCCTTTACGCTGGCTCTTGTCTGGCATGGGTCACCATACCAGGAGTCATGCTGCCACCAGCACAGCTCTCAGGGTCATGGGGGCATGCAAGCCTTCCCACCGCATTGAGATTTAGTCCATGGGGAAGGATTCAGAATCACTAGTCACATTAAGAAGTTTTAGCCTTAAGTTTTGGGAGTTCCCAGCCATTCTCACACTGAAGGTCTGAGACCCAAGAGTGAGAGTCAGATTCTCACCAGGAGAATGTTTGAAGTTATGGTTACTCTACCTCTAATATTCTTTAAAATACCAAGGAATATTACTTTAAGTGGTCAGCTTTAAAATAGCACTTTTGTATTCCAACTGTTCAAACTGGTGCTTTTCCTGCTAGCTTCTCTGCTTTGTCTGAAGCTTTTGTATCTAGCTTTTCAGGAAATCTCCAGAGACTATTAATTACCTGAGCTTGTATTTAAAAGTTTTTCCAACTAATGAAAACTTTTCCCTTAGAAACCACTCTAAAAATCAATTACATGAATTAATAATTCAATGACAACTCTTTGCCCTTAAGCAAGTAACTTGTTTTTAAATCAGATTTCCCTCAGGGGTCAGTCCCTCAAGGTTAAAAATAATGTTTTAAAAACATGACTCCTATAATAAAAAGTTTATTTTTCTGGTAAACATGGGATGAGATTACAACGGAAGAATCTCAGAGCAGTCCTTTCAAATATTCCCAATCTGCCCCTCTTTTTCCTCATGATCATATGGCTCCTTCCTTGGATACCTTCAAATATTCCAAGACTACAAGCTAAAAATAATGTAATGTACTTTGGTTTTTGAACTCCTTGCTTTGGATATACACACTAAAATATTTGCTGCTTCCAAATTTTGACTGCAATTCTAAAATGTTGTAAATGAAGTTACTTTCACTATTAAAAATGCCAAGCATTCCTGAATAGCAGATTACAGAACACAAGGTTAATTAAAAAAAAATAGGCAAGAATAACCACAGTCCTCACCACATTTGTAAATAAATGCAAAAATCATTTATTTGAGATGACTTTCCCTCAACCAGGTCCCCAAAGAGAAAAAAAAATCCCCTAGAGTTAAGTTCTTTCTTCTGCAGCATGTAAAAAGATACTATTATTTCTAATTGTAGTTACTTTGCTGCATTATGGGCATCCATACAGTCAAAAAAAAAAAAAGAGAGTCTGGGGCCATAAAAGTACTTGGATTACAGACTAAAAAGGCTCCATCTTTTGAGACATTATTTAGAACTAGACTGGATAAAACACTTGAGAATGTTATAGGGAACCATTCTACATTAACAGAGAGGATGGAAAAGTTAACTAATAGGTCTTTTTCATCTCCAGCTTCTGTAGTTCACTGGCTGTGTAGTTTGCTGAGGTGGGCTGATCAGGAGACATAGATGTGGGCCTCAGTTCCTCGTCTATACAATGGGGAAAATACAATTTCACCTCACAGGGAAGGGTGGATAAAAATCAATGATTTAAAAAAAATGTAAATGCTTTTTGAGGAAAATCTATCTAAAGATAGTTTTAATTAAGATACATTATAGCTCAAAGATATCTCATCATGGAATAGGGATTATAAATTCTAATTCTATAGTATGAGACAATATATTCATGTAATGTTTAAGAAAAGTTTTGTAAAGGAGTTCCAATAGTTCATGGATTAGGGACCCAATCTTATGGGGGTGCCAGGGGCTTCTCTACAGATTATTTAGGTTAATCTTTCTATCTACCCAATGGGATTCAGTGCTCAGTCTAGAAGATACCATCGAAGATCTTAGTTCTCAAACTGTGGATTTGTCTCTCCAGAGATGATATGCTTGTTAACAGCAAAAAATGTTTTTAAATAAATAAATAAATAAATATATAGAGGTAAAAAATAACAGACAACCCTATTGTCTCTCTGTAAATTTGTGTATGCAGAGTCAATCCCTTACCTCTCTCTAAAAGTGCAAAGTTTCAAAAAGTTCAATGAATAGAAGATTGTTGGGGGTGGAATAGATCTGGACAAGGAGAAGAAGTCTGGAGATAAATGTGAGAAGGGAGGGACAGGCAGTAGAAACAAAAGTGAAACTGTTTGAGCAGCATATTCCACAAGTCTTGAGGTCTTTCTGAGTGTAGCCTTCATTGATTTGAGATCGACCATACCATTCTCTCGCTAGAAGGGAAAACCTATAATGGCAGCAGGCTGTAAAAGTGACCCAGTTTGGGAATATTTTAATGAAGTTCCTCTACCTGTGGGTAAGACAGGCATGCGTGCAAAATACAAACAGTGTAACAAAGAAATGCAAGGCCTGATTGCCCGAATGAAACAGCAGCATGACAAATGCTCCTTCTCAGGAGGAAGCTGAGTTGAAGATGATGAAAGGAATATGTCTGAACATGCAGGAGCTTCAGGTTGGTAAACTTTTTTCTTTCATACTTCTTTCTGAAGGACTGCCTATCTTCCTTCTGGACTATTCTTGAATTCTCATGTTTGAGCAAAAAAATATAGTTGTTACTCTATGATACTATCATATTAGATGCAGTTGTGATCAAAAATAAATAGCTGAAATAGGCAGATCTTCCTTTTACAATTTCACCTTTAAAGTAGTACTGAGTCTCAGTGAATGCAGTGAGCAATACTAAATGAGCAGTATGGTAATAATAATTAAACAACTGCATTGACTTATTTTGTTTAGGAGAAGTCATCCTCAACATAAAGGATTCTGAAGACTGACTACCTTCAAGATCACCATCATTTTCTATAGTTTCAGAGTTATCTTCCAATGATAGTGTTTGTCACATCATGTCACATAGCCACAGTATATCAGCTGTAGCAAAAAGAAAAAAAAATCTCCATCATCTAAAAACAACCATAGATAAGTTTGTGGGCTTGTCTACACTTACCGGAGGGTCCGGCGGCAGGCAATCGGTTTTCTGGGATCGACTTATCGCGTCTAGTGAAGACACGATAAAATCGATCCCTGATCGCTCTGCCGTCGACTCCGGAAATCCACCGCAGCAAGAGGCGGCAGCGGAGTCGACGGCAGCGCGGCAGCGGTCGACTTTCCCCCATCCTCACAGCCAGGTAAGTCGACCTAAAATACGCAACTTCAGCTACGGTATTCACGTAGCTGAAGTTGCGTATCTTAGGTTGGACCCCCGCTGTAGTGTAGACCTAGCCTGTGATAAGAACCAGCAGATTACAAAAAGAGGGAACTGATGAAAAAAAACCTCTTCTTTCCATATGATTGAGAACCCACACCTCATTAACATGGTTCAGTGATTAAGACCAGGATACAGTCCACCCAACAGAGCAGATGTCGCAGGCAAATTGCTGGATAAAGTGTATGAAAGAGAAATTGAGCAGTGTGCAAAAGGTCTAGAGGATGAAATTGTTAACTTGAGTCTTGATGGATGGAGCAATGTCCACAATGATCCTGTTGTATGTGCTTGTGTGACAATAGAAGGAGGGAATGTATTCCTTACAGAAACAATTGATACATCAGGAAATGCACACACAGCAGAATACTTACAAGTAGTAGCAGTAAAAGCTATAACAAATAGTGAAAAAAAATTCAAATGTCTAATACGGAGCTTGGTCACAGACAATGCTGCAAATGTATCCAAGATGAGAAGAAATTATTTAGAAGATAGTGAAGGGAGTCCCAAGCTAATAACATACGGTTGCAGTGTTCATTTGATGCATCTCCTAGCCAAAGACTTCAGTGTTCCCAAAATAAAGGCTAATGTTGTTGAAATTGCAAAATACTTCCGTAACAACCACTTTGCAGCAGCAGCTGCTCTGAAAAAAGTGGGAGGAACCAAGCTAGCTCTCCCACAAGATGTGCGCTGGAACTCAGTAGTGGACTGTTTTGAGCACTATAACAAGAACTGGCCTAATCTGATGACAGTTTGTGAACAAAATCATGAAAAAATAGATGGCACTGTCACAGCCAAAGTTCTCAACAATGGGCTTAAGAGAAATGTTGAACACATGCCGAGTACCCTGAAGCCTATTTCCGTAGCCTTGAACAAAATGCAGGGAAATAGCTGTTTTATTGCTGATGCTGTTGAAATTTGTAAGGAACTGAGTGAGATCTTAAAAAGAGAAATATGCAATGACGGAGTTAAATTACAAGCATTAAAAAAACGAATGGGACAAGCACTATCTCCAGCTCATTTTCTTGCAAATATACTCAGTACCAGGGACAAACCTTAACTTCTGAAGAAGAGGAGTTGGCTATGACATGTACATCCAGCCATAATGCCAACTATAATAAACTTCAGACCTAAGGGTTAACCATTCAAGAAATATATGTTTGCTGATGATGTTTTAAAGAAAGTCACACCAGTGACCTGGTGGAAGTCACTTAAGCACTTGGATTCAGAGTCTGTTGAAGTGATAATCTCACTTTTAACAGCAGTAGCTTCTTCTGCTGGTGTAGAAAGAATATTTTCTTCCTTTGGACAAATTCATTCCAAATTGAGAAATCGTTTGAGACCTGAAAAAACAGGAAAGCTTGTTTTTCTTTTCCATATTATGAACAAACAAGAAGATGAAGGTGAAGACAAATGAGTTAGCTGCAGAAGCCAATATTTTAAGTTTCTCATGTTGACCTGGCTGACCTAGTCAATTTAATTTTTGTTGTTGTTTTTTTAAATATTTAATTTAACTATTTTAGTTAAAAACAATTTTAACAAAAACAAACCTGATTTTAAAAAATTTGAATGTTTAACTAAATTCAAAAATGTATATGCTTGTTTTGTTAAAGTATTATATGTTTGCTGTTGAAGAAAAAAATCCAGAACACTTAACATTGTTGTTTTAGTTAAATAAAACAATTTAAATGTCTGTCTGGTGATGTTCTCCTAATACAGCATGGCAAGAAAATCCTCCAAATATTAATGATTAACCTGTTGAACTGGAGATAGTTCACCTCCCAATGACTTCATAAGTATCTGCTTCAATTACCTTTGGTAAATGAAATTACCAAACAATCATTCATTTTCTGATATAGCTGTACAACTAATCTGAAAAGTTTTTTCAAAATAAATCACTTAAAAATGTATAGTCTGTACCTTCTAAAAATTAAATCTACATCTGAGTTATGAAGAATATGTATTAAGGTTATAACAACCAACAAGAATGCACTTTTATGTAGAAATCCATGATTAAATTGAGTCTGACTAGCGATTTAAATCAAATCCACCCTGTCACAGGGTATTTTAAAAATAAATTCATTAGTCTTTTTGAAGCACTCAGAATTACAGTGATGAGAACCATAGAAAAGCTCATAAAGGAAATTCTATAATCAAAGCAGTAAATAATGCATGAAACCACATGTTGAACAATGAGGATAAAACAGAAATATTGCATATCCACTCGGTGAACCCTCTCCCTTTTGAGCACTGAATGGGCAGTGATCCTGTGATAAAAATAAAATCCATATAATAACCATCTGCAGAAGAGGCCAAATTAAGATGGCAAAGGCAACCTTCATTTTGGCATTTTCTAACTTCTGAGTGCTTGACTTACAACCTTAATGTTCTTTTAATGCTGTTTCTTGTGGAGAATATAAATAAAATACTATTGAAGTATTATTTATTTAGCAGAGAAATGCTATATCAATATGGCTCCCTTATTAGGATGTCTCTTGGAACTTGATTTATCTTAATGAAAATAAATGGTAATGACTTCTGTCTATTGGGAATAGTAGCATTAGCACAAAACAAGAAGCGGCGGCCAGCACATCGCTCGGCCCACGCCGCTTCCCGCAGCCCCCATTGGCCTGGAGCGGCGAACCGCGGCCAGTGGGAGCCGCGATCGGCCGAACCTGCGGATGTGGCAGGTAAACAAATCGGCCCGGCCCGCCAGGGGCTTTCCCTGAACAATCAGCGATCCGACTTTGAGAACCACTGCAGCAGAACACCTCAGAAATGGAGGTTGTTCATAACTCTGAACAGTTCATAACTCTGAACAAAACGTTATGGGTGTTCTTTCAAAAGTTTACAACTGAACACTGACTTAATACAGCTTTGAAACTTTACTATGCAGAAGAAAAACGCTGCTTTTACCCTTCTTTATGTAAATGCAACAAGCACAGTAACAGTTTGATTACCTTGTCAAATTTTTTTTTTAAACTTTTTTTTTTTTTTTTTTTTTTAAGTAGTTTACGTTTAACACAGTACTGTATTTGCTTTGTTTTCTTTTGTCTCTGCCGCTGCCTGACTATACACTTATAGTTCCAAATGAGGTGTGTGGTTGACCAGTCATTTCATAACTCTGGTGTTCCTAACTCTGAGGTTCTACTGTAGAAAGATTTTTCCCACCTTTATTTATGCAATAAGAACTAATGAAAAAATAAAAAATAATTTTCCATTTCGAATTGTAACTATTTGAGGGAAGGTGGGGGAGTGTAACCCACAAAATTAGGGAGTCTGCCCACTAGGGACAGAAAACTGGATTCTAGAAGGGAGCTTGTGACCAATGGACAACTCTGATACCAATCTCTGTGCCTGTCCAATATTATCCATAGCCCTCTACAAATCAAACTCATCTTTTAGCCACACACTCCTGCATTTATGCATATGGAAGTTTTCCCAGTTTTTCTTCAATTCAGGACTCTCCTCTTGCAAACCACAGGAGGGTCTCCAGAATAGGTAGCTGCATTCCTGAAGCAACTTCAGATAAAATCTCTCCCATCTCCTAACCCCTCTCCATCACCCCCGTGTCTTAGATTTTATCATTACTAAGTAGAGCTGGTCAGGGGGGAAAAAAAAATTCTGTTCCATGAGAAATTCTGACACTGATTGTTTTTGTTCCAAATTTTAATTTGAGACTATTTAAACTCTTCATTTGAAGAAGGCAAACACATTATATGAAGTTAATATATATTACATATAAATATTAATATTTTAATATAAGACAAAACAAAATGAATCAAAATGATAAAGTCGAAACAAATTGTTTCAACTCTCTCCTGTTGATTTTGATTAAATTTTTGGCACGTTTCTGCAAACCCTTTGATTTTGACAAAACTGCATTTTTCAATGGAAAACTGTTCCACTGGAAATTTTTTAACCAGCACCACTACTAACAGGAGCAGGAAGAAGGGGAGAGTTACAGCTTTGTATGACTCAAACTACTAGGAGTTTTGTGGTGGAGGCATCTTTTCCCTCTTCTAGTGAGCCATAAAAGGTTTGCTAGAGAGGAATTCCATTCAGATGACCTGAATAGGTCTGTCAAACTTGAATTCCTTCTAGAGAAGGGTAGGTCTTCCCAGGGAACCTGTGGAACTCCTTGCCAGAGGATGTTGTGAAGGCCAAGACTATAACAGGGTTCAAAAAAAAATAACTAGATACATTCATGGAGGATAGGTCCATCAATGGCTATTAGCCAGGATGGGCAGGGATGGTGTCCCTAAACCTCTACTTGCCAGAAGCTGGGAATGGGCAACAGGGGATGGATTCACTTGATTACCTGTTCTGTTCATTCCCTCTGGGGCACCTGGCATTGGCTACTGTTGGAAGACAGGATACTGGGCTAGATGGACCTTTGGTCTGACCCAGTATGGCCATTCTTATGTTCTTATGTAACATGGGAAGGCAAAAATGCCCTCTTCTTCCCCAACTTTCCCTGATTATTCTTCCTTCTCACTACATCACCACCCCATATACAACCCAACCTTTTCCTCTTCATCCAACACTCCTTCTCTCCTGCTGTTAACCCCCTCATATCTTTCTGGTCTCAAAAAGAAGGAAACATGTCAGAAAGCAGCTCCACTACAACAACCTTCTGTGGTCACAGTTGAGCTGCCCTCTGATGAATCTCTTGTGGTTTGCTGGAGAAGAGCTCCATTCTGGTGAACCAGAGGAAGTTCACCACAGCAAAGCTCCATTGTGATGAATGCATTTATTAGTCTAACGTACAGATATTAAACAATTTCCATCTGCATTTCCACATTAAATATACCAACTGTAGAATAATTACTAACATAGATCACCCTTTCACACAAAAGTTTTCCTAAACATTACAGGAAAACATCTTGCAGACATCATTTGCAATTGGACATTTCTCACTTACACACACTAATAAAAACCTGTGTATTCACAAACATGATAACCAGTAAACACAGTTGGAATTGAATTTCAAAAGTTCTCATTGGTTATCTACAATTTAGGTGGAGATGTGCTTGGTGTGGTTAGAGGAAGGGAGATAGCTGGTGAAGAAGGGGAATTGGTTTGAGTGCAGCATTGATGGGGTGTTGAACGACAACTATACATAGCCTTGCTTTTTAAAATTCGCTGGTGGGAAATTCAACCTAGCATCATTAATATTGTTAGAATGGATGCGATCTTAAAGCCAGGAATTGGGGATAAGAGTCACACACCAAAAAAAAAAACCCACACACATTTTAGATGGAAATTTAACTGAATTTAACTGAAAATTGTTGTGCCTTTTGCATGCTGGCTGGCTCAGAGGACTAATGATAATAGATCAGATGGGAGGAGGGGGAAACAGACTGGCAGAACACATTCAAATCCAGTCTATGTCAGTAGTGACTGAATGTTTTCTTAAGGCTAATAGGATGTGTGACCTAAGTTAAATGACCTTGGCTAGACCAACAAAGACAACTCAGGTTCAGCATTGCAACTGCTAACATTTAGACACATTCCCACCTGATGGAATCCACATTCCCAAGTTAGATCCCTAGGCTTCGTATACAATGCATGGGGAAAATTAGGTGCCTAAGACTATATCTATACTTAAAATGCTACAGCAGCAGAGCTGCAATGCTGCAGGTGCGCCGCTGTAGTGCTTCAGCGTAGACACTTACTACAGCAACAAGAGGGGTTCTTTTGTCATCGTAGGTAATCCACCTGAGAGGCAGTAGGTAGGTGGACAGAAAAATTCTTCCATCCAGCTAACACTGTCTACACGGGGAATTAGGTTGATTTAACTACGTCTCTCACGGGTGTGGATTTTTCAGACCGTTGAGAGACGTAGCTATGCCAATGTAACTTTTCAGCGTAGACCAGCCCTAAGTAATCCTCACAGCACTCTTATGAGCTAAATAAATATCATCCCAATTTTGTAGATGAGGAAACTGAGGCACAAATACTGAAGATTCTTTAGTCACGTAGCACACTGATGGCAGAACCAGGAATAGAGCCATGGAGTTCTGGCTCCCTGTCCCCTGCTGGAGCCACTTAAATTAAATACACCTCTTAAATTGTAAATATGCTCCCCTGTACTTGATGACTGGTATAAATCAAGAGCCAGGATGATTTTTTTAACTGGGGGCTGTTCTCTTCTGTCACTGAGCAGTCTCTTAACATGTTTCTACCATTTTTTGAAGTCCCATTTAAATGAAGAACAGTATCAGTACAAGAAACACTAATCTTAAGTAACTACGGATGTCTGGGTAAAACTGATAAGAAAAACCACTGATTAGTGTGCTGCTTTTTTAGTCTGCATTCCTATTGTCTTCAGTGTTCTACCAGAGGGCTTTTAGCTTATTAGATGATACTTTATAGCACTGGTTGTTTCAACTCTGTGAGGTAAGGAGGGAAGGATTCTTTCATATGATACTGACATGTCAGCCAAATTATGCCAATTGTGATTGACTAAGGGCTGGTCCACACTGGGGCAGGGGATCGATATAGGAAACGCAACTTCGGCTACGAGAATAGCGTAGCTGAAGTCGACGTTTCCTATATCGAACTAAAAGTACCTACTTCGGGTCCACGCGGCGCAGGCAGGCTCCCCCGTCGACAGCGCTTCCTCCTCTCGGCGAGCAGGAGTTCCGCAGTCGACGGGGGAGCGCTTCTGGGATCGATCTATCGCGTCCAGATGAGAAGCGATAAATCGATCCCAGAAGATCGATCTCTACCCGCCGAATTAGGCGGGTAGTGTGGACCAGCCCTAACAAACATTTTTCCAACAAGCACCTATGGACTTTTTCCTGTTATGCCTGGTAGAACCATCCAAAAATATCGGCAAAGCCACTTCACTGCATTCCTTGAAATTCCATCTTAAAAACTTTTTCCCTGCTGAGATGTCAAAAAACAAACTCCACAATGGTTAGGCAGTTACCTTGCTGTGGCCACTGCGAACAGGTTGACACTAAAAAGTTAGGTCAACCCAGCTACATTATTCAAGGGTGTGAAAAATCCACACCTCTGAGCAACATAATTAAGCAACCAACCCCTAGTGCAGCCAGTACTAGGTTGATGTGAAAGTTCTTACATCAACCTAGCTACTTCCTCTTGGGAAGGTGGATTAACTAGTGATGGGAGCATCTGCAGCGATGGGAGGCAGAATGTCTACACTGAAACAATACAGAAGTGTAGCTGCAGCGTTTTAAGCATAGACATAGACTTTATGTTTACAAAGGTGCAACAGACATATACTGTACTACCCTAACGATCCTTCAATCTCTCGCTCATCATCCCTTGAGGGGAATATCCTTTAGTTTTAGACCTAAATTTACTTCCATCCAATACCATTTTTGTAGCATCTCTCTTACTCTGAAAGATCTCCCCAGTGCTGTATTATGCAAAGCCCATTATTATTTAAAGCCTCCCCCAAAACAGACTCACAGACACTCTTACCTTGGGCTTCTGTCCCAATTACATTCCTCACACTTGGGGATTCTGGCAAGTTAAGAGATTTATAACCCTCCACCTCACCCGCCCGCCCAAGCGGAGCTCTTCCCTGCTTACCTATCCCAGGGGCCACATAGATGAAGTAGAGGCACGATGAGGAGAAGGAAAAGAAGAAGATAAAGGCGAGAATGGAGCGATTGGAGACCCGCAGCACCTTCCCGAGCAGTGACATCCTCCTCCTGGACGGGGGCTGCTGCCTCCTAATCCCAGCAGTAGCCGGCGGCGGCGGCGGCACTTCCCAGCGGGAGGTAGCAGACTCCCATGGAGCGCACAGCGGTGCGGCAGCGGGGCCAGCCAAGGGAGAGGGCCTCAGGCGAGCCGGCGGTGGCGGGGAAGAGGCTGGGGCTGGAGCAGAAGGATGTGGGGAGCGTGTGACAGCAGGAGATGACCGGCGGGGGCTCGGGAAGCTGGAGCGAGTGGCTAGTACACGAGGGTGCTATCGGAAGGGCGGGGGCTCCGGGTGGGCGCTGGGTATGGGGCTGCAGTAGCGGTAAACACAGCACCGCGCAGGGGAGGGGAGCGGCTCGCTAGGGCTCCGGGGCTCCCTTCCCCGCTGCGCAGGTGAAACGGGGGCGCGGAGACCGGCGGGAGGGGCTGCCTCAGCGCTGCGAGCCCGGTTGTTCCTGCCCCTCACGCAGCCGGGGTGGGGTTAATCCGCCCCGCTCCCTCCGCCGGCAGTGGCAGACCCCGGGGCTGGGCCGAGGGGGGTCGGGAGGGGAGTCCTAGTGGTGCCGCGGGCGGGGCTGCGGTGGCTGCTGGGTGGTTCGGTGGCTGCTCATGCCGGCGGGGGTCGCGGCCGCCTGCTCCCTTCTCACGGGCGGCGGCAGCAGCATTGTCGCCACCAGCGGACAAAGTCACCTGCGCGCCCCGCCGCTCCTTCCTCCCGGGCCGGCGGCGGGGAGCGCGCTGCAGCCGCCCCGCCCCTCAGCGACCCGGCTACTGCAGCGGTTGGGAACGTGCGCGAGCCTCTGTGTGACTGGCGACCAACTGCAGAACTTCGGCGGGCGCGCGCGCCCGCCCACTCAATCCGCGCGAGCCGACTAGTCTGACACTGTCAGAGGCTCGCAGCAGCGCTAGACTGCTCGCGCGACCTGAGTGGGCGTGGACTGCGCCGGCCCAATAGGGGACAGGGGAGAAAAGAATCCGCTTTCCTGATTGGCTGGTAAATACACTACTTTATCATGGGTGAAGAGCGTTTTACCAGACCCTCCGGCGGCTATTGTTCTCCTCCGGAAGTGGGGATCCAGGGGAGAGAATATTAGTGGTAGGAGAAGAGAATGGGTGGCTGGGGAAGGGGCATGGAGGGGAGGCACAGCTGCCGTGGACCCTGTGTGAAGAAGCCTGGCTGGAGCCTTTAGGCTGGCCTCTGTCTCCCCCTAGGTGTGGTCCAGGGCCATAGGACTAGAGCAGTGGTGCTCAAACTTGTGTACTGGTGACCCCTTTCACATAGCAAGCCTCTGAGTGCAACCCCCCCCCCATACATTAAAAACACTTTTTTACATATTTAACACCATTTTCAATGCTGGAGGCAAAGCACGGCTTAGGGTGGAGGCTGATAGCTCACAACCCCCCATGTAATAACTTCCTGACCCCCTGAGGGGTCCCAACCCCCAGTTTGAGAACCCCTGGACTAGAGCAATAGCAGCTGGTGCCCTTTGGCAGCCATAGTGCTGGGCCTGGCAATGGTACGAATGGACTATTTTTTAACAAGAAGATGTGTGAGTGCTAGGACCTGCATGGCAAGAGGATATGAGGGGCAGTAGCTGCCTATTGCGACAGAGGAAGATGAAAAGAAAGAAATGGGGTAATGCGTTGGGGAACTATAATATGTATAACTTTAAATCCCCTTTTGCCTGCTGCTCAGCCAGGGCTCAGACTTTTGAGGACTTTGGGGAAGGTGGTGGGAAGAAATTTCCACAGTTCAATGTTATTCAGAAATAACTATATGGCACTCTCTCCAGTTTAAGAGCTGTAAACTTCTGCTATCAGCATATGTAACATTTCAGTACAAAATATATCTTTGTATACATATATCTGCATACTGCCCTCCCATCTTGACATAGAAATAAGTTCTCACTCTCTGTGGTGTTTCAGAGTGGTAGGCTGTGTTAGTCTGTATCAGCAAAAACAACGAGGAGTACCTGTGTCACCTTAGAAACAAATTTTTTGGGCATAAGCTTTCGTGGGCTAAAACCCACTTCATCAGATACATGGAGTGGAAAATACAGTAGGAAGATATATATAAACAGTACATGAAAAGATGGGAGCATGGAGAAATTAGTTTTTGTAGTGACCCATCCACTCCCAGTCTTTATTCAGGCCTAATTTGATGTTGTCCAGTTTGCAAATTAACTCCAGTTCTGCAGTTTCTCGTTGGAATCTGTTTTTGAAGTTTTTTTGTTGAAGAATTGCCACTTTTATGTCTGTTACTGAGTGTCCAGGGAGGCTGAAGTGTTCTCCGACTGGTTTTTGAATATTATAATTCTTGAAGTCTGATTTGTGTCCATTTATTCTTTTGCGTAGAGACTGTCTGGTTTGGCCAATGTACAAGGCAGAGGGGCATTGCTGGCACATATCACATTGGTAGATGTGCAGGTGAATGAGCCCCTGAATAGATATGTGGACAGAGTTGGCAATGGGGTTTGTTGCAGGGATAGATTCCTGGGTTAGTGTTTTTGTTTTGTGGTGTGTAGTTGCTGGTGAGTATTTGCTTCAGGTTGGGGGCTGTCTGTAAGCGAGGACTGGCCTGTCTCCCAAGCATGTGAGAGTGAGGGATCGTCCTTCAGGCTAGGTTGTAGATCCTTGATGATGTGCTAGAGAGATTTTAGTTGGGGGCTGAAGGTGACGGCTAGTGACGTTCTGTTACTTTCTTTGTTGGACCTGTCCTGTAGTAGGTTACTTCTGGGTACCCTTCTGCCTCTGTCAATCTGTTTCTTCACTTCAGCAGGTGGGTAGTGTAGTTTTAAGAATGCTTGATAGAGACCCTGTAGGTCAGGGGTTCTCAAACTGGGGGTCAGGACCCCTCAGGGGGTCACAAGGCTATTACATGGGGGGGTCAAACTGTCAGCCTCCACCCCAAACCCCGCTTTGCCTTCAGCATTTATAATGCTGTTAAATATATAAAAAAGTGTTTTTAATGTATAAGGGGGGTCACACTGAGAGGCTTGCTATGTGAAAGGGGTCACCAGTACAAAAGTCTTAAGACCCAGTGCTCTATCTTCTAAAGTGTTCGCAACTCCCCCTAGTGTTGTGTCCCCCTGCTGTAGGTGTTTGTCTCTGTCTGAGGGATTGGAGCAAATGTGGTTGTATCTTAGAGCTTGGCTGTAGCCAATGGGTTGTGTGATGTGGTCTGAATGAAAACTGGAGGTTCGTAGGTAAGTATAGCGGTCAGTAGGTTTCTGGTATAGGATGGTCTTTATGTGACCATTGCTTATTTGCACTGTAATGTCCAGGAAGTGGATCTCTTGTGTGGACTGTCCAGGCTGAGGTTGATGATGGGGTAGAAATTGTGGAAATCCTGGTGGAATTCCTCAAGGGCCTCTTTCCCATGGGTCTAGATGATGAAGATGTCATCAATGTAGCGCAAGTAGAGTAGGGGCGTTAGAACAATGCTTCCTCAGCTCTTGTCCCCTAAGTCAGCCATAAAAATGTTGGCATACTGTGGGGCCATGTGGGTACCCATAGCAGTGCCGCTGGGGGTGGATGGGTCACTACAAAAACTAAATTTCCCCATGCTAATTTCCTCCTACTGTTACTCACACTTTGTCAACTGTTTGAAATCAGCCACCCTGATTACCACTACAAAAGTGATTTTTCCTCCTGTTGATAATAGCCCGCTTTAATTGAATTGTCTCGTTAGAACTGACCCCCCACTTGGTAAGGCAACTCCCATCTTTTCATATACTATGTATCTATATCTTCCTACTGTATTTTCCATTCCATGCATCTGATGAAGTGGGTTTTAGCCCACGAAAGCTTATGCCCAAATAAATGTATTAGTCTCTAAGGTGCCACAAGTACTCCTTGCTGTTTTCTCTTTAGTGTGTCTTCAGAAGTGCATGTCACCTATTCTCCTCAGAACCAGAGGAATAGCAACTTCACAGTTCCTGCTGAACTCCTGAAAATTGCCTTGGCAAAGCAGTCCAAAGATCCTCACAACCAGCAGCAGTTCCTGTCCTAGAGTCAATATTAAGCAGTTCTTCAGTTTTCAGATACATCGGGAGTCCGGATGCTAACTAGCACAGGCTCTGGAATGGTATTCTGATAGCAGATACGCCTTAACCCTGGGATGTCCAACCAATTAGTATATAAGGCTGTCTCCAAACTCCAACTCCCTCTATTTATAACCTTTTCCTCACTGACCTCAAATGGTGGATGTTTGCAAATGGTTTGACTTTAATGGAAACCTTCTACCACTTTCAGAGACACCTACTGAGCATGCCCAGTAACTACCACACACCTCTCCTCTAGAAGTCTCCAGGCCCTTGTAACTAAGACACACCTTGTTCTTTACACATATGCAGAGACAAGATTCAGCATGAATCCATGTCTCCTCCCCAGTGCTTTGCTCCCTGTTTTAGGATTTAAAAAATTAATCAAATGCTACACTATAATCATGTACGTTATAAGGGTACCCCAGGACAAGTTTTGTGTCACTTTTCCAAGGTTTGGACCATAAGTCAATTAGGCCATGTCCACACTACAGCCTGTGTCAGCATAATTTATGCCACTCAGGGGTGTGAATAAACCACCCCCCAAGTGACATGTTACAGTGATATAAGTGCTCATGTGCATAGTGTTGTGTCAGCGGGAGAGGTTCTCTTGCGGACATAGCTTCTGCCACTCATGGAGGTGGGTTTTTTATGCCAATGGGAGAACTCTCTCCTGTCAGCACAGACCGTCTTCACCATACGTGCTGCAGCCGCACAGCTGTAGCAGTACAGCTGCACCACTACAGTGCTGTACGTATAGACATGGCCTATAAATTGTGTCATGGACACTCCCACTCTTATTTGCAATTGTGTGTTCTGCTCTTCTTTCCATGAACAATCAGTACTATCCCTGTGGCAACTGTAGCAAATGCTTAGATGGAAAATTTATTTTTAGCAGCTTTTAGTGCAATACACATATATCTGTAGAAACAGTTGGAAATGAGGAGAGTTTGATTCATTAGACCTATGAGGTCTCCCTATAGCACCACCAAATGTTTAATGATTTTCAAACTGTCATCTACTAGATTAAGCAATCTTCTAACTTTCTCTAAGTGCATGTCTACACTAGAGTTTAGTTAATTGTTTGCCAATTCCCTCGAGTTAGCTAAAATATGTGTACATGGTAATCTGGACACACCACCAATGGTTGTGGTTTACCCTTTAAATAAACCCTTGTGAAGAAATACCCTAAAAGTGTGCAAAGCCAGCACTGGGGTGGGCACCTGTTCTCCCTGTTTGCTTGAGCAATCTGATGCTGGCTACCAGCAAGCCATTAGGTGACTGGGTCAAATCAACACTGCATTCCTGTGACAAGTGCTGTAGATGAAATGCTGTGTGCTAGGGGAGTGGCTGCTGGCCAAGGTGTGGCTGGATGCACTTGAGCCATAGGGCTCAGTTTTCACAGGAGTTCAGTTCTCTTTTGTATGTGCTGTGTTTAATCTGAAATCCTGGAGTGCTTGAAGGAATGAGAAAAAACGTGCATTTTTTCAAATGTGTTTTCCACTCAAAAGGCCAGCACTGTTTTAATGGTGCTTGAAATAGTTCTTGAATCTTGGTAAGTTCTTCAGTCAGCACAGCTAGTGTTCAGAAGCATTGCTCAAACCTTATTAACAAGCTCATTTTAACCTAACACAATTGTTTAGGGGCAAAGCCATTTTGATATGGAATACCCAGCAATGATAGCTACAGCAAGGACAGAAGTTTTCCCTCAGAACAGAAGATTGTACAATTTGTTTTTTTCTGAAAGGACTAAAATGCCATTTTCTGTAATCAATGGCAAACCATCTGGTCTGTTTTCTTGCATTTCAGTATTTTCATTTTAAAAATAAATAAAAAAATGTATATGACAACCAAAAATTAAACATAGAAATGAACACAGTAATAACCCAATGAGAAATGTTAGAAACATCACACTTATTTGGTTAATCAGTGGATAATTAGGTAAATAATTCCCACTAATGACAACCACAATTTAACTGAATTTGGGTAAAATAGAAGTAAAATAAAGGGAGTTACACTATAACTAGTATCCCATAATATTGCTACATGTTGAGAGGAACATTCCTATATATTATACTAGTCATAATTCTATAGCCATCCAGGAACTTCAGTTATTATGCTTAGGCTTGACAGAATCAGATGTGTATGTTTTATTATTTCAATGGATAATATCAATAGTTAAATTTTTCTTCAATTTATAATCAATTTTCAATTACAGCAAATTTTAGGGGGCAGGCAATAACTTAATGATAGTAAATATTGAGATTCAAAAAGTTAAGGTTTAACTATTAAAACACAAATTGTCAAAATATCTTTGTCAAATTTAATATGTTCTCAAACATTTTACTTTGCCTGTCTGTAAATCTTGATAATTAGCAAGAGAAATATTTTTCATCAGTTTGTGTACAGTGAAATGGAAGTCTACCGACATTTACAGTAAAAACCTAATCCTTTCAAGCCTAATTATGCTGCACACCATGGCTACTGGAATCTCCTGGCAACAGCAAGGAGAGAACATAGCGCTCTCTGCTCCAAAAACATAGACCCCCTACTTCTTGAGCCATTCAGTACTATTCTAACTAATAATGAATTTATTATTGTTGTTAGCATTGGGTAGCTTGGGGGTGTTTGGGAATATTTGTTTTATAGGAAAAACATGAGAGCTGTAGATACTGTATCATCTATCTATGTGAGTTTTATTAAGCAGAATATTAAGTTATAGAAGGAATAATACAATGGAAAGCACTCAGACAAAAATATACAGTTGTTTACATTGACTTTTCTTGCAGGTGTGCATAACATAAGGCCATACTAACTTAGCAGCAAATGTTTGCATCATTAAGTGAAAATATATCTTGCTGGTGTGATGTCTAACTTCCTATTATTATTATTATTACTACAAAACATGGGCAATTTGAGCTGTGAATAAAATTTCATTTGTATATGATACAATGTTTATACTATTATTCTGGATTAGCGTGTATTTGTGCACTATATTTAGGATTTACTTCTCTTTATGTTTTGCTTTTATTTTAACAATATTGTAAATATTTTGGTAGATCTTTAACATTTTATTTGGTATATATAGAAGGAGAATATTAGTATACCAATACAAACATCTTGCACAAGAGCAGGACTTGTGGGACCAGGAGAAAATCTTCCCCAGCCTGACCCATGATTGTCGAAGTCCCTCCCACAAGAGTTAAGACTTAATACAATCCTTACTACCTTCAGGACCTAACACAAAGCCCATGTCTTTTTCATAGCTTTTCCCTAATGTTAATATTAGATTAATTAAATGTAAAGCTTCTTCAAGTGCAAGGTAGGAGGAAGTATACTAAACAGAGAGCTGTTTAGACTGGCTGTTGTAATAATATAGTTATGCAGGTGCTCAAATAGTACCATGATCATCATGGAATAACATGCTAGACTAACAGCCACCAACAATATGGATAGACATCCTAACTTGGAAACTTGTATAACATCCAAAGAAACAATCCCAAAAGATAAACAGAAAAGTTTCAAATAGAGGAACTTTCATCTTAGCGTTACTAGGTTAAAGAACACATGGTAAAAAGGAGACCAGTTGTTTTATAATTTTCTATAGTTACCTATCACCACCAGCTGTTTTTATTATTCTTTTAATATGAGTGAGGTTTTTGACACCCTGTTTTGCCGTATAGAACTGAACCAACACTAATGTAGATTAGATTTGGCAGCAATAATTAGATAGACGAAAAGTCTATTTAGGATTGAAAATGTAAAGTCTCAATATCAGCAAGTGTCACTAAAATTAGGAAGGTTTTTTGTTTGTATAGGACTGGATTACATAGCAAATATTCAGCATTTAGTCAAATGTATTTTCAATAGCAACAGTGAAATAATCATTTGTGTTGTAATTCATCTCCATGAGAGGGCAATATTTACAACAGTTATTTAAATTAGATAGTTGGTTAGCCTTTTCAAAAGGGTCTTCTGATGGTGGATTGAGTGACAGCTTCCTCCAGCCTTACCATTGCTGGTTAGATGAAGAAAAAGAAAAAGAGTATCCTGTAGAGCAGGAATCGGCAACGTTTGGCATGCAGCTCACCAGGGTAAGCACCCTGGCGGGCCGGGCCAGTTTGTTTACCTGCCGCATCCGCAGGTTTGGCCAATTGCAGCTCCCACTGGCCGCGGTTCGCCATCCCAGGCCAATGGGGGCTGCGGGAAGCAGCGCGGGCTGAGGGATGTGCTGGCTGCCACTTCCCGCCGCCCCCATTGGCCTGGAGCGGTGAACCGCAGCCAGTGGGAGCCGCAATCGGCCGAAACTTGCAGACGCGGTAAGTAAACAAACCGGCCCAGGCCGGCCTGCTAGGGTGCTTACCCTGGCGAGCCGCATGCCAAAGATTGCCGATCCCTGCTGTAGAGAGTGGAACTCTTTCTAGGAAAGCAGTGTGTCCAAATAGTACAGCCAAGTTTTCAGAAATCCTGGGAGTCCAGAGGCATTTGATACTTTTCTGAAGGAAATTGCAGAGTGAGGGAAGGATTTGTAATTCCCAGATATTAGGCTCAAGTTAGATTTTACAGGCATAGTTTAGGGGGGTTTTTTGTTTTGTTTTTTAAGTAGGCCTGTAAGCCTTTCTGTAGATGGTTTAATATTTATAGAGAGAAGCCTGTTTTCAGGGCAGAAAAGAAAAAATGAAGCCTACCCAACACCTGTGTAGGGCAAGTTCTTTCTGGAATCTATAAATCATCTGCTGTATTGTTGATTTAGCAACTGGTCTGATGTAGGATAATCAGTCTTAGAATTCTTTTGGCCCCCTCTCTCTACCTCAGACAACATCAAATTTGACGGGTGCCGTTAGTGTTTTACTCCCCCATCACCCAATGGTAATTGCAGTCCTGAAAATGCTGGTGATCTCAGATTAATATTCTGATAACACTATAATGGGGACTGTGCTGTACAGTAAGAGGTCTGTGCCAAATTGATATGTCTTGACCTAAAGAACTTACAATATGAAGGCAAGGAAGCTTCTATCAGGTTCATCACACTTGCCAACCTTTGATCCATGGCCTTTTTATTCTGCACAGTGACATATATTATGACACTTTTCTTGGAAGAAAGTTGATGGTTTTTTAACTGTAATTATCTAGCTCTTTTGAAGAATATGAAGGCAAAAGTAGGACAACCACCTTGGCATTGTTTGGTCACTCATAGCAGCAATACAGAACAAGGAAGTAGCCAGTATAAAACGTAACTTTGTAAACTGTGTACTTGGTAAACTTGGTTACATCCCCACATGCAAACAAGCTAGTTCAAGTTTTTCAATTGTGGAGAAGAAAGAAAAATGTTTACACCAGGGACTTTCTATAAAGGCATGAGAAAAAAGAGTCTGTACCTTCAGCCCTGATCCTGCAAACACTCATGTGCTTAATTTCATTCATGTTAATGGAATGACACCTGCTTAAAATTAAGTACTCATTAAGTGTTTGCAAGATAAGGGCCCCCGACATTAACTGCTTTTAAATGATAAAGGAGCCTTTTTTCTTTCTGCCTTGGCTTTCATGAAGTTGGTTCACTTTCAAAGAAAGAAAGTGAACAAAAGGATAGGCAAAAAGTGTGCTTCATCACTATGTCTTTCATAACATTTTGACTTTCAAGGAAACTAAAGGCCCAGCTCTGCTCCATTTAAGTCGGGGCAGGGGAGGGAGGAGTGAGAGAAGGGAGAGAGAATTTGCCACTATTTCAAAGGAAGCAGATCAGGCCCTACATTTTCAGAGTAGTTTTATTTTAAGAAAAAACAAGTCTGCAGTATCTTGTTCTAATTTAAATAGAATCTCAAAAACAGAAAGTGACATTAATCAGCATTTGTATACAAAAAGAAAAAGGCCTAATAAAAGAATATTTTGGAAAAACAAGCTTTTATTTTTTGTTATCTTTCCAAGATAAAAAAATAAAGGTGGTCCCAGAGTCTTTAACTTCATTTGAATCTATTTTTCCCCCTAAGATGACTCTCAAGCCTCTTCATCATTCCGGTTTTTCTGTCTTCCTTTTACATTTTGCCATATTTTTATTAACAAAATCTGGCAAGTAAGCCTTTTATTTATCACTGTTAGTCCCATATGTAACACTAGAATAATTTTCTTCTACTTTTGGATACCTCTATTTGTTTGTTACTTTGGTTGACTTGGTTTTGGAGCTGTTTACAACAACTTGAATTGTTATAACACTATATTATGTAGTATCACAGCATTTCAAGACCTTGTACAGTAACTAATATCAGAAAATAACCCTCCTGGTAGGTTAATAATTAATCAACTAAAGTAAACAGATATCTTACACAAGTATTTAAATGGCATAAAAACATTCTTCTACTATTAATTCTTAATGTCAGTAGATAATAAGCTCTAAGACAATGCATGGTGTATCCAGTATTTGTTAGTACTTCAACTGCTTTATCTCCAAGCATCTTATTTAAGCTGGTGATCTAGAGGTTAGAGAGTAATTTAGAAAGGTAACTTGTCTCTGTTTGTAGAAGAGCTCTAATAATAGTCAGTGTGTGAACCTTGCAACTAATCAAAAACCTAACCAAAAACCAGTAGTATTTGGGCAAGATTGGGGTCGTGTGATACCAATCATAATCCTACTATTCAATTTAAAAGTAAAAGTACCATAATGATAGGACTTAATGAAATCTTTTTTGCAGTTATACTGTTGGCTCTAGAATATATGTTTTCTGTAGTCTTCACCTACCTATCCAGTTATCCATATTGTTTAAAAAAAGAGAATTCAATAGTATAGTAAGCTATTTGTTAATTCCCTACGAAGAATATCATTTAGGCAGGTTGATTCTGTGGTTATGTTTTCATATAGTGATAGATATTTTATTTCCTCCAGACAGATATAACTCACCATTTTTTAATTCCACAAATTATTTCTCAGTTCTAGTACCTTTGTATTGGTATATTCTGCTAAGCCATTCCTCGCTATACTCAGTTGAAGTAACTCATGCTCACTGGATCCAATTTTTCTATTCTTCTAATTTTTTCCTGAGTCAAATCCTTTCTTGGTGTGCAGGAGATCCAGCATGGATTGTCCTATAGTTAAAGTCTCCCTTGTTGGCTTCATAAAGTTTTTTTCCCCACATATCAGTAGAAATAAATCTCTGCAAAGTCTAATGGACTCTGCAATGGCATATACTTGGTGGAAGCATTTTCCACAAATGAACATTGGTGAGTGTGATAGGGTGCATTCACCTCTCTCAAGCGCCCCCCTTTGTTGAGTGTATGTGCCTGAACGTTCTCTCTGCTTTTTGGTGAGTCTTCCTGGGGGATGTGACCCAGCCTTCCGGCCAAGTCACCTCACACACAGTCTGTATGTGAGATAAATCAAACCCCTTCTGGATGTAAGTCCAACAGGGGGCCTATCTCTGTGCCCACTGTCAGGTCCCTTCATCTGCAGCCCTATCCCTGGGCTCACTCCTCAATCAGTCC
The DNA here is from genome assembly GCF_002925995.2 of Terrapene triunguis. NCBI lineage: Eukaryota > Metazoa > Chordata > Testudines > Emydidae > Terrapene > Terrapene triunguis. Next base: position 40,161,600 of record NW_020664409.1, read on the forward strand.
AGCAGGGCCTATCACAATACCTTTCTGTGCTCCCTCGAATTTTTCCTGCTCTTCAACCAGTTCTCACCCTGTTGTGGGGCTGCATCCCCCAGGAAGAACCCTGCGTGGGTACAAATTTATATCTGCAGATATAAATCAGTATCTGCAGAACTGCAGGGCTCTCCCAGGAACTGCAACGGCAAAAGGAGCAGAACAGGGGGCCACTGCTCACAGGAGCCAGCGCTCCGTGCCAGCAGTTCCTCCAGCACAGCTGTACCACCCCCAGCACTGCCCCCGTCCCTTCCACGCAGCTGTCTGCCTCTCCTGTCTGGGGTGAGTATAGCCATGCCGGAGGAGCTGCCAGCACAGGGTGCTGGTTCCTGGGAGAGGCAGTCCCACATTCTGCTCCTTTTGCCACTGTGGTTCCAGGGAGAGCCCTGCGGTTCCACGGATACTGATATATATCCGGAGATATAAATTTGTATCCACGCAGGTCTCTACCCCCAGGGATCCCTCTGTGACGGGTTGGATCACAGACCTCCCCCCCCTTGGGAGCTGCCACCCGATGTGCCAAGACTACTTCTACCCCTGCCTTCCCTGCCAGCTCAGGACTCCAGCACCCTGTCTTGCTGAGCCAGACACACCCGTCTGCTCCAACAAAGACCCAGGATCTGAATTACTCGCCCCAAAGCTGCAGGTTTATCTGAAAGCAGCTAACAGAAGTGTTCCTGTCTAACACTCAGATGCCCAACTCCCAATGGGGTCTAAACCCAAATAAATCCGTTTTACTCTGTATAAAGCTTATACAGAGTAAACTCATAAATTGTTGGCCCTCTATCACACTGATAGATATGAACAGTTGTTTGCTCCCCCGGGTATTAATACATACTCTGAGTTAATTAATAAGTAAAAAGTGATTTTATTAAATACAGAAAGTAGGATTTAAGAGGTTCCAAGTAGTAACAGACAGAAGAAAGTAAGTTACCAAGCAAAATAAAATAAAATGCGCAAATCTATGTCTAATCAAACTGAATACAGATAATCTCACCCTCAGAGATGCTTCAGTAAGATTTTTCCTCAGACTGGACACCTTCCAGGCCTGGGCACAATTCTTTCCCCTGGTACAGCTCTTGTTCCAGCTCAGGTGGTAGCTAGGGGATTCTGCATGATGGCTCCTCTCCTCTCTTTGTTCTGTTTCACCCCTTTATACATCTTTTGCATAAGGTGGGAATCCTTTGTCCCTCTCTGGGTTCCCACCCCCTCCTTCTCATTGGAAAGACACCAGGTTAAAGATGGATTCCAGTTCAGGTGACATGATCAGATGTCACTGCAAGACTTCATTGCCCACTTGCCAGCACACACATATACAGGAAGACTTACAGGTAAAACACAGCCATCTGCAGACAATTGTCCTGGTTAATGGGAGTCATCAAGATTCCAAACCACCATTAATGGCCCACACTTTGCATAATTACAATAGGCCCTCAGAGTTATATTTCATATTTCTAATTTCAGATACAAGAGTGGTACATTTATAAAAATAGGATGATCACACTCAGTAGATAAGCTTTGTAATGATACCTTATAAGAGACCTTTTGCATGAAGCATATTCCAGTTACATTATATTCACTCATTAGAATATTTTTATAAAACCATATAGACTGCAAGTCACACCCTCCCTGGAGACTCTTTGCCTCTTTGGGCCTTTCTGGCCTCAACGCTTCAGACGAGCCACTAAAAGAGTTCACTTCCTCTTCTGGGGAGTATCAAAGTCCAGGCCACTTTCCTAGTGCGGGGGGGGGGGGGGGGGGGGGGGGAAGGGGGACCCAGGCCCAACCTCTACTTTGGGTCCAAGCCCAGGGACCCAATAGATAAAAGCCATCTCCCACATCCCTTTAAATAAACTGCATTGCTGCTAGAATTCCCCAGGCCACTTCTCCGTGGCCCCAGCACATTCTTCACCCTTACCTCAGGGCCTTGTCCTGGTGGAGTCCCAACAGCCAGCCCAGTGCTCGTTCACATTCCCCACAGCCTCTGTCAGCACTACTCTGTCCAAGGTCCTGTAGCTCCCTCAGCCAGCTAGGCCCACTATCTACTCTCTCTACTGCCCGTTTCTGGGGTGGGGTGTGTGGCAGGGCTATGAGGCCTCCAGCAGGGGGCCTCAGAGCATTGTCCACCCCATCACAGTGAGACTAATATCCCAAGCTGCTTCTGGTAAAAGTAGTAGGTCATGTTAGTAAATTTCAGTTACCTGAGATTGTGAATGCTACAATTATAAACAAAATCTGATCTCATCTACTGCTATCCTCTCAGGGTGCCTCCCTTTTGTAGAAGGCAGACAGAGGTAGCCCTAGCAGCAGGGCAGGATTGCAAAACATTTATTGTCTTCCTCATCTCCATCCTAAGTGAAATAAATTCCCTCATAATCAGATCATTAAGCAGAGGAACCTCCTTAGGATTTGGGAGAAGGTTAGTGAGATTATTCTTTGACATACATCCCAAACTTTGTAATATATGAGTATATCACCATCCTTGTAAAGCTTCCCCTGCTGGATACTCAACCAGGCTGCTGTATGTGGGTCCTATCAAGCTGGACTCATTGTGCTTAAGCTTCCCTTGGTCTGGGTAGGCTCCTGCATGGTCTCTCTCTTTGGCCTCTCTAACGGTTTCCCGCACAGAGACCTTCTTACTCCTTCAGAGAAGTAGGACCTCATCATCCAGCTGCCCTAAGCCCCAAGGACCAGGGCTGACCCCCATATCACCCAACTAGCTTAAGCACATCCTTTCACAGAGCTCCAACCTGTGAGCACTCTAGTTTCTCTCTCCAGAAACACACGATAATTGAAACACATAACACACAGTCTTTGTAAAAGTTTCTAACACAATTGCTCCTTACTTTGGATAGCGCTAGTGATATTTAGATCTAGACACAACAACAAACACACCTATTAATATTTATAATTTGTATTACTATACTGCCTGGAAGCCTTAATCATGGACCAAATGTGGACCCTTCCCTGCTCAGTTTCCTCACCACTCTTGAGCTTTCTTTAGGATTTGGTCAGAGTTCTCTGGGGTGTTCTGGCTCCTTCCTCCAACACATGGCTTCTCCAAATTATGGAGTGTGAGTATGTGAGTGACTATATCTCCTTCTCCTCTCTCCCATAAAAATAGAATGAGAAACCCACCCTTTCTTTTGTAACTTCCAGTTCCCTTTGTCAAATGACCCCAATCAGCCTCTTCCAGTGATCAAATTGTTCATCCAATGGTGCTTCTATTTGAATAGAGGGTCACCAGGATTTAACAACCTTCCCTTGTTAGCCCTTTGTCATTACCTCTTGGAATTTTGGTCCACGATAGAAGTAAAAAGACAGCAGAGAAGGCAAACCAGCCTTGCAATCAAAATGGAATTTGTAGTCTGATACAGATACATAAAGAGTCCATAGCATAAAACAGAATTGATATGTTGTACATAGACTCCCCAAATCATCACAGGGAGCTTCATGCTGAAAACTGGAACCTATTACTGCTTTTTTCCCCGTTCAGCTTAGTGATTGCTTTACATTTCAAGGCTCTCTTTGCAAGGAAGTGAGCCAGAAACATACCTTTTTTAAAACAACAAAAGCTGTTTTACATGTCTGTTTCCACCAAATCAGTGAAGTCACATACGTGTGGCCTTTGTGGGACACAAAGTCTAATTCTGGATGTAGATAATCATAAAGGACAAAAAGGTTTTGATACAAAATAACTGATGGTTGTGTAATTTTATGATATTAAATGACTGCCTATTATATTCTCATTTATTAAAGTTTGAAAGTACATTGATTTTTTTAAAAATTAATAGAATTCTACATATATTTATAAACAGCACTTATATTGCAGCTTTCTAAAACATACAAATGAAGTTGTTTGATATGCTATCTCAGAATTTTTAATAAATATGACTGTTTGTTTTTAAACTTACCACAATCCCTCTGAAACGACTCCTGTTTAATGGATCTTATTAAGTATTTAAGCAGGAACATTTGCATCATCCTGAAACAGGGGAAATAAATACCTTTTCAGTGGCATTCATCATGAAAACTTCATGCTGACAGCTCTGCAGCCTGGCTAAGAGAAGGAGAACGTCACCTGCTATGCCTGCACAGCTGCCATTAATCTGGATAGCTATTGAACAAATCTCTTCTACTACTTGATGCTTGTGTTTTGCACCTATGTTCTTTCCGCCCCCTCTCCCCCCCGCCACCCCACCGCCTCTTGCTTCTGGATCATGACTTTAGTCCTGATGGGAGTTCCTCAGCTAGGAAATGCTGTTGAGTTCAGTTTTCTGTATTATCATTTCTCTTCTGTCATTTTTAACAATTATTTTTAAACACTGTAAAATGTTTGTGTCCATATATTCAGTTTATTTAAAAAAAAAAACCAGAAAGAATGTGACAGTTTATATTCAACTATTAAACTGTAAAATAAAGTTCTCTCTTAAGGCAGTATGTTATTTTAAAATCTCAAGGTTTTTTTATTTTTATAATGATGGCACTTACTGTAATAATAGTTACTGTAGAGTGACCAGATGTCCTGATTTTATAGGGACAGTCCAGATTTTTGGGTCTTTTTCTTATATAGGAGCCTATTACCCCCCACCCCGTCCCGATTTTTCATACTTGCTGTCTGGTCACCCTAAGTAATTGTAACATCCATACAAAGGCCCCAGTCAGAAACGAGGGCCCCATTGTGCTAGTGCTGTTTGTCCACATACATAGGAAGACAATAGTCCCTGTCCTATAAAGCAGACCTTACAATTAATTCAATTCTTATTAAAGAAGGGCTAGTCCTGCAAATGAATCTGCCTAGACACACCCATGCAGAACTCCAGCTGGATTTCTGTGTGCCCCCACATGGATCCATTTGCAGATTCCAGTCTTAAAGCCACAGTCATGCCACCAAACTGGACCGCTGCAGAACTCCATTGACTTATGATACATTTTTGGGGGGGTTTAACTTCATCATTGTTCTTCATAGTAAAAGACAACAAGATTGCTGTATGCAGTGTTGTTATAGCTGTGTGGGTCTCAGGATATTAGAGAGACAATATGGGTGAGCTAATAGGTTATTGAATCAACTTCTGTTGGTGAGAGAGACAACAAGAGCAGCTCTGTGTAAGCCTAAACGCTCGTCTCTCTCAACAGACATTGGTCCAATAAAAGATATTACCTCACCCATCTTGTCTCTCTAATAAGGTTGTTAAAATTTCTGAAGGCACCAGCAAATGGTTCATTAATACTACCTATTGTAGATATTTACAACATTAAAGTAAATTACACAAACTAAGTAGCTGCTATGGTGATAGGCACTCTATAACAGTGGTTCTCAACCAGGGGTACACAGAAGTCTTCCAGGGGGTACATCAACTCATCTAGATATTTCCCTAGTTTTACAACAGGCTACCTAAAAAGCACTAGCGAAGTCAGTACAAACTAAAATTTCATATAGAATGACTTGTTTATACTGCTCTATATACTACACAGTGAAATGTAAGTACAATATTTATATTCCAATTGATTTATTTTATAATTATATAGTAAATGAGAGAAAGCAAGCAATTTTTCTGTAATACCGTGTTGATACTTTTGTATTTTGTCTGATTTTGTAAGCAAGTATTTTAAGTGAGGTGAATGAGGTGTATTTTAAGTGCTGTGCAAGACAAATCAGACTCTTGAAAGGGGTACAGTAGTCTGGAAAGGTTGAGAGCCACTGCTCTATAACAACAAAAACAATCAGATGTGTGTGTGGACCCTTGGGCTCAGGAGGAGCCCCATTGGCTTCAACAGCTGAAAATATCTGCCCAGGTTTAGTTTTTATTTGACAGTGTTTATCACTGTAGCAGCTGCTAGAGACTTATTTACAACAGTCCAAAAATATATTGCACAAGTTATCCACAATGGGTAGTGTTAATGATCTACTACTGCTGCCCACAGAAATTTTAATAACCGTGTTATCAAGTTTGTCTTTTCATCATTTCCCTCATATTAATGAGTGTTTGGAGGAAACAGTTAAAACAGAATAATTTAAAAGGGAAAATCTTATTTTCTGCTTGTTCAGCAAAGCACTGTGGGAGCTGGAATGTTATAAAACCCAGCCCTAAGCAGCTTGAGTAGCGTTCTGTTTGGGAATTCATCACATTTTAAATCAAATGTAAGCTTGTGTGTTCTTCTCCAAAATCTGTACAAAATTAGTGATGTCCTGCTAATATTTCAACACAGAGCTCCTGCAAGAAACTTCTCTCCCTGGCCTGAAATAAACCCCACATGGGGGAGAAGCCTGCAGAGAGGTGAGGCTAAAGATTGATCAATTAATTTCTTTACCCATTTAAACAAAATCATCCTCTCACCACAGCAGCCAAGATGGGAGGCCAAACCACCAAGCCGACAAAAATCTTTTAAGTGAACATCCTGGAAAAATATACAGATGGAACAGCACATTGTTGAGCTTGGGTAATTTGAAACAGCCAGGAAAGAGGAGGGAAGGTCTTGTAAGAGCAGGGGTGGGGAGGAACCCCTACAAGATAGTCCCTTTGGAAACTCATTTGCAAATATTTGATACTTTGGTGCAATCTGGTACATTCCAAAGATTTTTTTTTTATTAAAAAGCCTGCTTGTCATAAGTATTTAATGAACCCCAAAGACATGTCATTCCTAACAGGAATGAATAAGTAGCAACCACACCGGGATGGACTTCAATCAGAGCTATGAAAATCACTCCAATCCTCCCTTCAGTTTGATGGCGGAATTTTATCAACATGCTTCCAGGAACCCCGCAAAGGCCACTTGAGCACACCACAGCATCCAATCACAGACCTGGTAGGTAAGTAAATGTCAATTTTTAGACTTCGTACCAATAAAAAGGTATTTCTATGTATATTTAGGTACTTCAAACCACGAAGATATCAGCTATGTGGAGGTTAGGATAGTTATTTTCACTTGTGTACATACATTCCTATGTAGAAATTCCTGGGCATAAGTAACTCGCCTCATTTCTTTGTGGGCATGAGTGGGAAGGTAAATGGATCAGTAGGCTACAGACAGGATGGGATAAGGGGGAATAGCCTGGTACCATTTACAATGGACAAGATAAGCCTGGAATGTAAGAGGAGGTAAAGAGTAGGTCATGTAAGTACAGTGTGTGGACAGAGCCTGCTATACAGGTATTGATTCCTGAAAAGTAACCAAGACAATCTGGAAGTGTGTAATGAAATGTATAGTTAAGAATACATACACTGGTAAAAGTGTACATAAGGAAAATTTTGCTCTGTAACACTGGATGTTGAGTACTTTCTCTTGAATCTGATTAATTCAGCATAGGTTTGCGGTATGAAAAATAAAGGAACCTGAGTGATGAGATTGGAGTCAAACTGAGTTCTTGGGGGAACCACAACAAAGAGGCAATCATGTTTTTCTGTCATATTTAATGGAGGTTCATTACAGTACAGTAGGTAGAATGACATTTCAGTCATGCCCCCACTATTCTTTGTCTGTGCCTGGCTTTGCTTGTTTGTAGAGCACTTTGCCTTTTCTATAGGAAGAGCTATGTACACTGTAATCAAATTCCATTCTAAGTAGTAAAGAGTGCTAAATAATATAGTGTAGCTATATATATATAGCTTAACTCAAAGCTGTTTAGAGGAGAATTTGTGACAATATATCATAATTAATCTGGGCAAACAAATGAACCATCTGTCCCCAAAGGAGATTCCAGTTTATCCAACAAGAATTGATTAAACATCAGTTTGTTTCTTAATAGCCTTTAGGGTCCTCACATGGCCTTTTCTGGCAAGGACAATTAGATTACATGGCCACATGGAAGGGCAACATATGCATCTTCATAGTCATAATTTTTCAAGAAATTATTTATTTATAGGTTTGCTGGAGCTTTACATTTAATTGAAAGCTTATTCATTGCAAAAAAAATTCATTTTAAATAAAAGTTAAGGTTGCTAAGTGACAAAAGCATAGTTATTCATTATTTATAAAACCCAAGCACTTAAAGACAAGAAAGTGAATAGTTAAAGATATCAAAGTTTGCCCATTGGAATCAGTTCTCAGGTCTCCTCTGGCTGCTTTGAACCAAAAAACTCAGTATATCCAGTCCCATCACATCCATTTCTTAAATATTTTATCATTCCTGCCCTTGAAACCTGCCTCTTGTAAAAAAACAAACTAAAACCTCTCTCAAAATCTATGTATTCTTGACATGTTGTGTGTGTAATACAGTGGTTCTTAAACTTTTGTATTGGTGAACCCTTTCCCACAGCAAGTGTTAATAATTTAACACTATTATAAATGCTGGAGGTGAAGCAGCATTTGGGGGTGAAGGCTGACAGCTCATGAGCCCCCATGTAATAACCTCATGATCCACTGAGAGGTCACAACCCCCAATTTGAGAACCTTTGGTGTAGTGTGATCTTTTTCATTCAGAGAGAAACATTTGACACTTTACAAAAAAATTCAAAGACATTTTAAAAAATAATTTGAAGTATGTAATTTAATTCAATTTTTCAAAAAAGTGATTTCTCAATGAGATTTAACCCTAAAAATCTAAAACCATGAGAATATTTTGTTTGTTTGTGTAGTTACAAGACTTATCAAAATGACTGATCTGGTTATAACCTTAACTACGGAGAGCTTATCCCCTCTCCATAATAAGATATCCAAGAGTACCTTTCTCTCTGTTTGTGATAGAAGGACTCATGTTCTTCGTAAGATTCAGTCATCCAGCAGAACAATTTGATGGATTTAAAAAAATTTTTTTAAGTGAGCTGCAAAATTCTACTTTCCACTCATAGTAAATCTACAGTTTTCTGGCCAAACAAATATTCAAAGCAAAGCTATAGGGTTTTACAATGGAAACTAGTTGCAATCTTAACTGTGGAGAGAGTACTGCCTCTCCATAATGTGGCAATTTTAACTGCTCCCTTCATATATTTTCTACACTGATAATTTTGGCATTCAATATGGAAACACAGGAAAACTTAACTCCTGGCATTAGGGTTTTTTTGGAGACAGAATATAGAGCAAAATACAGAGTTGTCCTATAAGGTGCTGGGGATATGTCAAGTATTCTGTACTTCCAGGAAAGCAGGAATACATTTTGCTGGATGGCAAAGTTAATGGAAAAGCAAAGGCAACAGGAAACAAGTCATGTTATTAAAATATACCAGCTGCTAAAGAGAGACAATGAAACCAAAATACAAAAAGACTCTGAACATATCAAAACTTCATAGAAGTAAGATTCACAGGGGCTAATGGTGACTCTGTTCTTTCTGTCATCCTTTACAACTTGAATCTTGTGATTTGAATCTAAAATTAAGGACATATAGGACCAAATTCATTCCTTGTAAGTCAGTTGAATTCAGTGGTCATACTCCAAGTAAGAGGTTGGTTCATTGTCTGTCCTGCCCTTTTATTCATTCAAGCCCTTTGTGGGTAGAGTGCGGGTAGGCAGGGAAAATTAATTTCACCTGTCAGTCCAAGACCACAGGGATTATCAAAATTTTGTACAGGAAGTTATTCTGCGAGGTATCTGTTTGCTATTGAATTCTAAGCCAAATTAATTCCTTGTGGAAAGGCCTGTCACACAACGTTAACCCATATAAGACCTATTCAGGAAGTTGCCTATCTTCATACTCTCAATAAGTTCTTCAGGGTGGTCTCTGTACTATTTTATGTGGGGCTAATGCAGATTGTCAGTTTGGGAGTGAACAATCCACATTTATGCAGCTCAAGTGCCCCCATTGATCCCAGTGCATCATGCAACCAGCATGCTTCAGTCTTCACAGAAAAGGGTAACTGATCAGATCTTTATACCATATTAACAATGACGGGGCAATGCCACAAGCCAGAATAGGAAAAGAACAGGCTAAAGAATATTTAGATAAGTTAGATGTATTCACGTTGGGGGGATCTGATGATAAAGAAATAAAAATAAATAAATTAATGGAGATATCCTATCTCCTAGAACTGGAAGGGACCTTGAAAAGTCATCGAGTCCAGCCCCCTGCCTTCACTAGCAGGACCAAGTACTGATTTTTCCCCAGATCCCTAAGTGGCCCCCTCAAGGATTGAACTCACAACCCTGGGTTTAGCAGGCTAATGCTCAAACCACTGAGCTAGCCCTCCCCACCTGAGTGTACTTAAGGAACTAGCTGAAGCTAGCTCAGAACTATTATCAATTATCTTGGAGAACTCATGGAGGATGGATGAAGTCCCAGAGGACTAGAGAAGAGCAAATATATAGTACCTATCTTTAAAAGAGGGAACAAAGAGGACCCGGGAAATTATAGATCAATCAGCCTAACTTCAGGTTTCAGAGTAGCAGCCTTGTTAGTCTGTATCCGCAAAAAGAACAGGTTCGCCGTCCCAGGCCAATGGGGGCTGCGGGAAGCGGCGCGGGCCGAGGGATGTGCTGGCCGTCCTTCCTACAGTCCCCATTGGCCTGGAGCAGTGAACCGCGGCCAGTGGGAGCTGCAGTCGGCCGAACCTGCGGACGCGGCAGGTAAACAAACCAGCCCAGACCGCTAGGGGCTTTCCCTGAACAAGCGGCAGCCTGACTTTGGGAAGCACTGGCATAGGAGATAATGGATAATAAATAGCAGCCAACATGGATTTGTCAAGAACAAAACATGCCAAACCAACCTAAATTTCCTTCTTTGCCAGGGTTACTGGGTTAGTGGATGGAGTGACAGAGGGGAAGCTATAGATGAGACATATCTTGATTTTAGAAAGGCTTTTGACACAGTCCCACATAACATTCTCATAAGCAAACTACAGAAATGTGGTTAAGATGAAACTACTCTCAAGTGGGTGTGCAACTGGTTGAAAGACTGTACTCAAAGAATAGTTAAATGGTTCACAAGTGGATCACAAGTGGAATATGAGCCAATCATGTGAAGCAGTTGCGAAAAAGGTTAATATGCTGGGGTGTATTAACAGGAGTGTTCTTTGTAAGGGAAGTGATTGTCCTACTCTACTTGGCATTGGTGAGGCCTCAGATGGAGTAGTCTGTCAAGTTCTGGGTGCCACACTTTAAGAAATATATGGACAAGTTGAAGAAAGTCCAGAGAAGAGCAACAAAAATGATAAAGGTTAAAAAAAACTGGGTACATTTAGTCTTAAGAAAAGAAGACTGATAATCATATATGCAAAAAGGTTGTTATAAAGTGCACGGTGATCAATTGTTCTCCATATTCACCAAGGATATGACAAGAAGTAGCTGCCTTAATCCGCAGCAAGAGAAATTTAGGTTAGATATTAGGAAAAACTTTCTAACTATAAGGATTAAGTACTGGAATAGGTTACGAAGGGAGGTTGTGGAATCCCCATCAGTGGAGGTTTTTATGAACAGGTAAGACAAACACCTGTCAGTGATAGTCTAGGTTTACTTGGTCCTGCCTCAGCATAGCATTTCTATGACTCTGTGACAGAACGGTGGATAATACTGCAGTTCACTGGCTGGAGTAGCAGTCATGGGAATGGGTGGATTAAGGGGTGAATTTCACTCTCTCAACTTTTCTGCACTCCACCCACAGAGTTCAAACATTCACATTTTATGCAAACAAAGCGAATGTCCTGTACTGTCCATTTGGCATCAAATAACATCTTAACAAAAAGGTAAAAAGAGAAAGAAATTGAAAACAAAACTGAATGTTACTGTTCATTCTGCTGAGCAGAGAGAAAGATGCTTTGCAATTCTGCTAGCAATCAGCTGATACATTTCTGCTGATCCAGTTCAGACCTAACACAAAGCTGGCAATCAACATGGAATGAGTCACTCTTTTCAAAGCAGAGATGAATGGAATAATTTGATGGAGGTTGTATATTGGTAAGAGTTCCTGTATCTTTATTTGGGAAAGTTTATCTGCCTAAAAATCAGTTTTTAGTTTCCCAAGACCTAGATATGACACTGGTTTCTAAAATGTGAAACAAACTCAGTAACAGATCCACAGCTGGTGTAAAATGTTATACTTACACTGAAGTCAACGGAGCTATGCAAATTTACATCAGCCGAAGAGCTGCCCTTTAAAAATACAATAGATTGACAGAGCTTGAAAAGACAAGATTAATTTCTTTACCATGGGCAATGTTTTCTGCAGCTTTAGACATTAGAATTTCTGGTATTTTACAAGAACAAACAAGAAGACGACATTAGGATTTGGATGGTATGGGACTGACTTTAAAAATAAAGAGAAATGAAAATTAAAAATTAACATTCTTGTTATTGAATGCTTGCAGAATGAGAAGGTAAATACTCACAGTCTGGTGATGAGTAAAAGACTAGATGGAATAGAAAAAGTATGTTGAGTGACACAGGAGGGTAGACACCTGCAAGACACCATGGAACAACAGGTTATTCTAGTTTGCAATACAGAAACATTTTATTTGTTCACAAAACGTCAGGACCAATCTGATATCACCAGTCCCTTAGTTTGTAGAAACAACCTGAGACCAGGGGGCTTTTCAAACACTTGCATTAATGGTACACAAAAATAAAGAAATAGGAGGTTTGACTACTAAAGATCATTTTTTCTCTGAACATTGTACAAAGGACATCTGATAACTACATAACTCTTTAATACCTGAAGGGGGAGGTTCCCAGGACTAGCACTTTCCAAGCCTTGGTGCACCACACACTAATAAGAGAGGAACCCCATTTCTCTAACAGAATGCTATCTATTAAGCATTACATTGTGACTAGGAAGTGAGAGATTAGGAGCCTAATTCTCCACTGCCTTATACGCTGTGTAGTCATTTATACCATCTTTGCGTAGATTTAAATGACTTCACAAGTGCAAGGGAGTGGAGATTCAGATCCTATGATCTTTACATCTGTCATATTCAAGATTTTCCACTGGAAGGCCCAGCAATATCACATCCTTCTGAAAGGAGTCAAGGATGAAGGGATAGAGGCAGTGAAGAAAAGATCAAGAGGGAGTCTGCTCTTAGCAACAGATTGAATCTGACTGTTTATGACGGACCAAAACTGCTGTAGGCAGTCTGCTGTGGGCATTTGTGCAGATCCGACAGATATGGAAGAAGTGTCCTGTTTGACCAAAGACTCTCACATTCTTCTCTCCCTCTCCTTAGTGATATTTCAAATGGTCTCCCCTCTCCCCATTAACATACCATAGCACTGTTGTTGTAAGTGCATTTTATCTGCTGCATACACTTTTTTACACTTCATCTCAATATCGCACAGTTCCTTTGAAAGAGCACAGATTTCATAGTCACCGGACACACTTTAATAATCACGGGGCCCTCTTTAATGGGTGACTAAAGCATGAAAGACATTCTACTATAAAATCACTTTACTGTAATTATTTGCTGCCAAGCACCAGTTGTTAATGATCCAAGACAAAATCCACTCTAGATTTCACGTTAATGATTCCCTTGTAAGCTAGATAACTCACTTTAATTAGATTCGCAAGAACAGAAATGCCAACTCTTTACAATGAACCAGAAATTTCTACTTCTCAATAATAAACCAACCTGATGATTAACCCTAGCCTTTTCAAGAGCTAACCTGAAAATCTGGGGCATGCACTGTGTTTGCCTGGTAAACATCTTTCTTTCTGTTAACAAAATTTCAAAACTAAAGATTTTTTTAAAAAAAACATGTGGATCTTTTCATTTTGTCAGCTACTTATGTGTTGCCATAGGAGGAAATTGTATCTAGTTGTGTGACAGATATTTTTTTTATTAAAATATACTCAGACGCTGCTTAAGAGAATATTCCAATGGGCACTAATCTCATAAAAACAGGATCCTAGACCATTTGAGTTGGGTTCTAAGTATTATCAATTATATGTATTACAATACAGATGCTCCCCAACTTACGCAAGCGTTCCATTCCGGAATGCCTTGAGTAACTCGAATTTTGAGTAAGTCAGAAATGTATACCCGACCATTACGCAAAAAAACCCCAACAAAACAAAACCACCTCCTATTTCTAGCTTATGGAACTTTTTCCGTAAGTGCAGATTTACGTAAGTCGGGTTTGCGTAACACAGGGGGCGTCTGTAGTAACTAGAAGTCCATATAGAAACTGGGTGATAGGCACTGCAACACAAAAGAAACAGGCCCTGCCCTGAAGAGTTTATAATCCACCTGATAAAACCAGTAGTGCCAACCCCAAAATTCAAATATCATGAGATTTTTGTGTGTGTGTGTGTGTTTTGGTCTGTTTTAATTTTTGGACTCTCCTTCAGAAGTATTATCATCCCCATTTTACATTGAGGCAGAGAGAGATAAGTGACTTGCCCAAAGTCACCCAGAGAGACCTTAGCAGAACCAGGGATGAAACCCAGATCTCCTAGGTTGCAGACCAGTGCCTTAGCGGTAAGTCCATTCTACCTCTTGAAGGAGCTAACCAGTGCTGTCTGTTCTGGAATGAGACTGCTCTAAACATTTTTTCTTTAAGACCACTGCTCTTCAAATAAAAAGCAAGTACCTAGCATGTAGTGAATACATATTAATCACATTTATTAATATATTTGTGCATTTGATGTTTTCCTTAGAGTCTAGGACTAACATACACAATCCCTGTATGTGCACTTTACTCTCTACATATTAGTGTTTTGTACATGGTTTTGTCAGAGGCAAGACATTTTTTCTCCCCGTGAAAACTGCTATGTGAATGAGTGGGATATGGTTGAATATGCATCAGACATAGGCAATCACATGTATTATGTTAAATCAAACATGAATAATCTACATTTTCAGTGCTGGGTCTGGTAGAAAGCCTTAGGCAGCTTCACTACCTGGTTTGTTTCATAGAAAATGTTAACACATAGCATCCTGACGAGTGATGGAACGAAGCAGTGATTAAAAAAACCCTGCTCCTGCAGCAATTTTTTTTATTATTAATTATTATTATTATTATTAAATAAAGTGCCTGTGGGAGCTAGGGAACGGTGTTTAGTCTGACTCCCTGCACTTTAGAATAGAATTCTCCTGAGGGTATAATGAGGCTTGTAAACGGGCACATTGTCATGTTCATAAACTTTGATGGCAAAGTCAAACACTGAATTATCATATGAAATATGAAAGGAGTCAGAAAACTAACCCAGCCCCATCCAAACGCAAAAACCTCTGACCAGAGTTTGGTGGTGCCTTCAGCCCAAGCTAGCTGGCCTCTCTGGGGTACAGGCAAAAGCCCAGCTGCTGCTTTCATTAGGGCTAGTATCCCTCCCACTTTCAGCAAGCTAAGCTACTTGGGTCATGACAGTCCTCTAGTGCCTTCCCATAATTCCCCCTTTAATGCCCAGAACAGACAAGTTTTAATGCCCATATATAATGCCCAGAACAGACAAGTTCTCCCACAACTCATTGGAAAATAATCATAGAGTGACTCAGCTCATTGTAGTGCTAAGAACCATGGGATATGCTTCTGGAAGTCCTAGCAACACACACAAGTGAATGAAGCACCACTGTGGATTAAGTAGCTCGGCTATGGCTTTGCAGTAGGGCTTCTCACACCTGGGGTAGGCTTACCCATGTACCAATCACCTAAGTTAACTCTTTAGTGTTTCCAAAAGTGTAGGGGATCCAAGCATGTCTCAAAGCTCTGAGAATCCCATTTCACAATCATGTTTTTCAATATATTACCCCTTTCCCAAGTGCAAGTGAAATGACAACCATTCTTTC
Source organism: Terrapene triunguis (assembly GCF_002925995.2). NCBI lineage: Eukaryota > Metazoa > Chordata > Testudines > Emydidae > Terrapene > Terrapene triunguis. The sequence continues at coordinate 40,177,275 of NW_020664409.1, forward strand.
TGCTGAGAAGATGTAATGCTGCTCCCACTGGACCTTGTCAACCTGGACTTAATTTTTTTGTAATAAGTCACTTCATGTTATAGAAAATGCAGTGCTAGTTATAGACAATGGCAGTGGGAACATTAGAGTCTGTTCAATGTGCTAGTTAGTGCATATTTTCAAAGCGTCGCTGTGCAAACATGCATCACTAGTCTTTTCTTTGGTCTCACCATCAATTCCACATGTAAATCAGCTAGAGTCACTAAAGAATAATGCAAAGCACTCCTTTCCCTCACCAGAGCCCAGAGGCTAAATGCACCAGCTCTGCAGCAGTCCCTTTCTGCCAGCCTTGGAAAGGGGACCCGGTTTACATCTCTTGCTTCCATTGTGTTACCATTGATTTGGCCCGAGGTTAGATTTTGAGCATCCTTACAGTCCCCAAGAGTGTAAATCAGTGCCACTATTCTTTTGAAGTCAATCACACCAAACTGGAAACATAGTATAAGTAAGATGATCACTTAGTGAGCATGCGTGTTCTAGGGAAGGGTAAAGCAATTCAGGTAAAAAAAAGAATCAAACACAAACCTTCACACAACACTGGAATTGATATCTGTCTTTAGCCAGGAAGACAGTGGTGACTACCTTAAACCAGGCAAATGGCTCAATTCCGAAGCTTTTGTACCCAGTCCTTCAACTCCTTAAAAGCAGGCATATATGCAGCCATCTGGAATGAAATTACAGCTTTTATTACCTGCTCTCCCATGCACAACCTTCTTCTAATGGCCATCCATTTCACTTCATGGTAAAAGCACATCATACAAGAGGTATAGCCAACTTGTGAGTATAGAATACAAAGCATGACCTCAGCTACAGATGTGTGTAGAGGACTGGCCACATGAGCCACTTCTCATTCACTTGTTACACCTTACAGTTCAGCGCAGAAACAAATTTTGAACACAAAGCATTTCAAGCTATTTCAGCTAAGCCAACTTTCTTATTTTTCTACATTTTGCTGTATCTGTCCACGTTTGTATGAGTTTGCTCATTATCAGAGTATCTGAGCACCAGTCCATCCACTATACTGATTCAGAAAGTGTCCTTTGTAGCATGGAGAAAGACAATAGAGATAGACATTCTTTCTTGTCTAAGGATAACAATGCTTCTTGTAAATGTCCCCTTTCTCCATCCTACTACTTCTCCTTCGCACTCCTCTCTTCCTCGACTTTTCAAGTTTTGATATGTCTGTGCTGAGGAGCAAGTGAGTGGCTTGGGCTATATTTTGTTTACTCAGGCGACAATTCTCAATTGTTTCTGCTTTCTTAATTCCTGCTAGGCTGACACACAGCACTATTTGTGGCCCATGTCAGATGGATGTGTTGTATAATACAATTACAAAATGTATGAATTTATAAAAGTGACAGTCTATTTTATCAGACCTTGAGTGCTGTTTTTATGTAGTTTGTGTATGTGGCTTCCTTTTATTGGGTTATTTTAAGGAACTATATTAGAATTCAGAGAATTTTTAAAATGTGTTGCATTCAGTCTAGCCACAGTAGTTCAGAGACATTACAGTTTAAGGTTTTTTAAAAATACTTATGTAAAAGAGAGAGGTCATAACAATAATCTAAGCCACGCGAAACTAACAGAAGAAGGAAAAGAAACAGAGGCAGGGACACAGCAGCTCTTTTTAAGTCTGCAGTGTTAGTATTTTCATTTGTTTTGTCCTTAGCCAGTGGGATAGACTAAATTTTATTTCAGATAACATCTTACTGCACAAATCTCTCTGAATATCACTTGCAGTTAATTTATAACCTCTGGGCCAGATTTTGCTCTCACACCATTATTATACTGGTGGAGCTCCATTGACTGTAATGGAGCTCCTCCGGATTTAAAATGAGAGAAAAATCAGTTCTTCCTTCTCGCCATCTCCTTTAGAGCAGTGACTGACAACTATGTATCTCCTCATGCCTTATGGGCTTTGATTCTTAAAAATAGTTTCGGATTCTCGCTAATGGGCTATGGTGGGTATAAGGCACTAAAATAAAGCTTTGCTAGTGAGTTTAAATAGGAATTTAAGAGACATGAAAAGCCAACAGAAATATTCTGTATAGCTCTTGTTAATAGAATTCTCTCTTTTGCAAACAAAGACAGTAAGATGAAATCAAAACAACTCAGCACATTAACTGGGTTGGAAGTATCTAATCTCTCTATCCTTAATGCACTATGTTTGCAATAGTATATCATTGTATTTCTATTTGTGTTTGCTTATATAGTACGCATCACCAAGTAATGGTGCTGTAGAAGTTAATTCTAATATGTGTAAAGGCAGCCCATATGCTGTGGTGTCCATCTTAAAACATTCGTCTTACAGTTCTTGACTACATATAAGAGTTGCAAATTTGCTTCCAGAGTGATAAATTCACTATCACCCATTATGCTGAGGCAAAAACCATTCCTCCCCTCCCTTCCCCATTTTCTCTTTGGACTCCACATCTACCTTTCACTGTGCTACTGGCTTGTAATTACTCTGGATATAGGGAGCAGAAATGGAGAGATGGCAAGTTCCCCATCTACACTTCAGAGAAGAATCACCATGAGACCAGCCTGGAGCGGAGGAGGAAGGAGAAGCTGAGGGGCCAGGAGCAACACTTTATGCTAATATGCATATGTGCAGGCTAAATCCATGCCCTCAGGCATGGAAACCATTGAGTGACCCTCAGAGACAGCCACTGAGGGTTTGTCTACACTGCGATTAAAACCCTGCAGCTGGGCTCTAGGACCTTGCGAAGTGGGATGGTCACAGAGCGTGGGCTGCAGCCTGAGCCCGAATGTCTGCACCACAACTAGACAGCCCTTGAGCCCAAGCCCCATAAGCCTGAATTAGTTGGCATGCAGTGTAGACATATGCAAAGAGAACCCTGTGTGATCAATATCCCTATAATCATCAAGGATCTTCTCTATCACCTCCATTGAGTATGCCCAAGATCTGAAAGCAAGAAGTAGATTCTGCTGCAAGTCAGAGTAGATAGTCCAAAGATCATAGTCAGGGCCTATCGTAACCCTTCAGTCAATTTTCAGAAATGTTAGACGTCGGCTGAATTTAGTAAGCACAGATGTATTCCCGTAAAATTTAATCTCATTATTTAATTATGGTATCATTTCACATGGGAACTGGGAACTTAATTTTTCCAGACAGTTCAAGCAGATGAATATCCTGTGCAACTAACTGTGGAAATTCTCAGTACAGGACGTGTGGAACTTTTCTGGATGGTTCCCACCTGTGTTAAAAATATGAAATTATTATTTAAGTCTATTACTATTAGGAAACTTGCCTGCTTAGCAGAATCTTTTGAAGCTGTGAACGAATATGGATTTTATCCTACTCTCTGTGAGTTCTGTCATTGACTTAAATAGAAGGCAGAATAGGGCCCTAAGTCTTCTGAACCACAGAGGTACACTTATCTTTTTCTCAAAGTGAAGAAACACAGAGAAATGTAACAACTATGTGGGTGAAGCCAGGCAATCACTATGCTCTTGGATGAGCTCACACAGAAAAATGATGAAAGACAAAAACATCCTGTCACCCTTAGGCGAACACTATTCACAAAGCGATCACTCTATCACTGTCCTCATCCTCAAAGGAAACCTGCATAACACCTTAAAAAGACAAGCTTGAAACTTACATTCATAACTCTGTTGAGACCATGCTTTTTAGTGTCTAGCACTTTATGGCTCATTGCCCACTTCATTTTGAGTGGTTTCTTAGAACATGTATTAACTCCTTATGCCTAACAATCTGTCCCATCTTGTATTTAGTTCTGACACTCCAGTTACCTTTTCCAGACCTGAAGAAGAGCTCTGTGAAGCTCAAAAGCGTCTTGTCTCTACCACCAACAGAAGTTAGTCCAAAAAATATATTATTTCACCTGCCTTGTCTCTCATATAACCTGGGACCAACATGGCTACAACACCAACACTGCAATCAGGGGGGAAATGGCCATTTTAAAACAATAAAGACAGCGAGAGAGTGAGACAGTTTCACATAAAAGGTCAAATCTCTATTTGAGGTAGTAGTTAACTAAGGAATGTGAACATTTTTTAGTTTCACATATTAATTGCCCCCCCCCTTTTCGGGGGAGGGCAAACAAACAGCCAGTGTATTTTATATCACTATCACACACAAAAAATAGTGGAGGGAGCATGCATGAAAAGGCAGTTTTCCTTTGCTGTGCTGCAAAGGATGCTATGGTGTTTGATTTAGAAGTGTGTGTTTAGGGGTATTTCTTGATATCCTGATCTTTAGCCTTAAGTAAAAGGTTGAAAAGGGACCAGAAATACACAGAATTACTCTAGAAGGAATAATGAGCTTTTCCCACTCCCATTATCTATCACTGATTTTGAATTTGTCTCCACTACTTCAAAAGACATACTCAGCCCTTTTGTATTGCATGCAGACATTTTCAAAAGCAACTTTCAATAAACCCTTTTATACTTAAATAGAAAACAAACCATTCACATGTGATACCAGCACTGCTATCAGTACAGTGCTGAATATCAGCAGTCCCCAAAGTGCTAGCACATACCACATTACTTATTTATTAAATAAATTAGCACTTTCTAAAGGGAAAAGCAAGACACATCATATTACATTAAAAGCCATCAAGGAAAACACTATAGGCAGATTAATTCCTGATGTAACTGTATATCTGTATTTTTTAAATGCTGTTATTTTGTAGAGATATTAAACTAAATTCTTCTCAGTGTCCATTGGGCCAAATTCATCCTTAATGTGACTCAGCTGAAATAACTAGACATGTGCATGTAAATACCTAATTTATACACATTTTGATGTGTATATAAAATGAGACTCATGCACATTGTGGGACATGCTTGACCTTGAAAATCTGAGCATTAGTCTCCACTAAGCATTAGAAAAAAGCTTTAAGTAAACTTTTATTACACTGTTAGCATCCACATTATCATGCTTTAATGCATATGCAAGAGAATCTGTATAGCTGCTCAGCTACAAGTGCAATTTTCAACATAGAATTTGTCACCATTATAATGCAAATTTATAGTACAGCATAATTCTGCAACCTTTCTTAAACTGAGCCTCATCTTTTCTTGAACTAAATGCAGTTCTATAGCAGACTGTCAAAGCCGGCCTGTGCTACCTGAGATTGACATCGCGTGACCTTTTTTGTGATTGATTCTTTCATAAGGGCTGCCCACACAAAGTAAATCAAACCAAACTAAAAAAACCCCACAGCAATAAAAACTCTTCTAGGTTATTCCTTCTGTGACTACCACTGTGTGTTCCATTTTCTCTATTTCTGTCTGCCAATTTGTAAATTCTTTTGTCACTTGTTCAGTGTTGTGTGCATTGTTGTCAAATAAATAAATACATAATGCTAAAAGAAATTCTTTGGTTGTTAAAGGTCTGCAGTATATAGTAAATGTGTTCTATGTGAGGCACTTGTATTCCCCCACTCCCCCCCATCACCCTAGTCTCTGAGCACCTCATGCCTTTTAATATCTCTATACTCACATCATCCCTGTGAGGTAGGGAAACGCTGTTATCCCTATTTGACAGAAAGGGAACTGAGGCACAGAGAGATGAAGTGACTTACTTAAGAGCATAAAGGAAGTCTGTGGCAGAGCAAAGAATTGAACTTGAGACTCCAGAGTCCCAGGTTAGTACCCTAACCTGCCTTCCTTCCTCCCCCAACACCAGCCTTCCTCTTCTGCTGATCTTTTATTGGTTTTAGAACAGCAGCTGTTAAAAGCACTTTTCTTTTATGAAAGCATTATCACACGACTAAAGTAAGCAAGTTGTACTGTGTAAATGAGATTAATACATCTGAGATCTGTTGGCAGGTCCTGGGAAAAGAGATGGAAAGTGCAATGTGCCTTGAAGGTCAACAGATCTTATCTATTTGAACCAATGGGTGGGAAGCAAATTCAAAAAAGTTTCTGGCCAATCACAGAAATTATCCTGCCAGCAGCCTCTTTGTTATACTCTGGAAGCTCCAGCTCACCTACTTCTGATGGCCACAGGTGTGACCGTATGTCATGGAAGCAGAAAAGCAGGCTTTCAAACAGATGGTTACCAAGCTATTTATATACAATCAGTTTCTTGTAGCTGATCACGGCATAGGAATTGACATAAGGAATTTTACTATTTAATCTAATTTAATGTAATCTACCTAGATTTATATAGTGTGCTCATCACCATGGTATCTGAGGACCTAGAGTTCGCTGCTGTGGATTAAATCTACTTGTTTATTTGTTCTGCTGAACACTAATGCACACTCTTGGTAGCATTCTGTTCATGTTCATGCCACTGCAAGTAACATGCTAGATATAGAACATTTGAAATGAAGACAGAAGTGCAGAGACAGTGTATAATTTTTTAACCCCAGCACTACCACTAATATCTCCCCTTATCACTGCTATTATTTTAAATTAAGATGTGGGTACGAACCCTAGAGTAATTATATAGAAGGCATCATTGCCAGGTGCTCTGTCGCTTGGAAGAAGCATTTATAACCAATGCAGCAGCAGGACCTGACCAAATCATGGCCATCCTAAAAAAGCAGCTAATAGGCACAGGCATCAGCAAGATTTTTCCAGAAACATTGTATTTCCAGAGATAAAGTGTTGTTGCCAGTAGGAAGAGAAACCTAGATTTAGCTGCTGTGGATTCAATCCACTTTGTTTACTTGCTGTGCTGAACTCTAATGGACATTCTTGGTAGCATTTGGCTCATGTTCATGCTACTGAAAGTAACATGGTAAGTAGGGTGACAGATGTCCCGATTTTATAGGGACAGTCCCGATTTTGGGGTCTCTCTCTTATATAGGCTCCTATTACCCCCCACCCCCTGTCCTGATTTTTCACATTTGCTGTCTGGTCACCCTAATGGTAAGTGATACTGGATTGCTAGGTAAAAAAGGCAAGATTTTCAAAGTCACAAATGGGAGTTAGTCACTTAATTCCCATTGACTTTGATAAGTGCCAAACGATGTTTTGTGCCTTTAAAAATCTCCCTCTAAGTGCACAGACTGTATGTTGATATTTTGGGGAATTTTTGTTAAATTGCAATAGCATATAAATAGAGAAGATGTGTGAAGATAAAAGGTTGGGGGAAAAAATCCACAACCAGGAGTCATGTCACAATAGGGCCACTACAGACCACCAAATCAGGAAGAGGGGGTAGATGAGGCATTTCTAGAATGAACAAAAATATCCGAAACACAAGACCTGCTAGTAATGGGGGGACTTTACTACCCAGACATCTGTTGGAAAAGTAATATAGCAAAACACAAAAATGTCCAATAAGCTCTGGAAATGTGTTGGGGACAAGTTTTTGTTTCAGAAGATGGAGGAAGTAACTGGAGGACAGACATTTTAGGCTTGATTTTGACTAACAGGGAACAATGGATTACAAATCTGAAGGTTGAAGGCAATTTGGGTGAAAGTGATCAGAAAAAGATGATTTCATAATTCTAAGGGAAGGAAGGAGTGACAGCAGCAGAATAAGGTCAATGGACCTCAAAAAAGCAGACAGAGCTGGTAGATAAGGTCTCGTGGGAAGAAAATCTAAGGGGAAAAAGGCGTTCAGGACAGCTGGTAGTTTCTCAAAGAGACAATATTAAAGGTGCAACAGCAAATTAATCTGATGAGAAGAAAAGATAGGAAGAATAGTAAAAGGCCAATATGGCTCCAACTGGAGCTCTTAAATGACTTGAAAATCAAAATGGAATCCTACAAAAATGGAAATATGGACAAATTGCTAAGGATGAGTACAAAGGAACAATACAAGCATGAAGGAACAAAATGAATTACACCTTGCAAGGGACATAAAAGGCAATAAAAAGAGATTCTATAAATACATAAGGAGCAAGAAAAAGATGAAGGAATGTGTAGGTCATTGGTTCCTACACTGGGGGGTGCACCCCCTTGGGGGGCATGAAGAAATTCCAAGGGGGGCACGAAGCTGCCTGGCCCTTGAGCTCCCGGCTTGCACCCACCCACCTCCCAGGCTTTCCAATAAGCCAGTCCTGCGGCTCTGAGCAGCCTGGTAAGGGGGCTGGGAGCGGAAGTTGGATAAGGGGCAGGAGGTTCCAGGGGGCAGTCAGGGGACAGGGAGCAGCTGGATGGGGCGGAGGTTCTGGGGGGGCAGTCAGGAGACAGGGAGGGTTGGATAGGGGGTGGGAGTCCCGGGGGGCCTGTCAGGGGGAGTGCATGTGGATAGGGGTCGGGGCAGTCAGGAGACAGGGAGCAGAGGGGGTTGGATCGGGGGTGGGTTCCCAGGAAGGGGTGGTCAGGGGACAAGGATCCGGGGGGGGGGGGGGGGGGGGATGAGGGTAAGGGGGGGGGGGGGGGCGTGAGGGTTTCTCGAAAATTAAAAAGGGGGTCTGATGCCGAAAAGTTTGGGAACCACTGGTGTAGGTCCCCAGCGGGGAGGGAGAACTAATCATGGATCAGACACCTCAGCCTTCATTATGTAATGCCTATTTTGCTTCAGTCTTAACTAAAAAGCTTAATTGTGACCTGATGCTTACACCTTTAATATTAACAACAAAGGCAAAGAAACGCAAGCGATAACAGGGAAATAATAGGTTAAAGAATATTTAGATAAGTAAGATGTATTCAAGTTGGCAAAGTCTGAATAAATTCATGGGTACTTAAAGTACTAGCTGAAGCAGCCTTAGAACTGTTAGCAATAATCTTTGAGAACTCATGGAAGATAGGTACTATGTTTTCCCATCTCCAGTCATCTAGGATCTTGCCTGTCTTTAAAAGGGGAACAAAGAGGACATAGGGAATGATAGACCAGCCAGCCTAATGATGGTATCTGGAAAGATACTGGAACAAATTAAATAATTGATTTGTAAGCTCCCAAAGGATAATAGGGTTATAAGTAATAGCCAACATGAATTTGTCAAGAACAAATCATGCCAAACCAACGTAATTTCCTTCTTTGACAGGATTACTGGATTACCAGAAGAGGTGCGGGGAAGTTATATATGTGCTATGCCTTGATTTTAATAAGGCTTTGACAGTCCCACATGACATTTTCATAAACAAATTAGGGAAATGTGGTCAAGATGAAATAACTATCAGGTGGGTGCACAACTAGTTGAAAGACCATACTCAAAGAGGTCCTGTCCAGCCTACCTTTCTATGAAACTCAGCTCATTCCAGGTAAGGAGAACTGAGCATACAAAAATAATCAAGCCTCCTGTTGTTGGCACCTATCTCTTCAAGGTTTCAGAATATGCCTTGTAAACACAAAAGACGTGCTGTGGAAGTCTACATTACTAACTGGGTCTTCTTCAGGGACCACTTTTAAAGTTTTAAAAGATTTGTGTGCTGGCATGGAGTATGAGGAGGTGTAAATGGGTGGTCAGAATAAATATTTTGACTTTGAATGGTAAGAACAAAATTATCTTGGATAGTTGTTTCCTTGTTAATATTCTAATTGCTGCCACGGAAGCTTAGGATTTAAGGCCTGATTCAAAGCCCATTAATGTTAGCGAGAGTCCTGTCTTTCCATTGATTTCAATAGGCATTGGGCAAGTTCCCTAATCTATATTTTGGCTGTGCCATCACAGCACATCATCCTTCTGGAACACCACTTGTTGCTATTCAACTTCTGCATAAAGAACTAAATAGACCATCTTAATAACAGAGAGACAAGGTGGGTGAGGTAATATCTTTTATTGGGCCAACTTCTGTTGGTGAGAGAGACAAGCTTTCGAGTTTTCACAGAGCTCTTCTTCAGGGCTGGAAAACTAACTCAGCCCTGATCTACATTACACTTAGGTTGACACAAGGCAGACCTAACTCTAAGTGTCTACGTTAAAATTTCACTCCTGCTGATATAACTAGCCTGTTACACCAATTAAATAATTCCACCTCCACGAGAGGCGTAGAGTCAATGTTAATGTAGTTATGTGTAAATACTGCGTTGCTTACCTCAACTGTTACTGGCTTTCAGAAGCCATTCCACAATGCCCCACACTGATAGTTCAGTCAGTGCAAGTGCTCCTAGTGAGGGCACTCACAACCGACACAAAGAGCAAAGTGTAGATGTGCACAAGCGATGTAATTACTGTGGCGGCTGTATACCGATGTAAGTTAGGTCACTTTATTTTGTAGTGCAGACATGCCCTCAGAGTGTCACTGCTAAATATAAGCTGGAACAGATTGTTTAGCATAAGTAGTTAACACACATTTCATGACATTAACCCACGAAAGCTTATGCTCTAATAAATTTGTTAGTCTCTAAGGTGCCACAAGTACTCCTGTTCTTTTTGCGGATACAGACTAACACGGCTGCTACTCTGAAACAACACATTTCATGGGATCATTCAAGCTGAAGTGGACCATTAACATTATTAACTTTGTTGGACACTAAAAAACCATGGACTTAGAAACACTGGATTTATGGCTTATTAAACAATCTATAACCCATTAACAACCCCTCTCCCCCAGCTGCTTCACACATGGACTTCCTTTCCTCCCCAGGACTGAAGGGGTGTTAATGGACCACTCCATCTTGAATCGTCCCTTGAAATATATGTTGACTACTTATGTTAAACAATTTGTTCTGCCTTGTAATTAGCAGTGACAGTGAGTTAATTTCCCAGATCTGAAGAAGAGCTCTGTGTAAGCTTGAAAGCTTGTCTTTCACCAACAGAAGTTGGTTCAATAAAAGATATTACCTTATCCAGCTTGTCTCTCTAATATCCTGTGACCAACACAGCTACAACAACACTGAATACATCTTAATAACAAGCATTCACCAGCAAACCCTTCCCAAACTCATTTTCTGCACATAGGTGAATGTGTATTATGTTAGTAGTGCAACACTGCCATCAAACTATGACTTACTACGTAGCCAGTTATGGGTTACTGTGTTTATATCTTTGACATGAGTGTGCCTAAAGATTCTGATTTTCAGTAAGCCTATAGATATATTTATGCAAGTGCACATCTATCTTGCGTATGTACCAGTAGATGTGTGCGCAAATCTTCAAATTACACTTACACGTAGGTGGATTGCTGCCTGTCTAGCCATCTGTGAACACAAATTAGGTAGGTAGCACACACTAACATAGGTGTGAAATACACAGAAGTGCTAGTAAGATATTGTGGGTTCCACCCACTCCTCTTGTTTTGTTTTGTTTTTTGCTGGGCCCAGTAATATGACATGGGTCAGGACTAAAAAAAGGTTAAGATCCCAGTTAAATATCAGAAGTCAGTATCCGCTATGGCTACTGTTACATGCACACATTTACATGCATGCAAGTAAGGCTATGGCTACACTGGAGAGCTTACAGCGGTGCAGTTGCACTGATGCAGCTGCGCCTCTGTAAGCTCTCTATGTAACCACTCTAAGCCAATGGGAGAGAGTTCTGCCATCGGCTTAACCCACCCCAGCGACCGGAGGCAGCTATGTCGGTGTGGACAGCGCTAAGTTGGCATAAGTTATGTCACTCGAGGGTGGCTATTCACACCCCTGAGCAACATAACTTATGTTGATTTAAGCTGTAGTATAGCCATAGCCCTGGTATCTACAGATTTACCAGAAAGATGGTCTTGCTGAGAACCAAGCTGCCTTGCTTTGCTTTTTTTGAGACAGTGTCAGAAAGGTCCAATTTATGAAAGAAATTACTTTAGAACAGAGGTCTTCAATCTGTGGGGCACACACCCCTAGGGGGGTGCAGAGTCATGTTCAGTGGGGCCCAGACCAGCCCTCACAGGGAGTGGGGAGGGAGCACCACCCAGCTCTGCTCCTGGCCCTGGTCCCGGCTGCCAGCCCCACGCCTGGAGTCCCGGCTGCTGGCCCTGCGCCCAGGACTCTGCTTCCAGCTGCAGCTGCCTGCCCTGTGCCTGGGGCTCTGTGCCTAGCCACAGCTGCAGGCCTTGGCCCCCTGGCTGAGGGTCCGCTCCCACCCCCGCCCCCAACTGTGGCCCCAGCCTCAGCCCTCTTACTCCAGTCTTCATCCCCCGTCCCAGAGCCGTGGCTCCACTCTCGGTTCCGTGGGGGCAGGGCACAGACAGGATTAAGGGGAGGAGTGAGGTAAAAAGTTTGGGGGCCACTGCTTTAGAACCTTAGTGGCCAGAGGAAACCATGATTTTAACACACTTATGTCAGCTGCAAAACTATACAAAAGTCCAGGAGATACCTATATAGATTCATAGGACTAAAAGGGACCTCAAGAGGTCATCTAGTCCAGTTCCCTGCACTCATGGCAGGATTGAGTATTATCTAGACCTAACCTGCTCTTACAAATCTCCAATGATGGAGATTCCACAACTTCCCTAGACAATTTATTTCAGTGCTTAACCACCCTGACAGTTGGGAAGTTTTTCCAAATGTCTAACCTAAACCTCCCTTGCTGCAATTTAAGCCCATTGCTTCTTGTCCTATCCTCAAAGGTTAAGGAGAACAATTTCTCTCCTTTCCTTGTAACAATCTTTAATGGACTTGAAAACTGTTATGTCCCCCATCAGCCTTCTCTTCTGCAGACTAAACAACCCCACTTTTTTCAATCTTTCCTCAGAGGTCATGTTTTCCAGACCTTGATTCATTTTTGTTGCTCTTCTCTGGACTTTCTTCCATTTGTCCACATCTTTCCTGAAATGTGGCACCCAGACCTGGAGACAATACTCCAGTTGAGGCCTAATCAGCGTGGAGTAGAACCGAAGAATTACTTCTTGTGTCTTGCTTCCAACACTCCTGCTAATACATCCCAGAATGATGTTTGCTTTTTTTGGGGGGGGGGGGGCAACAGTATTACACTGTTGACTCATATTTAATTTATGATCCACTATGACCACCACATCCCTTTCTGCAATACTCCTTCCTAGGCTGTCATTTCCAATTTTGTATGTGTACAACTGATTGCAAAATATTTCACTTAGGCAGGAACATTTATCCTTATTGAATTTCATCCTATTTACTTCAAGCTCACTCATCTATGTTTTTCCAAGTTCTTTCCTCCATTTCAATATCAGAGAGAATAAGATAATTATACAAATCTACAACTAATGTTATATCCCTAGAAGTAATGCAATACGTGAAAGAGCACATTTTAGCATTGCCAAAAGGAAGCAGAGAAATGAAGACTTATTTAGAAACTTATAAAAACTGGCTGAAAATCTCTGCTCTCCTCAAATTTCAAATAGAGATCTCAGAGGCAGATTTATGATTAGAATACAAGCAAGAATCTGAAAGATTACACATGAAAAACGGAACTTATTTTATAGAGAGTCATAGAAATTGCTTGTTGTCAAGAACTGATAAAAACTCAGAATGCTAAATAAACAGACTTCTGAGAAACTAAATGAGATTACCATATGCTGATACTAATTTACTACTGCTGTGCTCTAAGCAAAGGATAGTACACAGTAATTGTGAGTCAATAGCACAAACAAAATACTCAGAATACCATTATGCCAGAGTTTATCATATCACATTTCTATAGCAAGTAACAGCAAAGACAGGAACTTTCTTTTGGGGATCCATGAAGTCTGAAAATGATTCAGAATTTGTTTGGAGATTGAATGTAAAGGTGTGCAGCCACCATATACATCTATCTTTAGAGATTTATAATTAAGATTGACTGGCAAGGACCAACAGATCTGAGATATCAGAATTGAGTTACAACAGAATGATGCCATGGCCACAGCTGCAGGCAAGTGACATTAGTAAGGAATCCCACAAGGGTTGTACTGAAAACACAAAGGGCAGTTTGTTGCTCAAACAGAATTGAAAAGGCAAGCCATGCAGTTCCCAGAGTTTTGTGTTCTCTGGTAACAAAATTGATAATGTGAGGCACTGTAGTGGAGCAAAGACAATTAAATTTGTGAACGTAGTCAATTCTGATGTGTTTGGAAACAGTTTTTCTGAAGGGAAATCCTATAAAAATGGTCTTGAAACTGAACTGGGACCCCAATAGCACAATTGCTTTGAAGGAATATCCGCTCCATTGTTGCTACAGCTTAGGTCAAGTTAGAAACAAACAGAGCCAGACAGTGAAATCCTAGCTCCATTGAAGTCAATAGGAGTTTACCCATCAACTTCAGTGGGACCAGGATTTCACCCAGAGTCTCAAGACTCTCCATTTAGCACCCAGCATATAACCAAGCTATGCAGACACCTGATCTGTAGGCTGCTAGGCACCATTTCATTCCTAAGCAGCAGCGAGAGCAGTCTCAAGGCTGCTCTATATGGTGCTGGCAGCAGCAGCACCCAAAGGCCTTTTCCTTAATAATGTCCCCTATACCAAAGGCAGTTGGAGTGGCATGACAACAGAGAACCATCTCTGCACCACTGGAGGATTTCCCTACATCAAGTCTAGCCCCCTGTGCTGAGACAGGACCAACTAAACCTCATAGGTGTTGTCCAACCTGTTCTTAAAAACCTCCAATGATGGGGATTCTACAACCTCCCTTGGAATCCTATTCCAGAGCTTAACTACCCTTACTGTTAAAATGTTTTTATCTAAAGTTAATATCTAACCTAAATCTCCCTTGTTGCAACTTAAGTCCATCATGTCTTATCCTACCTTCAGTGGACATGGAGAACAGTTGATCACAGTCCTCTTTATAACAGCCCTTAATATATTTGAAGACTTATCAGGTCCCCTCTCAGTTTTCTTTTCTCAACACTAAACATGCACAGTTTTTAAAGCTTTCCTCAGAGATCAGATTTGCTAAATCTTTTATCATTTTTGTTGCTCTTCTCTGCACTCTCTCCAATTTGTCCACATCTTTCCTAAAGTGTGGTGCACAAAATTGAGTAGAGCCGGACAGTTATCTCCCATGTCTTAGGCCTGGTCTACACTATAAAGTTAGGGCAGCAAAAGCCGCATTAGGTCGCTTTATTATGTATGTGTCTATGCTACTGAGTCCCTTCCACTGACCTAAGTGTAGACACTGTGTTGTGTAATTCAAATTAATTGGCCTCCTGGAGGTGTCCCACAGTGCTCTGCTGTGACCGCTCTGGAGAGTGCTTTCAACTCCACTGCACATCAGCCAGGTACACAGGAAATAGCCCCTCCCCTGTTTATACCCTGGGGAACTTTTGAGTCGATGCAAGCCTTGCTAGTGAGGATGCACTTTGCCGACACAATGAGCATAATGGGAACATGCAAGATCGACTTGCTTAAATTGGAGGCTCAATGTCGACTTACATAAACTTGACTTAACTTTGTAGTGTAAACATGCCCTTACATATGACACTCCTGTTAATATACTCTAGAATGATATTAGCCTTTTGGGCAACTGCAACACATTGTTCACTCTTATTCAATTTGTGATCCACTATAACCCTAAGATCCTTTTAAGCAATACCGCTGCCTAGCCAGTTATTCCCCATTTTGTAGTTGTGCATTTGATTTTTTTTCCTTTTTAAATGTACTACTTTGCACTTGTCTTTATTGTATTTCATCCTGTTGATTTCATACCAATTCTCAAGTTTATCTAGGCCATTTTGAATTCTAATCCTGTCCTCCAGAGTGCTTGCAACCAAAACACACTCTCCATTCCATTTTCCAAGCCATTAGTGAAAATACTGAATAGTACTAGACCAGGGGTGGGCAAACTGCGGCCCGTGGGCCGGATCTGGCCTGCTAGCTATTTTAAGCTAGCCCTCGAGCTCCCACTGGGGAGCAGGGTTTGGGGCTTGCCCAGTTCCGGCGCTCCAGCCAGGGAGCAGGGTCAGGGGCCATTCCACGCGGCTCCCAGAAGCAGCGGCATGGCCCACCTCTGGCTCCTACATGCTCCAATAGCCCCATTCCAATGGCCCCCTCCAGCATTGCAATGGGAGCTGTGGGGGCGGTGCCTGTGGATGGGGCAGCATGCAGAGCTGCCTGGCCGCGCCTCCCTGTAGAAGCTGGAGAAGGGACATGCCACTGCTTTCAGGAGCTGCTTGAGGTAAGCGCTGCCCAGTGCCTGCACCCTGAGCCTCTCCCCCTGCCCCCCATCTCCCTCCCACCCTCCAAACCCCTCGATCCCAGCCTGGAGAACCCTCTTGCACCCCAGAGCCCACACCCCCAGCTGGAGCCTGCATCCCTTCCTGCACCCCAACCCCCTGCCCCAGCCCTAATCCCTCTCCTGCCCTCCAAATCCCTTGGTCCCAGCCCTGAGCACTCTCCTACACCCCAAACTCCTCATCCCCAGCCCCACCCCAGAGCCCGCACCTCCAGCCAGAGCCCTCCCCCTCCCACCCCCACCCCGAGCCAGCCTGGAGCCCCCTCCCACACCCTGAACTCCTCATTTCTGGCCCCACCCTGGAGCCCGCACCCCCAACCAGAGCCCTCACCCTCCCTGCACCCCAACCCCAAGTTTGTGAGCATTCATGGTCTGCCATACAATTGCTATTCCCAGATGTGGCCCTCGGGCCAAAAAGTTTGCCCACCCCTGTCCTAGACCCAGGACTGACCCCACAGGACCCCATTAGATACGTCGTCCCTGTTTGACAATGATTCATTGATAACTTCTCTTTGAGTACTGTCTTTTAACCAGTTGTGCACCCACGTTATAGTATTTTCCCTATTTTGTTTATGAGACTTTCATGTGGGACTGTGTCACATGCTTTAGTAAAAGTGAAGATATATCATGTCTACTGCTTCCCGCCCTCCAGTAGCCCTGTCCAAGAAGGAAATTAAGTCCACGAGGTGTAACGGAGGGAGGATGTATGAGCCAGCCGAGTAGTACTTTCTTATTGTTCCTGTCAGGAAAAAGGACAGGAGGATACACAGTCTTCTGAACATTTTAAATATATCAGGAGTGGCCAAACTGCAGTTCGCGAGCTGCATGTGGCTCTTTTACAGTTAAAGTGCGGCTCACAGAGCCCCCCATCCTCTCCCCAGGCGTGGCAGGTTTGTATAATTTTTGGTAGTGTTCAGAACAGGTCCAAGCCCTGACCCCCACCCTGCCTAAGGCTCTGGGAGGGAGTTTGGGCACGGAAGGGATGCAGGCTCTGGGACGGAGTTTGGGTGCAGGATGGGTGTGGGCTCTGGGAGGGAGTTTGGGTGTGGGCTCTGGGCTGGGACAGAGGGTTGGGGTGCAGGAGGGGGTGTAGGGTGTGGGGCTAGGCCAGGGATGAGGAATTTGGGGTGCAGCAGGCAGGCTGCCCCGGGGCTGGGGCAGGGGGCTAGAGAGGACTCCCCTCAGCCCTCTCCCAGCCGGCAGCAGTGAGCTCCGGGGGGGCCTTCCCCGGTCCCCCTGGCATGACACTCACCCAAGCCCCTCCAGGCTGCTGCTCAGGAGGTCCAGCCAGGATAAGCCCCCCCTCGGAGTCGACTCGGAGTCACCTGCCGGGGTGTGGGCTGCCATGCGCCTCCTCCCTCCCCAGGCACAGTTTGCCCCCAATGCTGCTCCCTTGTAGCCAGCAATGGCCAGCGAGGGAGCGCAGCTCAGAGTTGCATGGGGCAGCCGCCCGCAGCCCATGCAGGCAGGGACATGCGGGGGAGGCGCATGGGGGCGGCAGGCGAACGCCGAAGAGACCCGGCCCCGAACGTTGGTGGAGCTGGGCGCGCCGGGCCCTGAATTTGCTGGAGCCCAGGCACCACAGGCCCATACAACTCGCCGACCCTACTCATAACCACCCATTCTGAGCTTGGGGCATCTTCCCTGCAGCAGGATGTTGGGGCTAGTGGCTTCTGCCAGAAACAACCGGTGCCTGCTGAGAGAGGGGGGGCACAATTTAAAAGGTTCCCCGCACCACCACCAGCTTGAGTCCCCCACCCCCAGGCATGCCATCCTTACTCTCAATGGCCCTTCCTTGCAGCTCTCAGGTGTTAGCTCCGTGTGGAGAGGCAGCGGCAAACAGCTGGGAGCTGCAGGGAGGGATCACTGCTTTAGCTCCACAGGGAGAGGCAGAAGCAAAAGCAGCGGCTCTCCCTGCCGCCCAGTTATTTGCCGCTGCCTCTCCCCATGGCCGAGTCCCCAGCTTGCTGGCTCCAGCAGTTGCTGTGCAGAGAAGGAGCCCTGCAGCACAATGAGACTGAGTGGGGCTAGCAAACCCTGGCAAAAATCTGGGGGGGGAAGCACATGATCCTGTGTGGGCCCCCCCCACTTTGCCCTGAAGCCCTGAGACCTTCCCTCCCCAAAGGGCTGAAGCCTCAAGCCCTGGCAGGTGCACCCCATGGGGCTGAAGCCCCAGCAGGTGTGCGCTGGCTCTCAAACTTCTGAAGATTACCATATGTGACTTGGAGGGCTGTAAGTTTGGCCACCTCTGAAATATATTCAACAATTCACAGGAGAAAGTATATTTTATCTATTCTGGGAAGCATCATTCACAAACCTGCCATTACAAATGTGTCCTCAGTATTAGATGCTTGCTATGGATTCTTATAAATAAATCTCACTAGAAGAACAGAGAGCTCAAATGAAAACTTTCATAACTACATTGAGTCAATTATGTTTCATCTCTCATGATTTATGTACTAATGTTCCTGAAAAGGTTTGGTGGAGAATAGCGCAATTACAGTACTTCAAACCCTGCAGGGATAATGGTATATTGCAGCATTTCCCAAAGTTGTGAAAGATGAGCCCTCCAATAGGAAAATTAAAGCAATTACACTATCCCTGCAACCCCAACCCTACGCATCTTAATTAATACAGCTTCTGCACCACCTGGCTAAGGCTCTCCTTCCCACCCCCAATTGCCCACACACTTTGGGAAATAGTATCAGAGGGATAGCCGTGTTAGTCTGAATCTGTAAAAAGCAACAGAGGGTCCTGTGGCACCTTTAAGACTAACAGAAGTATTGGAGCATAAGCTTTCGTGGGTGAATGCCCACTTCATCAGACGCAAATAATGGAAATTTCCAGAGGCAGGTATAAATCAGAATGGAGATAACGAGGTTAGTTCAATCAGGGAGGGTAAGGTGCTCTGCTAGCAGTTGAGGTGTGAACACCAAGGGAGGAGAAACTGCTTCTGTAGTTGGATAGCCATTCACAGTCTTTGTTTAATCCTGATCTGATGGAGTCAAATTTGCAAATGAACTGGAGCTCAGCAGTTTCTCTTTGGAGTCTGGTCCTGAAGTTTTTTTGCTGTAAGATGGCTACCTTTACATCTGCTATTGTGTGGCCAGGGAGGTTGAAGTGTTCTCCTACAGGTTTTTGTATATTGCCATTCCTGATGTCTGACTTGTGTCCATTTATCCTCTTGCGTAGTGACTGTCCAGTTTGGCCAATGTACATAGCAGAGGGGCATTGCTGGCACATGATGGCATATATAACATTGGTGGATGTGCAGGTGAATGAGCCGGTGATGTTGTAGCTGATCTGGTTAGGTCATGTGATGGTGTTGCTGGTGTAGATATGTGGGCAGAGTTGGCATCGAGGTTTGTTGCATGGGTTGGTTCCTGAGTTAGAGTTGTTATGGTGCGGTGCGTGGTTGCTGGTGAGAATATGCTTAAGGTTGGCGGGTTGTCTGTGGGCAAGGACTGGCCTGCCTCCCAAGGTCTGTGAAAGTGAGGGATCATTGTCCAGGATGGGTTGTAGATCACTGATGATGCGTTGGAGAGGTTTAAGCTGAGGACTGTAGGTGATGGCCAGTGGAGTTCTGTTGGTTTCTTTTTTGGGCCTGTCTTGTACCCAGAAGCCTCCTGCTACGTGTCTGGCTCTGTTGATTTGTTTCTTTAGTTCCTTGTGTGGGTATCGTAGTTTTCAGAATGCTTGGTGAAGATCTTGTAGGTGTTGGTCTCTGTCTGAAGGGTTGGAGCAGATACGGTTGTACCTCAGCGCTTGGCTGTAGACGATGGATCGTGTGGTGTGTCCGGGGTGGAAGCTGGAGGCATGAAGGTAGGCGTAGCGGTCGGTGGGCTTAACGTGGCCATCACTTATTTGTACTGTGGTGTCTAGGAAGTGGACCTCCCGTGTAGATTGGTCCAGGCTGAGGTTGATGGTGGGGTGGAAGCTGTTGAAATCATGGTGGAATTCTTCCAGGGTCTCCTTCCCATGGGTCCAGATGATGAAGATGTCATCAATGTAGCGTAGGTAGAGAAGGGGCATGAGTGGACGAGAGCTGAGGAAGCATTGTTCCAGGTCAGCCATAAAAATGTTGGCATATTGTGGGGCCATGCGGGTGCCCATGGCGGTGCCACTGGTCTGGAGGTAGATATTGTCACCAAATTTGAAATAATTGTGCGTGAGGATAAAGTCACAGAGCTCAGCAACAAGTTGTGCTGTGTCATCATCAGGGATACTGTTCCTGACAGCTTGTATTCCATCTGTGTGTGGGATGTTAGTGTAGAGAGCCTCTACATCCATGGTGGCTAGGATGGTGTTTTCTGGGAGGTCACCAATGCATTGTAGTTTTCTCAGGAAATCAGTGGTGTCACGGAGATAGCTGGGAGTGCTGGTGGCGTAGGGTCTGAGTAGGGAGTCCACATATCCAGACAGTCCTTCAGTGAGAGTGCCAATGCCCGAGATGATGGGGTGTCCAGGATTTCCAGGTTTGTGGATCTTGGGTAGTAGATAGAATAACCCCGGTCGGGGCTCTAAGGGTATCTTGATTTGTTCCTGTGTTAGTGTAGGGAGTGTCCTGAGTAGATGGTGCAGTTTCTTAGTGTATTCCTCAGTGGGATCTGAGGAAAGTGGCCTGTAGAATTTGGTATTGGAGAGTTGTCTGGCAGCCTCCTTCTGGTAGTCAGACCTGTTCATGATGACAACAGCACCTCCTTTATCAGCCTCTTTGATGATAATGTCAGGGTGGTTTCTGAGGCTGTGGATGGCATTGCGTTCTGCACGACTTAGGTTATGAGGCAAGCGATGTTGATATTTCCTTTCTTCTTCATACATGCTCTGATGAGCAGTGAAATAATTAACATTTAAAGTATCATGACTAGCATTCACACCACAGAGCTACTGTTTCAGACTTTCTGAAAACTCAAGCAGATGTCTTTGCAATGGTTACACTTGCTTCACAATCTTCCAGTTTTCTTTCCAACCATAACTAGAGTTTTCCTTTTAAAATGAAAGCTGAGATTCTGGAGACCAATCATGAGGCCTGTCCCCATCCTACATGCCTCATCTTATGCTGATCTAGTGTATGGATGGTCAGAGAAAGAAATCTCAGTAAGTACCTCAAGGAAGTCTTTAATATAATGAATGGTTTTGTTCACTTAAAATGGTACAGTTATATATGCCTGAAAATGATTTAATTTATATATGAAGTCAGAATAGTGATTAGTTTAATCCTCAAACCAGATCAAAGACTCACTTATTTCTGTGAGTTATCACCCTATTTCTCTCATAAATTGTCTCAAGACTGCTTGCAAAAGTTGTAGCCTGTACATCATTGCTCTACAGAGAAGATGTACAAAAAGGATTAAGGGTATGGAACAGCTTCCATATGAGTAGAGATTAAAAAGACTGGGACTTTTCACCTTGGAAAAGAGATTATTAAGCAATATATGATGGAGGTCTATAAAATCATGAATGGTGTGGAGAAAGTGAGTAAGGAAATGTTATTTACTCCTTCACATAACACAAGAACCCAGGGTCATAAAATGAAATTAATAGGCAGCAGGTTTAAAACAAACCAAAGGAGGTACTTCTTCACACAACACACAGTCAACCTGTGGAACTCATTGCCAACGGATGTTGTGAAGGTCCAAACTATAACAGGGTTCAAAAAAGAATTAAAGAAGTTCATGGAGAATAGGTCCATCAATGGTAAATAGCCAAGATGGTCAGAGAGGCAACCCCATGCTCTGGATGACCCTAACCTCTAATTGTCAGAAGCTGGGAGTGGAAAACAGGGGATGGATCACTTGATTGCCTGTTCTATTCATTCCCTCTGAAGCACCTGGCATTAGCCATTGCTGGAAGACAGAATACTGGGCTAGATAGACCATAGGAATGGCCATACTGGGTCAGACATATGTAGCCTCTAGACTGAAAAACATATTTCTCACTTCATTTCCCTTTCTCGGCTGAGTTTAATAAATGTAAACTCTGTACAGATAAAGGCTAGAAATATATGCAGTATTATTCAATTGGCTAATGACTCCTCCCCCATTAAGTTGTGCTCTGTGAGTCAGTGAAAGGGTTTGGTTGAATGGGATGGAACCACCTGTTACCATGTAGTGGAGTGACTTTGGGCCACAATTTATAAAGTAAATTTGCATTCTTTATCAGATAATATTTCACAATACTTCCCCCATAATTATTCTTTCCTATCTGCTGTGACAATTATCCCTTGTCAGTTTCCAAGGTTTATATGTGCAATATGTATATATATTAAAGGAATGGTTTCCTGATCTAGACTATCTGGAGTTCTATGGACATAAAGGTACTCAAGATCCTTAAATGCAGTCTAACACATAGAATTCCTGAATAGGGTTATCATCAGTCAAGAACCAGTGTTGTGGGCCTTAGAAGTCAACATATTCTTTAATATCTTAAGGATTCTAAAAAATAGTTAATATATAAATGAAATATACAGAAAGGACTAAAAGGGTAAAGATTTACTAACAGGTGCTACAATGGTACAACTATTATAATGCCAAAACATAATGCAATTCAAACCACACTAGTCCAAAAGTTATCTGCAGCCCTGTATGTGCACACTGCACAGCTCATGACCACCACTGGGTGTTGACACAGTAAATAATGTTGTTTTTGGTACTGATTGATTTATTTGTATTCCAGAGTCTATGTGTCAATTCATCCCATATTTATAGCCAGGCATTCCCACTGGTTTCAGTGGAGCTGCAACAGTGTACCTAAGGATGCAATTCAACTCGCTGTGTATTCACCTGCCACCTTGGGTCTCTAGTGTCTTTTCTGTCACAGCCCATGACTGGGAGTTCGGGGTTGTACAGTGGTGGGAGCTGACTTAACCAGAATGCCTCTGCATGGGAAAAGCACATCAGGAGAGGAGCTGTTCCAGGCCAGTTCTTCTCTACAAATTGTTGTGGAAAAAGCTGGAGCCATAAACCCACCTTGTGACTTTGCAGAGTCTAAAGAGATTGGTATCAGTACCAGACACAAGTGTGTATAATGCCTTTGCACAATGAGGTCCTGATCCCTGATCGGGGGCCTCTAGGTGCTACTGCAATGTAAATAGGTTTCAGAGTAGCAGCCGTGTTAGTCTGTATACACAAAAAGAACAGGAGTAAATAAATTTGTTAGTCTAAGGTGCCACAAGGACTCCTGTTCTTTCTGCAGTGTAAGTAGTGAGTGTTGAAGGAGTGCAAAGACTAGGAGTGTGGCTGGGCCCTACTCAGGAACACATGCGGTAGCGAGGCAAGGTTCTTACATCCTCTCTCACTTCTGCATCTATGCATGGCCAGCCACACCCTCACCCTTAACCTTCCCTCTTTTTTTTTTTTTTAAACAGATTGATCAATTAAGGCCAGAAGAGACCATTATAATCATGTTATTCAGGTGGTCAGACTACACCAGCCATAAAACCTTACTCAGTAATTACTGCATCAAGCCTGTAACTTCTATTTGAACTATTGCATATCTTTTACAAAGACACCCAGTCTCAATTTAAAGACTTCAATGAGATATTTACAGCATCAGTTGAAACATCTTGTTTGTTTGTGAATTAACATAATGGTTGGATAAAAGATAACAGCCAGTCACTACCAGTATGAAATGTCCAGAATCAAGTAGGGCCAAACAGATCTCAGTCTGAACATCTCTGAAGTTCAAGAGTATACAGATCTGGGCTTTGAGCATGAGTCTCTTCCTCCCTCTAGTTTTATAAACTATTTTTAATGGTGAAGAACATCTGGATAACGAATTATGATGACAAATTAAATAACCTGGATTTAATACAAATCATTGTATTTCTGTTGGAATTATTTTAAAGTTTGTTCTTTGTCCACCATACTAAATAAATAAATTCTTTATTGAAATCTATTTCTTCCACATTCTCCAACACTTCTGTAATGCATTGAATCTAGTGAACTGAAACTAGAAAGGTTGTATGTAGAACGTGTGTTGCCTCCTTACTGCTATGGGAAGAAGCGTTACCAAAAGAAAAGAAAGAAAGAAAGAAAGAAAGAAAGAAAGAAAGAAAGAAAGAAAGAAAGAATCTCCTTAAAACTGAGGGTAGACAAAAAATTATTTGTGTACCTCCGCTCTCCAATTCCATACTTTTTAATGACTTTTACTTTACTGTGTACAGTTAACACTGAACTTCCTGACTATCAGAGGTTTATGTAGTTAAAACAATGTTTTATTAAGGATTTTCCCCCTTGAATTGTTAATGCATATCTACTTAACTCCATGTTAGTGGTTTTTACCCCGCCCCCAGGAAACAGAAATGTAAGTTCCATTGCAAAAAATAGTGCACCAGATCCTCAACTAATATACTAATAGGCATACATTAATTGACTTCAATGTAGCTATACGAGTTTACATTAGGTAAGGATCTGGCACAGAATCTCTACTACTTGTCTCCAGGAATCTAGTAAATTACTTTGTTTTATTATTTTACAGTGGATTCATTTATCCTTCCCAAAGACAAATATTAAAGGTACAGGGTACAATTTTTTAAAAACTGCTTAAGTGACTTAGGAGCCTACGCCCCATTGACTTAGGCCCCATTTAGATGGGGACAGGAATGAGCCCATTGACTTAGGCTCCTAAATCAACTTAAACACTTTTTAAAAATTGTACCCATTATTCTTTGCAGTGGAGTTTATAATTGAATAACAGACAGAGGAATACTGCAAATTTCTAATGCTTTACTTCCTCTGATTAAGAGGATATCTTTCTTTAAAGAGCTTTAGAGGAGTGGGAAAGAGAAGGAAGACAAGTGGAGGAAAAAGCAGACCTTTCATATTTTTAGAACACAGCAAAGCTATGACCTGAACTAATCACTAGGTGGCATTCTTCTAACACACTGAATCGTTTCACTAGAAATTATGAAGACTTTATTTTCTACAGTAACACTACTAACCAGTCTTCTTCTGGTCTTGTGTAGAGTATTACTGTTGCTATACTATAGTCTGTTTCATTACAGCCAATTCCATGATATACACAGCTGGCAAAAGAGTTGTTCTACTCTACAATTACTAGAGGTGGGTGATTAACACAAACAGTGACTTGCAAATAAAAGCATTTAATGGAGTCACTTTGAGTGTTCAATCACTGTGTATTCATGAAAATGTTTGTGAATTCCAAAGGTTTCATTAATAGTATGAGGTATGATTATTTGTTTCAAGGTTCATACTGTTAATACATTATTCACTAATCATTGACTATTTTCCTGTTATTGTGTCAGTCATCCAATCAAGGCACAAAAACGATACTATGAGACTTAGGTGACCAATCATACACCATGAACAACAAAAAAAGTGAACAGACAAAGTGAAAAGTCAATGAACAACCCATATGCAGAATTCTGTTTGCATAAACTATTTGCCAACCACTTTTGTACATTTGTAGAAATCAAGGCTGATTTGAGAATGACTTATGAACTGGAAAAAGTCTCATGATATATCTGAAATGAATAATTCAACCAATTCTAGTTATCACCTTTTTCCAGATAAATGGGAGAGAAACGGAGGTGCGACAGCTCCAATCTACTACTTCATTTACCCTCCCTTCCCTGCTTTTCATCTACTTCCTAACTTGCTTTTTCTATTTTCCCCTCTGTGTCCCCCCAATCATTTCCCCTCAATTTTTATATATATATATATAAATAAAAAAATACAAACGAAATCTGTGTGCGTAATTTTTCAAACTAGTAGAACTCTGTTTTGTTCTTGCTCTTACACGGAGTCTGGGTTTCCACATACAGTTCACAGTCCACTGAAGTATATATGTAATCTCTGAATCAACCTAATTTTTAACTGAACAATGCTGAGCCACAGAGAGACACAATGATTCACAATTAACAAGTGGTTATGTGAAATCACTTTGCTACAAAACAATGATGTCAGCAATGAAAATATACTGCAGTGTATTTTCCCCCTCCCCCTTTCATTATGACATGATCCTGAGCACCCTCAATTCTTATCTTTACTTATGTTATCACTCCTCTACCAGGAGAAGGGTTTCTTGAAAGCAATATGACCAGTTGTGTGAGTAAAGGATACTCACATGACTAAGACTTTGTCAAGCTGGATGCTGACACAATAAGGGAAGCCAAACCTTTTCACAATAATTTTTTTCAGATAGATGCCCAACACTCATTCTTTAATCTACAGAGGAAATTAGCATGAAGTTGCTACTGCCAATAGCATAAAATCTGCAGTGATGGGCAGCTTGGATATCAAAGTCCCAGTTCTTCAACCCTTACAATAAAACCAGATTATGCCCAGCTGCTCAAGTAAGGGAAGAGGCAAGAAGTTCAATACACACCGCTGTTGCACTTCTGTATAGCAGCTGGGCACAACTGCAGTTCTCTTCAGAGTAGGGACTGCTCCCAGCTAGTGTGAAGGTGGGGCTATGATGTCTCCCTGCCTCCCTTCCAGCACAGGCTGGCAGAATGGGTCAGATGCACAGTGGGAAGTATGCCTTATCCCCTAACGCAGCATGTGTGATCCTGCTGCATACTGGGGAGCTCCAGGAGGGACTCTGCCTTCCCGATGCAGCTCTACATAGTCTGCAATAGAGGGCTGTGCCTGCAAGACAAGCGAGGTCCCTGTGAGTGATACCTGGAGGATCTAGCGATCTACATGTTTCATTGTGATTTTTGCAGTGTATACAGCAGCATGTTAAACTGCAGCAACAAGCTAGTCAACAACATTCTGGGCCCAGGCCTGCAGACCTTTCCTCATATAAGTAGCCCAACCGAAGCTAATGGAGCTACTTTTGGGTTGCAGGAGAATGAGTAAACTTGAAGCAAAAATATAGAGGGGGGAGGAGAGGATGTGCTGTTTTTAAAGGAGAGGGGGAAGAGGCAGAATATAGGAGAAAAATCAAAACCTGGGTGAAAAAGGAACAGAAAGAAGCTGCAGTATGTTCTGTAAATAAGCTATTTTTGTCTGCTAATTGCTGGAAGAGGCAATGACTAGCCTATGTTCTAGCAGACTGAATTCCAATAATGCTCAGCAATTTAAAACCACCTAAGTTAAAGATCTCAAGTGTTGTTATTCTTTCTTAAACCACAAGTGAGACGTGCTGTGGTCTTACTGAGAAATTTCTAAAATAAATAATGGCAATGCCCATAAAATCTTCTCTCGCAGCTGTTATCAGAGGCTCAGCAGGAACTAAAAATTGTTGGATTTCATTGTTTTTCATTCCAAGAGGTAGCAAAGCTGTGGTGTCATTTTGCAATTCTATTTACCATCCTTTGTCAATCTTATGCTAGGAGCAAAGTAGTTGGAGCCCTTATAGCAGATTCCAGTCTCACCACTTTATATGAGAAAGCAGTAGGCTGAATCTGCAAAGACCACCAACTTGGAGCTGTTTAAAAGACAATCACCATTTCAATTAATTTTCAAAGCAACAGGCAGTAAGGAAAAACACAAGTAACTATCTATTGATGTTGTCAGATATGATCATCTTTTGCATAGTGGTGTGGGCCTGCAAAATATGTTTTGCCGTCCATTTAAATGCATGGCAGCACCTATAATCACAGCACTGTGCAAAAAAACACCCCAAACCCCTTACATTATTCCCTCCCCTGGGTTTTCCCATGTGTCCTATCTTCTCTGTCTCAGTCTTTTGAAGTTCTTTAGGGCAGGGACTGTTTCGATCATTGCATGTAATACAGCACATTGCCAAATATTAACCAGTTGAGTGAAAATAATTTGCATAAAATGGTATAAGGATTAGAGGCGGGGTTATAGAAATTTCTTTGGAATATACTCAAATTGTAACAGTCTCATTTTGCATAAAGTTTGTGTGTGTGTGTAATCTTTAGGGACCCCAAGCTTCCCAGTGTACAAGTGAACCCAATTTCTTAGGCTATTGTGGGTACATAGTTGCCAATATTTAAAGAAAATACAATTCTTCTTCTTAGCATATGTGCAACGTGCCTCAGGTGACACGTGACCAGGATTCATCATCAAGTATGGTCAGCTGCTTGGATCATTAACGTCCCCTGTCTGCTCTAGGTATTGACGAGCAGGGGCGGCTCCAGGCACCAGTGCAGCAAGCGTGTGCCTGGGGCGGCAAGCCGCAGGGGGCAGCATGCCGGTCGCCGTGAGGGCGGCAGTCAGGCTGCCTTTGGCAGCCTGCCTGCGGGAGGTCCGCCGGTCCCACGGCTTTGGTGGCAGATCACCTGCAGAAATGCCGCCAAATCCACGTGCCTAGCAAATCACCCGCAGGCATGCCTGCAAAAAACGTAGAGCCACCCCTGTTGACGGGGAGGGAAACATGAATGCTGATCCATGCCCCCCAAAACAATTAGGAGCATATGAAAGATGGCATGCTCAAGGAACCTAGAATCATAGAAACGTAGGGCTGGAAGGGAACTTGAGAAATCATCAAGTCCAGCCCCATGCGCTGAGGCAGGACCAAGTAAACCTAGACTGTCCCTCAGAGCTGTTTGTCCAAACTGTTTTTAAAACCTACTATGACAGAGATTCCACAAATCTCTCTTACAAACCTATTCCAGAGCTTAACTACCCTTACCGTTACAAAGTTTTTTCCTACTATCGAACCTAAATCTCCCTTGCTGCAGATTAAACCCATCATGTCTTGTCCTACCTTCAGTGGACATGGAGAATAGTTGATCACAGTCCTCTTTATAACAGCCCTTAATATATTTGAAGACTGTTATGTGTCCCCTCCATTTTCTTTTCTCAAGACTAAATGTGTCCATTTTTTTTAAACCTTTCCACATAGAGCAGATTGTCTAAACTTATCACTTTTGTTGCCCTCCTCTGGAGTCTCTATGATTTATCCACATCTTTCCTAAAGTAGGTTGCCCAGAATTGGATGCAGCACTCCAGCTGAGGCCTCACCAATGCTGAGTAGAGCCAGACAGTTACCTCCCATGTCTTACATACAACACTCCTCTTAATACACCCCAGAATGATATTAGCATTTTGGGCAGTTGCATCACATTTTTGACTTATTCAATTTGTGATCCACTATAACCCCCAGTTCCTTTTCAGTGGTGCTACCACCTAACCAGTTATTCCCCCAATTTGTAGCTGTGCATTTGAGGTTGCCTTCCTAAGCAAAGTACTTTGCATTTGTCTTTATTGTATTTCATCTTGTTGAATCCAGACCAATTTGTCAAGATCATTTTGAATTCCAATCCTGTTATCCAAAGTGCTTGCAACCCCTCCCAATTTAGTACAGGGCTCTTCTGTTAAATAAATCTTTAACCTTGGTGCTGGAACTGTGCAAGACATATATAGTAAGTTCTGCTGACTCCTGCTGGCAGATAGAACTTGGCTTCAATCAGGACATAAGAGAGGGTGGAGTGCCCCTGACTCAGGGGGAGCTAGGAGCTGGAACAGAAGAGGTCCTGCAGATAAAACTTGGGGAGCCAAGGTAGGTGAGGTAATATCTTTCATTGGACCAACTTGGGGAGAAAGTTTAGTCTGACACTTACATTTTCTGGCAATTTACATTACCAACTAGCAGATCACACGTTGCATTGCTTCTGAAATCCAAGTGTACCAGGGACTCTGTATCCCTCCATTTCCCCCAGCCCCAAAGCTGGCACTCCATTTCCTGGTGTGTCAGCCTCCCATCCCCCCCTGTTTCAGTGCCACCATTCCATCCCCCTCTATCTCAGGGATTCCCTGCAACACCCTCATGCCAGGGGCTCTGCGGGTCCCCCATTCCCCTCTCCCCCACATCCCAGGGGCTCTTCATGATACCCATGTCCCCCTTGGCCCTATATTAGGGTCGCCCAATTCCCCGCCTGGGGTTCTGGGTGCACCCCATCTCTCCCTTTCCCTCCCATGCCAGGGGCTCTGTGTGTGCAAATTCTTATTTCTTTTCTACCATTCTTAATTCTTTTCTGTCTGGGAGACAAGTTATTCAGTGTGTCAACATTTTAAAAACTGTATTAGGAGTTTGGGCAGAGCTCAGGTGGAGGGTATTGGTCTGTAGGAAGGTGTTAATGTCTGCCATCAACTTAAAAAAAAAAAAACACTATAGACACTTTACAGAAGTGGTTTGAGCTGCTGGGTCTGTTACGTCAATGCAAGTTTCTCTGTGTCCTCCCTGTTCTATGTTTTTGGTTTCTCCTATTCCCCTTCCCCCAACATCAATAGGGATCTGAAATTTTGGAATTGATGCAGGGTTCAAAAGCTATTGCATTACAAACAGACAGACATACTCAAGTATAATGCCTTGCTTTGCTTGGCCATTAAAGCCAAACCCAAGCAAATGGGTAGGTTTGGGCTATATGTAATGTGTGTTTATATTCTCTGTTCTGAACAGGTTGGAAATTCACCTGCTTCTTTGTGATGAAAACACCATCTGTTCAAAGTGGAAGAGGGTAGTTACTGCAGCTCAGTGGAAGAAGTCCTGAACCAGCTGTCTGGACCTTTTTCTGATGGGAAGGCACAAGACATATATCAAGCCCCAGGGGAGAGTGCTGCTAGAGGCTACCGGCCCATAAAAACTGCTATTTTGAACCAGTTAGGCAAAAGGAGAATTACTGGCAGAGGTTTCAAAATCAGCTTTTATTTCTTTGGGGTGCAGCTGCATGACTCTGCCTGACACCAAACAGAATGGATGACTCATTGGCTCAAGCCAAACACCTGAGCTGTAGGAGAGATGATGAACATAAATAATGGAGTAGAAGTTGAATAGTACCTAGGTGAGTGCACACTAGAGTATGCTAGCACTGGACATCCACACTAGAAAAGCTGTGCAACAAATGGAGGATGAATCACCACCTTGAAAAAGAACAAAGGGACCACAAAGGCAGAAGCAAAGAGGACAAGGAAGCTCACCGGAAAAATCGAGGGAAGAGACTCCAGCCCCACCTATTGTCTGTTTTGCTTTTAATGGTAGGGGGCAAACACAAATCTTCCCATTTATGAAGTGTGACTATGGTGAAATCAATGGCCTGGTGAGGACCTGGAGGCATAGGGTGGGGGAAAAGAGAGAGATGCATAGATTTTTTTTAAGGCCAGAAGGAATCATTATACGTTAACCATCTAAATTGACCTCCTGCATAACACAGGCCATAGAACTTCATACAGCAAGTCCTGCATCAAGTCCAGTAACATGATCATATATATACACACCATGACTGTGAATCCAGAATTTGGAGCATGCCCAAACATTAGTACAGGACAGCTTAATTTAAACTGCCATTTGTTCAACAGTTCCCCCTCCCCCACAAATGTA
>NW_020664409.1:40208619-40236214 GCF_002925995.2 Terrapene triunguis
CCCCGCTTTTTTTTTTTTTTTGTGCGCAAGGATCTTACAACATTCTTCTTAGAAACTGGTTCATGAAACTTGTTTGACTGGTAGCAATGGTAAAATAATGGCTAGACAAGAGAAACCACTTTAAGTTCTCTTTAAAACAAAGAAAGATTTGCCTTTTTAAATTACTGAAACTTTCAGTTTTGTATAGAGAAGAAAAACAATTTATTGTACATTACTATTGGTTATGCCATAACAAATCTGTAGCCACCTAGGAACTTCAGTTGCCCTCAGAGTGCTACACACCACATTCACATGAAAATTCCAGGCAGAGTGGGTATAGAATTTAGAACCTACAGGTGTCTGCTAGCTGAGCTAAAGGAAAATCTTCATTGGCTATTGGAAGTAAAAGCCTTCTGACACACAGCTGAGCAGTTCCGATTCCACACAGTAGGAGGCAAAGGTACACTATAGAACAGGGATCGGCAACCTTTGGCACGCGGCCCGCCAGGTGTTGGCCGCCGCTTCCTGCAACCCCCATTGGCCTGGAGTGGCGAACCACGGCTAGTGGGAGCCGCGATCGGCCGAACCTGCAGACGCGGCAAATAAACAGACCAGCCTGGTCCGCCAGAGTGTTTACCCTGGCGGGCCGCGTGCCAAAGATTGCTGATCCCTGCTAGAGAGACTATCCCTGCTAGAGAGACTAGCTCCTCACAGTAAATCTGCTTCAAAACGGAACCTTCTGTTATATGCCAGTTACTACAAGTTGTTTCAGAATGTTGGTGTCCACAAATGATTGAATTATTGTTGTTTCCAAGCTGGGCCTGGCTCCTGCTCCTACTAAAGTCAATGGCAAAACTCTCATTGGCCTCAAGGGAATGAGGATCAGGACCTATGTCAAAGTTGCATACTATTCTATATAGAAGCCTTGCAGTCTTTCAATTAAAGATTTAAACGAGTTAAGAACAGAAAAACTAGAGTCTCATAAAGAAGACTAATATAATTTCCCTTTCAGTTGTAAAATCCTTTATGCTTCTTTCACAAGATTTCTATTGATATGAGGAACAGACAAGAACCTCAGCTAGCAGTAAAGTTGTTAGAGCCCTTGTCAGTATCAGTGACAGGTGGCTCAGTATTGCAAATACTGTTATCCCAAAAGTACCTGTCTGTCTATTTACGAAAAAAGAACAGGAGTACTTGTGGCACCTTCGAGACTAACAAATTTATTAGAGCATAATAATCTCTAAGGTGCCACAAGTACTCCTGTTCTTTTTGCGGATACAGACTAACACGGCTGCTACTCTGAAACCTGTCTATTTATGGTATTTACATGGGCCTGTACCATAGTATCTAAACACACCATCTTTAATGTATTTATCCTCACAACATCCTTGTGAGGTAGGGAAATAGCCTCTCTGTACCTCAGTTCTCCATGTGATGATAAGTGACTAGCCTAAGGTCACACAGGAAGTCAGAAATTGAACCCTGAGTTTCCTGAGTCCCATGCTTATGCCCTAATCACTGAGCAATCCTACTCACCACCAGTAGTAAAGAGAGATGTTAAAATATCTATATTTATTCTGGCAAAATTAATTTCAATTTAAAAAACAGAAAGCTAAAAGCTTTGGTATGCGAGTCTGTAACACAACAAAATAAATTGCTAAAACTGATATCTCAAATACTCCACAATACAATCAGTTAGTTGGGGCTCTGGTTTTTTTAAGCATTGGAACACATGATCTCTGGATGTGTGTCCGCATACTAAAATGATATTGAAAAGAGATAAAGTTACTGATGAGAAAGTATTCACCAGTAGTCTGCAAAATGTCAAGAAAAAAAAACAGGGGGGGAATACATAAACATTAAAACATTTGCTTTTGCTGCAATTTCATTTGAAACAGTAGGCTGTGCTTCTGAATTAATTTTCTAGCTGTGGCACAGCTAATCCCAAGGTTATCTTGTTATATCTACTAAAGATAAACAAAACAAGAGACAACAGAAACACTTATCAACAGAATACTGCACTTTAAGCCCTCATCTGGGAGGGCTTTTCCTCAACAGGAAGTTTTAAGACCATAAGTGGCAAATTAATACCTTACAGCTCAGCCCTGCTAACAGGGTGTAATTGGATGAAGTCCTCTGTCCATGCAGAGACCTTGCTGAAGATTGTGTGGATTTCAGGCCATCTGCAGGCTTAAGGGGTCAAATCACTTAGGGACAAAACAATATGGAAGAAATACCACAAATGGAAATCCATGTTGTTTCTTGTTTGTTCCATGAGTTTCTCCCATGGAAGGAAAATTCTAACGTGGATATTGTGAGTGCTATAAAAATCAAACTACTTTGTTACTTGACTGTTTAAAATAGCACAGATTTTCTTGCCCAGCTATCATTCATTCATGTTAAACAGGAGTTGTGTCAAGTGATGTATTATATATACCCTCCATCTTAGACCCTAAAACTGGAATTCTTAAGACAGGAATTTACCCTGGCACATCTGCAAATTTGTAACTTCCAAGATGTTACTAAAGTTGGTAAAGTTTCATATTTGAAACAAATAAATTAATATTTTCTAATTATGCCTCAACCACATTTCCTAGGGAGGAGGATTTGAGGGAGGGCCAACTGGCCAAGCAAGTCCCAATCTTTGCTGTTACACCTCATAGCCACACAACCAGAATGTTCAGCAGCCATTGCCAGAACTTTATTTGATTTCAAGAGACCTATTCAAAGCCCTGTCCTTGGTATGAGGAGGAGGAAAGGAAGGGGAGAGTAGTAATAAGACAGACCGTGTAACACTTAGACTTGATCTACACTTAAAATTTAGGTCAACATAGCTATGTCAGTCAAGGGTGTCAAAGAGCCATATCTCTGATCCACACAGCTATGCTGACCTAACTCCTGGCACAGCTGCAGCTAGGTGAATGGAAGAACAAGTTAGTCGATCTCGCTACTGTCATTCAGAAAGTTTCCACCGGTTAGGCTGCATCTATGCTCATAGGTGCTGGAACTAGGGGTGCTGCAGCACCCCCTGGCTTGAAGTGGTTTCCATTATATACAGGATTTATAATTTGATTCAATGGCTCTCAGCATCCTCACTATAACAATTGCTCCAGCACCCCATCTATGCTATGGGGTTATGCCAGCATAGCTATGGCACTGTAGCTATTTTGGTATAGTCCCTGTAATCTAGACATACCCCAAGCTCCTGTGTGTGCGCCTCTCCCCCGATTAGGTCTCTGATCAGCAAAGCACTTAAACTCATGTGTCACTTTAAGCAATGATTTTCAGTGGGACTATTCACATTCCTAAAAGTTATGCGAGTGCTTAAATGCTTTGCTGGGTTGAGCTTACCATACCACTCTTTGGAAGGAGATATTAGAAAGGATTTTGAAAAGGGAATAGTTATTAGAGTCACAAGCAGTGAAAATGCATTTTAAAATGAATGTGACAGAGCTCAGGAATGGATTCTCTCTCACTTTGCCCTGGTACTTTTAAAGCAAATGAGGAGGGCACACTAGTCAGATCCCCATCAAAATGGTAAGTGGTTCTGTGGTTCAAACAAAAGAATAGCCTACATGAAATCTCATGACAACAAGGAAATTCATAGCTAAGGTGGGAATTAAGTTGCTAATTATGTAGGAAATCTAGTGTAAACAAAATTACTTTTATGGTGAAAGTCATGATATTAACATGTTGTAACAGGGCAGGACTCACCCCTGTGGCGCCTCCTGCTGGCACCTTCTGGGAATTAGCTCACCAGCCTCAGAGCACCCTCTGCAGGCCAAAGTCTCACCACTCACTGCTTCTGGGCCCCATGTCCCTTTCTTCAGGTGCCACCCCAAGGCAGTACACCTACTCTCTCCACCCACTATCCCCGCCTCGCCTCCCACTATCCCCACCTCGCCTCAGTATATGGCTACTGCCAGCCCCCATCTAGCCCCCGCTCACTGGGGCAGACTGCAGTCTAATTGCCACTCATCACAGGCAAGGAGGGATTTGGACCTGCTGCCTCTGCCTAGCCTTGGGCTGTCCCCTGCAACCCCAGTACCTGTTTGGTCTTATACTAGGCCACAGCCTAGGGGAGTTTCCAGGCTGTTTGCTCCCCAGATCCCTCGGCCTTCCCCCAGCCCTGCTCCACTCTAGGTACCTTCTCTAGCTCCCCAGCAGCCAGGCCCATCCCTCTCTACAGCCAGAGAGAGACTGGGTGTCTGCACCTGGCTTCCCTGGCTGTTATAGGGCCAGCTGGGTCTGTTTGGGGCGTGGCCACAGCTGAGGCTGCCTCCCCAATCAGCCCAGCCTAAGGCTCCCAGCCCCAGCCCTCTCCAAGGGCTGGCTTTTAACCCTTTCAGGCCAGGAGCAGGTGACCACCCCGCTACACATGTGTACTATTCAAATTCTTAAAAATCTTAATGGGAAAAATAAATTGACTGCATATGAGTGATTTTTAAAAGCTCAAATATCTTGACTTTTTCCTAAAATTTAGGAAATGTACTTCATAGTCCAAAATGTGAGCTAATTGCTTGAGATATATTTAGAAGAGGTGCACAGAGATTAATAGGATTGTCATTAACATCAGTGAAAAGGCTGAATTCCCACATCCACTGTTTAGAAAATGTATTTTTACTATCTGCAAAATCTGAATTTCTCTTTATTAGTAATGGGGGGGGGAGTTTTTTTCTTTAAAAATCCAGTCTAGAATAGCATCTTTGTATTTACCTTCGCACATCTTGCAAATAGAAGCTAAACAAAGGACTACTGTAAAAAAGAGTCAGGGGGTAAAATATTTGTTCTTGGCCCAAGACATTGTCATGTTTAAATCCAGACACACTGTTTATTGCATAAAGCCTTTAAAAATAAGGATTGAAAACAAAATACTGCTTCAACCTGTAATATAGTGATGGTGCCCCAGGTTCTGCTCTTTCTATGGCATACTCTGAATGCAACGTTTACATTCAAAAATAAATGATAGAATAAGTAATCAAATTAAGGGAATTTTGATTCTGGTTTTTCATTGTCCCTGTTTTGCTGCTGGCAGAATTACAGCTGCTCTTTAGATCCATTATTCCAGCAGTGGAGCTGATGGCTCGTGCAGTCAATATATCTGAAACAGTTTCTCTAAGTAGGACCAAATCTGGAAGTCTTTAGTTAGAGCCAGATATCACCGGAGGAGGGTCAACACATGTGGGAGATACTATAAGGGCAAGAAAATTCTGTGAGGTTCCTCCATATTATTCCTTTGAAAGGGGAAAGAATTTGCATCCTTATGAACAGTCTGCTGGGCTGTTTCCTTAACTCTGGTTTCCCTGGGATCTGCAGGAGATGAAGGCCAGGAAGCTTGGGGAAAACTCCCGTTTACTTCAAAGGGAGTACAAGTCTGAGTACAAGAAGAGTAAGACCCTTA
Source organism: Terrapene triunguis (assembly GCF_002925995.2). Lineage (NCBI taxonomy): Eukaryota > Metazoa > Chordata > Testudines > Emydidae > Terrapene > Terrapene triunguis. The sequence goes on from NW_020664409.1 coordinate 40,214,000, forward strand.
GGGTCAACTCCTCAGGTCAAGTCTAAACTAAAGTTTGTGCTCCTGTTTTACCAGGACACCTAGGGTAAAATCACTAATGTTTGCATCCTGGAATTGTATCTAGATTTGTATTTACAAAGATGTTAGGTAACTCAAGCTAATTGGCAAACAATTAACTTGAGTTAAACCAGGGTCTCAAATGCGTAAATATCTAAGATCTTGTCTAGACTAGAGAAAAAGGCTAACACATTTTAACTAACATGTTTTAAAAATCTAGTGTAAAAGCAGGACAAAGTGTATTTTAAACACTTGTGGGGTTCACCTCAGCCTGCTAACATGTTAATACAACTTGTCCTGTCAATGCTAGGGTTTTAATACATCTTAACTAATATTTTTTAAAAAACAAACAAAAAACCCCACACATACATCCTTTATCCAAGTATAGCTATACCCTAAGGCCTGTCTACAGCTGGGAGGGCGGGGGAGAAGTGTGTTTTAAATACACAGTAACTGACATATGTAATCCTAGTGTGCATAGGGCAAGTTACAGTTTTAAACATGTTAGCTGGGCAAGGTAAAACTTGCACTGTCTCCAGTAAGATTTTAAATATTTAGCTACTGTATCACATTTCAAACCACATCTTTTTTCCTAGCATAGAACTATCCTGAAGGCTTGTCTATGCAGGGAGGTTAGTGCACAGTACAGTTGCCAATTTTGGTTGGATGCATTCCTGGAGGTTTCATCACATGACAATCTTTAATTAAAGATTAATCTTTAACTCCTGGAGGGCTGACAACTCTGCTGCACAGTAAGTCAGGGTTTGAATTTAAAACACTCTAGCTATTCTGCACTAACTCCCCATGTGCATACTCTTACTGAGCGCTAAGAGTGCCTTAGTACACTTTCAAAGTACATTAAGTGAATGAGCACAAAGGTGTCTTAGGCTACATCTACACTACCCACTGTTAGGACTACAGACTGTGAATAGTGGTGCACACCAAAGGACTGCATGTGACTCCCCTGTGTGGACACTGCAGGTGCAAAAGTTCCTAGTGTAGTCCTCTTCAAACAGGACTACATTAATGCTACCTAGGAAACTTATAGTTCATGGCCGCAGCATCCACATGAGGGGTTACAGTTCAGTACTTTGGTGTGCACAGCTATTCACACCCCCTTAACCCAAACTGTGGGGCAGTGTAGACAAGCACTTATTGAGCAATAAGAGTGTCCACACAAGGAGTTACTATGGAGTGTCTAGTGCACACCAACTACTGTGGACTCCCCCTCACCACCCGTAAATAAGCCATAAGTGTACACACACAAAGGGCCTGATCGAAAGCCAATTGACTTCAAGAGGGTTTGGATAAAACCTTCACAGGCGTGAGTATGGTGGCAGCCTAGGAATACTTAACACAATTTTTAAAAGGTGTTTAAAATGGTTCTACAAAAAATGAAAGAAAAAAAGAGAAAAAAATGCTAGATGGTGTTTCAAATCATTGCTAGCTAACTCAATTTAAGGGAAAACACCTATTTTCCTAGTCTAAACAAGGCCTATGAGGGCTAGAAATAAAGTTCCTAAATGAAACTTTTAAATGAAAGCTGAGATTCTGATGTAGTCATATCATAACCCTAACCCTAGCACAGGCCCATAGTGCCTATGCCTTAATCTGGCTAGGTCCTGAATCCTTATTTTTTGAACTATATAGTTTTACCATCAGGGAATTATACTAACTACAAACAGAATATCGATCAACAGTTCTTAAGAAAACACAAATCCACTAGATTAACACTCACAGGCCCAATTCCATAGAAATGACGACCCCATTTTTCTTTTCCTGTATAAAATATATCTGGGTAGCAAATTGTTTTTGGTGAGAAAAACGCTTTCTTTGTGTATCAGAACATCAGCCCTTGTGTCCTAACTGAAGTCCTTGGTCTTATTATAACATACGTGTAATTCAGCATAAATTACTTCTTAAAACTCAGTCATAAGCAAAGCCTGATCATTACTTGTGACTAGTCCATTCTCTACGTAGAAAGACATATATGGAGTCCCCGTTAGATTTTTTTTTTTAATGGTTTTCTTTAGGTGACTTAGAGATTTTGTATTGGAACCAATGATGTGTGAACCACTTCAGAAAAAAAAAAATTTAGTGCCCTAAAACTAATCTAAACATCTGTGGTTCAGTTCTAGTTATTTAACACAAGTGATGCCTGAAAATAACTTGCTATTAGCATAGCCCATAGCAACATGGAGCCTAAAAGGGACATATACCTCATTTTGAATTATTTACAACAAGAGGGCAGAAGAGAATATATCACATGAACACATCTCAGGCCCAGCTACTACCATGCATTCATTTTTAGAAGAGTTCTGCCACTCCAGTGACATGGCAAAAAAATCCCAACCTCAGCCAACAGTATGTGAAACAACCAAATAAAACCCATCATTTTAAAGAGGAAATACGTACACTACAAATTGTATGGCACCGGATTTCAGGCAGGCAGGCAAAGCAGCTACATTTGTTTATTGAACACATCGTCAGTGCCTAACACATTACGAACGATAACATACCCTGCAAAGTGAATCTGCAGTTTCTCTTTGAACTCTGTTTCTGAAGTTTTTTTGTTCAAGTATGGCTACTTTTAAATCTGTTATAGAATGTCCAGGGAGATTGAAGTGTTCTCCTACTGGCTTTTGTATGTTACCATTCCTGATGTCTGATTTGCGTCTATTTATTCTTTTATGTAGAGACTGTCCGGTTTGGCCAATGTACATGACAGTGGGGCATTGCTGGCATACGATGGCAGCAATGCCCCACTTCAGAAACAGACTTCAAAGAGAAACTGCATTACTAAAATTAATTTGCAAATTTAACACCATTCATTTGGGCTTGAATAGGGACTGGGAGTGGCTGGCTCATTACAGAAGCAACTCTTCCTCTTCTGGAATTGACGCCTCCTCCTCAATTATTGGGATTGAACTACATCCACCCAGATTGTATTGGCCCTGTCAACACTGGTTCTCCACCTGTGAGGTAACTCCCTTCTCTTCATGTAATGCCTGCATCTGTAATTTTCACTCCATGCATCTGAAGAAGTGGGTTTTTTACCCACGAAAGCTTATGCCAAAATAAATCTGTTAGTCTTTAAGGTGCCACCGGACTCCTTGTTGTTTTTTATGATAGTTTATCATCTCCATGCTGATTACTCAGATTTCTCTCTCCATTCCTGATCTGTCCCCTCTGTCCAAACTAAAATGTCAGCCTGTCTCTGACATCTCCTCATGGATGTCCAGCTGTCAGCTTAAGCTCAATATGGCTAAAAACAGACCTCTCAATCTATTGACCCAAGCTTTTCCTTCTTTTCACAGTCAGTGTGGACAAAACCTCCATCCTACCCATCACTCAAGCCCATAATTTGTGAGTGGCCTTTGACTTGGCCCTCTCTCCAAGCCCTTATGTTAAAGTAGGTATTTGACTAAAGAGAAGGTGTCTGTTTGGCATACAAGAAAAGGGAGACTGCTCCAAGCATAGTGTCCTGGAGCTGGTGTTGTTTAACATCTTTATTAATTACCTGGATGTAAAAATAGAGAGCATACTGATAAAATTTGCAGATGACACAAAGCTAGGGGGAGTTGCGAACACTTTGGACGATAGAGCTAAAATTCAGAGGGATCTTGATAAATTGTACAACTGGGCTATAGAAAACAAAATGAAATTCAACAAAGACAAATGTAAGGTGCTACACTTAGGGAAGAAAAACCAAATGCACAAATACAGAATGGGGGAATAACTGGCTTGGCAGCAACACTGCTGAGAAGGATCTGGGAGTTGTGGTGAATCACAACCTCAACATGAGTCAGCAATGTGATGCTGTAGCAAACAAACAAACAAAACAAAAAACAAATACAATTTTAGATTGCATAATAGAGGGATAGCATGCAAGACACAGGAGGTGATAGTACCACTCTACTTGGAACTGGTTAGGCCTCAGCAGGAGTACTGTGTCCAGTTTTGGTCACCAATGTATAGAAAGGATGTGGAGAAACTAGAAAGGATCCAGAGGCGAGTGACAAAGATGATCAAAGGGATGGAATGCAAGCCATATGAGCAAAGGCTGAAGAAACTGGGTATGTTTAGTTTGGAAAAGAGAAGATTAAGGGGGAACATGATGGCAGTCTTCAAATACTTCAAAGGCTGCCTTAAAAAAAAGGGGGGTGGGGGGGAGAAAAGTTGTTCTTTCTTGCCACAGAGGGCAGGACAAGAGGTAGCGGGTTCAAACTACAGCATAGCAGATTTAGATTCAATCTCAAGAAAAAATTTCCTAACTGTAAGAACAATAGGAGAATGGGAACAGACTGCCTAGGGAGGTTGTGGAAGCTCCTTCACTGGAGGTTTTTGAAAGAAGGCTGAATAGCCATCTGTCTTGGATGGTTTAGACACAACAAATCCTGCATCTTGGCAGAGGTTTGATTAGATGACCCTTGGGGGGCCTTCTAACCCTATGATTCTATTGGAAAACATGGAAGAAAGCATCAAGAAGTCTGGTGGCACCTTAAAGACTAACAGATTTATTTGGGCATAAGCTTTCGTGGGTAAAAAACCCACTTCTTCAGATGCATGGAGTGAAAGTTACAGATGCAGGCATTATATAATGACACATGAAGAGAAGGGAGTTACCTCACAAGTGGAGATCCAGTGTTGACAGGGCCAATACAATCAGGGTGGATGTAGTCCACTCCCAATAATAGATGAGGTGTCAATTAAGCATGAAACTAACTATGAGCAATAGATGGAAAGCAATTAGAGCAGAGGGAATGAGATAAAAAGGGATGAGCAAATGAGTGCAATGATACAAAATAAGATTTTTTAAAAAATGAAGATACCAGCGATAATCATGTTTATCTTGACAGTGACGGTTTCTCAATACACCACTATTCAGTACCATGATCATTGTAAAGAACTGGAAGTTGGGCAATATCTAGAAATTCATATTCACAGATTTTAAAACCAGCTGGGACTATTAGATAATCTGTGTATCATTGGGCCCTATATCACAGGCCCTTAATTTTCACCAGGTTACCTGGGTATTGAGCCCAATAACTTGTGCTTGACTAAAGCATCACTTGTGTTCACTAAAACATATCTTTCAGAAAGCCATCCAGTCTTGATTTGACTACATCAGATGGAAAATCCACCCTTTTTGCTTGATACTTTGCTCCAACGGTTAAATCATCTTCACTGTTAAAGTGTGCCTTATTTTCTATTTTGAATTTGTCTGGCTTAGTGTTCCAGACACTGGTTCTTGTTAAGACTTTCTCTGCTAGATTAAATAGTCCTTTAATATTCAGTATTTTCTTCTCTGAAGATACTTATACACTACACCTCTGTTTTACATCCAAGGCTCACATTAGCTCTTTTTGCCACATCACCACACTGGGAGCTCATGTTGAATTGTTTGTCTCTTTTGACCAATACAGTAGAACTCAGAGTTACGAACACCTCAGGAATGGAGGTTGTTCATAACTGAAATGTTCGTAACTCTCAACAAAACATTATGGTTGTTCTTTCAAAAGTTTACAGCTGAACATTAGCTTAATACAGTTTTGAAACTTTACTATTCAGAAGAAAAATGCTGCTTTGCCTTTATTTTTTTAGTTGTTCACATTTAACACAGTACTATACTGTATTTCCCCCCCCCTTTCTCTGATGCTGCCTGATTGTGTACTTCCTGTTCCAAATGAAGTGTGTGGTTGACAGGTCAGTTCGTAACTCTGAGGTTCTACTGTATATCCTTTTCAGAATCACTGCTTTCCAGGATATAGGCCCTCATTCTGTAGGTATGGTAATGTATTCCTCGTTCCTAGGTGTATAACTTCTCATTTATCTGTATCAAAACATATTTTGTTTGAGTGGCCCAGTTTACCAAGCAATCCAGATCACCCTGTATGACTACCCTGACCATTCCACAAAGAGTAAGTCATCCACAAATTTTATTAACAATTTTATATTTATTGTCAGATCACTGATGAAAATGTTGAATAGTATCAGGCCTGGTATCAGTCCCTGGGGGACCCCACTAGAAACACCCCCATTCAATGAAGATTTCCAATTGACAGCTACTTTTTGTGATCAGTCAGTTAACTGGTTCTAAATCCATTTAACATGTGCTATATTGATATTGTATAGTGCTAATTTTTTTTTTAAATCAGAATGTCATGCACTTCTAAATCAAACACCTTACAAAAGTCTAAGTATAATACTTTTATGAACCAAATTTATAATCTCAAAGAATGAAATTGGGTTTGACAAGATCTATATTCCATAAACCATGCTGACTGGCATTATATTCCTAGCCTTTAATCAAGTAAATCCTGTATCAGCTTCTCAATTATTTCCCCTTGGGTTGATGTCAGGGTAAATGGTCTATAATTACTTGGGTAATCCCACTTGCCCATTTGAATATTAGCAATCTTCCAGTCTTCTGGAATTTCCCTAATATTCCAAAAATTATTAAAATTTAATATCAGTGGGCCAGAGATCTCCTCAGCCAACTCTTTTAGGATCTTTGGGTGCAAGTTATCCAGACCTGCTCATTTAAAAATGTTCATCCATAGCAGACATCATCTAACATCCTTCTCAGTTACTAATTACTAATTCTACTATTACTGATAGACTGGAAAAATATTTCAGCCTCATAAGATATGAGTACATCATCCTGCTTCTTTCCAGTACAAAACCAGAAATACATAATGAACACTTCTGCCCTTTCTGCATCATTAACCATTTTACCATCTCCATGTTGTAATGGGCCTATACCATTTCTAGGTTCTCTTTTCTTCCCAATGTACTTTAAAAAGCTCCTCATTGTCTGTAGCCCTGCCAGCCACAGATTTTTCCTCTTAGTTGCTACACTTCATAACTTTCCTTTGATATTGATTGCTATCTAGCTACCCTTTTTCCATTTCATAGATATTGCTTTTTGTTTCTAATTGCTGCCTTCACTTTGCCACTGAACCAGGATGGGCTTTTAGCCAAAATTGTCCTCTTTCTTGATAGTGTAATAATGGCATTTTGGCCATCTAATAAACCTTAAAGAACTCCCAAATTACATTTTTCTGTCTAAATGTTTCCTCCTAATCAATATGACTCAAAACTTTGTTCAGCTTTAGAAAGTTAGCCTCTGGTTCCTACTGGAGGGGGCAAAGTATTTTGCCAAGTGTTCCCAGGGAAGACACACTTGACCCTACCAACAAGGGCTTTATCCAGTCTTTGAAAGTCACTTAGTATTTTGCAAACCACTTGAAAAACATAGGCCAAAGTCTACTCTCAGGTACACTGGTGTAAATCCAGAGTAACTATTCAAATCAGTGACATTGCTGTAGATTTACACCTCTGTAAATAAGGAAAGAATTTGGCCCATTGCCCAGGATACTAATGTCTTCCATTCCCACTCTACTTATGTCATAACAGGCTGGTCTACTCACCAACAGGCTATTAATGTCTACACCTTGAAGGCGGCGGCAGGACAGAAATCTATTTTAAGTATATCTCTAAAGAATGTTCTTATTCTGCACATCCCTCTCTCCTTTCAGCAGCACATGAGCTCATTTGGATTGCACCAGACAGTCCCTAGTTGATTGTTTTGGTTGCTAAAAAAAGAAAGAAAAGGAACTAGTCCTAAAGCACTCAAAGTCATCTGATTTTCTCTATGAGCTGACATCTCTGAATGCTCACAACAGCAGCAGTAATTGCCTGCACGTGAGATGGAACTGGGGTAAAAATAACTTCTCTCCCAGGAACACTTGTTAATTATCTGTGGCAGAAAAAGCAGGTCAAGTATGCAACTCGATATTATGACGTTCATTCAGCCACCACTGTCTGAAGCAAGTGACAGGTGGCTGCATGTACCTTCCTCAAATGCTCCTCCAGTACAGTACAAGTTGTGAATGAATAATGTGCATGTAGAAGGCTTCCTGCAGTTTCATTGAAAAAAAAAAAAAATCTTTCCCTAACTAGACAGAGAAAGGTGAGGCTCTCTCTCTCTGCTGCATTTCAGACCATTTGTAATACAATACTGTTTCTCTTAATAGGAACACACACAAAAAAGAAAAACCCACCACCACTTTAAGAAATTAACTGCTACAAGTGAAGGGATCTTTCCAATGAGGAAGCAGCCAGCACCCTTTTCTTGCTTTTTGAATAACCAGTGCAATTTAGTTTTGGCAGCTAATGGCCCAGACCCCCAGCTATGAACAAGGATTTCAAAATGCAACTTGGTATGGCCACGTGCAGAGGCAGCTTTAACACACTTTTGCACTCCCCTGAGCCTGGGGTGGCTGTGCCCACAGCATTAACTAGAGTGCTGGAAGGTTATTCTAACTTGCCCTGGCTGTCACCAACCCCAAGGAGTCAGTACAGCAGCTAGGGATCCATAGAGCACAAAGACTACCATTTTCATCAGCCATGCTCTCTCAGCCAGACAGAGCAAGGGAGTGTGGTGTAGGAGCTGCTACATTCTGTGCCCCTGGAGGTGTTCCCTACACTGGGGTGAGCCTCCCGTGACCAGTTATGGTGGCTTTCAGGCTCTGAAGTCTGTAGCTTGAAGAAGCTACACCACAGCCCAAGATCTCTAGCATGAGGTTACAGTATTTAGAGGAAGGGTACAGGTTGACGGTTGAGCACCCACATATTTGTTTGATCTGGACATATTTAACCTTCATCCATTTCTGTACAGAACTACAAAAAAGTAAAAAGGAAGGTAGGGAGAGAAAGTTATACAGGAACATATAACCCCAACCCCTCCCACTCACATTTACTTTTATTGCTGAAAATCATGGGTTTCCCTGTCACCCTAATCATTATTCTAATATCTTGTTGCTGAGAGACTGCTGGCACAAGCAGAGATGCTAAAAATCAAAATGTGAGTCAGCCACAAGGTTTTGCAAAGATGTTGATTTCTAAAATTAGAGTTGAAGAAACAAATGCTTTCCAAGAAAAGGGTGTGATAGCAGAATTTTATGGCATGGAAGTTACAGTGCTAGTGGTGGAAATCTCACTCCGTGGCCAAGCAATTGCAGCAGAGAGTTTTTAAAAGCTCTATCCTGTGTCTGTGGTGGAAGGTCAGAACATTATTTTCTTGCACTATGTAGGAGATTCAAAATCCAGAGCGGAGCAATATCCTGCAGGGTTAGATACTGTGCTGAATCTGTCCTGCCTCTGCTCAGAGACAGAGTTAAATATTTCTCTATAGAAGAAGCGTTCTAGCTACCAGTTTTTCGTACACAAGTCTGATCATATCCAAGTCAGGTTGACAACTTTCATGATGGCAGATATGTCTGGAAAGGACAAATGAAACATCTCCTCTGGTTGAGTTTCCGTCGGCTTCATTCACTGAGGGAGCTTGGATCTGCTTACTGGAAGCTGGATCCATGCCCACCTGATAGTTAGTAAATGTAGTGGAGTGAATATTGGGTCAATTGTTGATTGAGCTGTCATGGAGGCAGATCAGGGTGCCAAAGTAGTAATTGTTATGACCATGGTTATCACAACTCTTCCGTTTCTCTACCTTATCTAGGATTATACTGCTCTCATACCATAGCACTTGGACACTATGATTATCTCTTGATGGTGGTGACCCAGTTGATGAAAGTTATTGAGAAATTAATGGTGAAAGTAACACCAGCATCACCTGACATCCTCAGATTTCTTTGATCCTGGTCATTCTGGCTTTTTGGGGTTGCATAAGGCTGGGAGGTTTTGCTAGTTTCATGTAGTAATGATCTCTTTCTGGCAAAGGAGAGAGAATAGGTATGGTCACTGATTGTCTTAGATACTTCCACCTTTAATACCTTTGACCTCGAGGTTTTGTTGTCTTGTCTGACTACTGGTTGGAAGAGAAGGATTTCGTTATTTTCATCTCTGGTCTTGTCTATAGAAGGGACTTTTAGTGGAAAAATTCCTACCATTGATAACACCAGTTCAGTTGAACCAGTGCTAGCCTCAGTAGGACCCCTAGTGTAGACAAAAGTCTATCAGATTCTAGCATTTTTGCCACCTAGTCAATTGAACCTCCTCTTCAGCTGAGTCAAGGAAAGCAACAGTGAAATTTTTTTAAATGTAAAATTCCATAGCATAGGCACAGCCTTTGAGAGATACCAGAGGATGGTGGGCAATTTCTGATGTGCTCTGAGGGTATTTATGTTGCAGTTTGTAGGGTTCTCTTCTACCACTGCTTTTATTCAATGTGTATGCAAGGTTCTTGAGGGACACAGCAAGATGTGTGGGCTGTGAGGCTAACACTATGTGGATTATTTGCAGCTTTATGGCAGTTTTTTTTAAATTGAACTTGGACAATGCTTTGCTTTCTCAGTGTCTGGCTAAGAGAAGAAGATTTGGCCAACATTGAATTGGTTGGTGTTCAATCCATAAAACAGAGGTGAAGCTAGAAGGTTGGGGAAAGTCATTTAGGGAAAATGAAGAGGAAGGTGTCCACTCATTATTGAGGGAGCCTGTCCAATTTTGTCTGACACTCCGAAATGGTGCAGAATGCAGCTGCTGCAGCATGGTGCAACCTGCCCTCTTGATAACATTCGCTACAGGGAAACTATACGAATCATTTGAAGACTGCACTGGCTTCTTATTTCCTTGTAGGTGCTTTTCAATGTTTTTACATTAATCTTAGAAAACTAGCTAGCTGAGCTCTCCATGTGCCATGGCAGCTGTGTCTAGCTGAGGAACTATGGCTATTAGTCTCTCTAGGCTTGAATATCTTTGTGCTAGGACCACAGCCCCAAGGGCGTTGGTTGAGGACCCTCAACCGTGGAATTCAATGCTTATGGTGGTCCTCCACAGGCCAAGGTTGTTGACCTTCAGGATACAGTATGCAAATGTTCCATTTTCACAAGCTTATGCCCAGGATGGTATTTTGAATGTAATACAATTTTATCATGGGATAAAATGAACCATTTTTATACATAACCCAAACAGAGACTGTGTAATGCAGGCTTTTAAAAATTGGGAAGAAAATAAAGACTTTTTATTTACAGTAAAGGAAAGTTGATTAAAAATGTAGTGTTTGACCTTCCAACTTGTGTGCAGTGCAGTAAACATTTCTGCAAGACATTTGTTTTCTGTGGCACAAAGGGGTCATAAAACTAGCCTAACTGACCAGAAAGGGAACCTCAGGTGAGCAAAGAGCCTGTGGAATGAACCATAAGCCAACTCACTAGGAGACCTCCTATAGATGGAGAGGGTTGGTTTTGCGGGGGAACCGGGGATGGTTCTAGCAATGGGAGAGGGCATAGCTGGAGTGTTGCTGTGCTCTCGGAATCTGTAGCTGGAATAACAGTCCCTTGGGGTGGATACCAGTCAGGATTACTTAAAGCAAACTTGAGTCTGCATTGATTTGTGCTGGGACCCCAACTGGTCCATGGATCAGAGATGTGCAAAACGTAAGAAAGCAACCTGTACCTCTCCCTCTCGGGTCCTGCACAAAGCCAAGTTCAGCCACACTGAGGAGGTTGAGCATGTAATTGAACCTCAAAGATTTTTATAATTTTCATTTCTTGTGAATTGATGACAGTGCTTTAAAAAGATGAGTTAAGTCATCTGCAAGAGGTGGCAGAATTTTTCCTGAAAGGATCTCGAGTTTCCTTACTGCGGTTGTATTGCTTCTATGCCCCCTGCACAAAATAAACTTCATGTTCAGCATGAAAGGATTTTCAACTCAAATTAGCTGTTTTCCAGCTTTGTGAAATGATAAAATGTGCCAAACAACTCCAGAGGGCAACAGCTAGTAAGAGCTCAGAATAGCTTTCCTCCCTTTTGAAAAAAATAAATACATACAAGAATGTTAAGCTTCCAAAATAGCCACCCAGGAAAGGATTTCAGAGCACGTTGCACAGAGGCATGTGGCTGCCTTACCCTGTCAGTCTAATGCATGAGAGCAGGCAAACTCTATTTATAACTATAGATGTCAGTGGAGTGCAAAGACGGAGGCGAAAAAAAATGGAGAGGAGAAACAATTCTGCACTACAGCAAAAGTTGCCCTTTGTGTTTCCCTGCAGAAAATATCGACCTAACTATCAAGCAAGACCATGAATTGTGCTATGTTTAAATTAAAGATAACGAGCACATTTTTAAATGAACTAACTGTAGGATGATGCAGTGAATATCCCCAATCACATAGGTATAAAAGAGGCATTTTGCATCTGCTATTAATTATGTTAAGCATTCATCTTTTTCTTCATTTAAGTTACAGTAAATGCTGAACCCTCCTCATACCCATGATTTCAGGAGTTTAGTGCATAAACCTACTACAATGTCATTACAAATACTTGCAGATCACCTTCTGGCAAGATACCAACAGTTTTGACCGATGAGGAGCTCAAGATGCAGCAATATTGTATGACTTCAGAGGAACACAGGAGTGCTATGTTGGATGAGACCAGTGGTCCATCTTGTTCAGTAGAGCTGGTCTACACGGTCACAGTAAGTTGACCTAAGTTATGCTATTTCAGTTACGTGACTAACATAGATGGAGTTGACGTAGTTTAGGTCAACTTACCACAGTGTCTTACTCTTCTCGGCGAGCTGGAGTACAGAAGTCGATGGGGGAGCGCTCTGCCATCGACTTAGCGGGTCTTCACCAGACCTGCTAAATCAATACCACTGAATCGATCATAGCAGTGCTGATCTACCAGTAAGTGCAGACAGGGCCTCTGGTCTTGGAAGCTGCTAGTATCGGCCACTGTTGGAGGAAGGTACAGGAAAGCTTGTGGTAGACAGCTATGTTATAATCTGCCCAAAGGAAAAATTTCCTCCTAAAACCCCAGTGATAAGGGACTGGCAAAAACCCTGGAGTATGAGGATTTATAACCCTACCACAAACTTTTGGTGTTTTATAGTTTCCTGTTATAATTCTGGATCTTTTTGTTATCCATATTAGTGTCCAATCCTTTGAGTCCAGCTGAACTCTTGGCCCCATTGATAGCTTGTTGGGCAGGGGAAGTGCAGTCCGCAAGTGGAATAAGTATTTTGTTTACTGTTCATGCTACCACCTGCCTTCTATGCTTTTGTAGTCACTGTTAGAAGTTATTGTTGTATGCATTTCCTTAGTTTAAATTAATTATAGCTAGCTAATTATTACATGCAGTTATGGTACATCTTGTTAAGTACCAATAAGTCAAACAATTGTGATGAGCAATTATGTAATTATACATAATTACTTAATGGAGTGATTATGCAAAAAGTTCCTTTTAAGCTTTCAAGAAGGAAAGCAGTGGGATTGGCTGCTACAGAGTCAATTTCACAGATGACATCACAGCATAGATGTTGTGTGGAAGTGCTTGGATTTGTCTGTGAGTTAGCCAAATACTGGCCCACTTTCTGCCTTAAATGCAGAACTTAGCTAAATCCACAAAACTGGGGATATAGCCGTGGAAGTAAAATACTACTTTTTGCAAAATAACAATAAAAATAAATAAATAGAATTTAACTGAATATTACCTTAACAGCATAAATGTAGAAAGGGAAGTCTAAGCACTGACCAACTGTAGTCTGCATTTTGTAACAATGGCCATTAAAATTTCAGGCTGTAGGATTATGCCCTGAGCATTCAGTCACAATCAGGAGTGGGAGAGCATTTATCCGCTGGGATAAGAAAACACTATGCTCTCCTGGATCATCAGTAAGATGTTACATAGCAAAAGAGGAAAATGGCAAAAGAGAAAGGCCAAAGGAGGTGGTGAGAAGGGCATAGCTGGTATGGAAAGAAAGAGAAAACAAGAGACAGAGACAAACAAAGGAGACAAGGAGAAGCATAAAAATTAAAAAAAAACCAAACATTCTGCCAGAAGTGGTTCCCGTTGTGCATCCCAGACAACACGTCCAAGTTTGTTTTTTCTTTCACTTGACTCCTTAGCTGCATATCATGAGCAAACATCTAGTCCTTTCTCACACATACTATTTGTAGGGGAAAATGCTTTTTTCTGCAACTTTTCTTGATGCACAAAATTTGGAGCACCTCTGAACTGATGTGTGCTGACAGTCTGGCACTTTTCCTGGCTACTTTCCTGACAACAAAAACCTGACCTTGTCATCTGCCTGCTAGAATCAAAGAGAGAAGAGTAGGTGATGACCCTTGAGGCTGCATCTATATGGGAGCTAGCAATCACAGCCCAAGCTATAGTGGACATACTTGAGCTAGCTCTCAATCGAGCTAGTGCACTAAATATAGTAGTAGCACAGGCAGCAGTGGCACAGACTAACCACCCCAAGTACAAACCCACCTGAACCCTGTTGGGTATGTACTTAGAGTGGCTAGCACATGCCACTGATGCCTGTGCTACCATGTCTACACTACTCTTTTTGTAGTGTGCTAGCTCAGAGGAGAGCTAGTGCAAGTATATCTGCACAAGCTGTGACTCACCCCCTCACCCTCCTCCTCCAGCTAGTAGTGTAGACACAGCCTGAGAGGAGCAGAAAGGTACATTGGGTCTATGCCTGTTTGGAGCGTGATGGAGGTGTGTGTAGTTTATACATATATACACATACAATTATCATGTACTTCAGGTTACCTGTGTGATATGGGGGAGGGAGAACGAGAGCTCAGTGGTTTGAGCATTGGCCTGCTAAACCCAGGGTTGTGAGTTCAATCCTTGAGGGGGCCACTTAGGGATCTGGGAAAAAAATCAGTACTTGGTCCTGCTAGTGAAGGCAGGGGGCTGGACTCAATGACCTTTCAAGGTCCCTTCCAGTTCTAGGAGATAGGATATCTTCATTTATTTATATTCTCCTGACTGAATATTCCCTTCATGGCTCCATTCCAGCTAAGAATGATTTACTCTTCCAAAGGCTAAGCAGGACGGTTTGCTTCTCACAGACAGAGATGGGGTTAGCAGGGCTGAAGGCAACTTTCAAGTGCTTGCAAAGAAAGAAATGAAAGGGCTAATGCCCAGAGATGCAGTCTAAGATTGGAGAGACCATTGGATTCCACCCTGAGTGATCTGCAGTTGACAGGCCTGTCACCTGAGGGTGCACTTCAGAGGGACAAAGGGGTCTAAGGCAGGGGCGTTCATGCTAACTTCCATTGAAGTCAAGGGTAAAACTCCCATTGACTCCAATGGGAGAAGACCCATAATGATGAACTGCTATTCTCCAACTATCGCTGATTCAAACAAACATCCTCATGAATACCCTGGCCTGATGTAGCCATTGCAGTCATCCCAGAGTCCATTGTCCACTGCCACAATACGGGGGCAAATCTTCTGTGAAATTTAGGGACGAGACAAAGTTAGGGGAGCCATGCTGAGGAAATTGCAAGTCTGACATTGGAGGAGTGTTTAATAATGTTACAAATTTTAAAAACTTCCTTTTTTTCCCTTACTGATTCTTATGAATGAAGTTATTGCCATTTCAGATTAGATCAGTGACCCTTATATAGTCACAACTCAGCTGTATCCAGTACCCAATGCTTCAAGGAAGGTGCAAGAATTCCCGTAGTGGACAATTATGAAATAATCTGCACATAGAGAAAGTTTTATACTAACCCTTTCCATTAGTGGTTGGCTTACTCCCTGAAACATGAGGGTTGATAGCCCTAACTTTTCAAATCTTATCTGATGTTACTGCTTCTCAGTGAGATCTTGTGACAATGGATTTCCACAATTTAATTGTGTGCTGTGTAAAAAAAGCACTTCCTTTTTCAGTTTAAAAGTTACCTTTCAATTCCATTTACAGTCACCTTCCTATATTGAGAGAGCAAATAGGAGCATCTTATTTACCTTCTCTACACTATTTGTTATTTCACATACATCAAGCATGCTGCTTACTATTAATCTCCTCTTTAAACTGCATGGTCCCAGTCTTTTGCCATCTTGATTCCAGCTTTTGAACACCATAAAAATAGGGTTTACAATTTTTTGTGATTTCTCAGCTGATGGAACATTGCCCCTACAGCATAATCTTTAGTGATTCAAAAAATTGGGTAGAAAAAAATCCTCAAACTTGTACATTTCCAATAAAGCAGGGTTAAAAAAACCATCACTAAATCTCTAGAAATGGGTTTACACATAAGCCAGCTGCACTCCCAGAGCCATCAGATGTATCATCATTAATAAATGGGGATGAATGATGAAGGATTTCTAGGGAAATGCAACCTAGATGGAGCTACTATATGGTGGGTGCAAAACTGGTTAGAAAACCATTCCCAGAGAGTGTAGTTTTCAGTGGTTCACGGTCATGCTGGAAGGACATAACAAGTGGGGTCCCACAGGTATCAGTTCTGGGTCTGGTTCTGTTCAATATCTTCATCAATAGATAATGGCATAAAGTTTGCGGACGATACCAAGCTGGCAGGGGTTGCAAATGCTTTGGAGGATAGGATTAAACTTCAAAATGATCTGGACAAACTGGAGAAATGGTTTGAAGTAAATAGGATGAAATTCAATAAGGATAAATGCAAAGTATTCCACTTAGGGAAGAACAAACAAACAATCAGTTGCACACATACAAAATTGGAAATGACTGCCTAGGAAGGAATACTACAGAAAGAGATCAGGGGGGAGGGGGGTCATAGTGGATCAGAAGCTAAAATGAGTCAACAGTAACACTATTGCACACAAAAAAGGAAACATTTTGTGATTTATTAGCAGGAGTATTGTCAGCAAGACACAAGAAGTAATTCTTCTGCTCTACTCTGCACTGATTAGGCCTCAACTGGAGTATTGTCTCCAGGTCTGGGCACAACATTTCAGGAAAGATGTGGACAAATGGAAGAAAGTCCAGAGAAGAGCAACAAAAATAATTAAAGGTCTGGAAAACATGACCTCTGAGGAAAGATTGAAAAAAATTGGGTTTGTTTAGTCTGGAGAAGAGAAGGCTGAGGGGGCACATGATAACAGTTTTCAAGTCCATTAAAGGTTGTTACAAGGAAAAGGGAGAAAACTTGTTCTCCTTAACCTCTGAAGATAGGACAAGAAGCAATGGGCTTAAATTGCAGCAAGGGAGGTTTAGGTTGGACATTAGGATAAACTTCCTAACTGTCGGGGTGGTTAAGCACTGGAATAAATTGCCCAGTGAGGTTGTGGAATCTCCATCATTGGGAATTTTTAAGAGCAGGTTAGACAAACACCTGTCAGGGATGGTCTAGATAATATTTAGTCCTGCCATGAGTGCAGGGGACTGGACTAGATGACCTCCTGAGGTCCCTTCCAGTCCTGTGATTCTATGATTCTATGTACACGCCCAAGGATTTCTTGGTAAGGTGGAGGGGGCGATGTTCCTCAAATCCAACAGAGCTAGAGAACAAGGAAAGGAGGCTTAAACTTAATTGATTCCAGGATATCTACAGGGAGGCCCTGCTCCTCATGGCTGCTCTGAGACCCAGGACTGGCTCTAGGCACCATCAAAGCAAGCATGTGTTTGGGGCGGCACAATTCCCAGGGCAGCATTCTGGCCATTTTTATTTATTTATTTATTTTTGCGCTTGGGCAGTTGCGCTCTTGGAGCAGCAAAAAACCTAGAGCCGGCCCTGCTGAGACCGCCTCTCCCTAATAGTTTGCTCCCTGAAAACTGTACTGCATTGTCTCTTCCACTACAACGGTGTATTCCTACTCTATCTGGGGAAGGAAGTGTTGGTCAGATGTGCTAAGTACCACAGTTGCTTGTTAAAGTATTTAAACCCTTTTAGCAGGAGACCATGATGTTTCCCATCTTACAGTCCAATAGGTCTTTCCCTCCACAATCCCAATAGCTGCTGAGCCTCTGCCATGCAACACTAGGGTCTCATGCAAATTCCACTGAAGTTCTTCCATTAACTTCCGTGAGCACTGGAGCAGGCTTCTAATATACAAGTGCTTCCATAATATGAGGGGCAGGGAGAAAAAGTTGTTTGCACTCCCTTCTTTTCACTTCCCTGCTGGTTGTCCTCTCCTTACCCACTTCCTCTTCTGCAGCACAAAGGGCAACTCTGTGTCCCTTGGCTGCTTTTATTATAATTAAAGTTTGATATCAAGGTAACCTTAAGGTTTGTGTGTTACAAAACCAAGCAGCCCAGTACCAGTGAAGTGGGCTTTGAAATATCATGAGTAGCGACACATGGACATAATGCAAACCAGAGTCAATGAGGCCAATCTAATCAGCCAGACCATTTACAACAGAAGACAAGGGCCAATCCAATCAGCCTATGATAGTAGAATTTAGGTGGTGTGGGGGAGGGTGCTGGGGAAAATAAATCTTATTGTGAAATGTGCCCACTTATTCTTATAGGTCACTCACGGGCTGAGGAACTGCTCAAATCCCACCAGCTTCTGTAATTACAGATGTCCTTTGATCCTGCCTTAGCTCTAAGACCTGTCAAAATGGCTTGGACTACTGTTCCACATCTTAGAATTTAATAAAAGTGACCTTTCCCTCTAGTTAATGCCACTTGGTTCCATTCTGGCCACTTAACCTCTCAAAATTCCATTTTAGAAGAACTCCTCATCATGCCTTCCCCCCCTCCAGCATCAAGACAGACATTATGTAAACAAATGGCGAATAATACTCTGTTCCAAATTGTGATTTCAGCTGTATTGATGTAAGTCCAGTATAATTCCAATGGAGTTATTGGAGATTTGCAACAATTTAAAAGAATAGAATTGGGCTCTTTGTTTTTCTAGTTTCATGGTGGAAGTTTCCATAAGTTAACTTTTAAATCTGAAAGCCAGGATTTCATAACTGTGTGTGTCACGTCATGCAACAATGACCCCACTAAAACGATGTGATCCTAGGACCAACCTTCACACCATCTGTAAGTTTCAAAATCCTGTAGAGGTAATTGTAGCATCAGTTTTCAGAGGGAGTTTTGGACATTCAAGGAAAACACAGTATCAGCCCTGTTTTATTTTACTGTAAAAAGCTGCTCCACATGCAGTGCCTTTATGCTCTGTAACAAGCCAGCACGAAACAAAGCTTTTTCACTGCATAGAAATGTTGTCACGCTCATTTCTGGGGGTTGCCAAGTTTCAGCCTTTATAACCATTGTCAAACTTCGTCCGTGTGCTGCTGAAAACAGCTTAGACGTCTTCCAGTGATTCACTGATAGTCCTGCACAGGAAGACTGGTGGTGCAACACAGGCCTTTTAAACCCAAGAACCAGGCTCCTTTGTGTGAAATAACTGTTTTCTTCTCAAGTGTTCTGTAGGAGATAGCTTCTTATTAATAAAAAACTGAGGGTTTCATTCTGCGAGGATTATATACTCTCTCTGCTGAGATTGTGGTCCATCAATTGTCCCTGCCTGGGAGATAGCTGTGGTGGAAATGAGTATAAAATACATTCACCCCCACTTATCAGAACACTAAAAGTATCTAAGTAAGTCTAAGAGTGAAGAGGGAGTCGAAATTGGTGCCACTTACATATTTGTGGGCAGGCAGAAGGTGGTTTGAGTAGCAAATTGTTTTGCCTCCCCCAAATCTATTTAAGCTACACCAACTTAGACTCACCTCTGAACTTGGTCTTTTGTCTCAGTACATGCTTGTATACAGCAAAGTGCATGTTTGATCATTTTATTAAAGCAAATGTTAAAAAATTATATAATACACAGGTTAAGAAAAGTGTGTCTGTACATCTGGGTATAGTGCTTAGATTATCCAAAAATACAAAAAGTTTATTTTAAAAGTCAAAATATATAATCAGCAGTAACCCAAATTTAGGTGAATAAATTTAATGATACAGTTTAGATATTTGTACTACATTAATAAACAACCCTTAAGAAAATGTTTACTTTGAATTCTTCCTGTGGTTAGATGTTTGGCTGTGTGTGTGTGTGTGTGTGTGTGTGCGCGCGCGCACTGCCCCAGCTCTGCGCAGACAGCTGGCACAGCAGACCTTGAGCAAACCGCCCAATGACCACAAGATCCGTTAAGGTACAAAGGCGCCAAGCCAGGTTTATTGTTGACAAAGCACAGTAATAGCACCTGGCAGACTCTACAAGGATACTAATACATGGAGCCCCATGACAATGGATGCAGCTCAGTGAATGGCGGGACTTTCCATTCCCCCCTCGGCTGGACAAAGATACTCCCTCGGAGATATCTCTTTATACCCTGATACAAACAAGTTACTTACTGCTTCTGACATAGTTAGTTACTGCCCCCTGACATGGCTAGCTATCACCACCTTTTACTTGTTGGTTTGATCAAAACATCTCTATTATGTACGGTCAGCCTAACCTTACCATTTAGGAGGGGTCAGTGTGTTTCTGTTATTCTTGGGGAATGCTTTTGTACCATCCTTGATATCGGGATGTTCTGGTACCACTTGATACCAGGATGTGTGCGCGTAAATACTCTGTGCTTAGCACTTCTTAGGAATGTGTATTTCTGCAACATCAGCCCTGTTCTTGCCAGATACTGTGAGCAGGTCCAGCCTCATACCAGGCCTCTGATACAAGGGCTTATGTCTCAGGTTCTCTTCCTACTACACCTCCATCTCAAATCCACATACAAATCCAGATTACTGTATGATGAACAACTCAGGTTAAAATCATAGAAACTTAGCAAAAAGCATATCGCTTAAAAAGTTGCTACCATTTGCCTCATTATACAGTGGTGCATCAAAGCTGTATGCGTACAGACAAGAGCCTCTCAGAAATATGGATGCCAGATCCTTAGCTGACCTAAATCAACACAGAACCAAGAACCTAGCCCAGAAATCCATCTAAGGAGGTGCTAAATGGAGCGAGGAAGAACCCCCAAGTTTAGAACAACAGGTATGAAGAATGTGAGAGGCAATGCTGATGGTGCTTTCTTCTGGAAGCTATTAAGCTGAGAGGATGTAATTTTATTTGTATATGGTGGAAAGCCTTAGTTATAAAACTGTTAAAGTTGACATTTTCCTGAAGCAGCATAATGGGCCTTATCTGTTCTAGGCAAACCACTCTCTGCTTCTTAATCAATATGGTTAAGCACCAGACTGCAAAATAATAAACAAATATTGATTTCCACTGAGGTGAATTTCAAGATATATTAGGCTGAGAAGTAAAATATTGACTAAGGGTCTTCATGTAAATAAAGGTAGCTTTTGAAGCATATTTTCGGCTAGAAAGTGTTTATTTTGGTTGTAGAGCTCAGTTGGGTCAGGCTGTGCACAAGGGTAGGAATAGAGGGAACTACAAGCTTCTTCCCTCCCCCCCAAAAAAAATCCCCCACAATTCCCTAGCTTTCAGAGGCCAAACCCAAAGCCAGCCCGTTTATTCTTCTCCAGTGTCTGCACTAGAGGTCATAGCTCATAGCTCCACCATCCTACCATGTCGGCCACCGAAGCTGTCTGGGGCCATGCCATAATAATGTGCTATCCCTGCATTCCAGGAGGCAGCAGGTCTACCTGAGGTATTCTGGCCCCAGGAAGCTCTTCCTCATGGTGCTGGTGCTAGTCATCACAACCTCTTTCCACCGTGCTATAACTGATGATCTGCCTCACACAATCCAACTGCTATCTGATAGTGAAAAATAATTATTAATTGTACTGTAAAAGCACTGGAACCCCAGTCATGAACCAAGATCCCACTATGCTAGGTTCAATAAAAACTGAGAATAAGTGGTCTCTGCCCCCCAAAAATTTACAGATACTGCATGTTTAAGAAAACATTTTTATAATGAAAAATAAGTTAAATGTTTCCTCATTTATCTTCCCTAGAAAAATAGAGTTTAACTTAAATTATAAAATACTGAGAACTATGCTCCAAGGGTACTTCAAGAATGCTATAAAGCAAGCTGCTGACTATCAAAGATGCTAATGAATTTTTATTATTGCTTTATAAAGGGACACTCATATTGTGGGACCATGAAGACAAACTTCCCACTTAACTAATACAGTGGATTCAACTAATAAAATTGGTTATACAACTTGTATCCTTTGACTTGCTTCACTTAAAGGATGCATTAGCTCCCATCATTCTAAAACTATTTCCCGAGTAGCAACAAACTATCACTTGAAATTCCTGGAGCTTATTTAGCCACATCATGACAGTGGGAGTTTCTTCGGGTTATTTTAGGATGATTATGTATATTAAAGCTCCTGTTAGTATTCTAATAATATATTTCGCTTTCAAGTCATTCAGTTCAGTAGCAAGATCTCCCACTATGTAATACAGAAGCTTTTAAAATTCAGTTGTACATGATATACATTTGTATTTTTTTATACAGATGGTTCCCGTACAAGACTAATTTCTGATACTCCCAAAAACTTGT
>NW_020664409.1:40236614-40345415 GCF_002925995.2 Terrapene triunguis
GGCGCTTTTTTTTGCTGCTTGGGGCAGCAAAAAAGTTAGAGCCGGCCCTGACTCCAGCGGATCAAAGCAAGTTCGATATAACGCGGTTTCACCTATAACGCAGTAAGATTTTTTGGCTCCCGAGGACAGCGTTATAGCGGGGTAGAGGTGTACATAGAAGATCTATCATGGAGCCAGCAAACAGCTGACGACATTTTTGTTTTGCAATAAAATTCAGATGAGCAGGGCTGGTTCTGCTGAATTGGAGTCAATATGAACATGGCCTTTGACTTCCATGGGCTCAGAAAACAGTTCCATTCCAGATGATGAGGGCTAGTGATCAAATATTAGGGATTGTATTATTCATTTAGAAAACAGTCACTCTGACGTGAGACTTAGAATCTGACAGCTTATTTAACAAGGTTACTGCAACCTCAATTACCCTCTCATTTGCCTCTGCTTTATAAAGTTCACTTAATGTCTTTTCAGCAAGTTCCACCATCTTTGCTGTTTGGTAAGTTTGTTTCAGAATCAAGGGGACATTTCAGATCACTACTTTACCCATAGCTAACATTAAACTGACAAGCAGATGTTTGGGGGTTAGGGGAAGAGAAGTAAAACTATGTTTGTACACAACTTCCTGTGATTCATACTAGCATGAATTTAGTCTTGTCTAACAACTGTTTCTTGCTGCAGGCCATAAGACATGCCAATGGGAATTGTCAAATAAAAATGTATCAGCACCAATAACAGACATCTAAATAGAACAATAACATGAATCCACAAAAGCAATTGCTTGGCAAATTGTTTGGCTACATGCTCTGGCTGTTATGATCAGAGGACACTACAGAGGTCTCCAGTCAAAAGTGACTTATCCCACTGTAGTATCTGATCTAGTGCAGTATCACCAGGTTCACCAAGGCTAGGAAACAGTGCCCTTTCTGTGGGGACTCATTTGTTAAGCAAATGCCTAATAAAAATACAAGCAAACCTTCATGCCGGCATCTTAGCTTGGAGACAGAGTCAGTCTTAATGTTTCTATTCCCACCTGGATCTACCACTCCCTTCCAGCCAAGTTCACTCACCTCCTCCAGAGCCAGGAGTCTGCAGAAATCTGTCTACTGAAACTCTCCTCTTGGACCACGTGCAGTTCCTACCAGACTGGGCTCCCTGCATTGTTTGGGAGTTCCCTGTCCCTAGGAGCACATCTACCAGGCCCCTTGCTCTAGTGAGCTCTCTTTGGAGCTCCTCTCCTCAGGAGCTTCCTGGTGCTAGGAACATCCCTCAGCTGAGCCCTGGTAACCCGTTGTACGGCTAATTAGCTGCCACCCACCCACCTAGGGATTTAATTACTTCCAGGTGTTCTGAGTTGGCTCATTCTCCCTTACAGCAGCCTGTCACAGGTAGGCTGGTCCCTGACTCCCCTTCAAGAAGGGCCAGCCCCCGTGACAGTAAGGAATACATACTGTTTTTCCAGTACCATGCTGTGGTAACTGGTGTATGTTTTGACTTTTTCAGGGTGACCAGCTCATGTCTTCTCAATATGTTGGGGGGGGGGGAGTTAGTAAAAGACTATTCAAAATAAAATATGAATGAATGTAATTGATTCTAGAAAAGGGTGGAATATTTTCTCCCAAACTGAATGGGGGGGAGGGGAACCACCCACCATCTTAAATAATAAAGACAACAGCTGAAGTCACTGCACTTGCACATCTGGCAGATGACCGTTGTATATATTTCATAATCACACAAACAAAAACCCAAGTGATAACCTGTCATTCTTTGAGTTTCATTGATATGTAAGTACATGCAGAATGTGTTTAAAACAAAGGCATCAGTGGAACCCCATCCTGCAGCCCTTACTCATGTGAGTAGAATCTGCAAGATCAAGCCTTATGGCAATTTTATTAGTGCATTTTAAAAAAAGAAATCTTGACCCTAGCAAAATCAAGCAATATGGATTTTTTTTTAAATGGAAAATAAAGATGAGTAATTAATCACAGAATCTAAAAGTGTTTTGTGAATTCAGAACAACAATGGGTTTCCTATACTGCAGGAAAGTGCCCTAGTCACTGGGCTATGAGATATTCTAATTCGGGTCTCCCTCAGTCTCTCCTGTTAAAGCTATTCCACTGTTGATAAATAATTAAATAGTCAGTGGAACAGGGGGACTAGACGCTGGGTCTCCTACATCCCAGGTAAGGCTGGGCTATAATGGCGATAAAGTCATTCTCTCTCTAGCCCAATGACTATTTATTTATAGATACTAGATGCAGTGGCAGAAGTTGGTGTTGCAATGCTGAAGGTAAAGACAATGAAAAGAGCGAACATCTTTAATCCCCATTTTTGCTCTCCCCTCCACCACAATCAACTGTGAGAGTGTGAATCTGATCAATGCAACTTCGGCCTGGTCTGAAGTCTCACTGTTCCTCACTTACTACTTCCTCTAAAACTGAAGAACTACTTTCATTATTTCTCCTGGTACTGACAATAAGCTTATACCTCTATAATTAGTCAGATCAGCAGGATCTCCTTTGTCCAAGATTGCTACCACTATTGCCTTTAGCCAGTTATTTGGTACCTCCTCTTGCTCCCACATCATCTTGTATATTCTGGAAAAGTTCTGGAAAGAAGAGGCTCAGTAACTAGAGTGGATGTCAAGAAAACAATATATCGAAAAAGTTAAGTTGTATGGAAACAACCAGGACAATGACACAAATGGTTTAAAAAACAAAATAAAAACCACAACTATTGGCAAATTGACCACAAATGCAGAAAAGATGCTGGAAGTATGGAAGGGACATTTTGACAAAGTGCTGAACCCTGCTGTTCAGCTAGATGCAAGCAGTCTAGCTATGCTTGATGGCATGCTAAACAAACCAGGCAGCTTACAAGGCAGAATGGACACCAGAAGAGGAGGAAAGAGCAGTGAAGCAGTTAAAAATGGGAAAGCTGCAAAAATCAATTAATAGCTGAAAAAGCCAGTGGGACAAGTGCAATAAAAGTATTAGAAAAAACTTGACTAATTTTTCTTATGTAGACACAAGACCTTATTGTATTAGGGGCTAGAGCATTTGTTGTCAGTGGTACATTAGCACTGGTGGAAGTAATGGCATAAGCACTAGTGAAAGAGCACTCAGGTGTTTTTATCACCATCTCTTTAAAAACCTGCTAGGAGTAGGATTAACTGATAAAACACACTAGTGGCCAATGTATCCTTGTGTTCCCATTATGGTTCGCATCTGTGAACCTGCAATGATAGCACAATATCACATTTCAAATTGCCCAGCACAGCCAGGTAGTAGCAATCGGTCTGTTTTCCAGGCTCCCTGCTGGGTTAAGGCCATTATATTTGATTCCCTTTGCTGGCACAGAATGTGCTAACAAATCAACCTATTATTCATTCACTGACAATTAACTTACTCTTCTCATTGCTGGTTTGTGCTGAAAAGTGACTTCTTTTCTTAAGGCTATGTCTACACTGCAGAGTGTTGTCACCAGAAGTTATGCCACTTTAATTAAACCACTGTTGCATGTCCACACTATGCTCCCTATGTTGGCAGAGTGCATACACACTAGCAGCTCTCGCATCAACACAGAGAATAGTGCACTGTGGGTATCTATCCACTGTACAACTGGCCGCAGGGTGCTTTGGGAAGGGTTCGCAATGCCTCACGGTGGCAGGTACATCGTCACATGATGCAGGTTTCTCAATCCCATTGTTCCACAGACATCCTACTAGATTAAAACAACAAGGAGTCTGGTGGCAACTTAAAGACTAACAGATTTATTTGGGCATAAGCTTTCGTGGGTAAAAACCTCACTTCTTCGGATGCATCCTACTAGATTGCTTTTCAACTGAAGTGGGGGGGGAGGGGAAAGTGTGTGTAGGATAGGAAGTGGGGGGGAGCCAGTGTGTGTTGGGGGAGAGGGTGTTGGCAGGCTGGCTTGTAAATTCAGACAGCCTCCGGAAGCAACCAGTCCTAAGGCAAGGGGAGGGGAACACACCCTTGACATCAGCCCCCGCCTCCCTCCCTGGTTCTGCACAGCACAGCAGTCACACACACACACACACACGTGTCCCTGCCAGCTGCCTCTGTGTTCAGAGTGTGGGAGAGAGCAGGAGCATTCCACGTTAATGTTTTGCTCTTTGCTGCCTGGAGCGGAGCAGCACGCTTAGCTGTCAGAATGGAGCTTTGAAAGGGGAGGGCTGCCAAGTTCAGAACAGTGAGCAGAGCAGTCATGGCAGGCATTGTGGGATCCTGGGGGAAGCCAGTTCTGGCGACATAATGAACAGCAGCATCTACATTGACACTTTGTTGTTATAACTTTGCCGCAAAAAGATTTATGCCTCTCATCAGGTTGGTTTTATTTTGTCATTGAAACTAAAGAGTTTTGTCTCCAAAAGTGGCTTTTCAGGATGTACACCTCCACTGTTCTGCCGCCAAAAGCTGCCTTCTGGTTAAAAAGCTGGGCAGTGTAGACAAGCCCTTAGAAAGTCTTTATACAAACGTTAATATTTTTCAGTTCATACTGGTGCTTTCTGATGTACAAGTAATTGGTAAAATTACTTGGATTGTAAGCTACTAGAGCAGGGACCATGACTTCTGTGTCTTGTACAGTGCTGAGCTCAGTACAGATTCTTAACAAAGTATTAATAATGGAACATAGAATACAGCGCAAGACCTTTCAACAAACCAAAAACAATAGGCAAAGCCATGGATTCATGAATAGTGCAAACATTTTAAAAGATGGCACACTGTCTTTCAAACATGGCTTTGTGTATATGTTTTTAAAATTCAAACATTCAGTGAGGAGCGGCATCAGCACATGGTAAAAGGCAGGTCAGAAACTACCTATAGTGCTCTCTGTATTCCCCTCAGGATGACCACCTGGCTTCTTCTCTGATACTCCTTCAACGTTACATCAGCATGTGACTCCAAGATCATCATACAATTCCCTGTGTCACATGAAGTGACGGTTCCACGCAGAGTTTTCCCCAGGCACCAATCCCTCACTTCAATGTCTGTCTTCACTGAGGTCAGATTGTTTCATGCTCTGGGGCTAGAAAGTGAGTGAAGTGTCTCCAAGCAAAGGATCTCTACCATGTTCTCTACCACCTCTCTATATTCCCCTCTCCTCCTCACTGCAGCTCAAACATGGTCATTGTATTTATTTAGCTTTAGAATTCTGTCTCTCCCTGCCTTCTAACACCCTCATTTCCACAGGCACAAAGCCAGTAACAAGTACTTCTCACAAGGTAGCCAGGAAAGCACTTCCAGTGGAAATACATGTTTGCTCACAAAAACACATATTTACACAAATAACGGCTTTCCTCCCTCCTAGTCACCCAGCTGTGCTAAGAGATGCAAGAGGTTTTTTTATTTTCTTGAATGAGATCTGCATTTCTTAAGTTTTCCCTCTTCCTTCTATCTTTCTTAGATCTGTTGCAGTCAGGGCTGCTACATCATTTTGCAGCAGCAGCTTTGCATACTCTTCAGTTTACACCAACTTTTGGCATGGATTGATTTCTCATAAAAATGGAAGGGGGGGGGGGAAATCAGTCAAGTTCAGCTGCTTGCCATTCAAATTTCTCTGAGAAAATACTCCTGTGAAAACTGGTATTTAGTTTTCCACTGAGACCAGTGTGTGCTGATATCCATTACTGATCACATCAGAACACCATACAAATGAACCTTTCCTAGAGAGAATCAATTTTCTCAAGTTCCATATTCCAACATGAGAATGAAATAAGTCATTGAGTAGTTTTATCTAAAAATCTGCTGTCACCTTTAGCACCAAAGACCATGTGATCTACGGAGGCAGCATCACATGAAAACAGACCTAGTAGGTGGAACACCTGAGAAGTCAATGGAACATTTACACCACTTGAGGATTTGCCTTGTTTATTTTCAAAGTATGTCTACAAAGTCCTGTTTCCCTGAACACAGTACAAACAATCAATGGACAATTTCCTTGCTCAGAAATCCCCACGTCTGCCTCTCCAGTGAGTTCTGTGCCCAAGAAGGTCTGTCAGTCTGTTTCCTCTTAGGGTCACACTCAACTCCTCCTGGCTTTCTCTCTCCAACACACACAGGCTGTAACTAGTGTCCTAGCCTCTGTGTTTGCAACCAAGAAACTTCCTATTAATCTATTTGGGTTAAGTGTGGCCTGCCACAAGGCGTCTTGAGCAGTAGCAACTGGGGTCTGGAGCTGTTTTTACTAACTAAAAGGGGTTGGATCATTCTTTCTGTTGACCCTGAAAGAGTTCTTGGCACATCCATGTCTGTGATAGTCTTTGGATCCAAGACCCACCCAGTGGAAGCCATTGCACTTGCAGAATATGTATCCCTGATTCCAGCCTTGTGCTGCTTCCCACATTTTATCACATCCTTTTCTATACATTTTCTTTTAAGTCACTATTTGGGCCCCCTATCCTGCTATTTGCTTCATGTGGGTAGGGTTCTGCACCTGCACAGAACCCTGCTGAAGGCAATGGGCTTCCACACAGGCTCAGTGGTCCAACCTTATGGATGCAGTTGCAGGATTGGGACCCCGCTGGGTAACAAAAAGGTAAATTTTATTTACAATAGTAAGTACAAAGAGTAAATAATAGAAATAGTAGCAGAAATATATATATTAACTTCCAGCTTCAACAGGTTCAGGGTTATTACTACTATTGTGAATAAATAAGTAATATTTTACATTTCTAAAGCACTTTTCATCGCAGGATTTCAAAGGAGCTAAACTCTCTTCCTTGACCAACATTCACAGTCTGTTGTTCCTATCTCCAGTAACTTGGACTGCCAATAA
The DNA here is from genome assembly GCF_002925995.2 of Terrapene triunguis. Classification (NCBI taxonomy): domain Eukaryota; kingdom Metazoa; phylum Chordata; order Testudines; family Emydidae; genus Terrapene; species Terrapene triunguis. The sequence goes on from NW_020664409.1 coordinate 40,243,407, forward strand.
ACCTTCTTACCAGATCTATTGAAGTGTATTTAAACAGCAGAAGAACTCACTAGGAACTCTGGCTCACTCTAGTCTCCAATTTCTCTCCCTCAAGCCCACTGTGATCAGTGTGAAGGACTTTGCCCACTCTCTGGTTCAAGTGAGAACACCTGAGCTGTCTGTGCCAAGTTATTCCTCTCACCAGTCAGTTCCCTCAACCCAAAGTATGCACAAGGCACCCTTGGGAATTACTATGGTGATATCTGATGTTGCCTCCAGTGCTTAGACCTTTCTGCATGTGCTCATGCTCAATACATTGATGTATTTATAGTTTATTATGGCATATTATGGCACTTAATTCCCTTTGCTTATGAAAATGTGATCCTTTATAATAGATTTAGGATGAAATTGTGCATGAATTCTCACACTTATTCCAATGACCCCATAAAATCTTGCATTTGACAGAGGCAGAACCATCTTCAGTGGCTCTTGAGCCACCTTTATCCTGACAGCATTCCTTTTCTTTCTCTAGCCATTTTTCCAAAAAAGGTCAGTGTTACCCACTTCTGCTATATCAAGTACAATCCCTTCATTTATAAGTATATGAACACACCAGTGTTGCAGTCTTACTGAAGTGATATGTTTCAAATGATCAGAGAAACATTAAAGGCGCTTCATAATTTTAAAAGGTGGATGTTTTAAAAGATTGTTGACTAAACTACATTACTTATCTTCATTGCAAGATGCAACCAACACCTATATAATTATACCATCATCTTTCTTGCATTCTATACCTTTTAACTAAGAATTGACACTAAATATGGCAATGGCCTGTGCAAGATATTGTAACTTTCCATAGATTTGTGGAAATAATTCACTCACAGGTTACCACCTAAGGCTATATATTTTCTCAAATTTGAAGTTATTGCACAAATATTAAAACACCTGTATCCACTTAATAAAGTTTAGATATATGTACTCCCAAAATTGTCTTCACTCTATACAATGCACTTTATCAGTCAAAACACTGATATACAGTTAGAACTAATTAAATGCTGACAGAACTTGTTTATCTTGATTTACAAGTTAGCAACAGGAAACCTGCACACACTCTTTCAAGAGTACCTTAGAGATTAACAAATTTATTTGAGGTGCCACAAGTACTCCTCGTTCTTTTTATTTTTTTAAAAGACAGTCCTGAGGAAGAGCTCTGTGCAGCTTGAAAACTTGTTTCTCTCACCAACAGATATTACCCTACCCACCTTGTCTCTCTAAGTTAGCAACTTGTCATTTACTGAAGTGAGGGAAACAGCCTGGACTCAGAACAGGATTCTGTCTACCTGAGAGCAAATTCTGCCCTCACTTCTGCCACTGCAGGTCTACCATGAATAGAGGAGTGGAGGCCCAGTTATGGGCTGCACATCCTCTCCATGGTGCAGAATTCTGCTGTTTGAATATTCTTTTACACCAGCGTTTAGGAGATACCTGAGGATTTTTCATGGTTGACCAAGTATCAATGGCTAGATGGATCCTTCCATCTTCTACCCATGCAAAGAGGATGCATTGAGCCACAGGGCTATTCTTCAACCATTTCAGTAGTCCCTGGAAAGCAACACTGCAGCCACTCCATGATCTGTAGGAAAGAATTGCTTTCCTCTGCCTCTCCCCTCATCAGCTCCTGAGGCCAGGCATTCAGGGGTGCTGGAACAAGTTTTTTAGTGGGGGTGTTGAGAGCCATTGAACCAAACTGTAAATACTGTATATAATGGACTCCACTTGAAGCCAGGGGCACAGCAGCACCTCCGGCATTCCTACTTCCAGCACCTATGCAGGCATGTAGGAACGGTAGTGGATGACAGGGAATGGATCACTCAATTACCCTGTTCTGTTCATTCCCTCTGAAGCATCTGGCACCAGCCACCCTCAGAAGACAGGATACTGAGCTATATGGACCATTGGTCTGACTCAGTATGGCCACTTTTATGTTCTAACATCGAACAACCCGTGCTTACAAAAGGGAACTAAACAGATCCTTTCTGCTCTACTTTAAAGTGTGAAATTAAACAGTAGGCTACACTTAAAAGAAACCAAACTGGAAAAGATGGATGACGGACAAATAAATAAATGGGTGCCATGTATTCATTTATATTGATAAGAACATCTATGAGCATGGATACTGAACACTCCCAAGAAAATTTAAAATGCCTTTATATGTTCTGGTTACTATGCCAAAATTTCACCCGTTATTTATTCTTTAAATTAATCCTAAGCATCTTTTAGGAATATGTACTTTGTCTTTATATGCTTAATTCCTTGCTTATTAATTGCTCTGCACCAATTAATATTAGTGAGTATTAAGAAACAGGTCTTATAGTATTAAGGACAAAAGTTTGATCTCCAGATCCACACTTGCTTACCTCACAAACATATCTTCAGAGAAACCTGTTCTGGATTGAAATACTTAACTGTTTCTCTTCAGGTATCTTCCACTCCCAAATATTTTAGGTCCAGATCTATATGCCTGTCACATTTCAGACAGGTGGAGCCAGCTCCTCAGCTTGTGTAAATCAGTGTTGCTTTATTGACTTCAATTGATTTACAGCCGCTGAGAAACTGACTCCTGAACTCTCACAGCTACTTAGCTTAAACAGAAGTCATTCATAATACAATATGTCACTTATTCATGAAATCTGAAAATCTCTTCCAATCTGTTTAGGAATGCAAGCTATTCCAGACCTCAGGTAGTATAACTCACTCTCTGCAGCGTTCTATGATGATGTAACCATGCCTCAGTAGGTCATAACTAAGCAGGGCTTTGGAGCTGTGCTCTGGCTCCGCTCCAGCTCCAGGCAAAAACCTGCAGCTTCGCTGCTCCACGCTCCAGCTCCGGGCTCCGCTCCAAAGCCCTGCAACTGAGGATGTCAAATTCAGGTTGAACTGCTGAGAAATAGGGCAGAAACACCCCAAGACTAGTGGCTATTCCCCCATAGAATATACCAAACCAGCAGAAAAAGTAAACTTCTGTTTCATCACACTGGCTAACAAGAAGTTATAAAAGCAGTTTCCTCTGGTATTCCAGTCCTTGTATTTATTACCACTGAAAACACTGGATTAAAGGCAAGTGGTTCTTCACAACCAGTCTCATCAACTGAAAGGTTCTTCTGATCCCAAAGGACCAGCCACACACAGGTCAATATATAACTTAGATCTTACCCAAAAAATCATGCTGAGGCCAAACTTTTAGTATCTACATTCTAAAGGTTTAATCATAAAAAGAAAGAAAGGTGAGAGTTAAAATTGGTTAAAGGAATCAAATACATACAGTAATTGCAAAGTTCTTGGTTCAGGCTTGTAGCAATGTTGGAACAAAACTGCTGGCTTGATAAGTCTCTGGTTGCTTCCAAATCATTGGAAGGTCCTCAGTCCATTGGTTAGAATGCTGCCATTAGTGTAAGTTCATAGTCCAGAGGCTTGGGCAGGAAAGAGACTGGGGCAGAATAGAGGTAAAATGGAGGAGTTTCCAGGGCCTTTTATATCTTCTGCCATGTGGAGGAAATCCCATTGTTCTTACTGTGGAAAAGTACAGCAAGAAGCAGGCCTGCTGACTTGGGGGGGGGGGGGGAAGAGCGCAAAGGGGGCAATTGCCCAGGGGCCCAGGTGATTTTAAAAGGGCCCAGGGACCCCCGGGCACTGCCACAGTAGCAGCGGCCAGGAGCCCCAGGCTCTTTTAAAATCGCCTGGGTGGGCCGCAGGGCTCCTAGGTGCGTGAGACCACTCCAGGCCCCCCCATGCTTTCGGGGGTCCCACAGGCCAACGTGATTGGCCAGCGCAGGTGGTCCTGGAAGTGACAGATTCTTCACTTCCACCCTGGGCCCTGCCCGCCCAGGGATGGCCCTGGCCCTGGCGCCCGGAATTTCTGTCAGTGGGCCTGGTAACAAGATAGGAGTTTGGAGTCACATGGGCAAGTCACATGGCCATGCATTTCACCTTGTCACAGCAGGTGTAGCTAGGTGTCTCCAATGGTCTATTGACAGTTAAATGTTCTTTTGATGGGCCACTCAATTTGAATAGTCCCCCCAAAATGTGCTGGCTAACAACCTTGTGGATGTAACCCCCAGGAGCAAACATTTAAATTCAGGTAGAGAGTCAATACTCAACTTCAAATACAAAAATGCTACATGCAAACCGTTTTTTTTTCTCTTGAGTTTTGTATGCTTATGAAATATGCCAGTCTAAGTGGCAATTCCTCTAGCATAGCCAGCTCTGCACCACCCCATATCAACCCCTAGCACAGGGGTCATGCTAAGGGCATTTTGGGCCCAAGCTGGCCCCAAGCTTTCCTGAAGACAGGGAGAGAGTAAAGATGGCTTAGTAACACTTTTGCCTTATCCTTTCTCTTTTCACTTAAGTGCAGCTGAGAATCTGGGCCTCATTGTCTAGTAATAGTGCTAAGTAGCACTAACAACTGATGAGTTTATTGATTTGAATATTTTTCCACTAGGAAGTGGACTAAGAGCATCAACACATTAACTTTTGCTTGTGATTACTAGCAACTTGAACTGGATTTAGATAGGCAACCTGGTGCTGAAGAGATTCTATATTATTTCTATTACAAATCCCCCAAGCCATACCGTCTCCCACAAAGCCAACTGCTTATACAATTACTGCACACCTGAAAAAGCATGAAGAATGCAATTAGCTCTACAGTCACACAGCATGAAGGCTCAAGAGACAAACTTTGTCAACATTTATTTTGTAGCCTCTGAGCAGAACTCCTCTTCACTTTCTGGACTTGATGTTGTTCTCATGCAGTATAAGCATATTTGCCTAACTGTAAACACAGATGGAATGGAATGGCTTAGAGTGTACAAGTATAAATTAGGAGATAAAAATTGAAAACAACAAAATGTAGGCAGAACATCAGAAACATTTTTAGTGGCAAGAAGACACCCAGTCTAAAGTCAATTGAAGATCAGGCCCATTTCAAAGAGAGAAGCATTCCTACCAGTTGAGCTAGACTGGATGCACCATTAAAATATTCTATAGGGAGTAATTCTGCAGTGGACTAAATGACCAAGGTGGGTTTTTCCCTGCCGTCTCTGACTTCTACTGCTATCTGTCCTCAAATTGTCTATGATTTTTTAAAAGTGAGAATCTGTATCACTGATGGACAAGTCTTCACAAAAGGGAATATGCACCAACAGTTGGATTTGAGATTTGAGTGTTACATAATAGGAAGTGTGAAAACTGACCATTTCTACCCTTTGTTTCCTATCGTTTACCAGTTACTGATCCATGAGAAGACCTTCCCTCTCAACCTATGAGTGCTTATTCTGCATAAAGAGCCTTTGGTGAGGGGCCTCGTCAAAGGCTTTCTGAAAGTACACTACATCGCCCTTGTCTACGTGTTTATTAGAATTCTTTGAGGAAGTCAGATTGTTAAGGCATGATTTCACTTTACAAAAGCCTTCTTGACTCTTCCCCCGCATATCTTATTCATCTGTGTATGAGAATTTTGTTCTTCACTATAGTTTCAACCAATTTGTGTGGTACTGAAGTTAGGCTTACTGGCCTGTAATTGCCAGGATTACCTCTGGAGCCTTTTTTAAAGCTTAGTGTTACATTAGCTATCTGCCAGTCATCTGATCCAGAGGCTGATTTAAGCAATAGGTTAGATACCACACAGTTCTGCAATATTATATTTGAGTTGCTTAAGAACTCTTGGGTGAATACCATCTGGTCCTGGTGACTTACTGTTTTAACTTATCAATTTTTGTTGATCAGTTAATTATCTAGTTTTTTTTATTAGGATGGGCAGGTCTTTTCCATGTCTGATTTCTATAACAAAGTTCCTTAGTCTTAAATGGAAGACTGTTTTTAATGAAAATGTCTAGGCACTGCAGTGGCAGTTTTAAAAGCTAATAGAATGTTAGGGATCATTAGGAAACAGATAGCTAATAAGAAAAAAAAAATATAATGCCACTATTGAGATCTATGGTATGCCCACATCTTGAACCCTGCATGCAGTTCTGGTCACCCCATCTCAAGAAAAAGAGCATTAGAATTGGAAAAAGTATGGAGAAGTGTAACTAAAGTGATTAAGGGTAGGAACAGCTTCCATATGAGGAGAGATTAAAAAGATTGGGACTGTTCAGTTTAGAAAAAGATGACTGGGGTGGGGGGAGAAATGTGATATAGGTCTATAAAATCATGAACAGTTTGGAAAAAGTGAATAGGGAAGCGCTATTTACCACTTCACATAAACACAAGAACCAGGGGTCACCTGATGAAATTAATAGGCAGCAGGTTTAAAAACAAACATGAATACTTCTTCACACAATGCAGTGAGCCTGTGGAACTCATTCCCGGGGATGTTGCAAAGGCCAAAAAAATAGTTGTTTTAAAAAATAATAATAATTAGATAGTTCATGGAGGATATGTTCACCAGTGGCTATTAGCCAGGATGGCCAGTTGATGCACCTTCCCTAACTCTTTGACTACCAGAAACTGGGACTGGATGAATCTCTTGATAAATGCCCTGTTCTGTTCATTCCCTCTGAATCATATGGCACTTGTCACTGTCAGAAAATAAGATACTGGGACAGGTGGATCATTTCTCTGACCTAATATGGCCATTTTTATGTTCTAGAAAAAAAAGAGCCAATTGTATTTTTCGTGCTCTCTTTAATGTGCAGTAAGAACAAGAAGCTATTGAGTCAACCTCTCCAGATAGAATCCCCATTGCATACTCTCTACTAGAGAAAAAACAACAAGGCCAATTCAATTAAGGTGGAAGTGGGCTATTCTCAACAGTTGACAAGAAGCAGTGAATACCAAGGGAGGGGGGGGGATCACTTTTGTAGTGCTAATGAGGCCAGTGTAATCAAGGTGGCCCATTTCAAACAGTTGACAAGAAGGTGTGAGTATCAGCAGGGGGAAATTAGTGTTTGTAGTGACCCATCCACTCCCAGTCTTTATTCAGGCCTAATTTGATGGTGTCCAGGGTGCAAATTAATTCCAGTTCTGCAGTTTCTCGGTGGAGTCTGTTTTTGAAGTTTTGTTATTGAAGAATTGACACTTTTAAGTCTGTTATTGAGTGTCCAGGAAGACTGAAGTATTCTCCTACTGGTTTTTGAATGTTATAATTCTTGATGTCTGATTTGTGTCCATTTTTGTCAACTGTTGAGACTAGCCCACTTCCAGCTTAATTGAATTGGCTTGTTAGCACTGACCCCCTCCCCCCCACTTGGTAAGGCAACTCCCATCTTTTCATGTGCTGTGTATTTATACCTGCCTCTGTATTTTCCACTCCATGCATCTGATGAAGTGGGTTTTAGCCCACAAAAGCTTTGGCCCAAATAAATTTGTTAGTCTCTAAGGTGCCACTAGGACTCCTCGTCATTTTTGCTGACACAGACTAACACAGCTACCACTCTGAAACCTCTCTACTAGAGAGTAATTATAAATGACATAAGCAATGAACTTCGGTCATTTTTCTTGTGAGACATGGTGGGTGAGGTAATATCTTTTATTGGACCATCTTCTGTTTGTGAGAGAGAAGCTTTTGAGCTCTTCTTCAGGTCTGGGAAAGGTACTCAGCATCACAGCTAAATACAAGGTGGAACAGATTGTTCAGCACAAGTAGTTAACATACTGTTAGAGAACATTCAAGGTGAGGTAGCCAGTTAACACCTCTTCAGTCATAGGACCAAAAAAAAAAAAAAAAAAAAAGTCAGACTGTTGTAATAAACCATAAATTCAGGATCTTCATTAAATCAATGATTTTCAGTGTCCAGCAAAGTTATGAATTTAAGCTCCTAGGCTCATATTTTGAAGGTGTTTTGCAGGTTTTCTAGGAGTATGAAGACTGAGAGGTCAGCCATGGAGTGATCATTTTGTGAAAAAGTGTTCACCCACAGCCTATTCCACATAATGAAATTGATTGACTGTCAGGAACATTTCCCGATCAGTCTCGTCCCTTAGCTTCATCTCAACCCTAAAATATACCTTCTGGGATCACCCTTCCCTGAACAATTGCTTCCCCTCTTTAGTATTTACACCTTTCAAAACACCAAGGATGGCTATCATATTCCACTGCAGTCATCATGTAGCCACTCTACAATATAGTGTGTAGTAATTTAATATTGATAGTGTGATAGGGCTGGATTGTGCTGAAAACTGGACACATAATAAATAACATTGCCTGCTGCAAGGAGATTACAACCTCCCCAGCACTTTAATAGATTGTTGTGCTCCGATTTCAAACGCTAGAATTTGTTAGTAAACAACTGTGCCACATTATTAGATCCCCTTAATAGCTTTTACAGAGTATACAGTAACCTCCATCTATATTTCCTTTGGATACTTACGTTATGGTAGCCTCCAAAGATTTTGATGGTTCTGGGATTAGGGTTCTTGTAATAATTCTGTTTAGTGATCACTTTGCAGTCTAGGAGTACCTGGACTCCTTGATGCCACATAAGTGTGTTTCCAGTTTAGGACTGGAAGTTGGGTTTCTATTAGGATTTCCAGCATTCCAAGAAAGTGGAAAGGTCTGATGCCCTTTGATTACGAGATTCAGTGATCACAGGGGGGCTTGGGGAGGTCAGTGAAAGAATGGGATGCAATCTAAACATGTCTGGGACTAAACAGTCTAAATGGCTACATGTCTAGATTTAAATCTTAGCTGTTGTGTTTGTTGGCTGTTTCTGAAGGAAAATATGGACACATTATAGTACCTGTATTGACACACTGCAAAACCTTAGTTTTTTTTAAAGACAAAGACCATGCTGTGGTGATTAACGCACACCTCAAGTACTTTAAGTGAGGCTTATGGCAGAATTGTACACTAATAAACTTTGCTACATTGTCTGAATGTCCCATTGTGATTAACCCTTTTTAAAGGTCATTTTAAATGGACCAGGTACAATATCCCATATATATATATATATAAATAAAATGATAATCCTTTTTAATTTTCAAAAATGTATAGTTCTCATTGGCCATTAATTATCTTCCAGACTGTGGGCTTCCAGCTAAACCTTATTTTCTCAGTCCCTGCTGTTCCCCGCCTAAACATGAACACAGATGTCAGATAAGCCAAATTAGTCATAATCATTCATCCAGTGCTGAAGCCTGGCAATACCATACTTTTCCCTCCAGGCCAGAGTAGTGAACAGTCAGAGTTTGTCAATCAAAAATAAATAAGTTGGGATGATAAAGCATCCCTAGAATAGACTTTTCAATAAAAATATCAACTAACATCAGATGTCTTGGCTTTTGTTTGATCTTTTTCCTGTTGGGATAAGGGGGCGGGGGTGGGATAGGAAATGGGGTACTGAAGACAGAGGTTATTTAATAATTGGGCCATGAATGTGTCTGGAAAATGCTGATTTGTCACAATTGAAGTGTTCTACAGGAGCATGTAGTGCTGGGGCTACACCTCTGCAGTCTAGGCACTTGCTATAGTGACAGAAGAGATTTTTTCTATTGCTGTAGTAAATCCACCACATTGAGAAGCGGTAGTTAGATCACCAGAAGAATGTTTCCATTAACCTAGCTGTGTCTAGACCAGCTGTGGGGGGCGAAAAACCTGACCAATGCAGCTAAGCTAACTCCCAGTGTAGATGCAGCTATATCTACAGAAGAATGCTTCTGTCGACCTAGCAGCCATTGTTCAGGGAGGTACAATCCCTACACGAATGGAAAAAATCCTTTCTGTTGGTGTAGGCTGTGTCTACACTACAGGGTTATGTCAGCATAGCTACAATGGTGCAGCTATGTTGGCATAGTCTCTGTAGAAGACATACCCTCAGATACCTACGTGTGCCAATTGTGGGTCGATATTGAGATTTTAACAGCAACTTTTTTACATGGTTTCTGGAATGGAGGGATCATACAGCAAATTGCCCAGGTGTTTTTATTATTTTTTCCTATCTGAGATCTTATTCCTCTGTTACATCATTGATTTATACTGGTTTTATGAAAGCACTGACAAACTGCAGCAGTACACACATAGAAAGCCTTCTTAATTTTCTCACTGAGAATTCAAAAACACCAAGACTGTCCTTGATGAAAATTCCCAGCCCATTAACTGACATTCCATTAGCCAAATTAGGTTGCATTTTACAAGACAGTTCCCTTCTAATGTGTGTGAGCTATTGTTGGTGTGCTGCATTTCATTTAATTTAGGGATTAATGCAAAGATATGTCATTTTATAAGTCTTTCTTAGGGCCATAGATAGTGCAGGATGCATTAGCAGCTGGGCACTAATGGTGCATGAAATGAAAGCCAAGATAAAATTAAGTTGTTTTGTTAAAATTAGTGAGAAGCAGAAGGTATAATGGAAAGTGACAGTTAGTACTGTAGGTGGAACTAATATATTACATCTGGCTTGAAAGCACCAGTAATCATTTACTGAAAATAAACCACCCACCAAACATGACAGAGCCTGCCCTAAGCAATCGTTGCCTAAAACAGAATTCGACTGCTAGGGTCTCATCTTGTGAAAAGCTTTGTGATTTATTTATTATTGTTGTTGTTTGTGTTTTTCAAGATTTATTTTGGGGTATTTAATAGGCTGCATTTAATTTTTAGTGTCATTGTAAAACTCCTGCTCATCAATTTAATCAAGTTTTTTTAAGACCAAATCCTGCCTTCACATGCTTGTTTGCAGCCTGTTAACCTCGATGGAAACACTGCATGTGTGTCTCCAATGGCAGCTTTAGTCCTTGGTAGGCAAAACTCACACTGTTTTAATAGCTTTGTGTGTCCTCAATGTGCAAGTGTTAGTGAATATGTAGAGTTAATAAAAAGAGTCCCATGTCTCCAAGCCAAATGTGAGATTCCTAAAGCCTTTTCCTGCCCTCTGGTGCTGGGTTCCCCCCAAGAGATCAGTAGTGCCGGGTGGTTGTCTTTGGAGTTAGCTTTCCCTTTCTTTTTGGGCAACATTGGCCAATGAGTAGAACTAGGTTCAAGCAATAAAATTTATTTTGGATCCAGATCTCAAACACCTCATAGCCTGAACCTGCTCTAATTTGCACCGTTGGCTGAAACAGTTCTCCCAGTCAGCTCCAGGATTTGAGGGAGGGGAAAAGAAATGTATAAGTAGCACACAGATTTCCCCCTCAGGCCCTGAACTGAGTGCAAATCACTGGACCCAAAGATTGGCCCTGCAGAGAGAGATACAGAGAGACAGAGAGTGCGTGTGCATGCTAGGGTGACCAGACATCGCGATTCTATCGGGACTGTCCCGATATTTACTTGTTTATCCCGCGTCCCGACCGATGTTCGGTCAGGACGCGAATTGTCTCGATATTTTGCCCTCCGGTGCACAGGCGGAGGGGGCTCTCGTCCCCCCTCACCCCAACTCCGCCCCACCCTCCTCCATTGGATCCCTCCCCAAATTCCCGCCCTTGCCCCGCCCCCAGTCCCGCCCCCTCACTGCGCCATTGGATCCCTCCCCAAATCCCCGCTCTGGCCCCACCTCTTCCCCAAGCACGCCACATTCCTCCTCCTCCCCCCCCCCAGGCTTGCGCTAATCAGCTGTATGGAGGCGCAAGTGCTGGAGGGAGGGGGAGAAGCAGGACGCGGCAGGAGGCAGCGCGGAGGCGAGCTGGTGTGGGGGGGCGGGGCGTGGAGCTGCCGGTGGGAGCTCAGCCCCCACCAATTTTTCCTATGCTCCGGCGGCTCTTGGTTTTTGGGGGCGGGGTCGACGGGTACACTCCCCCCCCCGTGTCCCGATATTTCACGTCTCTCATCTGGTCACCCTAGTGTGCGCACGCATGCATATACACAGCCATCCACCAGGCCATATATTTATACACACAAGTCATAATTCTGCTCTATGTAGAGAAGAGTCTAGTAGATGGTTTAAACATAATTAACAAAGTTGTTATTGGAACCATAATTTTCATAATTCCTGACTTTTTAAAAACAAAAGTGTAACCTTCAGTGTTCCATTAATGTAGGTTTTGCATTTAATGTTTAAGTAAGGGGTATATGGAAGTGGGCAGGTATGCGATAAAATAGCGCTAGGTAGCAGGAAAAGAATGTCATTCTGCAAACAAACAAACAGAACTGAAACTAATCCAGGCTGAACTAGTCAAGTACAATTTGTCTCAAAATGAACCAAGATGATGCCTTTGTCTGGTATATGACATGCAACTGTGAAGTTAAACAGAACGAGGGGAAACAAGTCCCTATTCTGTAGGTGCTGGAGATGCTGACAGTTTTGAGGAGAATTATATCTTGCTGATTTATGAACTGACTGAATAGCTTCAAACAATTTAGTTTTGTAAGATGAGAAGCCATGGTGTTTTATGCAACTAAACAAGTGAGTGTTACCAAAGCAAACAGATTTGATATGTATATTTCACCAGGGGCTCGCAAAGATCAGTGTATAGATTCATAGATTCCAAGGCCCTTGTGTTTATCTAGCCTGATCTCCTCTATGACAGAAGACAGAGAACTTCCCCAAAATAATTCCTAAAGTATCTTTTAGAAAAACATCTTATCTTGATGTAAAAATTGGCAGTGATGTAGAGTCCACCACAACCCTTTGTAAATTGTTCCAATGGTTAATTACTTTCACCATCCAAAATTTACACCTTATTTCCAGTCTGAATTTGTCTAGCTTCAACTTTTAAGCCATTGGATCCTGCTCTACCTTTGTCTGCTAGACTGAAGAGCCCATTATTAAATATTTGTTCCCCATGTAGATTTTTATAGACTAATCAAGGCACCCCTTAAACTTCTCTTTGTTGAGCTAAATACACTGAGCTATTTGCATCTGTCACTATAAGGCCTGCTTTCTAATCATTTTCATGGCTTTTCTCTGAACACGCTCCAATTTATCAACATCCTTTTTGAACTGTGGACACTAGAGCTGGACACACTATTCCAGCAGCAGTCGCACCACTGCCAAACACAGAGGTAAAATAACCTCTCTACTCCTAAATAAAGTGAAGGCTTTTTGTGGGAAGGGGGTCAATTAGAACAATGGCCAGATATATATTTCTGACTCTGTTTAGTACAAAAGAGCATTCCCAAGGTTGTAGCTGGAGTGCATTAGCAATGTTTATCCAAGTCAGCTCCTACAGAAATTAATTCCAGGCCCATAGTTAAAAGCTGCCTGTCTCCATCACATCATAGCTCTAATTGAGGTTTCAAGCTTTCTCATCACCTCCTCGCCCATCCAAATCAAATGGAACTGAATACCACAGTTGTCTGAATGTTATATCAAGAACATGGTCCACGTTGGTATATTATGGGGAGGGGGACACCTCTGCCTGCGGCCTGGGAGAAGGCAATGTGATGCCAATTAAAAAACAAAGATTTGCAAAACATCTGTAAATTTTACTAACCGGGAAATCCTATTACTGTCCCTGTATACTAGAAAAGGGAATAAGTTGTTGGGAATGACCTGATGTGTCAGCTGGAGGTGGAATTTTTCCTGAGCATTAGTGCCTAAGAGAACTGAGCAGTTTTTTGGAAGAGTGATAATAAAGGAGGGTGAAGGCAGGACAGTGATTATGATTTTCCTGCAGGCCTCTGATTAGGTCTGATGACACCAGCAATTGGTGAACAAGTAATAGAGAAATCTGTTTGCAAAGCAGCAGACAGTGATCTTTTCAAACTGCACTATTACAGGGATGGAATTAAAGATGACTAGCCACAACGAACACTAGGAAATGCTCTGGTATTTTTGCGATATAGACAAATGGCCAACAGGGCTTAATTGAGACTCAGTTCACTTGCAACTTTAATGGGAACCTGCATCTTTAGAGAAGAAAAGGTGGAAACAAAAGCAGAAGAGGATAAGTGAGGATGAAAGGGAAAGATATAAAAAGAAAACTGTTGAGATCTGGTAAACAACTGTAGGTAAGTGAAGAAGCACTGAGAGAACAGTGCTTGGAAGACAAAGGAAGAGAAAAAGAAAAGATGGAAAAAAAGAAGGAAAAGGTAAAAAAATAGAAGGTGCAGGAGACTGAGAAATAAATTAAATGAACACAGAGCTTGGTCCTGCAAACGTAGTTCAGGTGAGGAACTTGACTAAATGAGACTGACACAGGTAAAGGTACTCCTGTACGTACAGAGGGCTCTCCTATGCACAAAGCTACACTCAGACTTGAGGCCATACAGACTGGATAGGAAAAGTGAAAGGGAGAGGCAATGAAAAGAGGAGTTATGAATTTTCTGAAAAAAAGGAAGTTTAGATTGAGCATTGGAAACCTTAAGGTTCTGCCATTCCTGGCTATAATGAAAGCATTGGAAGGCAATACCAATGCTCTGCAAGTCTCCAGCTGTTCCTTCTGGGCAGCCAAGAGCTAGTCTGGGAGTTTCCACGCTGCTGAGTACTAAACTTCAATCCTCTTCCTGTTATTAGCTACTCCTGGATCCATTATGCGTCTGTCCCCATTTGACACAACAGCATACTCCTGCTTCCAGAAATTATTGCTCATGACTAAGGTAACCATTTCTGAAAATACAACAATGGCACAGATCATCAGTTTCTCCCTCACGCCCTGTTCTGGGCACATTTACCCCATTCTATGTCTGTCCCTCACTCCTCCTCTCTCATTGTTCTCTGGTTTTATTTTCTCCAGCTTTTTTCTCACTTCCCCTCTTCTCCTCACCCGCTCTCAACTCAATGCTTAGGTTGAAGAGAAAAAGGGGCTGGAAAGTTTCTCCTTCCAGTTCTCATTACCTTTCTCATTCCCCAACCAATTTTGTTTACCCCCGTTTTCTGCATTACAGTTCTCTTCGACCTGCCCCTCTTTAATTCTCTTTACTTCTCTCTTTTTCCAGGCTCGTTTTCTTTTCCCTAATTCTCCTTGCCATTCCCCAGTTCTCCTCTATGGCACAAGTATGTAATCAATACAGATTATTTATAATTTGTATTGTGGTAGCACCTAGACTAAGCCCCCACTGTTCTAGGGCCTGAACAAACCCATAACAAAAGTCAGTCCCTGGAGTTTACTATCTGAGTGATACCATCCTAAATAATTCTCCCTTCAGTTTAACTACAGAACTATTCAACCAGAAACTATAGCCTCCATCTATGCTAGGAATTTGAATGATTGCTCACAATAGTTTTCAGCAATGGATCCCTCTGGCTGCTAGTATAAACAGGAGAAAACAAGTTGCGGTACAATTTCAGAATAAATACTGCGGCTTGGTGATGTCTTAGTGAAGTTGTCAATATTGGCTCTGCTGGTCCCTCTGCTGAGTAACCTTGAAAGCAGCAGTTCAATTTCGTAGTGCAGACGGGGTTTATAACTGCCAATTAACTGCCTTGAGTGCTTCTTTTTGCTTGAGACTGAGCCACTCTTCTGAGATACATGTAGCTGTTTTACTCATAACTGGAAATGATGGCTACTGTGCAAACTATTTCTGCAAAATATGAATCCTTTCAATCACCTCCAACAGGATATTTCATTGTATCAGTTGTGCAGAGAAGAAGAAGAAGTTCTCATCAGACGGTTTTCCTGAAGCATCTGTTGAGAATAACGGGAAATCCAACTGCTGATGTTGAATAACTTGTGATTCACATGAGAAATCACATAAGAATATGCTATTTTTCCTTCCTCACATCTCCTTTACCTCTGTTTGTGGCGTGCAAGAGAGAATTACAATCAGATTAGCTACACCTGTAAGCAGTATACAAGCACAAAATGCAGGGCCAATTCTCTATTGTACTTGACACAGGAATGGAGAGTAGAAATGAAGGGGCTGTAAATCAGTTTCATTCCCATATTTGTCTGGCTGTCCAGGAGCCTACTTGGCCCTGGGCACAAGTTAGAGCAACCTCAGAGTTTATGTTCTGGCTGCAGTGCCCCTACTGGCTTCATACAGATCAGAATAACTGGAGCACAGAGTAATTTGCTCACATGCCCTTCCTCACCTTCCACATCACCTAGCCTTGAGCAGGCACCTTGGCTGGTGCAGTCAGAGCTTCCCTGCTTCAACCTACTTTTACCAGTGGCCAGGGTGTGTGGGGGCAGGGAAGGGATATTGCAGCAGCACCACACCATGTACTAGGATTACACTCTGGAGATCACGTCTGCCCCTTTACACTGCCAGAGAGTCATGAATGGGCCAGGGCAAAATGGAAAATTGCCCCTGCTAAGAGGGCCTGACCCCAAACTCACTAGTTTCACTCCAGTGGAACTCTACTGACTTCATTGGCATTTCTCCACTACAAGGCTGATAGCCATTGGGCATGATACCTGTTTTAGACAGTGGTGGCCAGATATCCAAAATAAGCACTGGCACTGGGGCTTGTAAACAGATACTATTTCCTCCTCTCCTTGGCACCCTCTACTTCTGACCCCACCTTCCTTCCACACACTCACATAATCATTCCTGAGCTCCCAAAATAAGCCCAACCAGCTAAAGAAATTTGGGACTCTTTCCTGTCTCTCCCAGCAAACACATTCTGCCCCTCTCACCCAATAGCTTCCCAGATCCTCCTGAAATAAATAGGCAGGTCCACTCTGCTCTGCTCCCTTTTATTCCCTCACCTCCAGGCTACAGGTTCCTTTGCTCCCCTCTTTGAACCCCCAGCCACACTGCTGGATCACAGGCCTCCCTGCTTCCTTTCCATACCTGGTCCAGGATTGCCAACCCCAAGCATTCAAAATAATGAGTCAGGCCTCCATTCTAATAATACTACAATGTAGGTTCTTTTTAGTCATGCTCTGATTCTTGATCCTACAGGGGTCACATTTCCAAGCTTTTCTCCTCCACCATAAGGGCTAGAAACTTGCTTTATTTTTAAAAAGCTGAGATTCTTGCAATCACCTGACTCCAGGAGAAGGAACTTTACAGGGAGTGGGGGGAATTCGGAGATTTAGCAATACTGTGGGTCACAGGCCCACTATTCCCTTTTACCTCGCTCCCTGGTGGCAGGCTCTCCATTTCACCCTGATCACGGGCCCCTACCTGCTGCCTTCTTGAAATCACTGGCTGTCCAGCTCCTCACTCCTTCAGCTGCTGCTTTCTCCAACTTGGGCTCTTGCAGTTGTTCCAGAGATGAGGGTGTAATTCTGCACTGAGGCTACCTTGATTGATTCTGCCCAAAGAGCAGGGCTCTGATCTGAGCTCTGCTCCATAGTTTCAATGGTGGGAGGAACTCTCTTAGGGGCTAGACTCTCCCCCCAACCCCATCTTTCCTGGCTGCACTCTATGGTGCTGGACTGAAGGGGCTAAATATCTACTTGTCCCTCCTATGCGACCCCTCCTGCACAGGGTTGCTGGAGAGAAGGCAGAAAAGGAAGGCCTGGGTCCCAATGAGTGTATGTGTATTTAAAGAAATAAAGGAGAAGGGATTTAATTGCTGGTCTCTTAGCCCAACATTACCAGCCATTGTGGATTTGAGGATTTGTATAGCATATTTAAGGCTCAGGCCCTTCAATTCTTTACTTTTAAAAGGCTGAAGGAAAAATGGAAGGACTTTATTTTGTAAACATTTACAAAAAATTAGTTAAGCTGAGTCCTTAAAAAAAAACCCCACACACTGAGCTGTCTGGCTCTTCTGTCCCTGAGCTGGCTACTTTGTGCTGCCCTTAGTCATTCTAAGGACATGGGCTTCTTGGCAGAAGAGTGACATCGAATATATGGAAATAGCAGAAGTATGCTTAGAACATCATGGGGTTCCTATGGCATAAGGTTAGAGCCAGTCCTGTAGTCATTCCACATGCAAAGCTCTCCCTGACAGCATGATCAGGCCCTTAGTGACCAGTGCAGGTAGATTTTGCCATGCAGCTTCCAGTGATTGCAAGGGTTTAAGTCACCAGGCTGAAAATGTACCTCTTATTTGATTTCATATGTCTTGTTTTTTCCATCATATAAGTGCCACCATGCTAGAGCCTATACATACTAGACCATTTCTGGTGAGATTCTCATCCCTGCATATGCTGGGCAAAAGGGACAGAGAGATGTAAAGGGGCTCTAAAAGCCCCAGTTCCAGCTGGAGGAGAATTCCCCAAGTGCAAGAACTGAGAGAGACAGCATAAACCAGTCTTTCAAGGACCCCCTTTGGAAGCTTTGGCAAAGGGCTGTAACCAGGGCGGGGCGCGAGGGACAGCTGCTAAAGGCACAAAATTGGGGGGGAGGGGGAAATGGGGCAGAAAAGTGACAAAAAATGGCAAGAGGTGCAAATATGCTTGCTCATCCTGGGTGCTAGAATGCCTCGTTATGGCTCTGCCCCGACACAAGGGAACATGTTAGGGGGTGGATCTAAGCCTAAGCGGGGGAGGGCTGGACACAGTTCCACTTCATGTAGTTGTGCTGAAATTCTGGGTAGCAGTGCTGCTCGTAGGGTAGCCAGGGGTAGGGCTCTCATGACTCAAGCAACCCTTCTGGGCTGTCTACATTAGGCTGAAGGCTGCTCTGACCCTTGGGCGGCAGGGGGACCTCAGGCTTAGACCAGCCCTGTGCAGTGTCCCATTTTCGCTTTGAGAAATATGGTCACCTTACTAATGTGGATGAAGAATATCTGAGCCTGGACTTGTTACAGCAGTTTTATAACAAGCCAGTTGGATTTTCATTGATATTGGGATTGTAATGTTACTGCGGGGAGCAGGGGGAGGGGAATAGATGACTTGACCATGCTACCACAGTAAAAGTTTCATTGACTGGATCCTTCAGTTTTATAAAGGTGGCTGGTAAGAGTTTAGAAAACATCTGTATGGAAAATTACCATGTATGATTCATGCTGTTGGAATACTCTCATGGAATTCCTGTGACACTATTTAAAATAAACTGACAACAAGCCCTCTGTAGCAGGGTATGCACACCCCATCCTCTTTTGGGGTGGGGCGGGGCTGTTTGGCCTGATGGCCAGAGTCTATACAGCTGCCCTTGGGGTCGGGGCTGTTCGGCCCAATGCCCAGAGTCAGGGGCCGCCACCCTGGGGTGATGATAGCAGGGGTAGGGGGACCCAGGCCCTCCCTGCTCCACCAGGTCCTGGCCCAGGGCCCTGTCAATGGCGAGTGTGGTCACCACCCAGTCAGCAAGGAATCATATAACACACTGACTTTCCTCAGGCGGGAGATACCACTCAGCCCACCTCCCCAGACCACTTCCTACCATGTGTCCTGAAGCTGAGGTCCATTCGTTATTAGGGTACTGAACTCCTTGGCGCAGGTAGCTTGCTGGGATTCAGACTCCAGTCGATCAGCTGTAGGCAACAGGTCTCTGGTCTGTGCCTCGGATCTCTGGTTCCTGTAGTCAGTGGCTGAAGTGGCTCCTGGGCTGGAGCCTCCACCAAGCATCCTTCCTCCTCAGTGGTCAGCCTAGAATGAGTTGGGCTGCTCCCTTTTATACTGAGGCAGCAGTTGGAGCATGCGCAGCATGGCCTGAGGGGCAGGACTTCTGCCACCCATAATGTGGGATTAACTCTATCTTGTCCAGTGCAGGGTATGCACACCCCATCACACCCTCCAAATATTTTCTGCTATAGCATGAACAATAGAATTAAGTTTGAGTAACTAGATTTTGATGTGTAAATCTAGCATTTCTTGGAAACTTCCTGTTTGAAACTTTGTTTTCTTTTATTGACAAAGTTTTTGCGAAGGGTTTACTGGTGCTACTAGGAAGATAAGACCTGGGAAAGTCATTTCTCAGATGTTGAAGACCAGAATGATAATAATGCACACTTATACAATGCTTTTCAAACCAGATGAAGTTAAGAAACAAAGAGCATGTCTACACTTTGAGCTTGGGGTGTGATTCCCTGCTTGAAGAGACATGCCTGGGCTAGCTCTGACTGAGCTAGCACATTAAAAATAGAGTGTAGTCACAGCAGTGTGAGGGGGGCTAACCTCCCCAAGTGTGTGCCTGTCAGCGATGTTAGGTACATATTCGGGACGTCTAGCAACTTTCATCATTCGTGCTGTGGCAGCTACCTTCTATTTTTAGCATGCTAGTTCTGATTGAGAAAAGGGGAGGAAAACTGAAAAAGAAAAAAATGAGGCTTTTAGTGTTATCATTGAAAAAAGGGAATTTATGACCATGTCCATTTTTTTGCAGAAAAACAATTTTTCAATCAATAATCAAATTAATTTGAAATTTTCAACCAGAGCTTGCCAACTTGCAAATGGCATGCAGCCCCTTGGGGACCATAACCAACTGGTATAAATTAGAACAGCTGCTTTAAATTACCCCAGGCCTGGTGTCAGGACAACCTGAGAATCAGGTAGCTGTAACTGGCTCCCTGACAGTCACCACAATCTGTACTGAGCAGCCCTTGGTGCAGGCTGAAATCTGGGTTGTTTTTAACATGAAGTCCTATGTACTGTGCCAAAACAATTTACTGAGTCAATGCTGTTTTACTTCAGAAAGGATTTCATTAATGCCATAAGAATCAAAAATAGAAAATTTATATACCATGGGTCTAATCCTCCACTCCTCTATACTGGTTTTATGCCAGTGGAATTACATCAGCATAAAGCCAGTGTAACAGAATTGTGAATCAGGCCTTGTCTCACCTTCCAGCTCTTAAACATCAACTTGTCCTCTGCAGCTCAGTAGAAACATATACATTATTAGCATTGCTAATGATTTATCACAACCCAGTCATTCTGGATTCCCAATTAAAAATTGGAGTAGTTGGTACTATGTGGAAAATATGGTTAAATTGCACAAGTAGTTCAGATCTCTGTATAATCTCAAATGGGTGTATGATAACCTGCAAAAACGTGCAAGGTTAATTCAGCTTTCCCCAAAAGACCATTTTTTATGTATCTAACCATTGTAAACTGGATTCTCACTTAATACACTACTCTGCAATATTTGCTCCCCCAGTATTAACTGCTTCAGTAGCATATCTCAACTCCAGAGCAAAGACACCTCATGGAGAATCAAATAAACAAACAGAATAACTGCACAATCCTTGTTAGGATTCCATAAAATATGGAAAGTGAATGAAAATAAATCCCTGTCTCTTACATACTGGAGCAATATATGTGGTAGACATATAGAGTATCCTCTACTGTTCATGCTTTTGATTCCTTTCCCCATGCTTTGGAGGAGACTCTGAGAACATCTGCAAAGCCACATCTTTATTGACCTTCTAATCCCTCCTCAGAACTCTCCAGTCCCATGACGACTATCAAAAAACTTGACAACAGTTAGACTGCTGGTGTGCAGAGACTGTTGGCTATTATGCTGATGAACGTTGTCTCACTGTTTCCTTGTACTCCTATCTGCCTGTATCTATCTGTTGCCTTTTGTCTTATATTTAGATGATAAATTCCTTGGGGAAGAGACTGTCTTTTTGTTCTGTGTTTTTATAGTGCCTAGTACAGTAGGGTGTTGGTCCAGGACTGGAGCTCCTAGATGCCGTGGTAATAATAAACAACAATATATACAGCAGGGGACAATAGTAAAGACACTTAAAATTCCAATTCTGGTTGG
The DNA here is from genome assembly GCF_002925995.2 of Terrapene triunguis. Classification (NCBI taxonomy): domain Eukaryota; kingdom Metazoa; phylum Chordata; order Testudines; family Emydidae; genus Terrapene; species Terrapene triunguis. The sequence continues at coordinate 40,264,807 of NW_020664409.1, forward strand.
GCATTTGATACATCACTGAAGAAAGGAACAGCAGTGGGTAGGAGAATGGACTTTAAGAGGAAGGATAGTGCTGATACTAGTCAGATAGGCGATATTAGCACTAGAATGACTGTACCCAATCAGGCAAGGAATGTGGGCAAAGCCAAGCAGCAACAATTAAGATGCTTGTACACCAAAGCAAGGAGCCTGGGTAACAAAATGGAGGAACTAGAACTACTGGTGCAGGAAGTGAAACCAGATATTATAGGGATAACATAAACATGGTGGAATAGTAGTCATGACAGAAATATAGGTATTGAAGGGTATGTGCTGTTCAGGAAAGACAGAAATAAAGGCAAAGGTGGCAGAGTAGCATTGTACAGTATATTAATAATAAGGTAGACTGTAAAGAAATTAGAAGAGATGGAATGGATAAGAGTCTGTTTGGGCCAAAATCAATTTGGTGAAGAAAGCTATTAAAGGTTCCCCTGATACAGTGCTTGGGGTGTGCTACAGAACACCAGTATCTGATTTGGATATGGATAGAGACCTCTTTAATGTTTTTAATTAAATACTTTTGGGAATTATGCAGTTATGGGAGACTTTAACTTCCCAGATAAGGAGGACAAGTGCTAATAATAATAGTAGGGTCCAGATTATCCTGGATGTGATAGCTGACAGATTTCGTCACCGAAGAGTTGCTGAACCAACAAGAGGTGATGCCATTTTAGATTTGGTATTGGTGAGTAGTGAGGACCTCCATGGAAGAACTGGCTGTAGAGGACAACCTTGGTTCAAGTGAACATGAGCTAATTCAGTTTAAACTAAATGGAAGGATAAACAAAAATAGATCTGCAACAAGAGTCCTTGATTTCAAAAGAGCTAACTTTAAAAAAATTAAGGGAATTCGTTAGGAAAGTGGACTGGACTGAAGAACTCAAGGCTCTGAATGTGGAGGAGGCTTGGAATTAAGGTACTTTAAGTCAAAGTTGTAAAAGCTATCTGAAGCCTGCATCCCAAGCAAGGGGAAAAAATTTATAGGGAAGGGTTTCAGACCAAGATGGATGAGCAAGCATCTCAAACAGGTGATTAAGAGAAAGCAGAAAGTGTGCAAGGAATGAAAGATGGGGAAGATCAGCAAAGAAAGCTACCTCTTGGAGGTCAGAAGGTGTGGGGACAAAGTGAGAACTGCCAAAAATCAAGCAGAATTGGAACTTGCAAAGGGAATTAAAACCAATAGCAAAGGGTTCTATAGCCATATAAATAAAAAGAAAACAAGGAAAGAAGAAGTGGGACCATTAAGTACTGAGGATGGAGTGGAGATTAAAGATAATCTAGGCATGGCCCAACACCTAAACAAATAATTTGCCTCAGTTTTTAATGAGGCGAATGAAGTTTAGGGTTGCTAATGGCAACGAGGATATGGAGGCAGAAATGACCACATCTGCGGTGGAAGTCAAACTCAAACATCTTATTGGGACTAAATTGCGGGTCCCAGATAATCTCCATCCAAGAATATTAAAGGAACTGGCACATGAAATTGCAAGCCCAATACAACGATTTTTAGTGAATCTGTAAATTCGGGGGTCATACCCTATGACTAGAGAATTGCTAATATAGTTCCTATCTTTAAGAAAGGGAAAAAACATGATCCAGGATACTACAGGCCTATTAGTTTGACCTCAATTGTATGAAAGGTCTTGGAGCAAATTTTGAAAGAGAAAGTCATTAAGAACATAGAGGTGAACAGTAACTGAGATAAAATACAACATGTTTTACAAAAGGTAGATCATGCCAGACCAACCTGATCTCCTTCTTTGAGAAGATAACTGTTTTTTTAAAGAAAGGAAATGCAGTAGATCTAATCTACCTGATTTCAGTAAGGCATTTGATATAATTTCACATGGGAAATTATTAGTTAAATTGGAGAAGATGAGGATTAATATGAGAATTGAAAGTTGGATAAGGAATTGGTTAAAGGGGAGACTACAACAGGTCATACTGAAAGGTGAACTGTCAGTCTGGAAGGAGGTTATTAGTGGAGTTCCTCAGGGATCGGTCTTGGGACCAATATTATTTAACATATTTATTACGGACGTTGGCACAAAAAGTGAGTGTGCGCTAATAAAACTTGTGGATGACACAAAGTTGGGAGGTATTGCCAATACAGAGGAAGACTGGAATATCATACAAGAAGATCTGGATGACCTTGTAAACTCTAGTAATAGAAATGGAATGAAATTTAATAGTGCAAAGCGCAAGGTCATACATTTAGGGACTAACAACAAGAATTTTTGCTATAAGCTGGCGATTTATCAGTTGGAAGTGACAGAGGAGGAGAAAGACCTGCATGTATTGATTGATTGCAGGATAACTATGAGTCATCAATGTGATGCAGCTGTGAAAAAGGCTAATGCAGGCCTAGGATGCATCAGGCGAGCTATTTCCAGTAGAGATACGGAAGTGTTAGTATCATTATACAAGGCACTGGCAAGACCTCATCTGTGCAATTCTGGTCTCCAGTGTTTAAGAAAGATTAATTCAAACTGGCACAGGTACAGAGAAGGGCTACTAGGATGATCCGAGGAACCTATTTTATCAGAAGAGACTCAAAGAGCTTAGCTTGTTTAGCCTAACCAAAAGAAGGCTGAGGGGAGATATGATTGCTCTCTATAGATACATCAGAGGAATAAATATCAGAGAGGGAGAGGAGTTATTTAAGCTAAGTGCCAATATGGACACAAGAACAAAAGGATATAAACCATCCATCAACAAATTTAGACCTGAAGTTAGGCAAAGGTTTCTAACCATCAGAGAAGTGAAGTTCCTGAACAGCCTTCCAAGGGGAGCAGTGGGGGCAAAAGTCCTAACTGGCTTCAAGCCTGAGCTTGATAAGTTTATGGAGGGGATGGTATGATGGGGCTGCCTATGATAGCATCTGGCCCATCAGTGATTGCCATAGGAAAAATCCCCAATGGCCAGACAGGAGATTAGTTGGGGAGGGCTCTGAGTTACTACAGAGAATTCTTTCCCAGGTATCTGCCTGTTGGGTCTTTCCCACATCTCAGGATCTAACTAATTGCCATATTTGGGGCCAGGAAGGAATTTTTGCCCGGTCAGATTAGCAGAGACCCTGGGGGGGGTTGCCTTCCTCTACAGCATTGGGCACAGGTCACTTGCAGGTTTAAACTAGTGTAATGGTGAATTCTCTGTTAACTGAAGTCTTTAAACCATGATTTGAGGACTTCAGTAACTCAACCATAGGCTAGGGGTCTATTTCAGGTGTGAGTGGGTGAGGTTCTGTGGCCTGCAGTGTGAAGGTGGTCAGACCAGATGATCACCTTCTGATCTTAAAGTCTATGGGTCTATAATGATTATTTTTCATATTTTCTATATTAAGATAGGACCATAAATATGCATGGTGCTTTAAGGACTTGTAAAGAGACAGACCCCTATTCCAAAGAAGGAGGGGCAAATGGATATAGAACACAGTACAAAATATGTAAGATAGAAACATATAGTATTTACAGCCCAAACTTAAAGGGGAAAGCTACATAAATCAGAAATAATTCACAACCAAAAAGGTTGTACTTCTAGGGAAATGGATTTCTAGTTAGCAGCAGCAGCAGCCAGGACCCAGAGAGTGAAGAGCCCTTGGTTGATAATGCACATTAATCCCAGTAGCACTAATCCTTTAACTGGTGGGGCAGGAAAAGAGACACAGGGCATAAGACCACAGGAAAAATTGTCACAAATGGAAATGAAGAGAAGCTTGTGGTAGCAAGAGTAAGATTTCTGCAGTAGCAGGGATCAGTAGTGAACGTCCCTCTGTACTCACATTCTACACCCTATTGTAATAATCTTTTATACAAAGTATGCCTTGTGAGGGATCATTTGAAAACTCATAACTTGCTGGTAAGCATTGGCATGGTAGGATGTGCTTTATATGTAAAGTTATACATTTCCCCTATGTGATGTTAAAAATACATGTTCAGACTCATGTAGCATCAAACTGGTCAACAAATCTGTCTTGAACAAAGCAGTGTATGCTTATCTTAATTTGCATTTAAGCAGTAAACAGAGTCGTCAAGCAGAAGGGGGAAGGGACACTGGAACAATTTGTACAGTGGGGGTGCTGAGAGCCATTTAACCAAGCTGCAAACCCTGTATATAATGGAAACCACTTCAAACCAAGGGGTGCTACCACACACTCCAACACTCCTAGTCATAGACACAGACTTTCTAATTTCCAGGGGAGGGCTCCACCCCAGCTCGCACCCCTTCCCCCAAGGCCCCACCCTGCCCTGTCTCTTCCTGCCCCGCCCCCACCCCGCCTCGTCCCACCCCATTCCATCCCCCAAGCGCGCCCCATCTTTGCTGCTCCCCGCTGCCCCCAGCGCCTCCTGCAAGTTGCTGAACAGCTGTTCCGTGGCAGGCAGGAGGCACTGGGAGGGAGGGGGAGATGCTGATTGGTGACTGGGGGGAGGGAGAGGTGCTGATATTGGGGAGCACCCATGGAGTCAGAGCCTATGCTCCTAGTTCCAGCACCTATGGAAGGGTGGGGGAGTAAGACACAAAGGAAGCTCACACAGGTGGACATCCTTCTACACAGACTCTTGGTCCCTGGTTCTCAGCTGGAAATTTTTTCAAGAGGAGAACTGATATTATAAAAAGGAGAGCAAACACCCCAAGACAGTGTTCCACTCTCTCTCCCTGTCTCTTTCACTCTTTGCACCTGAGAAGACAAAAGCCGTCATTGAACTCCAGGGGAGGGGTCCTGACCTGAAGAGTTTGGTCAGTAATGCTGTTGGAAACATATGGTGAGAAACTTCGCTTGAATCTAATAAACATTGTTATGTTAGGCACTAGAAAGTGTATTATTTTATTTTCTTGTCACTATTTCTGACTTTGCCTCTTTGCTTGCACTCACTTAAAATCTCGCTCTTTGTAGTTATTAAACTTGTTTTATTGTTTTATTTAATCCAGTGTGTTTAAGTTAAAGTGTCTGGGTAGCTCTATTTAAGATAATAAGATGAAGGAATAATGGCCATATATATGTACTGTCCAGGAAAGGGTTAGGCAGTACAAGACATATATTGAGGGGCAGGGGGGAAATCTGGGACTTGGAGGCTGTTGGGGTCACCCTGCATAAGTAACCCAGGCTGGTAAAAGCCAGAGTGTAACCCAAGTGTGGCTGGTAGGCTGCAGTTACACACAGACACTCAGGCCTGGTCTACACTACGACTTTAATTCGGATTTAGCTGCGTTAATCCGAATTAATCCTTAACCCGTCCACACAACGGAGCCAGTTAATTCGAATTAAAGGGCACTTAAAATCGATTTCTGTACTCCACCTCGACGAGCGGAGTAGCGCCAAAATCGATTTTGTTAATTCGAATTAGGGTTAGTGTGGCCGCACACCACCAAATTAATGTGGTTAAATTAATGGGGTAGTGTGGCCGCACACCACCGAATTAATGTGCTTAAAAACCGAATTAATGTGCTTAGTGTGGCCGCGCACAATTGAATTTATACAACCTGTTTCCCAAATTCGAATTATCTAAATTCGGATTAATCCCGTAGTGTAGACATACCCTCAGGGTGTGGCTTGCATGCTGGAAGGCTGTTTGTGAGTGGTCCAGGTGAGAGCTACTGTAGCAAGGCATTCTAAGGCATCCACAGTTGCATGGCAGGAATGACACAGCCCCTCACTAGTCTGGATTGTACCCCCATATGTCTCATTCAGTCACCTACATATGATTATTAAAATATATCTATTGTGATGTTAACAACTGTCCTGAAGAGGTTTTTGCTTGCATGGTTTTAAAGCCTCAAATATAAGTCATTGTTTCTATAACTCATAGTAGCTACACTAATAAATCTAACTCCTTACAGTGAGAATTACTGTATGACAAGTAAGCACTGACTGATTAGTCATCCTTTAGAAATGCTTATCCCCATTGTGTCAAAAGTATTGTACAAGTAGTTATTTTATTAAATTACAGACATGCATAGCTTGAACCTATGGCACTGAATATACTTGACACTATCATTATTTATTATTATTACAGTAGGGTCCAGAGGCTCTGAGGCAGGATTGGCGATCCATTGTAGAAACACATACCAAGAGACAGTCCCTGCCCAAAGAATTTACAACCTATCTTAACACAAAGACATGACAAGGAGGTGTACCAAATAAATGGAAAGTCTGGGAGAGAGAGGATGAGGATAATAGTTTCATGTGGTTACACAGACTAGCTGTCATAGAATCATAGAAATGTAGGGCTGGAAGGGATGTCAAGAAGTCATCTAGTCCACCCCCCCCCCCCCCCCCCCCCCGAGGCAGGACTAAGTATATCTAGACCATCCCTGACAGGTGTTTGTCTAACCTGTTAAAAACCTCCAGTGATGGGGTTCCACAACCTCTCTAGATAACCTGTTCCAGTGCTTAACTATCCTTATAGTAAGAACATTTTTCCTAATATCTAGCCTACATTTCCCGTGCTGCAAACTAAGTTGCTTACTTTTTGTCCTACTTTCAGTGGACATGGAGAAAAACTGATCACTGTCCTCTTTATAACAATTATAATCATGTACATAATCATCAGCTGGTTTTAAATCAAAGGTGTTTATTTTTAAAGTTCTAAACTAATCGGTAATATTAACATCAATCATTCCTACTGGCCACCTGCCTGACAACAAAAGTGCCAGTTCATGGCAGTTGTGATAGCATTTGTGTGTGTGATGAGGTTAGCCATCTGCTAGGATCTGAAATCACCCACATGTATCGCCAAACCTTTCAAACAGCCACCAGATGGTAATGACTTTCAATCACTTCTGATTGGGATCACATTTGAATTGGTGACCTTGAGAGTCAAAGGCTTCATATTCCAGTACAAATATCCTGAGCAATCACATTCTCTTACAAAATGTTTAAACTTTGAGAAGTGTGGTATTTCACAGTGTTGTTGTAGCCATATTGAGTCCAGGACATTAGAGAGTCAAGGTGGGTGAGGTACTATCATTTACTCTACCAACTTCTGTAGATAGGCATGACATTTTTTACTATATTCTTTGTGTTGGGCATGAAAGACTACTACCTGCAACAGAAATCCCCTTGCTTTTACTACCACTGCTGTTATTATTGACATTTATTCTGAAACCTGTCCTTAAAAGTTGATTTTACTCAATATATTTAAAAATCGCACCACATCATCAGCAACAGTAAGCATGAATTCACTCACCGACATGATGATATCACTCCTTTTATTGTTTCACCATGAAAAACAATTTTTTCTTCCAATAATTGACACCAGCGTTTTTCATAAGACCTTAATACATAATGTCAAGAAGACCCTGTAATCAGCAGCATCATGATTTGCAAATACATTTATTTGCAAGTAACTCATAACAATAGTCTAACTCTGAAAAATGATAGATGGACCAATCCAAAGGCAGACAGGTTGGGAAGAATTTTCTGTGACTGATTACACCAGAAAAAGCATTTAACGTAAGAAGAACTTTTTTCAAACAACAAACGTAATTCAGAATTTGACTGTCAGTCTGATTGCTTGGGGACACTGGGCATTGCTTCATAATTCTCTTCAAAGGCACAATCCTGCTCCCATTAACTCCAAAAAGGAATAAGCTGAGGGTTCGACGTTCATTGTAAAACAAAAAATGTTCTACCCATCATCTGAAATCTGAACTGTGGAGAAAAGAAAAGTTGAAAGTGACATGTTGATTTTTAAGCAAATGTTTTACTCCACACTCAGAACCTATGACTAGTTCAGGCACTCCAATGGAGATTTGGAGGGAAGAAACAGTGATACATTAACTTTATTTCTATACATTATATAATAATCAGTGTATAAATACTCATGAATTTCCCAGAGAACATAGACACTGTATAGTGCAAACTATTCTTATTCCTCCCGCCCCCAACATGTGTTTTCAATTGAAAACCTGAGGGGTTTTTTTCTGAGTTGCTTATATGGAGCAAACAAACAAACAAAAACAATCTTCACTGTTCAATCTGGTTAACATTAGCTCATCAGTTGGGTGATGTACAGTTTGGCACAAATAGGAGATACAGCGAGAGGCTTCAGAATTTCCTGAGTGTTTTAAATAGGGGAAAATATTACAACCAATATTGACAGGCCTAAGGAAGATGGGTGCTTTGAAAATCCCAGCCTACTAGTTGTTTTTTCCTGTTTTATATAGTCCTGCATTCTTATCGTATTCCAGTTAATCACAACGTACAGGTCATTCATCTCATAGTAGTGAGCCAACCATCTAAGGCCCCAGTCCTCTAGAGCAGGGGTGGCCAACCTGAGCCTGAGAAGGAGCCAGAATTTACCAATGTACATTGCCAAAGAGCCACAGTAATATGTCAACAACCCCCCACCCCCCATCAGCTCCTCCTCTCCTCCACTCCCAGCGCCTCCTGCCCACCGGCAGCCCCGCCGATCAGTGCCTCCTCCTCCCTCCCCACATCTCCTGATCAACTGTTTCGTGGTGTGCCGGAGACTCTGGGGGGGAGGAGTGAGGGCACGGCAGGCTCAGGGGAGAGGGTGGGAAGGGTTGGAGTGGGGGCCGGGCCTGTGACAGAGCCAGCAAGCACTGCCCAGCACACTAGAAAGTTGGCGCCTGTAGCTCCAGCTCCGGAGTCAGTGTCTATACATGGAGCCACATATTAACTTCCGAAGAGCCGCATGTGGCTCTAGAGCCACAGGTTGGCCACCCCTGCTCTAGAGACTTGTGGGCATGTGGTAAGAAATCTCACTGAAACCAGTAGGACTCCTCGCAGGGAATATCTACACAGTAGTGGGAGGGTGTTTCCCAGCACATGCAGAGAGATGCGCTAGCACTGTTTGAGCTAGCACACTAAAAACAGCAGTATGGCTGCAACAGCACAGAGAGCAGCTCAGGCTAGCTGTTTGAGTACCCCCTGCGGAAGTCCATTGGGATAGTATTAGGGCTCCTAGCCCAAGCTGCCACCCAGGCTGCCACGGCCACACTGCTATTTTTAGTGTGCCAGCTCGAGCACAGCTAGCCTGGGTCTACCCAGGCTGAGAAGTACCCTCCCAGATGCTATGTAGACACCCACAGGGCATAGAGTCTTCTTCTTAGCGTATGCGCAAGGTGACATGTGGCCAGGATCCATAATTAGTTTAGGGCCTCATCCTATTCCACCTGAAGTCAATGGCAGAACTTCCTTTAACCTCAGTGATGCTAATCGAAACTTCAGTTTTAATTTGCACATCCTTCAAAAAACAAAACAGCTCATTTATAGGGTGCATGGCTTTTAAAGAGGCGTGGTGTTTTAGCCACACACAAGCTTTTTCTCTAATACAGTCTAAATGTTTTATAGTCTGCAACAAACAGCTACTCATGTAATTTTAAACACTCTGCAACTATGGGAAACTAGCAAAAACATCAAAAGCATCATGTACATGGGAATAGATGGAGGGTGAAGGGGGAGACAGTTTAAGTAGAGGGCAAGAAGCCACACAATAGGTCCCAAGTAAACAAGCTGTATACTATCTGTTGCAATAACATCCATTTAAATAGCGGCTTACTCAGAATTTCAGGGGGGAATACAGTCTGGAAACCATCAAAATACAACACCAAAACCAAACTCAAGATTTATCAGAGCTGTGTACTTTCAACATTACTTTATAGTGCAGAATGCTGGGGAATGAGAAAGTATGACATGTCTAACTGTCTTCAGTCCATACAACCTGCCTCAGAAAAATCCTCTGTATCTTTTGGCCCAGAACAATCTCAAACTAAGATCTATTGACACAGTGCAGCCAAAAGGATCTGAGCACCATCATTGCCAGGAGACATTGGAGATGGATCGGTCTTCAGCTTCGGATGGAAATTGATTTCATCATCAGAGTAGCAATAAGATGGACACCTGAAGGCAAGCGAAAACGAGGCCACCTGAAAACAACATGGCGAAGAGCTGTGGAAGCCGAGCTGAAAAACCTGGGCCACAGCTGGGAGCCATTGAAAGACTTGCCGGAAACAGACAGGCGTGGAGGACCTTCGTCACTGCCCTAAACGCTAAAGGCATAATGGGAACATGATGACGATCATTACTCAGAATCACTGGTAGAGTTTAAATGGTTAGATCACTGGCATTCAAGTACTTTCTCTATGAGCCACCATAGAAACTTCAACGAAATGTGCTGGTGCCACATGATTATTTATAGAACTAAACACATGCCGTTTATTTCATTGGTGGTTTGGGTGGTGTCTCTTGAGGAACATAAGACTAACTACTTGGATTGCAAGTTCTTTGGGACAGAGACTGCAGCTTTGTGTATGTTTATACAGAACCTAGCACGATTCAGCCCCAATCCTGAGAGAGCCCTCTGAGCACCACTGCAATATAAATATTAAGTAATGATGACTGCATACTTGAACCACAGGGCTGTGGCCTGACCAAGATGGTAGCCTGGCACTGTCAGGGTGCCCTCTGCTTCCATGATAGGAAATGATATAGCACTTCTTGTTGACTGAGCTGTGAACTGGTGTGGCAGTATAGAAAAAAGGGTGGTGGTGGTGTTAGGTGAACCAACCTCCTCCCCAGCCCACTACACTCACTAGTAGGGGTGTCAGTAGGGTTGCCAACAGTCCCTTATTACAAGGGACGGCCCTTATTTTTTCATCTCTGTACAACAAGATCAGGAGTTGCTGAGTGCTGCAAAAAGCAGCAAGCAATACCCCAGGCGAATATAAGTGAGTCATGCTTATTAATAATAAATAATAAATAATAATAATAATAATAATAATGATGATGATGATAATGATAATATAATGATAATATTGGAATGAGAGGTGGGGCATGAGATGCTAAGAAAACAGTCCCTTACTTTTGAAATACAATGTTGGCAACCCTAGGTTTTAGAAGTCCTTTTGGTCTCTCTCTCCTATCTCCGGAAAAACAAAAAACAAAACACCAGGGTCAAGCAAGTGAACATCATAACCTCTGCAGTTGCACAACCCTGACAGAGATCTATAATGTGCTGCAAAAGGGAGCACCACTGAGGAGGAAGGATAACAAGAAAGGAGGAGGTAACAGAGACTGGGAACAAACGCAAAGAAAAAAGCATGCGTATTTCTATCCAGTAAGACTTAAATTGTAAACCAAACAGAAAACCCCGGCACCACAGGCACCAGATCTTCAGTTAGTGTAAAACTGTGCAGCTCCATCAATATCAGTGCAAAGCTGCACTGATTTACACCATCTGATATTCATAGATTCTAAGGCCAGAAGAGACCATTATGATCATCTAGTCTTACTTCTTGTATAACACACGCCATAGAACTTCCCCAAAGTAATTCCTGTTTGAACTAAAGAATGTCTTTAAAAAAAAATCCAAGCTTGATTTGAAGATTTACAGTTATGAAGACTCCACCACAATCCTTGGTAAGAGGGTTAATTATCCTCATAGTTAAAAACTTACTCCCCTATCTAAATTTATCTAGATTCAACTTCTAGCCATTGGATTGTGTTATACCTTTTTCTGCTAGATTGAAGAGCCCATTATCAAATTTCTGTTCCCCACCTGGGTACTTATAGACTATGATCAGGTTACTCCTTAACCATCTCTTTGTTAAGCTAAATAGATTGAGCTCCTTGAGTCTATCATTATAAGGCATGTTTTCCAATCCTTTAATAATTCTCATGGCTCTTCTCTGAACTCTCTCCAATTTATCAACATCCTTCTTGAATTGTGGGTACCAGACTGGACACAGTATTTCAGCAGTGGTCACACTGGTGCCAAAGACAGAAGTAAAATAACCTCTCTACTCCAGCTCGACATTTGTCTGTTTATGCATCCAAGGATGCTTTTGGTCACAGCTTTGTACTGGGAGTTCATTTTCAGCTGATTATCCACCATAACCCCCCAAAATATTTTCAGAGTCACTGCTCCCCAGAATAGAGTTCTCCATCTGTAAGTATGGCCTGCATTCTTTGTTCGTAGATGAGTACATTTACATTTGGCTGTATTAAAACTCATATTGTTTGCTTGAGCCCAGCTTACCAAATTATCCAGAGTCTCACCCTTTGAGTTCTCTCTACTCCTTCTCTTCACCCCAGTTATTCCAAGGTCCTTACTAGGAAACTGGGACTATTATTTTGATATTTCTGGGTCAAATTCCTGTCAGTTACACCAGTGTAAATATGGAGTATATCTGTTTAAAAATCAACAGAGTTACTCTGATTTTACTCCAGTGTAAATTGGAGCAAAAGTTGCCTCTTTGTCTCTTCATGGTAAGGAACAAAATTATCTTTGGTACCGATATTGAAAGCAGCATACATGATTATTCTCCAGGGCTTTTTGGAAAACAGGCATTTCATACAGCATCTACCTTTTAATTTCTGTTACAGTTAGAACAACATGAGGTTGTCTTTTTAAAATTCTTATATGCATTATGCTATTTGTCTTGAGTGTACAGAATATAAAACATACAACTTTTAGAAAGAATAACAATGCCTTAGAGAAATGTTCACAGAGTACCCAGGGGTCTGTTTCCTTGAAAACAAAGTAAACAAGAGCTCTGAAACTCGAAGTGGGAAGAAGATTAATTGCAATAGTACTGTTTGAATACAGTTAGCACAAGATACTTACTGAAGTCTGCATTGTGAGAGCCAAACATCCTTTTTAACAAGTTCATGCTCCATTAGGCATTCTATCAAAGGACACGGGAGGGAACCAGGAAAACTGTATAGAAAATGGGCAGTGGGTGGGCTGTTTAGACAAGGTTACATTCAGAAGTCTGGTACCATTACTTTATTGTTTCTTAAATGAAACCCTCCAGACTCTAAAGATTTGCAAATCTGCTGTGTGCAGGTATTGTTTCCAAGGTGATTTCAAAGTTATCATTTTGAGTGTTTTTTTCTCCTTGGACAACCACCTTTACAGATTTCTTGGCATCCTGCTTCCGTTTTGCTTGAAGACTACTCTCCAAAGACACACTTTCTTGGGGAGTATATTCCATAGTGCTTAACCTCTCCTGGCAGCATTTTGGATAGTTCTTAAAGCATTCAAAAGTATCATTGCACTTTTCACAAGGGAAGTAAGAACATCCTTCCACAGTCTGCACTGAGTTACAGCTGGACTCATTTCTCCCTTTAAATGATTTCAGGCCGATTTCCAGAACTGACCTGTAACTGCAACTCTGTAGGGCCTTGAGGCAAAAACAAGTCCTGATGCATAATTGCTGGAGAACTCCAAAATCTTTGGCAAGGGTGCTTCGGAAATTGGGCTTCAGAAGAAGATAGGTAACTGGATTGTAGAGTGTTGAGGACTTTGCAAAGACAGCTGGCACAGCAAAGGCTAGTGGAGGAATCCCTTCTATGGATCCAAAAGCTGCCCACATGGCTATGATGGCATAGGGGCTCCAGGCAGCAAAAAATCCAATGCATACAGCAATGCTCATCTTGCAATGGAAGGAAAGAGGAAAGAAGTGGTGTTAGCTAAAACAGCATATGTGAGAAACATACTTCCAAACTAGTGTGGGCATAAGACATTATCATGACTAATGCATCTGCTGAAGTGTCTCTCTATGGCTTCCTCACTTTTCATCTTGTCTACTCTGTACATAGCTATTCTGTACTTGGATAATTGTTTCAGATAAGAAGCATACCAGGCTCCATTGTATCTGGAGCTTTTTGAGGACAGCTCTAGCATCTTAATCCTATCTGTTTCTCATGTCAGAGAAGGGCAAACATTGCCCTTGTAAAAACCTGAGGAAAAATGCAAAATCAGAGGAAATTCTCTTCTGACCATCAACAATAGACTTTTCTATTTCCTAGCCCAAATAATTGGTTTATATTGACTTTACTGTGTGCAGCATTCCTTTAGAGATAGAGTTAAAGGAAAGAAGTTAAACTAAACTCTAATAAATCTATAAAACTTAATCTGTGGTGACTCATCTCATCACCAGTATCCAGAATAAAGAATTCTATGGGAGTTGCACACAGGCAACTGATGGATTAGTCAGGCCACTGGTTTTTAAAAACAGTTTTTAAAAAATACATTTAAATATTTTTAAAGCAGTTAAAATATTTAAACCAGCAGCTGACTCGAATGAATGAATTCATTTGAACTGCTGTTGCACAGCTGATTGATGAAGTTTTGATAGCTGCTTTTAAAAAACATTGGTTAAAACCCACCATTTAAAGAAGTGTATATGTATAAAGCAAAAATATGAGAGTAAATACCAGAATTGGAATACAAACACCAAAAGCCAGAAATCCCAGATATATTGTAAACTTTCATTCACACAGAGAGACCATAATCTACTATGAACCATTCTGAGCATCATTCAGAAATAAACTGTACTGAATACTTAAAAGATATATACAGACAAGAGTACTCTCAGATAAGTGTCAGATTTCTGAACGAGTTGCATGAGCTTTGAATTGGTCAAGAGTTGCAATTTCAAAATGAGAAATGATGAAGAAAATCCATTTCACCTAAAGCACGGTCAAGTCAAGGTGTGTTTTGGCAATGAATGCACTCATGTTTCCAAAAGCCTATTGTGCTCTGTGCCTGTATTTTAGAACTACAAAGAGCTGGTAACTAGCTCATCTGGCTTTAAAATTCAACCATTCCCCCAGGCAGGCTCAGGCTACAAACTCTCATCTGCCAAAAGCATGTTTATATACACAAGTTCCATTGGTTTATGTAAGGGCGATTCTGAGAAAGGCCTTCTGAGCCCAGAATAAAACCAACACGTGTACAAGCTGTGCAGTACAATCTATTTTAAAACATGCGTCTCTCTCCCAAGATTTTAATTAGTCTCGCCCTAAATTTGCAAATGTCAGGAACTGCAGGATAATTAAGTACAACATCCTCGGGAGAAAAATCAGTCCAAAAGACACTAAGCATTAGAAATGGAGATGTAAAACAAAAACTGAGGGACCTAGTCAAAACAATATCCTTTAAGTCAAAGATGAAATTAAAATCCTGAAAAACTCAGCGTGGAGGCTTACCACGGGATAACAGAACCACAAGAGGCATGCATCCTTAAAACAATAAAGAACTTAGAAAAGCAGAGGAAAATACTACAGTTAAATTGCACAGTTTAACAGCAATTAACACACTACTGGAAGGCTGTCAGCTCCTACAGTGATAAGGGTAATACAAGATTCTGAATAGGTCATTCCAGCCAACCCTTTTCAAAAAATGGAAATCCAACCCAGTGAAACTAAAAAAGGAGCATAAATTATGGAGGTTGTAGCTCAGTGGTTTGAGCATTTAAACCCAGGGTTGTGAGTTCAATCCTTGAGGGGGCCATTTAGGGATTTCGGGCAAAAATCTGTCTGGGGATTGGTCCTGCTCTGAGCGGGGGGTTGGATTAGATGACCTCCTGAGGTCCCTTGCAACCCTGATATTCTATGATTCTTTCCTTAAATTGAATTGATAGTTCTGTGTTAAATCACAGTGTCCCTGGTGAATATTAGGTATATAAGCAACGTAAGACTATAATGCAAGGCCTACAGGCTAAGGCCTGTAAGATTTCAGCTTAGCCATAGTAGGCCTCAGGCCTAAGGAGGGTGCCATGGTTTAACACAGCACTACCATTTAATTTAAGGAAAGGCTACAATGTTAAAATTTAATTAGGACTAAGAGAAAATTTGAAGAGCAAATAGCCAAAGACAAAAACAAATAGCAAGAAATTATTTAAGTATATCAGGACCAGGGTTTATAGGGCACAATGAAGGAGAATAAGGACATTGCAGAGAAGCTGAATTATTTGATTGCATCAGTCCTCACAGCAGAGAATGCTGGAGACATACTTGCCTTAGACCTGCTCTTTTCGGCAATAGAGGAGGTGCGTTCAAAAACTGAGGTGTTAAAAGAGTTGGTCCTGGAGCAAATTCATACATTTAGAGATTTATAGATTCCACAGGCAGAAGGAACGATTGTAATCATCTAGTCTGACTTCATGTATAAGACAGGCCATAGAGCTTCTCCAAAATAATTCTTTTAGCAAAACATCCAATCTTGATTTTAAAATGATCAGTGTTGAAGAATCCACCACAACCCTTGCTAAATTGTTCCAAAAAATTGAAGAGCAATGAGTCATGAGGACTAGATGGAACTCATCCAAGCATTCTGAAGGATTTTAAGAATGAATAAAAATATGCAAGCTTTCATTAAAATCAGCCACTACTGGAGGATTGTGTGGTATCAAATGTCATACCCATATCTATTTTTTTAAATGGTAGTATGCATGATCCTTAGAATTACAGATCAATGAGTCTTTAAACTGGTTGAAAAGATAGCTAACCACAGAATTATAAAACATGTAGATGAACATAGAGTCTATGAATAACTCAAACTTCAAGGCCAGACGAGACTATCATGATCATCTGGTCTGATCTTCTGCACACCACATAACCTCACCCACCCACTCCTGTAATAGACCCATAGCCTCTGGCTGAGTTACTGAAGTCCTCAAATTTAAATACTTCAAGTTACCAAAAAAGAATCTACCAAATTACACTAGTTTAAACCCACAAGTGACCCATGCCCCATGCTGCAGAGGAAGGTGAAAAACTCTCAAGGTTTCTGCCAATCTGATCTGAGGGAAAATTCCTTCTTGACCCCAAATATGGTATTCAGTTTAATCCTGAGCACATACACAAGAACCACCAGTCAGACACCTGGGAAAGAATTATCTGTAGTGACTCAGAATCCTTCCCATCTAGTGTCCCATCACCAGCTCTTGAAAGTGATTGACAATGAGCCAAGAACAAAGGTTTTGTAATGGAAAAATCATATATCACTAACTATTAAAATTATTTGATCAAGTCAAAAAAATTGTGAAAGCCGGATGTCAGAGATCTGTCCCCCCATTGGATGCTTCACAAAAAGTGCAGACACACAAGTCCAATCCTTCCATCAGAAGCATTTGATGTCAGCTTAGCAATGACTGGCTCTCAGCCGACCAGCCAAGGCCTTCTGACTATTTCTCCCCATTTCAAAATCCCAGGTGAAACAGACAAATAATCCAAAATTAGCAAGAGAGATTAAACAAAAGGGTGAAGAAGAAGAAGAAGAAAAGCCTATAGTCAGTTCTAGCCAAGATATTTGGCCTCTCTTTTTTTAGAGGGGCCCTGGATGGGTTATAGTCCACTCCAAAGTTCTTTGGGTCTCCAGCACAAGTATTAGGATACAATCTCTTCCCCCTTTTTACCACAGGGGATCTGTCTTCACTTTCTGTGAGGGCAGAGTCTCTGCTAGGTCCCAGGCTCTTCCAGCTGCTTTCCTAGGGCTCCCTTCAACAACCTGCTCTCTTTCCAGGGCTGCCCACTACTGAATGGAGTTTCCTCCTTTTAAATGCCTTCTCCATTCCTGACATGACAGGCAGGTGCAGCAGGGTGGGGCTACTCCAGCCCAAAGTAGCTCCTGAACCCCGTCCATGTCAATGCAGGATTTACACACCCTGTCACAAAGGGGAACTGGGTGATACATGGACTTTTCAAAAAGACTTTTGACAAAGAGACTATTGAAAAAAGGTCATTGTGGGGTGAGATTGGATTGTAATGGATTAGAAACTGGCAGAGACAGACAACACAAAGAGCAGGAATAAATGGTCATGGTAAGAGATTAACAGTGGACTGTCTACATTTCCATACTAGAATTGGTGATATTTAGAACATTCATAAATGATCTGAAAAAAATGGAATTAAACAATGAAGTGGCAACAGGTGCAGGTGGTAACAAAATTAATCAAGACTCAGCGGGATCCAACCGGACTAGACGAATTGGCATCAAGGTAGCAGATGTGAATTATTTTGCATTTGTCAAAAATGAACTACATTTGGAGAAATAATCTGAACTACTCATACTGAAAAACAAATATTGCAGTGTTCTCAATCAGCTGTAACCACTCAGAGGAAAGATCTAAGTGTCATTGGGTGCCAGCTCAATGTAATGCACTGTTTGCATTGGTGCAAAATAGTACTAGCATCAATGTGACCTGGGCAAATTGCAACAGTGCAAGCCCCATCTAACTGCAGTGAATGTACCCTCAAGGGTTGCACTGGTGTACCTCCATTAGTGAAAATACAACGATACACCCCTCCCTCCCCAAAAAAACCCTCACCCCTCACCACCACCACATTCCAGTATAGACAGGACCAAAAAGTTGATTCAGAAGGTTACAAAAGCAGGTTACCATTTACAAGATCAAATTGTGCAAATGTTTGAGTGGCAAAGGCTGATTTCACCAAAATCTAGAGTGTAAAGGAAGCACCTTGATCATTTACTACACAAAACACTTCATTATATTATATATAAAGTGCCCCTAAAAGAATGAGGAGAGATGTTAAATTGGATTAAGCCATAGTTAATCAAGTTTTTATGCATTTAATTTTTATTTATTAGACCTTTGGATTCCCGGTGTTTGTGTCCTAAAGACACACTGATCAAATGTAGAATTGTAGGAACAATTATGACTACTCTTCAAATCAATCTATACAGTAGGGATGGATACTCTCAGCTTTATGGGCTTATCTTTTAAAGCCAGCTGTATTTGACTGGTATGTTTATTAGCATTCACAATTTTATCGGATCCCCAATATTATATTTAGTGTATAACCTTTTCTCAACCAAAAACATTTTGAATAGGATACAAGATTCTGGACTTTCACATTTGGGTTCCAAAGAAACATTTTAGGTAGTGAAAGGACAGAGCATTTGTACTTGACTAGAAAAATAGCGTTTGACCAGAATATGCTGGTTATTTAGAAATCTATGTTTCTCTTTATCCAGAAATCATCATTCAGCCTAAGTGATTTGTTAATATTTTTGTATATTCCTTTTACTCACGTATCAGCTATATACACCACAGAGAAGTGATTGTAAGTGGGTGTAACTTTCACACCAATACGGGGAGATCTGATGGGTCATCTAACCCATCCTCCCTCTCCCCCTACCCCCCCAGGATGTGATTGATTTAATTATTGTTAAACCATTCTTGATAGATGGATGTCATTTCTGGCCTTGAATATCTTCTGGTGAAGGTGATACCATCTCCCTTGGCAAATTGTGCACTCATCTATCCAATGAAAGCCTAGGCAGGACATTAAAATCAAGCAGGAACAGACTTTGTGACCTTCTGATAATCTAACTGTGGGCTTTGGGCCAACTGTTCCACACACTAAAATGAGAAAGATAATGATTTCTCTAACTTTAGACTCAGGCTGTAATTCAGCATTGCTGAAACTGCAGTAGCAGCAACTATGAGGACACTAATCCAGAATGGGTCACAGAGAAATACGACTCTGGATGAGGGACAGTTTGAAGAGGTGACTTTGAAGAACATTCATAAACTTAACAAAAAAGGTATAAATACATTTTTAGATTGATAAGATGTCCTATCTAAGTAATGAAATCATTCCATAAGGCAATAAATAACTCCCTGAGGTTTGTAAAGAGTATCCAGAACCTAAGGCCCGATCCAAAGCCCATTGGAGTCAATGGAAAGATGACTTCTACTGACTCCAGTGGCCTTTGGTTCAAACCTCTATTTACTATGGGCCCACTACTGAAGAACAAGGATTAAAAATCAAACAACATTAACAATGGTTATCTTCCAATGACTACAAGCATTTGTGGGAAATTATCACTAATTTTTATTAAATTAACACTTATCAAATCAGTGTCCCACTCTCATAGGTGTTCTACAGACATAGTAAAGACAACCCCTGCCTGCAAAAGCTTAAAAATAGTTAAAAATAAGACATAAGTAGATGAAAGAAACAAAATGTAAAACTGTATATAGTGCAGAATTATTGTATGTATTTGTACTGAGGCAGTGACTAGAAGCCCCAGCAAGAATTGAGGCCCCATTGTGCTAGCTACCATACACAGACATGATGAAATGTCAGTTCCTGCACCAAACAGTTAAGTCTCTAAGTGGTATAGTCAGGGCCGGTGCTTCCATTTAGGCGACCTAGGCGGTTGCCTAGGGCACCAGGATTTGGGGGGGGGGCATTTTGCCGCCCTTGGCGGCAATTCGGCGGCGGGGGGTCCTTCCGCACTCCGGGTCTTCGGCGGCTATTCGGCGGTGGGTCCTTCACTTGCTCTGGGACCCGCCACCGAAGTGCCCCGAAGACCGGGAGCACGGAAAGACCCCCTCGCCGCAGAATTGCCGACGATGACCGGGAGCGCAGAAGGACCACCGCCTATGGCGCCAAAAGCCCTGGCGCCGCTCCTGGGTATAGTAGCAACCTGATCTTTCCAAATGGGGTCCTAGTGCTCGCCCAGATTTAGCTAGTTATTCCTCAGTGAATGATGCAGTTTGTAAAATATATCTCACATGGCATGCTGTTAGGACTCAAAAGAATACAAATGTAAATGATAATGATTTCCTAAGTAGTGCTGGCAGAGGCAATGCATTGGTGGGGGCATGCAGGGTCATGTGCCACCCCAGATTTAACTGCTTGACTTGTATTGAGCATGCTCACACAGACTTAGCATGCTCAGTAACATCTGCTGAAGCTGCTGCCCTCACTCTGCCCTTACTTGTGCCCTCCTTCCCCAATTTTTGGCAGATACAGGTCATCTCTCAGTGCTGGAATATATTCATCCTTGCCCTGCCTGTGAGTTTGGCCACTACTGTACAGTAGGGTCTGAACAATATAGCTTGGCTTGGAGGCAGATTTAAAAAAAAAAAAAACTCTGTGCATAAATAAATCACATACGTAGGCATTTTTCTACACATTATCCCTTTCCTATCTCATCCTACAAATGATCAACATGCAAAACTCCTTTGTGTGTGTGTAAAAACAAGCACTTTTTGCACAAAAATTTTCATGGGCATAAAATTCTTCACAGAAGCTATTGCTCTAGCAAAGTTGTATGAATGCAAATGGAGGCCATGTTGAGGTTCCTGTACAGGTGTTTTAGATAAATAATGTCCAGATACCATACTGGTTAAGTAAGTATGGAGCAATATGGAGGAGAGAACAATTAAAGAGTGATAAGGGGAAGAATCAGATCATAAAAGATTTTTTGCATTGTATTTCTTGTTAGTTACTATTTTATTTTATTGTTGTTTTTGTTTCTTTGTTTTTTTAATATCAGGCACCAGAGTGGGTGTAGTTAGTACTGCACAGGAGTTTACTGGCAGAAATCTAGCGGGAAGAATAAAAGAGGATGCAGGGAACTATAGACCAGTTAGCCTGACATCAATCCCAGGCAAAATAATAGAACAGTTAATTCTCAATAAACAAAGAATTAGAGGTTAAAAATATAATGAATGTCTGTCAACATGGCTTCATGGAAGGAGGTCTTGTCAAACAAACCTGTTTTTTTTTCTTTTCTTTACTAAGAGTAGGTCTATACTTACTTCCGGGTCTGGCGGTAAGCAATCGATCTTCTGGGATCGATCCCGGAAGTGCTCGCCGTCGACGCCGGTACTCCAGCTCGGTGAGAGGAGTACGCGGCATCGACGGGGGAGCCTGCCTGCCGCGTCTGGACCCGCAGTAAGTTTGAACTAAGGTACTACGCTGAAGTTGCGTATCTTAGTTTGAAGTGGGGGGTTAGTGTGGACCAGGCCAAGATCTCGGGTCTGGTCAATGAAGACAACTATGTTAATATAGTATCTAGGGATTTCTTCAAGGCATTTGACTTAGTACCAATGACATCTTGAAAACACTTGTTAGGTATACATTAGATGAATTAAAAACTGGTTCACTGACAGATCTCAAAATGTAATTGTTAATGGGGAGACATCAATAAGCAGGGCTGTTTCTAGTGAGATCTCTCCGGGATTGGTTCTTGGTCCAATGCCAATTTTTTATCAACAATATATGATCATATAAAATCTTTGCTGGTACAGTTTGCAGATGACACAAAGATTGCTGGGTAGTAATGAGGAGGTTAGGTTATTGTTCCAGGGTGATCTGAATTGCCTGGTTATAATAGTTACTGTGCAATCCAACAAAATCCATGTTAATACAGCCAAATACAAGAGAATACATCTGGGAAGAAAGAATGAAGGCTATACCTACAGGATGGGAGATTTTCTTGGCAAGCAATGGCTCAGAAAATGATTTAGGGAGTCTCTGCCAGGACCTGCCTCCATGGTGCCCCCTTCTGGCCCAATGGACACTACTTAGACTGCTGCAGGGTTTCCATTGGTCGGTTGCCGCCTCTAATGTGTTTGGTGCAGTGGCGTTTTAGTCCTTCAACTCAGGCACACTTGAGTCCCACTCCTTCCAGGTGTTAAAGTGCAAAAATAAAGGAATCCTAAAACTCAAAATAGGGTCAATCCAAGGACACTTCAGCAGAACCCCACTCTTTTGTGCAGGGCTTGTCTTCGTGCAGCCAGTCCTTTGATCAGTCTCCATGGGCCTAGTTGTTCCATCCACCAGGAGGTTGGTCCAGGCAGCAAGTGGTCTCAGACTCTTGGCTGAAACCAGGCTTCTCTCACCAAGGGAGAAGCAAAGCTCTGTTCTCCATCCTGGTCAGCCCCAAACTGAGCTGGGCCTTCTCCATAACTCCCCTCTCCACATCTGACATCTGTTACCAGTGTAGCAGGACAGGGCCAGTTGGGTCCACAGACCCTCATTAACCTCCTCCCCACCAGTGTCATTATAGAGAACTGCCTGAACATGAGCTCTCAGTGCAATGCTGCAGCAAAGAGAGGCCAGTGTGATCCTTAGCTGTAATAAAGAGGGAATATCAAGTAGGGAAGTGGTCTTGCCTCTGTACACAGCATAGGTAAGGCCACTCCTAGAATACTCATGTCCAGTTCTGGTGTCCCCACTTCAAGAAGTATGTGGAAATGTTGGAGCGAATTCAAAGGAGGGGCTGGAAATAAAGCCTTAAAATGTGAGGCTTAAAGAGCTCAGTCTATTCAGCTTATCTAAGAGCAAGTCGAGAGGTGATCTGATCACTGTGTGTAGATATTTACACATGGAAAAGATGTCTGAGGCTTTTCAATCTTGCAGGCACAGGCATAACAAGATCCAATGGCTGGAAGTTGAGGTTAGATAAATTCAACCTTGAAATAAGACAATTTCCTAGCAGTGAGTGTAATTAAACACAGGAGCAGCTTACCAGAGGAGGGGATGATTCACCATCACTTGGAGTCTTTAGATACCTTTCTAAAGAATATGCTTTAATCTGGCTTCTGGGAAAAATTCTACAGCTTGCATAGACAGCTTGCATTGATCCCTTCTGGCCTTAGAGTCTATGTGTCTGTGAATATGAATTAAGTTTTGAAGAGGTAACTGAAGGAAAACTTTAACAGACTGCAATGAAAGCTTTGAAGGAAGGAGTATGGACTGCAGGATTAAGCTGTTATATTTCAGAGGTGTAGAGAAAAGAAAAGGAGAGACTGTTTTTCCAGCTGCACAATTAAAGTTACCTGCACATGGAAGCCCAGATCCTCAGATATTATAAAAAGGTGTAGTTCCACGGACCTCAATAGAGCTATAGGTATTTACATCATCTGAGGATCTGGTCCAGAATGGTTCAAATGACAAGTATATTCCGAGTATATAGTGAATTTAATATGTTTGGATTAGAGACACTTTAAATAAATGGTGCATTAAATCTTTTTAAATGTGAACACTTCAGCATTTTAATTAGCCCACTCAGTCAAGATATTCCTGGCTAGGGAATTTACACCAAAGGAAAGGAAATGTTACCGCACACAGAGCAAAGTCAACCTGTAGTAATCATTGCCACGTGAAATTGTCAAATCAGCTGGGGCGACTGGATAATTTTAGGACTAACAACATTTCCACAGTCTTAACAGTAAAATTTCACCTGTCCTGCAGGATTGTGCATCTGTTTTTACAAGATATCAAAATGATTCGATAGATTTCACCGTTTGGACCAGGAAAGCCCCTGCATGATAGAAGCAATTTTAAGGCTCCAGAACTGTAGCTACATCTGCTAAGATAAAGGTAATCAAAATCTCATGCTCCAGGATGTACTCAAGATAAAAGAGATGCATATTCTCTGAAATAGGAGACAGTTTCTCATACAGATCATAATGAAACATTAAATAAGAGAAAAACCCAGTAAGAGGTCTGTATCATTGGTAAAGTCTCTATGGCATTACATTCAGCAAATTAATCTATTACGAAGAGGGAGAAATAAACTGACCTCAGTCCTGTTAGAAAATAAGTATCTATTAGCTGCCTTTGAGCAATAAATGCAAACTACACAACTAATTCATAACTTCAACTTTTAGGATTATTGTGAATGTTTGTAGTATGAAAACACAGGCTTTGCAAAGCATATTTTATGCATAAAATGTATAATTGCTTCCACACATATATGAAAGATTGATGCTATGAAATAATTTAGTATCTATTATATATTAATGTTTTACACTGAGTTTCAAAAGGTAAGATCTTGAATTTTTCAAAATCTAATATTCAAATTCTTTTTATTGAATATTTGTTGCTAATTTTTGGAAGGACATTTTGAGCCAAATTTTCAATGGAAAATGCCTCAGTTTCACATGCAAAAGTGTGTATGCATTTGTGCATGCACATACTGAGCTTGTGTATGCAACCACTGTAATTGCATATCCAAAATGCAAATTGGTATCTAGACAGGTAGAAACCCATGTGTACGTTTAGTTGTAATCATGCATGCAAGTGAGCATGTACTTTTGCATGTGGCCCTTAGGATTCCACCTGTGTTAATTTAGCCATCATATTTGTAAAAAGGGAAATTAAAGGATCAAACATAAGCTCATTGGTATGTTTTATGAATCAAAATATAAAATAAAATGTTTGTCTTTCTTCTTTAAAATAGAATAGGTCTTTCAAACAACCCATTCTTCCCTCATGGAGAACTAGCAAGACCTGGAAACAAAGCCCTAGACCCTTTGTTGCAGTTGAGAAGCAATGGTGCTGTACAAATATAGCTTTCCCACCCAATCTTCCCTCCTGAGTAACAGTCCTTCCTCCACCCTCAACCCCATCACTACCACTTGTGCACACATATACAACAGGATAATTTGTAACAAACTCTACACATTGAAATTCACTACTGCTATTAATGATAATTAATGAGGAACTAGATGAAATACAAAAGAAGAGCAAGCAAGCAAGCATGAGCATTAGGAAAAGCCAACCCATATATATAAGTATACATTCTACTGGTGTAGTGCGTCATTTCAAAGTTTTATTCCACAAAATGTTCTAGCCATTCATCCTGACTAAAATGATTTTAGTTATAATCTTTAGAATCTTCAAAATCTGTTATAAAGCTTTAACTTTTTGAATCTCAATGTCTACGGTCATTAAATTATTGTCTGACTCCTCCCATTGTCTGATCCCCAGATTTCCTGCAACTGTGAAAATTTAAATCAATAAAAATCAAAAAAGAAATGCTTAAACTCATAATTTTTCAAAAGCTGTGAAAATCTAAATTGATAAAGAACAAACTGATATTGGCTGAAATTATAAAAAATACAAATTGAATTCTATTAAACTTAATAACTCTAAGAACAGATCCCCTAGGAACATCATGATTGTCACTATGCTGCACACCATAGCATTCAAGGGACCAGACAGATAAGGTAGAGGCTATTTGTACATTGTGTGTTCCCTGCACATAGTAGTTTGAGGAAGAGGAACTCCATTTAGAATTACATCAGGAACTACGCAGACATATCCAATGGTGAAATGGCTATTTTGATTCAGTAAACCAAACATTCTACCTTCTTATCGTTTTCCATTTTAAAGGGCTGTTCTCATCATCTTAACAATTTTTGAATATTATGAAAGATGGAAGTTAGCAAATCCCCAGTTAGTTTTGCTAGCTGCAGGAACTGCCATGGCCATTCTCTGCTCCCTAGACCATCGGCTCATGCCTGGACTCCCTCCCACACTTCCTGTTCCTCAAGTTGCTCTTGGAGACTTGGTGGGGAGGTGGCAGTTCTTGCCACTATCTCTGGGCTTGGGAGTGGAGTCTCCCAGCTCCCTTCCCCTACTCTCTCCTTAGGTTCAGGAAGGACACTCCTAAATCATGGTAGAAAGCTGGCTGGAAATCCTGTCCCTCCACAGACCTTACATGAAGGGTCTGAATACTGGGTTGGGAGTGCATGTCTCCACAGAGGGAGTGGTAGGGGACTTGAACCACAGACTGGGCGAGCTAGCAGTTTCATTGATGCTTTCATTGTCAGCTCATTGAGCATGGCAGAGTTCCATGCTAGCCATCGGCAAGGCATAAGCCTTCTCCTGCATCCAGCCTCCTCCATGCCCATGCTGTATGCACCCCTACGTAAACCAGGAATCACTTCATCTACCACTGAAGTGAAGCCACCTCTTAATAATAGTACATTGCGAAGCTAAAAGGTACTTTGAGTTCTACTCAATATTTCGCAAGAGCTTCTGAGCAAAGACTTTAGCACCAGCCATAAACAGTTGGAAGAATCAGGCTGTGTCTGAAGTTTTAGTCTCATTAACATGCACTTCGTGCTGTGCTTTACATAAATCACATGGCTTGCTATCATTTCTCTGTGGTACAGTGCATTTCACTCTTGTTGGCAGCTGAATTAATTCCTATTTGCAGAAAAAATGAATATTTACAATATGTATTTTAGTTTTCTCACTGTATTTCAATAACTCATTTGTTCAAGGCCTCCAGATTCCTGATGGGTGGGGGAAAAAATCTTTTCTGATGCTAACACAGGTAGAGTCTTTGAAAAGATAAGTGGATAAGGCTATATTGGAGGTAATAAATTGTATGTTCCTCTTCTCTTTCACATAATTGCTGTTGCCAGAAGTGTTTCAGGGTATTTTGCTGGGAACAGAAAGTACAAAAACAGTTCCTTCCCACAACTTGTGCAGTTCTAGGACTGCTCCAAATTGGTTAAGTGCAACTACCTTCAGTATCTAGAATACTTGGTCCAAATGCACAAGAACAGAGGCCAAAACAGTTTCATTGATTTTAAGGCCAGAAGAGACCAGAAAGATCATCTAGTCTGATCTCTTGCATAGCACAGGACAAAGAACCAATATATTGTTCAACTATAGGAAGGAGGAAAAAAGATGGTGAGCAAAAGAAATTAGCAACCAGTTTGGAAAATAAAAGCCACATATTCCCGTCTGCCTCTCCCCCTCCCACAGCACAAAGTTCCAATGAGATCCTGCTAGAGTTATATAGTTCAGAAAATTGCCTTGTGATTTCAACAGCATTACTGAGTAGGGTTACCATATCTGAACTTTCAAAAAAGAGGACACTCGGGGGGGGGGGAGAGTAGCCCCGCCCCCTAGCCACTCCCTCCCACTTCCCGCCCCCTGACAGCCCCTCCAGAACCCCCGACCCATCTAACCCTCCCTGTCCCTGACTGTCCCAACCCCTCTCCACACCCCTGCCCCCCGACAGTCCCCCCGAACTCCTGACCCATCCACCCCCGCTCCCTGTCCCCTGACTGCCCCCCCTTCTCCAACTCCCCGGCCCCCTTACCGTGCCGCTCGGCTTAGAGCAGGTGTCTGGCTCCGCACCCCAAGGAGCGCCCCACCCCGCCGAGCGGCGTGCTGAGGCTGTGGAGGAGGGGGAAAGCGGGGGAGGGGCTCTGGCTGCCGCTGCCAGCCCCGCTGCCGCGTTCCCTCACAGGTGCACAGCCCCACCCCCCAGCGCTGCCGGGTGACGTGCTAAGGCTGCAGGGGATGGGGGGAACCGGGAAGGGGCTTTGGCTGCCGAGACCCCAATGAGAGCTGTGCTCGGCCGCTTTTCGGTCGATAAATAGCCGACCGGGGGGAAATCCCGGACATTTTTAGATTTTTAGAAATTCCCCCCGGACGGCTATTTAAAGAGCGAAAAGCTGGACATGTCCGGGGAAATCTGGACATATGGTAGCCCTACTACTGAGTCTCATTTGGGGTCTGAGTCAGTCAAAGCCGATTGAAGTCAATGGGAGTATTTCCAATGGATTCACCAGCCCTTGGATCAGGCCTTTGGAGCAACGTGATATTTTCAAGTGCCTTGGTAGTATTTTGTTCACCAGCTCCTCTGAGAGTGCTTGGAGAGTCACACTGAACAGGATTCAAAGATTGGCAAAAAGCTTACTGCGGCTGAATTATGCAGAAAACACGGTATTTTTTCTGCAATTGCCATGTACTAAAAATATCGCCAAAGTATTTTTATTAATCAAAGCCAACAGCTAGCAGTCATGTCTGCTTTGTTAATCACTGATCGCTAGCTGAGGGACTTTTTTTTTTTTTAAGTGGACCCATAACACAGCACACACTTTACCAAAATAATAATCTGTCTTCCATCCTAGCCTCTCATTTACAGGGGCACTTAAGCATATTGCCTGTAACTCTAAATAGAAAGGGTGACATTGTGTAGTGTAAACATTATCTTTGATCTGTATAAATTAGCTATATTTCTTTGTGCCAGCAGCCTCTTCCCCAGACTCTTGGTGTGATATTCTCAGTGTTTAGTCATGCTAATAAGATCACTTTATGCAGCCTCAGGGCTAAAGTACATTTCAACACCCACTTGAGGATATGGATCTCCACTTAGGGCTAATGCCTGCCTTGTGTACCTTCCTCCTCAGCTCTTCTGGTGCTCCTGGTCTGTACAGTACCTGGAGTTCTTTGGAAGAGAAATTCTAGCTCACTCAGTGGGGTGGGGGCACAGCCATGGTCATACTCATCCCGCCCTCTTTTCGGCACCTAACACCCGCCGGGATATTACGGTCATGTGCACAACAGCACAAGATGATGGGGAGCCCTTTGTGCCTTTCCTCACCTTGTGCACCCACTCAGGGGCTGACTAAAAACTCAACTTTGATTTTAAAACCAAAGAGGTTTACTCCTACCCTGTGCATGCCCTGCCAATAAAAATGATCTGACTAATAGTAGCCTGTCTTCTTCTCTCTGCTATCCCTAAGCCTGTGTGAGGCTGTCACTTCCAGTTCAGCATCCAGGTTTTGAAGACAGAGAATGAATTAAAGACTTGCAGACCTCTCCAGAGCCACAGCCAAGGTCAGGTACTCAACACCAGCCAAAGAATAAAACTCTTTTGAAAGAGCTGCTGCATCGAAAGACCAATTCTTCCCCAGTGATTATGCCATCCTGGCTTCTAATCATAAGGACCCCTATATTTCAAATACAATTATCAAGAAAACAGGTTTAGGGCCAAATTCTGACCTCCGTTGCAACCATTTCTTCTATGCCAATTTGGTTGTGTGATTATAAGCGCAGCCAGATGTAGCTCCTATTCTACACCTAAAAGACAATTTGATAATCTAGCACTCACACATTAGCCAAAGCACCAACAGTCTGAAACTGATCTGTACAAGCCATCCTATTCTCAGACTAGAGAGTATCCACTCTCATGAACCTAAGTGTTTGGGTGGATTTCTAGGTTCCATTGCGGATTTAACTCAGGGGTCTCAAAGTCCCAGCCCTTGGGCCATCCGTGACCCGAGACCTCCCCACTGCGGCCCATGGAGGAGAGACGCATGCAGACACGCTGCCGGCAATGTTTGCTGCAGGCACCGCTCCCCCACAGCTCCCATTGGCTGGGGGAGAGGGACAGAGATACCATCACTAGTCGCCGGGCAGAGTCAGCCATAGAGGCAGCATCATTAGTTGCCGGGCAGAGTCAGCCACGGCTGCAGCGTCACTTTTCCACAATGAATATAAACAAGTCAAAATACTGAACACAACTAGCTGATGCACACCTTGCTGCAATCCTGAAGGTTTCAGCTGCTCAGTCACCGAGGCCAAACATCAACAAACTGACAGAACTGAAGCGTTGCCAGGTGTCTGGCAAACACTAAAAACTCTCTGGCAGGCGAAGAATTGTATAAAGTTGTATGACAGTTTTATTATTTTAAGAAATTCGAAATAAAAAATACAATATAAACGTTTTCTTTTCTGAACACCATCTTCAGTGACGTTATTGGCCCGCTGGGAGGATTTGAGGACTGGCACTGGCCCTAAGGTAAATTGAGTTTGAGACCCTTGATCTAACTTGTGACTTCCTGGCACAACAATTTATCCAGTTCTATTGTAAAAAACATTAAGAGCATGTACTGTCACTGGGAATAACATCCTCTGGGCTGATCCAGGTACAAAGATCTCAGTGAGAGAATATAAACATAATACTAGTGATCAGGCAGCTTAGTCACAGAGCTCAAGCTATTTAGCTTAACAAAGAGAAGGTTAAAGGGGACTTGGGTGCAGTCTATAAGTACCTACACAGGGAACATATATTTGATAATGCCCTCTTCAGTCTAGCAGAGAAAGTTTCAGAAGATCCAATGGCTGCAAGTTGAAGATAGACAAATTCAGACCAGAAATAAGGCATACATTTTTAATAATGAGGATAATTAGCTATCAGAACAGTTTGCTGAGGTTTGTAATGGATTCTCCAACACTGGCAATTAAAAAAAAAATCTATTCTGTCTTGATTTTAAAGACATGCTCTAGTTCAATAGGAATTATTTTGGGGAAGTTCTATGGCCTGGGATCTACAGGAGGTCAGACTTGATGATCACACTGGTCCTTTCTGGCTTTAGACTCTATGAATTGAGGACTCCCTCAGGCGTGCAGTTTATTTGGACAACTGTCCCTTCCAAAACATTTTTAAATGATGGCAACTATGTCTGTGTATCAGCTTTACTACTGCAGCAGAAGCAGTGGGCATGATGAGGAGAGAATCCAGACATTCCCCCTACATACTTTCCCTATTAAAAGAATCAATTAAAAGTGGAGGTGTCCCAAAGAATTATCACCAACAAACCCAAGTTGTCAGGCCAGCCTATGTAGCATGGGGTGACCACTAGAGTAAGAGGTCAGTAACAGGGTGGGTAGAAAGCAGGAAAATTTGCTTCATGGGCCTATCCATAAAAGGTAAGGCCAGCTCTGCTTTAGTTAGTTAGTTATTCTTTGCAAATCACAGGGAGAAATGTACTTCAGCTTCTGTCCAAAACTCCTCAGGGAAATTTCCAAAGAAGCACATGGAAAGTATTGTATAGTACAGTATGTGCACCAAAGTCCCTGAACAATTAAGTAATGGGAACAAATGGGTTCCCTTCTCACCTAAATGGAGTCTAGAAAATATCCCCTTTGGGTCTAAAAGTATTCTATTAGTTAGAGTGTTTTTAGCCAGGCTGATTCCTGGTTAATGGCTTAATCCCGCAATTACTGCACATGCCAGATTCACACGGACCTGAAGTCAAAGGAAGTTTTTAGAACTGGACCTATGATAAAAAGACATGTTCATTTTTTGACTGAGGGTGGAATTCACAAGGCTTAGATACTGCTGTGCTCAGCATTGCAGCCTGTAACTTTTAGGAACCCAGCTGCCTACTGGAATTCACTGAATTAGGGGCCCAAGCTGTCTATGTAATGCATGGGGAGAGTTAGGCGCCTGAGAACAGGATTCAAAGAAGCCAGCACACTGAGCCGGTGCCACCTAAATTAGCCAATAAAAATGCTGAGGAGTCTGGTGGGGCCAAACCCCCAAACTTCAATGGCAGTTAAGCACCTAAGTCTGGGCCTGAGGGAGGCACCAGTTTCTACATGGGATTTTCAGCCATGAACCCTCTCCTGGAGGTAGGCCTAGGCCAGGTCAGTCCTTTTTCAAGAAAAACTGAGGTGGAGATCAGGTATTAGAGGGGTAGCCGTGTTAGTCTGAATCTGTAAAAAGCAACAGAGGGTCCTGTGGCACCTTTAAGACTAACAGAAGTATTGGGAGCATAAGCTTTCGTGGGTAAGAACCTCACTTCTTCAGATGCAAGGTTCTTGAGGTGGAGATGGTGGTCTCCTTATAACGCAGTGGTCAGCGCACTCACCCAGGCTGTCTGAGACCTTGGTTCAAACCCCTCCTCTGCCCGATATGCCGCAAGGATTTGAATGTGGATCTCCTACCTCCCAAGACAGTGGCCTAGCCACTGATCTTTGGAGTATTTTGGGGCAGGGCTCTCTCTCAGTGTCTCCTGCTGAAGCCATTCTCCATGTATAAATAATTAAATAGTCCTTGGAACAGGGCAACTAGAACGCAGCTCTGACAGAAGCACCTAACTAGTGGGTGATAGAGTCATTCTAACTCTATCCCTATTTAGGCAGCTGTGCACATGCCCTGCTGCCAAAATTTAGGCATTTGGGAGATTTTAATGACAGAGATTTAGAAACCTGTATAGGGTTCTGTGAATGGCACCGAAGTGTTGGACAGAGGCACCTAAAGTGGCAGTTAAACACCTAAGTCTCCCTTGTGAATCCTACCCCGCATGTTCCCACAGAATGATCTGATTCTCATGCCATGTTTAAGAAAACTGGAAAAAAAATTAGCAGAGTTAGAATATAATAAAAGTTTTTAGGAACTGTGCTGTGTTCACATAAGAATCTAAAACCAGTCAGCCCAAAAAAGACCCCAAACCACAACCCTCCTTCATTTTTACAACTATTTGTAAAATAAAAACAAAATCAAAAGTTTGATCATTTATTTCAAAATGACCAAGTCCTGACTGTACCTCTTCCAAATCATACTTCTCCACACTGACTCCCATAACATTCTGTGGCAGCAGGTTGTCATTCCCATTTTTTCCATATATCAGCCAGCCTCATACACTTACCAGCGAGGTGAGTATTGTTGCCTCCTCCTCTGGAATCAATAAACAATACCTGGAGTCAGTAGTGGAGGGAATTCAGATTTAATTTGGCTTCTGTATTGCTTCCCTTCATGCACCATGCCAATACAACTGACATTTGGAAATTGAATGACGTCTAACTGGTAGTCACCAAGATCCCCAAATGGTTTTGAACTCCCTGCAGCAAATCACAGTGACTCAATGCATTACAAGTAAAATATTTGCTCAAAGTTGCCCAAATCCAGAGAGGCACTGGACAATTT
Organism: Terrapene triunguis; assembly: GCF_002925995.2. Taxonomy (NCBI): domain Eukaryota; kingdom Metazoa; phylum Chordata; order Testudines; family Emydidae; genus Terrapene; species Terrapene triunguis. Next base: position 40,297,668 of record NW_020664409.1, read on the forward strand.
CCCCTTTCGCTTTAATGAGAGCTGCAGGTGCTCAGCACCTCTCAGGAGTTGGTGCTGTGAGCTTGTATCCACATCTTGTTCATCTTCTTTGCAGAACGTCATTCATGCAATTTTATTTCTATCACATTTCCCATGATATTCTTGCCTCTCCCCAACACTTAAAATCATAATCAACCACAGCTTTCAAGCACGCTTCCATTGGCACATGTATACCTCTAGTTTCAAGAACTGATCTTACTCCCATTATAGTCGTGGCAAAATTTCACTTAATTCAGTGAAGACGAAAGAGACTGGCACTAAGCCAGTGCACCATTTAAGTCCAACTTAGACCATATTTTATGTGCTTAATTGGGGCTTGTGCTAGCTCTCTGTACATGAGTGAATTTCATTCTGAGGAGGATCAAATCCTTAATGAATACAATTAAAAATAAGGTACGTGCTATTCAGACCAGCAGCCAGGTGGCACTTCTATGCTTACAATCATGCATTTTCAAGCTATCACAAGTGATGACCAGACTAAAATAGAACATTTCTATTTATTAAGTAAAAATCTGATAAAGATTCTTAGTTATTTCTATACTGATGTAAGTGACACGTAAGTATTGTTCTGCTGCTAAAAGAAAAATGGCAGTTTTTACATTGTAAATTGAATTTGATTTTATCTTAATTAAAATGGACTCAAATCACTTTTATAACTACATTCATTTTAGTCTTTTGCACCAATTTTTGTTCGGCCTCGGTAGGCATGAGTGCATTCGCTGCATTTGTTGAGAACACATATTGCAGGCAAAGGAATCAGACATGCAGGGTCAAGTGCAAAGAAGATGTGTACACAAGTGACCAATCACTGCTAGAGTGAAAGCAAATCACATAAACGTGCACACAAATTACTAGCTATTTGCACATGCATGCACACGGTGGCAGCAATAAACAATGCAGTCCACATATATTTTATTTGGTGGTATATTGCAGTAACTAGCTAGTAATAAAAAAACAAGTAGTTTACCAACCTCAGCCTCACAAAACTTAAACATATTAGTGAGGCATTTGTTCCACACTAAATCTTCTTAATAACCTGCTATTGTCATCAGAGCACGTGAGAAAAGCACCACAGGTAGAAATAATTCACTTTCAATTAAAACATTTAAATGAGGTTAATTATAATGAATGGATGTTAGTAAAAAAATTTCTTTTATTAAAAAAAACTTTTTTCTGCACTTGTTCTAAACTTTTTTCTGAACTTGTTCTGCACTTGTTCCATTTCTAAACAAACATTAATGTGTTCTGGAAAAATTACAGACCTTAATCTGAATGCTTTTAGTTACACTATTGACCTGGAAGCTCAGATAATAAATCAAAGAGAGGCTGATACTAATAGCATCATTTCAAGTACATTGGCAAAACAGTTGTTTAAAAAATGCAGGGCCTGTTCCTGCTCCCAGGAACATCAAAGGTAAAACTCCAATTGAGTTCAACAGGAGCTGGACTGGGCCCAAACAGTATAAGAGTGAGGAATGAGATATGTCGCTGTTTTAGGGACTATGGGAATTAATCAATGGGAGTTAGGTGCCTAAATCCTTTTCAGGATCTGGGTCTATAAGCCTGATCCAACTCTCAGCAACTTCAATGGGGGCTGGATCAGGTTCCAGAGGCACATCTCAAATTTGAAGTCTGCCAGGGTACCGGAGTGAAAATGGCTGATGTTAAGGAGGGGAGGAAATGGCAGTAAAGAGGCAGCAGAAGAGAGAATCTATACCTGGAAGGGAGCAGGAGGTACATTGTATTGGGAAGCTCTAACATGAACTGGCTAAATGGAGGAAGAAGCAAGTAGTAGTCACTGTTGTTATGGGGATGCAAAAGGAAGGAAGGGAAGCCTCCTCCTGACCTTCTCTCCACTCCCAGCTATCAGAACTGGCTGTTGGGAAGAGAGAAGCAGCAGCTATGTAGGGAGAAGGCAGCTCTTTCACCTAAATATTTAGCTTTGCACTAACACGGGTAGGAAAATTATTTGCCTGAACCCAAATACCATAATTTGGACCAGACTGTGGCTGAAAACTTATCTGAGACCAAATTGTGCTACAACCCTTAATTCTTATGTTTTACAAATGAATATTTGTACCTCCATTCAACTGGAATGAAGGGCTAACTGTTCCCCAGATTCCTCGCACCACAGCCATTATGTAAGTGTGACAAGGCAGAGATTGGGTGGGATTTGTAACATTCAAGAAATAGACTGGTTCCTTTTCATTTATAAATGCTCCAACAAAATATATTCAAATATTTTCACTTAGGTGAGATGATCATCAGCTGGTGCACGATAATTTCAATAGAACTATGCTGAACTGTAGCAGGTGGGAACCTGGCTCGTTTACATTTTACTGTGAACCCAAAGCCATAAATGAATGCAACCAGTAATGAATGCTCATTCAAAATATGCAGGAAATGGACAAAATTGGGCAACATTTTTCAGCAATAATCTTTTGGCAAGAAGATTGTCCCCTGTTCTCTCACTAGACGTCTCACCATGGCTTATTTCCTCCTAATTCTAGGGATTTCTCTTAAGTGTTCCCACTTACCCAGGCCAGCCTGATTATTTATAGTAAGCCAAAGAGCACATCAGTGTCCTAATTATAGTAGGCAATGTGTTGGCCCAACACTTCACGCTGTGCAAGCATCTGGGCACTGCATATTTCTCCTGAGAACAGACTTGTTTCCTTTGAAGCAGATGAAAGTTCTGGAATTGAATTCAGGCACTGGAAGTCCCATGTGTTTCTTAGGCCTGGTCTACACTAACCCCCCAAGTCGAACTAAAGTACGCAACTCCAGCTACGTGAATAACGTAGCTGAAGTCGACATACCTTAGTTCGAACTTACCGCGGTTCAGACGCAGTCCACATGCGGCAGGCAGGCTCCCCGTCGACTCCGCGGTACTCCTCTCGCCGAGCTGGAGTACCGCAGTCGACGGCGAGCACTTCCTGGTTCGACTTATCGCGTCCAGACCAGACGCGATAAGTCAAACCCAGAACTTCGATCCCCAGCCGCCGAACTAGCGGCTGGGTGTAGACAAGCCCATAGATTCCAAGGCCAGCAGGGACCATTGTGATCATCTAGTCTGACTTCCTGTATGACACAGGCCATAGAACTTCCCCAAAATAATTCCTAGAGTAGATCTTTTAAAAAAGCATCCAGTCTTGATGTAAAAATTATCAGTAATGAAGAATCCACCACTACCCTTGGTAAACTGTTCCAGTGGTTAATTACTGTCATTGTTAAAAATATAAACTTTATTTCCCACCTTAACTTGTCTAGTTTCAATTTCCAGCCATTGGATCATGTCATATCTTTCTCCACTAGACTGAAGAGCCCATTATTATATATTTTCCCCCCAGACAGCTACATATGGACTGTGATCAAGTCACGCCTTAACCTTCGTTTTTCTTAAATTAAATAGATTGAGCTCCTTGAGTTTATCACTATAAGGCCTGTTGTCTAATCCTTTAATCATTCTTGTGGCTCTTGTCTGAACCCTCTCCAATTTATCAACATCCTTCTTGAATTGTGGATATCAGAACTGGACACACTATTCCAGCAGTGGTTGCACCAGTGCCAAAGATAGGGGTCAAATAAGCTCTCGTCTCCTACTCAACATTCACCTGTTCATGCATCCAAGAATTGCATTAGCCCTTTTGGACATAGCTTTGTTCTAGGAGCTCATATTCAGCTGGTTACTCACCACCACCCACAATCTTTTTCAGAGTCACTGCTTCCCAGGATAGAGTCCCCCATCATGTAAGCATAGCCTATATTTTTTGCTTGTGCACAGCTTACAAAGTAATCCAGATTGCTTTGAATCAGTGACCTGTCCTCTTCATTATTTACCACTCCCCCAATTTTTGTGTCCACTGCAATCTTTGTCAATAATTATTTCATATTTCTTCTAGGTCATTGATAAAAATGTTTCAATAGTGTAGGGCCAAGACCAATCCCTGCAGGACCCTACTAGAAACATACTTGATTGATGATGATTCCCCATTTACAATTATATTGTGAGACCTATCAGTTAGCCAGTTTTGAATCCATTTAATGTGTGCCATGTTAATTTTATATCATTCTAGTTCTTTTAATCAAAATATTATGTGGTACTAAGAAAAACACCTTACAGAAGTCCAAGTATATTACATCAACACTATTATCTTTATCAACCAAACCTGTGATCACTAAAAAAAAAAAAAAAGAAAGATATTAATGCAAATCAACATGGGTTTCTGGGAAGTAGATCCCATCAAATTAGTTACATTACCCTCCTTTAGTTCTTTATTGAGTCCTATATCAGCTGCTCCATTATCTTGCCTGGGATCAATGTCAGACAGACAGGTCTATGATTACTGGGGTCATCCCATCTATCCTTTTTAAATTTTGGTACATTAGATTTCTTCCAGTCTTCTGAAACTTCCCTGGAGTCCCAAGAGTTATTGAAAATCAACAGTAATAGTCTAGCTCTTTTAAAACTTTTGGATGCAAGTTATCTGGACCCACTGATTTTAAAATATCTAACTTTAGTACCTGCTGTTTAACATCCTCTGAGACCCTAGAGGAATGGCATAATCTGTTTTTTCTCCAAATACAGAACTAATATTTATTGAACTATTTATTGAACAATTCTGCCTTTTCTGCATTGTTATTGATAATTATAGCATTTCCATCTAGTAATGGATTGATACCATTGTTAAGATTCTTTTTGTTCTTAAAAACTCCTTATTGTGGGAGAAGGAGAAAAGGGTACATTAAAGAAACAGGGAGTAAAGCACAGGGCACTGAAGATGGAGTAGGCAGAAACAAGAGGTAAAATATATGCCCAAGCAAAGCTCCAAACTAGAGCTGAACAGAGGATGGAAGTTCCATTTTGCAAAGGATATTGAGATTTTGAAATTTGGCTTTGTTCTGAATAGGAAGAAAATTCTGAGGTTTGTTTTCCCTCATCATTCAAAATGTTTCATTTAAACAAAATTGTTTTGTTTCAGTTTCCACTTTAAAAATTTTGTTTTAGGTTAGACTATATAATACAAAATTTAAAATTGCAGAACAAAAAGTCATTTTAAACCAAAAACATTCAGAATGAAACATTTCAATGTTTTTGTTCAAATTGGCAAAATGGGATGTTCTGACTGTTGGATTTGTCTGGTTTGCCTTCTGAAAGAAACACAAGTGAAACTGACCAGATTTCACAAAGTGTTTCAATTTTGGCAGAACTGCATATTCCATAAGAATATGACTCCACTGAAGTTGCTCCAACCAACTCTATTCCAAACAATGCACAAAGCTAACAGAGTCCATCACCTTCCCAATGCAAGCTTGTTCCCCTCCACTGTAATCTCCAGTTTAGTTTAAATGACTCAGACTGAGGTTCCACCACATCACTTGAGAGAGACGGATCTTTGTTTTATGTAATTGTTTTTTTCAGATTTATCCAAAAGTCAAAGTTCCTCTGGAGAACTCCTGTGATTTATCTTTAGTTTCAAACTTAGGAGCCCCGTTTTTAACATATAGGACAGTGAGATGTGTGGCTTAAAATATCTCACTTCAGAATCTTTTTCCAAATATATAAAAGTTTATCAGATTTGGTCTACATTTCTTCTAATAGACACAATAGCATCCAATATGCAAGAATCTTTCAAAATATGTTTTAACGGTATAAATGAATTACTTAACCTTGTATTCTCTCAGGATATTGTAGGAGCGTAAACATTTATCAGCTCATTTGTTTAGCCCTGTTTATGCTCAGTAATTCTCTCTTGTCAAAACACAATCCTCTTCCTTTAGTACCGATTCCTCAGCACATAGCATAGGTCTCAATATTTAGCTATTTCTCACTTCTTTAATGCAATCTGATTTTCTTTTTGATCTAGATAATGCTACCAAGCTGTTATGAGTAATACTGCAAGCTTAAAATGAAACTATATGCTACAAAAAACACTGCAATGCAATGTTACTACACATCCGTCATTACAAAACAGCCCATCTCTTTGCCTATCTGGGACAATATCTATAAAATATCATATTAGGAATGACAGGAATATATTTTGGGTTTCAAACTTTCTGAAAATAGAAAGATAAGTGGTCCTCAGAACTCTAAAGGCAAACAGATGTGGGGGTAAAAGTGAGGTATGTGACCCTGAAAACAAGGGGAAAGAAAGATGGACCTGGGAGCCAAAAGAAAGATGACCTCAACACAGAAGGCCAAAATGTAACTCTCTAAGAGTTCCTTCCAAATAACTGGCAACTGTATGTTTAGGTACAGAATTTGCTTGCATGCTACAAGTAGTACATTTTTCTATTGCAAGTTTCAAAGTTTTATTGCATTCAGCATACATTTTCCCTTTTAAAGCCAGGTTTTCCAAAGAAATCCTCCAGTCTTCCAAAATAGTTTGCAAAATATATAGAACTTTAAAGAAGAAAAAAAGGTCTGAAATTTTCACAAAACTCTAATAAAACTTCTGCCATACCTTTGTTACCAGAGACTAAAGAAAAGGCTACAGAAACCTCACAAGCTATCCAGGGCCGGCTCTGGCTTTTTTGCCACCCCAGGCTCCGCTCTCCCCGGCGGCGAGCCCGCCGCGGCTCCACTCTCCCCGGCGGCCAGAGCGCCGGGGGAGGGCGGCGAGCCCAGTCGCGGCCCCGCTCTCGGGCCGGAGCGCCACGCCGCCCCCCTCCAGGTGCCGCCCCAAGCACCAGCTTGGTGGGCTGGTGCCTGGAGCCGGCCCTGAAGCTATCACTTGAGGGGTTTTGCAGGAACAATTCATTTGCATGTGGTGAATCTGCACAAGGTAACATTGCATGCTTGTTTCAGAAACAAATGGAACTGATCATCTTTCCTTTCTCATTCCTCTCTTGGGATCCGTCTAGCACTCTAAATGGTGCTGCACGTGCATGCAGAATGTGGCTTGAGAACACAAATGTTCAAATACCTTGACTGTAATAGCCTGCACGTTGCTCATCCTGGTGGGACCTGAGACATGCTGTTCCACTGCTTTTCTGGATTCTTTGACAGTTATCAGAATGAGGGTATAGGATGTAACAATTACCCCACAGGGGATGATAAAGCAGAAGACAAAGAGAGCTACGGTGTAAGACATTGCCACCGTGTTTACATTTGATGAATGCCAGTCAATGCAACAAGCTGTACCATAGGGCTCTGCTCCATACTCTCCCCAGTGAGCTAGGGGTGAACAGGCAAAAATTGCTGCATAGGCCCATGCGCAGGCTATCAAGATTCGTCCATGTTCTTGCCTAAATCTGTTCCCTGGAAGACATGAAACAATCAGTGAAGAACTGCTCGCAGTAGCGTGATGGATTCTAATTATACAAGCCAGAAAACAATACATAGGCCCTTTTTATTGGACACTGGGTATTACAATTGTTTACCCCCCATGCTTGGGAGGAGCCCCCATAAACATCCACAAAGCTATCTCATTGTTTTCCTTCAAATCCCCTATTAAACTCTCCCTTTTCTGTGATGCCTTAACAGATAAGCAGCAAGGGAACCTAAAAGAACTCAAACAGATTAGCTTAAAATGAAAACTGGCACCCTCAGGCTGCTTGGAGTTATGCTGGGAAACCAGACCAGCACAAATTAGCACAGATCTGGGGGAGCGAGGGGTGATTGCAAAGGGGAGTTTCATGGTCACCTTACACCCCTGTTCCTGCAACTTGTGCTGTGTGTTCCTTGGTCATAGTCAAGGACCCGGCTCCCTGCAGCTTCAAAATGTGCTCCATTTTAGAATGGTTCACAGTATGACTTTCAAACACAACGTTAACAAACACTAATGAATCTAAAGAATGATCACCCTGATTTCAAACTAAAGAAGGGCTGTCACCTAGAGAGATTCTACTAAATGTTTTGCCCCAAACAAGTAGCGCCAAGTACTTGTAGGTCAGAGTTCATGATCCATGCCTAAAATGTTTAGATCTGCCATTTTTCAGGTTTATATGATAATAAGACATTATATGTACTTAACAGGGATGTTGCAGCTTCAACACACTTTCACATTAATTAACTATTTAACCTCACAATTATAATTTCTTTAAACAATCCAACACCATGCATAGACAAGAAAAGAACCAAGATACTGTTAGTTAGTGTGTATCTGGATTCAAGAGAAGGTCATCTTTGTTCTGGAAAATTTATCTCACTAAGAATAAGTAGTTCTGTTGGTACTGAATATAAAAGAGAGGGGCACCATTTGCATGGCTACACTTACTACAATCATGCGCATTTTTCTTGCAACACAACATCTTCAGGGATTTAAAAATCAAATGTAAAACCATCTTCTAAGCTAAAAGTTACCAGGTGAGATTTTAACATAAAAGCAAGTTTATTTTAACAAATTTTAAAACCACAAGGACAGTTTGACCTCAGGGTAAAATCTGATTAACACATGATCTTTTCCACCTAAAGTTCCACTCTCACAACAATGAGATACTAGAATTTTAAAGCTGTTCTTTGAATAGCAATAAAATCTGATGCTACATTTGTCTTTTCTATGTTACATTGACTGGCATTCCTCTTATCCTAAGAAGTGAGTGAGGTAATAAAGAAAGAACTTGAGTAGATGAACAAAAGAAACCAAAAGAAAACATCTGAAAAGGTCAAAAGAATATAGTATGCATCTCTACCATTTACAAAAAAAGTAAGGTACTGAAATGCTGCTCATACCTGTATCAAGTCAAAGATAATTGTACAAAATGAATCTTAAAAATGGTATCAACTTAACCCAACCTTGCTGTCATTTTAACAGTTACCTCATGGTCCTCTTCTGAGTCATTTACCTCAGCATAAGTGGGTTTCGATATAATAAACGAGGTTTATATAGCACCAAACTCAATTACTGGGGAGAACAGATATATAATCATTTAACCCCCCCCCCACGTAACACACCTTTCTATATAAACGTTCTCCAAGATACACAGACTAGCCAATGGCTGTCTTTGTTCAAGAGACAAATACTGAACAATCTGAGAGAGAAGGAAATTAATTTACCATAAGCTGGAAAACAAATTTTGAGGCAGCACACAGTACTCAGTAATGTTAGTGTTGACAGACTGCAGATCCCAAAAAGTACACCGCAAAATGCATAGAACAAGCAAACTTGTTTACCATACAGCCATCTGAAAACAAACAAAACAAAAACATGAGTCAAGATTTAGATGCCAGCATTCTTCCTGTAATTCAAAGGCACATGGTAGAAAGTCCCTCGTAGTGGTCATTATTACAATGTTGACATTTACCATTTGAAAGTAGCGAGCATCACTGTGATGTTAATGCTTGGTCAGCAGGTAACTGAAGGAGGGCGTTCTTACTGGAATATTCTAGTGCCATTAAGAAAATCGTTGCCTGCCTTCATTTTTGAGGAAAGGTGAGGAAAAAAAAAAAAACAGAGAGGCTGTTCAATTCAGCCACTTCTGCCAAGCTGTTCGCCCCCTTTTTCTCTGGCACCAGCTGCTAAGAATTCTGGTCTCCTCATTCCTCTTCCTCTGCAACACTTTTAGGCACTGTCTACATGGAGAGTTGCAGCAGTTTAACTAAAGATATGAATTTAAACTGATTTAGTTAAACTAATGCAGTCCCCTGTGTGGACACGTATTTTCAGTATAAGAGTAGCTTATTCCAGTTTAATTTAAACAGATTAGAAACTGGTTTAAAATAAACCAAATTAAGCTACTCAAACCAAAATCAGAGTGTGTAGACAAGGCCCTGAGAGAGGATAAGAGACACATTCTGAAAGCAGCACTAATTAGGAGAATAGTCCTGCAGTAAGGAGATGGAATCTCAAAAATCCCTCTCTCCCTTCTCCCGCTTCCCCAAGTCATATGGAAGAGTTAAAAGAGGTGATCTTATACCGTAGCTCTTGGAAGCAGATTGCTCAGGAGGTGATACAGTCATGAAAGTAAACAGTCAATAGCACTGACTTGAGCTAGGCAGTGTGTGGGCAGCTTTTATGCAAGCTCTCCCACACGGATCAGAATTTGGCTTGGAAGACTTCCTCTTGAACCTTGCCATTTAGCTAGATTACATCTCACCTTGTTGCTTCCTAGTGCGGCTCTGCAGGAAATGCCAACATTCAGAGGGTTTTTTTTTTCCATTCTGAATCAGATGAAGTTTTCAAAATATTTCGTTCTGATAAAATGCATTCCAATTTGGGGTTTTTAAAAATTATATTATAATTTATAGTTTAAAGTACAATACCCTTTCATAACAAAGTCATTTCAAAACAAAACATTTGCAGTGTTCAAGCCCCGAGGTCATGTTCTGTTTGATCTTTTCAAACCTTTTCCCAACAAAAAATTCATCAAAAAAATCAACAGTTTCCCCAGGAAGGTCCGTTCCCCTTCCCACCATCCTCCAGCCACTTTGTGTGGATTTCAACATGCTGTGAACACACCTCCTGGATAGGACCCAAAAGGGGAATGCCTAGCTCGTGAATCCTGCTGGGGCGTAGATGGGAGTTAGGCACAGAGCTGATGGGCAGGTCAAGACTTGGCTATGGGCACGTTCAGCCACTAAAATGTAGGCACCTAAAGTCTCCAAGACACCTACAGGGCTCGGCAGCAGCAGCTGAGATGATGTTTTGCAAATGCCATTTGCTCTTAAATGTTTGACTTCAGTGCCCAAAGTGGCAGATAGGTGTCTAAATCCCTTTGATCTGAATAAATTAGACTCTGGGGGGCTAGATTCACATTCTCCTCCATCCTGTGAGCACCTCCTTTTTCCTCTCCACAATCCCAAAAAGCTTCCATGGGAAAACTCAACAGCATACCAAATACTGCCTAGGATCCAGCAAGGGCATTTATTAGCGATTCTGAGCCCCATGTAAAGATCACAAAAGCCAGGTATTATGGAATATTATTAGGTTAAACTTGCAAGGATGAGGGAGGTAGAGGCAAGAGAAAGAAGAGCTAAATTGGAAAGAAGTCCAATTGTGAGTTGGACATTAACCGTAACTTTAAAGCCTAGGATTAAATTTAATCCCCAGGAGTCATATACAGCCTCAGATTTGTTTGCATATTAGATTTGTGTTTTTTTTAAACAGCTACATTCCAATAGCTTTTACATTTCCTCCCACAGAAGATTTCAGACAGCGGGTAGAGTGATTGTATGGAAGAAATACCCCCAAGCCCCTTTCCCAGGAGGAATACAAATTGCAATGGCATCAGACTAGAAAACTAAATGCAGCCAGCAGCTCCGAAAGCTGCTCTTACGTAACATACTTCTCTCAATCTCTGTAATTAATCTTCCCTGTCCTTTCTACAAAAGTGGCAGAATAATTCAATCCTGTCTGCTGACAGAGGCCTCCAGTCTGTGCAGAGGATATTAAATACTATTTGCATATTGAACACACCTGTGAGAAAGGCTGGATGTAACAGCTAGAGGGTACAAGGTCAGAGTCATACCAAGGTCACTGATGGCAAGGTTGATCATGAAGTATTCTGCTGGTTTTAGCAAATTCTTTTTCTTGTAGGAAACATACAGAAGAATACTGTTTCCACACAAGGAGCATATTCCTATAGGGGAATATAAAATAAAAAGAGGAATTCATTATTCTCATTTATTGGCTTTTCATTTTTAACACTCTTTGCAAGGAGTAAGGCATTGCCAACCTAGTCAGTGTTTATGGGATGATCTTTTTTCTATGATGAAATTAATTCAACTCAAATTTTTTTCCAGGAATGCCTTATTTAAGACTCATTTGCGATAATGATTAAGGATACAAAGTGAATCATGGAGAAATAAACTTAAATTATATCTCTATTATCGCCAGATTAAAAAGTTCATTTTCTTAGGATCTGATATAATTCTAGTAGACGATATACTGTTTCTAACATTCCAACACAAATAACAGGGAAAGAATATTAATTTTCTCTCTAGCTCGGAATGAGTAGGATAAAACCTAGTTCTTATAGTTGTGGAGAAAAGTATGGCTTAACTAGTAGCCATGCTGATTTCTAGGTTAGAAAGTCATGTATTCAAATCCTAATACCACAACTCAGTATTGACCTTTCAGCACAGCAGTAAGAGGCTTTACTTCACTTAATATATCCTTATATTTACCAAGCCAGTAGAATTTTATTTCCAGCCCCCACCAACCTCTCAGTATTTTTTCAAATGTTCTCCACAAATTATCTTGCTTTCACTTGAAGGACTATGCTAGTTGGATTCATTGTTATTTTGATTAACAAGGAATTGTAATAAGCAGTAACAAACTGTTCTCTACCGTATTAAACCTATCTCAGGTGCTGAGGGCGGAGACTTTCTTGAAAAGGAAGAGGAGAAGAGGGATTGATCTGGGGAAGTTTTAGTCCTATTGTAATAATATTACAGCTTGTCAAAACATTTTGTTCAAAACTTTTTTCATACAAATGGCCTTTTTTCTAATCTGAAAACTTTTCAAAAACTGCTTTAAACATTTTCCTTATTTTTCACCAAACCCAAAAATTTTACAATTTTGAAATGTCAGATTTTCCACATGCACCCACCTGCTTCTCCCCCCCCCCCCCACACACACGGAAAGCACAGAATGAACAATATCCTGATTTGCTTAATACATATTGACTTTTTCCATTTTAAAAAAAATTCCTTTTGCCACTGCAATTTTTGAAAAATTCTTTACCTTTTGAAAACTTAGAGTGGAAGAAGGAAACACAAAGAGACAAATGAAAAAGTGAAGAAAAAACTGGGTATCGTTCATTTAGTGACAAAAGGGGGGACCTAAAATTCAAAATATCAACATTTTAAAATATATTTTGCCACAAATTTTGATTTGAACCTTACAGAATGGGAACACCTTTGAAATGGTTCCACTATTTTGTGAAATAGTTTTTCCATTTTTCCACCAGCTCTACCAAATATTTCATGACATAATATCTCTACCGGAGACATGATCTGAGACTATGAGATCAAATGTGGCCATTGAAGGCATGGGAACTTAAACATTAGAATTACTTTCACTTATCAAAATGGATTGCAACTAGCACATGAAAATTCCATCCACTTTAGTAATACTTCAATGTTCTCAGTAGCCGGTCTACGATCATCACTTGGCTCCATAAAAACAACTCACCTTTTCTGTTTGCTTTCAAGGTCCCACAGCACCCAGCCCTGTTTGGATTACCAGCTCAAGCTCTGATATGATATCCCAGCATGCACCATGTGGATGTCACAGCTGCTTTAGGAGTCTGCTGAAGCATGGAGATTGGGGAAGGTCAGCTTTGTTGTCAGTTTTTTAGTTATTAAATTGTGGAGGGAGAGGGGAATTTAATAAATTACAAAATTATATCTAAGATAAAAGTTGCACAGTACTTCTTGTAAAAGCAACTTACCTGACACCCCCTTGCCCAAAAGGCTGGCTCCTTTCTCTTACAAGGTCCTGTAGCAGCTGTGACGCCACTAACATAGTGCATGCCGTAAAATCACACTGAAGCGAGCCAGTGATCTGAGCAGGGTTGGCTATCATGGGATCTGAAAGGGAAAATAAAAATAGTAAGTTACTAGGCAACACACCTTGCTGAATACTTTTTTAGCAAAAGGTGGGAGAGTGGGGCATAACATATACTGCTGAAGTAGATGGAATTTTCACAATTTCATGTGCAGTTCACTTTCCAGCGAGAGCAAGTTTGCACTTTGCTTTGTTGATGATGATCTGCATGCAGAACATCAGAAACAGAATGAAAGCATCACCAGAAAGTTCTAGTTTTCACCTGCAATGAGCAAACAGCAAGACTCACGTATTTGTTTCTAATCAGAAAGTACTTTATAATATATATACCAGTTCCTGCAAAGCTACAAAGAGAGTTAGATTTCCAATTACATTTCAATGGCCAGTCATGCCACAATTCTCCTCTCAGATTCTTTATTTGCTTTTTCCAGCCATGAAGTAGGACTGATGTACTATATTGGTGCTCCTTGTCTTGGGGGGTGATGTTGTTTAGAAGGTGATGTTCTTTACAGACAACCCTCAGTTTCTGCATTTGAAACACTTGACTTGGTTCACAGAAATCAGAGACTAGGGATCAAATTCTCCCACCTGGATTTGCATCACACAGCTCAAAAGCCAACATCCATCGCAGAGAAGACCATACTAGCGTAAAGGAGGTCCTCCAGTTGTATACAATGAATGTAGAGATGTCTACACAATTCCCTGCTGACAATGTAGCGGGGAAAAGGAGAAAGGGATCCTTCTATATCATCCTTCCACTGCATGCATCCGATGAAGTGGGTTTTAGCCCACGAAAGCTTATGCTCAAATAAATTTGTTAGTCTCTAAGGTGCCACAAGTACTCCTCGTTCTTTCTACATCATACTAATCCCCGGCTGTCAGTAGTCATAAATTAAAGCAGTTACCAGGTAGACTGGCCCAGCATACAATATGAGCAGTATCAGGGATTGAAAGAGTGATTTTAAGGCACTTTCTCCCCTATCTCCATGCAATTTGTGCTGTATGCAGTTCAGCTACAGCCAAGGATCTGGCCTTTTCTCAGCTAGAATATGCATTTTGTTTCTTACCCATAAAGAATTCATAAGACCATATTCACCAATGGTATAACTGGGGTCAAATCTATTGAAGTCAATGACTGAGGATTTTAGATGCAGAGAAATTCAGTGTTACAGTTCCAGGAGTAACTTGGCTTCATTGCTCATGTTTAAGGCTCTAAACCTGCATCTGGATCTACTTTCATGGGCCACTGTGCCCATGAGGAGTCTCACTGACTTTCCTGGGACTCCTCATGAGTATAGGGGTTTGCACTAGTAGATGTTGATGCTGGATTGGGATTTAAGGATTCAATGTTAACACCATAACCAGAAATACAAAATAGTGCTAACCAGAACCTCATCTGGTATAAGTTGAACCAACCACACAATATTTTGCAGTAAATCATTCTTAAAAATATTTAATGGCTTCCAAAGTTAACACTGTTATTATAGTAGATTAAAATTGAATAGGTACTTTCTTTTTGACGAAAAATATGTCACTAATTAATGTTATAGAAGTTGTAATTAGTTCAATCTATTCTTTTATTTTATTGTTATGAAAACTTTGAAGTAATCCGTGTCAGTAATTAACTCCATTTCCAGACCCTCTACATTCTCATCAAACCTTTGGAATGTGAAATAATAAACATGAAACAACGCAGGAGAAGCTCCAAAACATACTTACCATGAAAACATACTTACCAAACACTGTATAAATCATTCCAACAATAATATCTTCCCCTTCTGTTATTTTGGACTGGAATGTTGCATTAACAAGATAGGAACCCATCTGAAAAACAAGAAAATGGGAATTCAGCATCTGAGAATCTCTCTGTTGGCTTTCTGCGAGACTAGCAATAAGCTATTTGTTGGGGGGGCGTTGGTTTGATTTTTCCAGTGTTTGCAATGACAAGTTTGAAGATGAGAGATGTGGCATGGGGTTGTTGCTGAGGAAGGTTAGTTTCTGTCACCCTTGAGCGGTGTCCCTTTGACTCATTAGAACATGAATACATCAAGATTTTCCAAAAAATGTCTTGTGACTCTGTATGCCTCGATTTTTGGATGCTCAACTCGAGAAACATTAAAAGGGGGCTGAATTTCAAAGAGTGAGACTGTTCAGCACTTTCCAAAGATAGGAGGCACGAAAGGCCAAAAACCATGGAAGAAAATCTAAAATTCAACGGGAGCTGGATCAGGCCCTAAGTGAGCCTAAGAAAATATAGCAGTCTAATATAAGTATAATTTACACTTTTTCTCCACCTCTTCAACATGTATGGTACATCAATATACTCTCTGAAGTTATTTATTACATGCTTTGACTCACTTAGGTTCACACCCACTTACCAACATGTAAGTGATTTTACCCATCCTGCACAGACACACTCATTTCTGAATTTGTCCCACTGAGTCTGTGTGTAAAGAAGTCTAATTGTTCTACTCCTCTTTTCGCCCCTAACAGGATAGCATATAAAGGTGCAAATTAAAGCAGGACATTCCTACATTAATTTACACTTTCTTCTGGCTGGTTGGTTCTTAAATTACACCAACTTGGAGTCCCTTACATTTCAGAGAGGGCACTTAGGTAAATCTAAGGGACTCTGACTGCAAGAGATTCTACAGAACACCTCTGAATTTGCCCTCAAGAAATTCTTCAGCAACTGATATTCAACAACAAATAAATTAGAGAAAATAGTGAACTTCTTGCAAAGCGCAAGAAGAATTTGGAATCCTGTTCCAATGGGTGAACTTGAGCCACTTGTACCTTGCCAGGGGTTCTCTAGCTACTATGTTAGGGACTACAGAGCACTTCTGCCCCTGGCCCGAGTCTGGCTAGCTAGCAGTGCATCCACTAGTGTTTTCCCAGCTCCCACTGCCCTACTGAGAACGCGTCTTGCTCCCAAGAACAACTTTATAGCTAGGCTTGGCAGAATTTGATTTTTTTTATATAATCTCAATGGATAATATCAGTTTATTTTAACCATTTTTTCCAATTTTATTGATGTAAAATTTTATGACTCTGGGAAGTTATTGGGGGAGGGGGGAGTCAGACCATTGTTTAAAGACAAACATTGAGATGCAAAAAGAGAAAGCATTGTAACCATTAAACTACAAATTGGCAACATCACATGTCAAATATATACTACGTAAATATCCTTAAATCAAACTCTAGTAAGTGCTCCAAAAGTAGTTTTCTTACTTTGTCTATCTGTAAATTTCTATCATCATCAATAGAAATATTACCGATAAAAATCTAATCCTTCCAAGTCTATTTATAGCATGTGAGGACAGACGCCCACAACGAAGAAGCCCTAGAAGGGCATGCTAGAGCCAGCAATCACTGAATGCTGACAGGAAACCTGGGGAGGAAGTCATCAAGGGCCACATCTTCAAAGGTATTTAGGCTCTTAACTTCCATTGGTCTCAGTGCAGCTGGAGAAATTGCTGAGCCTTCCTTGGCCTTCAGTGGAGAGAGGAGTGGCTGAAGGCTACAGGGCCCTTGGGGCAAATGAGCTGCAGTTCATTGCATTTGGCAGTGAAGCATCTCTTTATGTTCAATCTGTTGTGAATTAAACTGCAGGATCTACACATCTCTAAGTGATACTATATAGACCTGTAAGAAATACATTATTGAGGACTCAAGAAAGTCATGTCCCTTCCTATTTTCATGGCCTATGCAATGTGGATGATGAGGCTGGTAAGGTTTAGCTGGAGCTTTTCCTCAGTAGATGAGACAAATTACAGTTGTTATACAAATAGACTGACAAAAGTAAAGCAACATTCCCTAAGCCTAGCCATGAGTCATTGCCATAGGGAATGGTAGATATAATTGCTACTGGCAGCCTTTTCCCCTTCTCAAGTTTCTCTGATTGTGCTTCTTGATAAAAAAAATAAAGGTTCATTGCTCTCTCTGTTCTGTAACTGTCATATGATTAAGTGCCCTAAGGGCAATTTCACCCCACATCCCTTAGCATAATAGCAGGAAATGATGTAGTTCATGCAATTTTGCACATTTGATTTTAGTGCAGCATGTGAAATGTCAGAAAAAACAAGGTACAAAAGTCATCTTAACAAATGGTCTAAGGAGGGTCTGCACTTAACACTCTGGATCTGAGCCAACCACTGTATACACGCATTTAGTAAGAAGGTTACAGCCTGCTTCACTCCTGCAATGTGGTAAGTAGAGGTAATCTGCATTCAGCTGGTCTGTCTTCACTTCAGCTTTTCTTAACTGAATTTTAATTAAGTCTATTCTTAAGTTTCACTCACTATTCCATGGATTCTTTTTAAACAAACTGTTAGATCCTCAGCTGGTACAAACAAGTGTAGTTTCACTAAAAATCAATGGAGTTACACTAATTCAGACCACCTAAGGGTCTGGATCTTTACTTCCAATGGCAATCATGCCTCTTAATTGTCTATTTTCATTAGCTTTATTAGCAAATGCATTTACTGGTAGGAATGTTCTCTGAAACAGAATTAAGTCAACAGAAAGTGAAATTTGAATTTTATTCTGTTTATTTTTAATAAATCACTCATTAACCATCAACTGCAGCAGTGACTATTCACAGCAGAAGCCTGATTATAAGATTTACTAGTGTCCATTACTGTAGCATGTGAGCGCCCTCAAAAGAAGAGGAACAAAGAGGACTAGGGTAATTATAGACCAGTCAGCCTAACTTTGGGACCTGGAAAAATACTGAACAAATTAAAAAATCGATTTGCAATCACCTAGAGGATAACAGGGTTATAAGTAATAACCCGTATGGATTTGTCAAGAGCTAATCATGCCAAACCAACCTAATTTCCTTCTTTGACAGGGTTCCTGGCCTAGTGGATAGGGGGAAGGAGTAGACATGACATATCTTGATTTTAGTAAGGCTCTTGACACAGTCTCACATGACATTCTCATAAGCAAACTACGGAAATAAGGTCTAGATGGAATTACTATAAGATGGGTGCACAATTGGTTGAATGACCATGCCCAAAATGTAGCTATCAGTGATTTACTGTCAAACTGGGAGGGCTCATCTAGAGGATCCCACAGTGGTCAGTCCTGGGCCCAATACTAGTCAATATTTTAACTGAGTGGAGAGTATGCTTATAAAATTTTCAGATGACACCAAGCTGAGAAGGGTCGCAATCACTTTGGAGGACAGGATTAGAATTCAAAACAACCTTAAATTAGAGAATTGGTCTGAACTCAACAAGATGAAATTCAATAAACAGAAGTACAAAGTACTCCACTTGGGAAAGAAAAATTAAATGCACAACTACACAATAGGGAATAGGTGGTAGTAGTGCTGAAAAGGATCTGGGGGTTATAACTGATCACAAACTGAATATGAGTCAACAATGTGAAGCAGTTGCAAAAAAGGTTAATAGTCTGGGATTTATTAACAGGAGTGTCATATGTAAGATATGGGAGGTTATTGTCCAGCTCTATTTGGCGCTAGGGAGGCCTCCACTGGAGTCCTGTGTCCAGTTCTGAGCACCAGACTATAGGAAAGATGTGGACAAAATAGAGAAAGTCCAGAGGAGAGCAACAAAAATGATAAACTGTTTAGAAAACTTGACCTATGACCTTAACCTATGGCAATAACAAAAGAAAGAAACTGAGAGGCGACTTAGGGCTAGTTTACAGTGGGAAGGCTTTACCACTACAGCTATACTGGTATAGCTATACCTGAAGACTCCCCCTAGTGCAGACGTAACTTATACTGACACAAGGTGATCTTCTGTGCTACATTGGTCAGAGATGTGGATTTTTTCACATCCCTGACTGACACAGCTATGCCAACAAAATGTTGTAGTGCAGACCCAGCCTTCAATGGTGTTCTACATTACTCTAGTTGTGAGAGTGTAAATCAGTGTAATTTATATGCTACCTAATGTCTCAAGTCTGCCCTCAAATATGCACATGCAATTCCCGTTAACTTCAAAGGGAGTAGCACAGGTGAAAATGAGGGCAGAATTGGGTCCTCTGTACTGATAAAACTTCATAGTACACCTCATTATTTGTACACCATAAACCTACTGCAAACATAGAAATAATTTCACTTGCTATTAAAATCCAGCTACCTATCAAGTGGAAAGTGGTAGCTGTTAAATGGTACATAGCAACAGTGCACCCCAGTTTGGGTCAAAAATAAATGAAGAATGTAGTATTCAGTTGAAAATGTAGGCAAATGTTATGGGCATAAAATACAATTACTAGCAATGGGCAATTGGAAAACCAAGCAAATGGGGAAATATTCTTCTGCAAATGTTTGATTAAGAAAGTAAATTTTGCTTTGACTGTATTAATAACTACTGTGAGGCACATTTTTTGGTCTAAACATTTTTCAACCAAAAAAAAATGCAGATTTGGGACAACTGAAACATTTCACAAATTTATGTCAATTTCGGCAAATTATTTCATTTGCAAAACCAAAAAATTTCAAAAATGCCAAAATGAAATGTTTTGATATTTTGAGGCTAATTTCACAAGGAGACTTAGGCATCATTCACAAAACCAAGGATGTGACCTACTTATTTGCCATAGCCCCAGGCCAGTGCATTCATTTCAGCTTTGTAAGCCCTGGGTTCAAGCCTCCACTCCAGAGCAGGCATCTGGAGCAGGGACTTGAACCCAAGTCTTCCCCCTCTGATGTAATGCACTAGCCACCAAGTTATTAGGTATTCTGGGGTGAGTCTCCCTCAGTATCTCCTGTTGAAGCTGCTCCATTTTGTATTAAAACACCAGCCTAGAGAGTCATACTCTCTCTCCCTCTCTCTCTGACCCAATGAATGTTTATTTATACAAAGCTTCGATAATTTCAGTTTTGGGTTCACCTGATTTTTTTGGAGGGGGGGGGAACTGTGAGTAAACCAAAAATATCAGTTATCCACACAGCTCTATTCATAACCCATGTGTATTTGATATCAGGGAGCATTCTGGAACTTGAGCTTCATTAGTGTGAACACTAGCAAAAAGAACATTTTTAGCTTGAATGCTCAAATATTCACTGAAATTGTATATCAAAATGGACATTTGGTTGAAAATGTTGCATTGGTTAGTTGCATATTTCAGGTAATTTTGTTTCTCGCCCCGAATGGATGACTTATGTAATTAATCGACCAACACAGAAAATTAGAAATGTGTTAATATACAATTCAAATTTTGCTCTGTGCTACTGTCCAAGGACAGATCCTATAGTTTGTGACAGCTGACAAGATCAGTTGTGATGGCACAGCAACGGACCAGAATAATGACAATCCAATGATAAATTATAGTAATATCTTAATCATTCCATCACACAACCGTTAATACAGGAGAACAGAATGTGCAGAGTCATCACGTATTCGATCCATTGGAACATCCTTTCTGGGGTTTTAAAAGTGGCTACCACCAACCTGGACAAATACAGAGAGAATGCTGTTGGCTACAAAGGGAATTGGCAAGACTGAGGGAGTCTAACAATCAATGTGATGACACAGCTTCGTAATGTCGGAGCCTCTAGAGCAGCGTTTCTCAAATGCAGCAGGGGCTTTTCTTGCAGCCACAGCCTCCTGGGCTATGACTGGGGGGAGAGAGCAAAGCAGCAGCCCTTCCCCCTCCCTCTTGCTCCTGGATGCACCACCTTGTTGTTGATTGCTGGGGCTGCCAGCAGGGGTTGGGCCCTGTCCCACTCTGGAGGCACCTGGGGCACAACACTGGAGGAACAGGCACCTGGTGAGTTCCCCCCCATTCAGCCCTGGGATGGCGGGGGGCAGGCTCTGGCTGTGGGGCTTCGGGCTCTAGTCCTGGACTCTGGATGCCTGGTGGCAGGCCCCAGGCTCCAGCCACATGACTTCAGGCTCTGTCCCCCCGCTGCCTCCCCTGACCCCCCCATCCAGAGTTTAATTTGTCCCCAGGCTTGCCGGGGCTGAGTAAGCCTGCTGTGAATAGTGATACTTGTATGTTTGTTAATATCACTTTCACAACAGACTTACTAGCTAGCAACAAATAAATTACAATGATTTGGACATGTATATGTGCATATTTATTTGTTTTTCCTAAAACTAATTACATATTTTAGGAAAAAGTATGAGAGCAGCCACTAGCAAGAGTTGGTGGCCGCACTCTGAGGTGATCAAATAATTTGTCCTGAGAACCCCTGCTCTAGAGCCTGAGTAGTACCTAGATATCCAGATAGCAGCTGTGGCCAACAGATTTTGTTTTCATCCACACTTGGTGAGATGTCTGTGACCATTTATTTCAGATATGACAAAACAAAAAACTGTGGCGAGGTTCCATATCAAAATTATATTGCTGTAGTGCACTGGGGTACATCTGAAGATTAGCCAGAAGATGAAGCTAGAACAGAATGGGTCACCACTCCATTAGACACAATATCTCACTGGAATCCTTAATGTCAGTGCTCTATGATCCACTGTCCATTATCTTCCAGGTGGAATTCAAGACATTGGTTTCAAACTATAAATCCCTAGGTGTTCTAGGATTTGGTTATTTGTGAAGCCACCTCCTTCTCCGTGCAATAACTGTGCAGCAACAACCAATGGAAATGCCGAAGCTAGAGTTCATCCCTTCCTTGGTTTTAGATGAGGTAGGGCAGCTGGCAGGCCATTTTACATGAGTAGTCTGCGACTCAGGAATTCACTTCCTCTATCAATCTGCCTGCACCTAATTAGCCTTTCAGATACACTGTAAGACCCATCTTTTTTGTCCTCTCAGACATTTACAGAAAAATCACAGACACTTCTATTATACTGTGATGCGATATTGTATACAGATCAGTTCATTAGTTGAATCATCACAAACAACACCAGCAGATGCTCTGAATAGGCAAATATAAGTTTATTCATATCTTGGTGGTTTCATTTATATATGAAGTGCTTGGCCAGTGTTTGGGGCATATTTACAATAATAAATATACAATATCGCATCACAGTATAATAGAAGTGTCTGTGATTGTGAAAAGTAAGTTTTGAATTGCATATTTGATTGGTCAAAGCAAAGTTTGCAATTTATGCTACGTTGGTTAGTTACATCCAATCAGAGACAGACATAGGGCAGATTGCAAATATGTAAACAATATGCAAACCAAGAATTATTCACTGAAGACATTTACAAACAATTTCAAATAATGAATCATTTCATTATTTCGGAGTCTGTTCACTAACAGGGAAAAAAAAGAATTTCTCAAATAATTTGCTCCTTTCTATTGCCAACAATTTTCCTCTGAATGTTCAGATTAGTAGAAACTCTAATGTCCTGATTAGTCCCTGTATGTTGCTTAGGGGTGGCAGCAGATTACGTTTGCAGTTGTTCAACTGAACATTGTAATTAATGTCAAAAAACAATTAATTTGACTCAGGGCCGAAAAATCTGATTTAGTTTGGGGAAATTAGATTCTGTTTGTCACTAAGGGAAAGGGTAATAATATAAACAGAGTTATATTGTCAAATAAATTATGATAATCTTTGTTGAACAAGGATATTCTAGAAGTAGTTTTGATTCCAACTAGCAAGAGGTTTTCCACTAATGACTGAATAATTGGCAGTATTTGCAAGTCAAAAAATACACAGTTGCTTTGCTTGATCACTGAAGCATCTCTGCCTGAAGAAAAGCAACTCCCAGGAGTTTTATATGCAGTATTCTCTAGGGTATATCAGGCACAAGATTTGAAGCCCTAATGTATGGAGGCAATGCCTATCTTGAAAATGTATTTTCTTTATCATCCTCACCATCTCCAGAAAGTAACACTAGAGTTCAAGCCATGGATCTCTGTCTTTCAAAGATCTGTAGTCCTAGGAGACAGAATGTGCTTCAACTATGAAAAGACTATATGTACAGCTAAAGCTGAAACTGTCTGATCCATCATCAGTTTCAGAAATGGATGAGATGGAGGCAAGAGACAAGTAAATAAAAATCTAGGCTCTAGTGGGAGCTAGCAGATAGCTATGGCAGAGACATCTGTGACTGACTCACTCTCTCCCATATGCTCACTGAGATAAATTTACCAAGCAAAGATTTTTAAACTGCAAATGTGCAGTTATAATATTGATGGAATTTTAAACCTGTTAGAAAAATATCAAATTTCATTTACATTTTTTTCATTATGGCAGTATTGTAGTGTTATGCTGCAAGGTATTAATGTCAGCCATCAATCACAGACCTGGTAAAAGTCAATAGGTGTACTAAGCACCCTTTCTTCAGGTAAATGAGAGAACAATTAAATGCCCCCTTTGTTTGGTGACAGCTGAAACCAAAGAAGCCACCACCTAAGGCAGGGGCCAGCTTGGCAAAGACCTGAGCATAACCTAAGTCATGAGACCTAAGGGATTTTCCTAGAGACTGATTGCAAATGCAGGGGCTGCTACCTTGATTGGTTGCAGGAGCATGACAGTCAGAGAGAGAGAGAGAGAACCAGAACACAAGGAAAAAGCCAGCAGATAGTGGGAGTAGCAGTGGTGCCTGGCCCCGGGAAGGAAGCCAAGAGACAGAGCTTCTTTGGGGGCAAAGTGAGGGGTGCCAGAACAAGGGGGACTATGGGACCATAGCCCTCCCACTTTTTACTGGCCATAAGGGCAAGCAATGGAGGACAGGGGGTGGGGCCTCAGAGGGAAGGGGCAGTGCAAGGGGACAGGACCACAGTTTGGGTGCCAGTGGCCCCTCCATTTTTATGGACTTTCTGCCGCTTGCACTTAGGCCATTCCCTAAGTGCAAGTCCGGTTTAACCGACCACAGAAAGATCACGGCAGTGGAGAGAGACCTTCAGGTGGACAAAGAGCAGCAATAGCAGCATTTACAACACTCGGCTCCCTATGTGGCTGCAGCAGGGGAATGGGGTGGCCGGCCAGGACTCCACTATACTCCTGTGATCATTGGCAACCATGGTGGCCCCTTCAGGCAAAAAGCTGCACTGTTCAGAGGAGCCTGAAGACCACTCTTAGCTGTGTGGGAGATCATTTTGGTGCAGATTGGCCCAGGACTGGGAAACCACTGAAGCAACCTACAGCCACCCTTGCACACATATACCACCACCACCACCCCCCACACGGCACACACACAAGCTGCAACAAGAGTTCTTCAGCTGCAGCTGTGACTCTGAGCCTAGAGAGGAGCCTGACCTGTCACAACAGATCCCTCCCTCCCTCCCTCTGTCCTTACAAGCTGAACTCTGATAGAGTTAAAACCTGGACAGGCTTAGGGGTGTCTTATCCCATAGAGGGCATGGTGCTGTGGTTAAGACATTGGATTGTGATTCAGGAGAACTGAACTCAATTCCCAACTCTGCCACAGACTTCCTGTGTGATCTTGGGCACATCACTAAACTTTGTGCCTCAGTTTTCCCCAACAATAAAAAGGGGATAACAGTAGTAACTTTCCCCCACCCTTTGTCTGTCTGGTCTATTTAGGTTGCACACACTTTGTGCCAGAGGCTGTTTCTAACAAGGTGTTTGTACAGAGCCTAGAACAAGGGGGTCATGATCTCAGCTAGGGCCCCTAAATGTTACTGTAATATAATTAATAAATAAATGATCACAGTATGGAGTTTTTTCAGCCACATGAAGCTACTCTGTGAGGACTTAACTGTACCTGGAACAAGATAACATCAGCAGCATAGCATTGCTAATACATGTTCTACTGTATTCTATTCCAACCTGATTCCCATAAGGCCATGCAATTGGCAGCTCTTTGTGAGTGTCACAGGATTTGTACTCATCAACATCACAGTCAGGTTGTGACTTTTGAGCTGCAGCCTTCCTTGAGGGTGGCATGGAGGTTCTGCACTGCATCGGGTGCTGCTGAAGGAATTTTGGCTGACTTAGCCAGAATACTCTTCCTCAGGACACAGCGTACACTCATATCCCCTCTGTGCCTGGCCACTAGCTATGGCTGTGATACTGCACCCCATAATCTTCACAGTGATATTATTAGAATATGAGTATGGCATAATTATAATGTATTTGATGCAAGATAAGTCATGTGAGATGTCATTGGAAAGGTTATGGTTAGCTAAATGATTATCCTATTTGTAGGCATGTATCATTTTTGTATCTGAAGTTATGAATATTGACTATGTATCTATTTCAAAATGTAGTTACAGCTGGGCAACACCCCCTAGGCAAAAGGCTCTCAGTCTCGATAGCTGGCTGGGAAGGGCCCATTCAGCTTAATGAGCCATTAGAAGAAACAATAGGCCTTAAAAGCAGCTTAGCTCCCACCTGGGGAGCCTTACTGAGGATGCTAAAGACAGCCTCCAAGTAATGGCTGCTGTGACACTATAGGACTGTAACCAGGTCACCTGGGCTGGACTCCATCTTGGGATGTCAGTATTTTGACACTGCCTGGCGTGGGAACCAAGGTTTGAAACAAAAGCTATATAAGGCAGGGGTATGACATCAACTTGGTTCTTCACTCCCCACCCAGGAAGACTCGTGGAAACACCTAAGGAACAAAGACTGAACTGGGGGAAGTGCTGGACCCAGGCTAAAAGGATTTTTAGCCTGTGAATGGAACACCTGGGGATTCCAAGCTGTAAGAAAGTGCAACTTGCCCCTTAAGAATCTGCAGCCTGCTTGTATCATCACTTTGGATATGAATAGCAGATCCTCACCCTAGCTATTTAATATATTAAGCTTAGTCTGCATTTTTTGTTTATTTGCTGGGTAATCTGCTTTGATCGGTTTGCTATCCTTTAAAATCACTTAATATCTATCTTTTGTAGTTAATACAAAACCAGTGTGTGGGAATCATAACTCAGGGGAGAAAGCTGTTGCATATTCCTCTCCACATTGAGGGAGGGGGCGAATTTTATGAGCTTGCGCTGTACAGTTCCCTGTGCAACGCAAGGCGGTATAATTTTGGATTTATACTCCAGAGGGGGTGTGTGCCTAAGGATCTGGGAGGTGCCCTAGCTGAAGCCTTCCCATGCAGGGGCTGGTCAAAGAGCCTGCCTGCATGTAACTGCAGCTGGATGTGTCCCTACCTGTATGTATGCTGATGAGAGTGCAGGCTGAAGCCTGGAGGGCTTGGCAGCTTGTCACAACAGTACAGTGTAAAAGGGAGCCCAGGCTGGTGGGTCAGAGGGACTTAGTAGTACCCCAGTTCCAGGTGGCACCCACCGTGGGAACCCATCACAATGGCAGATGTGGAAAAATGGTCCTGCACACCTTTGTCCCTTCCCTTTACAGTAGCTAGGGCCCACCTGGGCAAGAGCAGGGATCAGCACCTGCACTCTCCATCAGGATTGTGCCTTCCCACTTATGTCACTCCTCCTTGCATGGGTTTAGCTTCAGGCAGCCACTTGTCCTCCAAACACTGAAGGATAAATGCCTGCAGCAAGAAGAGAGTGGGAGGGAAGTGTGGCATAAGTCACACATGACAAACAAAGGAAATAAAGTGGGCTTCATTGCAGGAGGAGGAGATGGAAGAGGAAGCCTTGAGGAACAGATATATGAAAGTGCATGTGGTACCTGAAAAAGCTAGTATGTGAAATACATAGAGTGAAAATCCTGGTGTGTGGTGCGGGGAAAAGATCTAAAGGGGGTGTGTGACGTTCCCCTGGTGTTACCTGGACCGGTGATCTGCTAGGTCACTCAATCCTCAACTCTGGGAGCCAGCCTTACCCTGCTCTGCTGTAAGAACCCCCACTCCTGGGCTGTTGACGCACAGCCTTTAGCATGTAAGCTGCTCCCAGCTACGTGAGTGAGCACTTTTGGCCAGCCGCTGCTTGGATTGTGCAACCGAATGACAGTAGCCAATATCTCCAGTCCCAGACACAACCCTAGGAACCTCCATCTTGCAGTGTCCAGTTATGCCCGCTG
The DNA here is from genome assembly GCF_002925995.2 of Terrapene triunguis. Classification (NCBI taxonomy): domain Eukaryota; kingdom Metazoa; phylum Chordata; order Testudines; family Emydidae; genus Terrapene; species Terrapene triunguis. The sequence continues at coordinate 40,325,005 of NW_020664409.1, forward strand.
GACACTGCAAGCTTATATGAGTTTGTCAATTTAACAAAGAAATTGATATGTACCAGGCTTATCCCAAGGGGAGTCTCTGACACACTTCAAACTAAACACACTGCTTCAGGTAGAACAAAAACGAATTTATTAACTATAAAAGATTTTAAAGTGATTATAAGTCAAAGCACAACAAGTCAGATTTGGTCAAATGAAATAAAAACAAAAACACATTCTAAGCTGATCTTAACACTTTCAGTGCCCTTGCAAACTTAGATGCTTCTCACCACAGGCTGGCTGGTTGCCCGTCAGCCAGGCTTTCCGCTTTGATCAGCACTTCAGTCGCTTGGTGGTGGTGTCTGTAGATGGAGGTGGAAAAGAGAGAGCATGGCAAACGTCTCTCCCTTTTATCATGTCCTTTCCTCCCTATTGGCTTGGCTCCCCCCCCCCCCTTCAAAGTCAGGTGAGCATTACCTCATCGTAGTCCCAAACTGACCAAGGGAAGGGAGGTGACTCACTCGAGAGTCCAACAGATCCTTTGTTGCTGCCTAGGCCAATGTCCTTTGTTCCTGTGAGGCTGGGCTGGGTTTGGTTTGTCCCATACATGCCCTGATGAGATGTTAACTACCCCTCTGCTCTTGGAGAGTTTTGCCTGGGCTTGTTTTAAGCCATGAGGACACATTTTCAGTCTCATAACTATATACATGAAATTACAACCTATAACATAACATCACTATAACAACAATGCTCAGTGCATCATGAGCCTTCCAAAGACACCTGACATGACAAACTTTGCATTGGATACAACACAATCATATTATAAGGATGAACATGACGGTCCAAGGTGTACCCCCAAGGTACAGAGTGTCACAGAGTGAAAGCCAGGAAGAAAAGCTCTGCATCCTTTTCCCTACTACCTCCCCCAAAGAGTTTGAAAAATAAACCCTGAACATTCCACTGACATTTAACATTCAAAGAGTATTTATTTGTGCCTAGTGGATCTGAGCGAAGACATTGTTATAACAATTTAAACAGTTGCTTCCCCCGCCCCATACAGTAAGACCCAGTAGTACTTTCTCCACACTCAAAATTGCACAATTTCATTGACTTATAGAGGGATCTGATTCCAAAGCCTCTGTACCTTGACTGAGCCTCATTCCAAAATGAAGTTGTTTTTCCCCTTGGTTTTATGAAGTTGGGAGCCAAACAGTCTCTAAAGAGAGAGAGTTACTGACTGTAACTTCAATTCTACTCCCAATGATGTTAATGGGTATGTCTACACTACAGGATTAATCCGAATTTAGATAATTCGAATTTGGGAAACAGGTTGTATAAATTCGATTGTGCGCGGCCACACTAAGCACCTTAATTCGGTTTTTAACCACATTAATTCGGTGGTGTGCGGCCACACTACCCCATTAACTTAAACACAGTAATTCGGTGGTGTGCGGCCACACTAACCCTAATTCGAATTAACAAAATCGATTTAGGCGTTACTCCGCTCGTCGAGGTGGAGTACAGAAATCGATTTTAAGTGCCCTTTAATTCGAATTAACTGGCTCTGTAGTGTGGACGGGTGAAGGGTTAATTCGGATTAACGCAGCTAAATCCGAATTAAAGTCCTAGTGTAGACCAGGCCAATGACAGAACTCCCTCAACTCCAGCAGCATAGGATCAGATCTTATAATGACTGTAAAAATTGATATACCTCATCACCCTGCTTGTGTACCCACCGGAATTACCACCGAAACATCTGTTTTCTCTTGAAAGACTCTGTACATTTTCCCCCATATTGTACAAGTTTTTCTAGCAGTTCAGGGGCCATTAAAATCAGCAGTGGGATCATTTCTGCTTCTCTCAAGACTAAACATGCCTACTTTTTGTAACCTTTCCACATAGGGCAGGTTTTCTAAATCTTTTATCATTTTGTTGCTCTCCTCTGAACTTTCTCCAGTTTGTCCACATCTTTTTTTTTTTTTTTGAAGTGTAGTGCTCAAAACACAGTACTCCAGATGAGGCCTCACCAGTGCAGAGCAGAGCAATTATGTCTTGTGTTTTACCCATGACATTCATGTTAATACATTCCAGAATGATACTAGCCTTTTTTGCAACTGCGTCACACTGTTGGTTCAGATTCAATTTGTGATCCACTATAAACCCCCTCATCCTTTTCATCAGTGCTACATCCTAGCCATTTTCCCCCATTTCATATTTGTACACGGATTTATTTCCTTCCCGCATGTAGTACTTTGCACTTGTCTCTACTGAATTTCATCTTGATTGATTGCTTTTAGACCAATTCTCCAATTTATCAAGGACATTTGAATTCTAATCCTGACCTCCAAACTGCCAGCAACCCCTCCCAGCTGGGTGCCATCCACAAATTTTATAAGCGTACTCTCCACTCCATTATCCAAGTCATTAATAAAAATTCTGACTAGTACTGGACCCAAGACTGACCTCTTCGGGACCTCATTAGATACATCCCTCGAATCTGACAGTGAACCATTATTAAATCTTTAAGCATGATTTTTCTACCAGTTGTGCACCCACCTTATTGTAATTTCATCTAGACCACATGTCCCTAGTTGCTTACAAACAAAATGTTATAGATTCCCTTTCCTTGTTGGGTGTTATAGTGTCTGTTATTGGGAGATTTTCCATTCAGGAAGGTGCTTTTGAAGGTTATTTACAGATTTTCATAGATATCAAATATGCAAAATAAAATCATCACAGAACAATGGTATACAGAAGCACTTCCTGTAGCTCTAGCCCTTGTATTCCGATTCCTCTTGTTATTTGGTTGTACCTAAAGAGTATTCCAGTAATGGACAATGTTTTAGGGAAGACTGTGATCTGCTTATTCACACTATTGAGCACAAAAGTAGTCCCACTGAAGTCAATGGGATTTCTCATATGAGAAACTGCTCACCAATTTAAGGAGGAGGTTCACTACCATCTGGCCCTTTAAAATCACTGGCATCTTCCAAGAGCCTTTAATTTCTGAATATTTTAGGGTAAGAGGCTCAAACACTTTTTCTCCCCCCTGTATAAACAGATTTTTAGCCAACACATTGCACAATGGACTTTTTTTCCCCCCCACATAGCAGTGTTGCAGAGTGGAAGATTGAGATTGGGCATTTGACCAGTCCGAAAAAAAATTGATCAGTTGACTGATCAAACATTGGTCAAATATTATCTAATGATGTCAAAAATGTTCAACTGTTTTAAAGCACTAATTTATTAGAACTGTAACAAAAAAAGAGTAAGACTTTATGGTCTCTAATAGGCTTAGCCTTAGATAAATACTTATGCCTAATTGCATAAAACAAGCGACTTTACTGAGATATTTTTAACTCAGAAAAATGCAAAACAAGTGACATATTGTTCTAAAAAACAAATTATCTATTTTAGCAATATTAGGTAAGCATTTAAATGTGAACGTTATTGAAGATGAAACCATTGCAAAAGAAAAGAAAAATGTAATTAAACAGAAACAAAACCATAGCAACTATAAAAGTAAAGTCAATTTTTAAATGTATTTATGCTAGGTAGGCAGCAGGCCAACTCTTCAAGCACCTTGCTTTTCATTATCTGTTGGGGGTAGGATAGATCTTCTTTTGGCTGGGGATACAGGTGTATGGAGGAATATGAAAGATTTTCCTTTAGAGAGGAAGAGAGAGAATTTATATATGGGCATTTAATGTGGGTTGTTTGCTTTGTTGAGCATGGGGAAAGTGTTGGGGGGGTTAATAGCTGTGATACTTTTGTTCTGGAGAGAGGTTTACTGACTGCACATCTTTGGTCTTTGTGTTGAGGGAGGAGGTTTAATGGAGTCCCTCCTCCACTCCCTTCCATTCTTCATCACTGAGCCTGCCAGTCCACAGGCTGCCCAACAGGATGGGATGGGACCAGTGCTTAATTTGTGACAGGGCTTGCCAGGGCTCAGCCCCAGCACCTCTAGTTTCAACAGTTTATAGTCCTCAGGGCTTGGCGCATCAGTTATGAAAGTAACAAACTGCTTAAGCCGCAGCACCCCTTTCATTACAAATTCAGCACTGGACAGGAGGCCTAGTCAGCACACACAGAGTAATCCCAGACTCTCTGCAGGACCTACTCACAACGCAGCACTATACTAGGTCTGCTACAAGAAATTATTGGCAAAATTTCTGGTCTTGATCCAAAGCCTGGACTGAATTCTAGAGTACCATAACCGAGTCATTCTCACTTTCCTGCTTTTTCTTTGGAAGACTGAGTCCGCTGGTTTTCTTTGAAAAATGGATCCCAAAACTATCAGATTAAATGAGAAAGGTGACCCAGTTCATATAGAAACAGGGTACAAAGAAATAAGAGTGGAGCAAGGCCAATTCAAACAAATTTGGGGGCTTTGAAAGCCATTCAGTTTGGTCTCTTTTTGCACAGTTCACAATTCAGCATATGTCCCTCTCCCACCAACCTACCTCAAACAAATGAATGATCACAGCTAGAAGATTTAGATCCATAGGGTGGGAATGTATCCAGGATATTTCCTCCACGTGAGCATGTTATCTCCACAGAACGCATTTACCACAGAAAACAGCTTGTCCCTTACACTAAGTACCATTGGAGCACGGGTGGCAAATATCCCACTGTCATTTCAACCTCAGACTGATAGAAAGAAGCCCCAGTGACTTGTGTGTCCCCTGCAGCTACAGGTTTGAACTTTCTGAAGGTACAGCACTTTCTGAACTTGCCTTGGGTACAAGTCACAAATACATGAAAACACTAAGGGTATGTCTACATTGCAATAAAACACTCTGGCTGGCCCGTGTCAGCTGACTCAGGCTCACGGGGCTCGGGCTGCAGGGCTATAAAATTGCAGTGTAGACACCTGGGCTTGGGCTGGAGGCTGGCTCTGGGACTTAGCTGGAACACCCACACAGCCCAAAACTTTGACTAGCCATTCAGGTCAAAAAGAGGCAACAGATGCATATAGCCAAGAGTGGTGCCCAAAGACATCGGGGAAGGCAAGGAAAGAGACAGGATAATCAGTAGCTTAGGCCCTGATCCTGCAGACATTTAACCTTCTCTAGATGACAGAAAATATTTTCAAAAGGCACCTAAGTGACTTAAGCCCTCAAGGGGGGCCCCCATCTATTTTGGATCTGTACTATACAGAATTTACTCAAAACATCACTCTAGTAAATCTTCTCTTCACCACTGTGTTGGCATTAGTGATGTGAATGCTTTGCTGATTGCCTAGTTTACTCTCCTTTTCTGCTCACAGAGTAACCGCATGAGTAGATCACTTTCCTCAAAATTGTTATTCACATTTATTTGGTGAATATCTTTTCAATGGCCTACTCTATGAGCTGATTGCAATTGGTCACAATATGTTGTTTTCTGCAACCCTCAAGGAACCTTTTATTATGTTACGCATGAACCAGCCCATTTGAAATAGCTTTCTCTTGCTAGTAGGGCATTCCCATCCACTCACATGCTGTATACCCTGAACAGAAGCACTTTACTTCAGTTTGCCTATCATCCTACAGCTTGGATATGGTCAGGCTTAAGTCCCATATGGGAATGATTAGGTTTTATTCTTCATTGGACTTTTTAATGGTGCATTGTTAGAGCTCTGTTATCTACACCGATTGTATTACAGGCTGTAGCGAGAAGGTCTGATGACCGGCTGGCCTAATGGTCAGCTCATGGCCTTATGGTTTCTGCCTGTCTAGTCATCCAAGAGGGCCCCAATGGTGACTTCAATCACCCCCTCATGCTCTGATTGCTCCCCCAGAGCTCAGTCACTACAAAGGAGTGGGGCCAGCAAGGTAGGGGGACCCAGACCCACACACTCCACCAGGTCCCAACCCAGGGCCCTAGCGGTTTATCAAAGTGCCCAGCCCAGTTACTGAGCTACCCCAAATTATGTTTCCCCCGGGTCACTTCCTACCACTCTGGAGCTCCTTGGCCAAGCCAGCAACCATGCCCCCAGCTGACTCTCCTCAATCTCTTAGTGTCCAGTTCAGTCAGTCACTCTCTCTTCGGGCTTTCAACTTCCAAAGAAGGGGGTGGAATCCATCCAAGTATCTGCTGCTCAATCTGCCTTCACAATGCAGTACCCACTCCTGTAGACCCCATCACACAGCCCAATCCTGGTTGCTGAACGTCCCACTCCACTGACTTACAGGGAAATTATAGGCGTTCGGGCCTTAAATCACAACAATTATTTTGCTGCCTAACTTCAGACACCTACTTTTGAAAACTTTGCCTTGAGAAACCATATTTTGTATCATGGCATATCTCCTTATGAAAAACTATGAGAGCAGAAGGAGATGACAGCAAATCATCAATTCAGCTATTTCACATTGCTAACTATATTCCTGTCACATAGTTTGGAGAATACAACATTCAGTAAACTCTAACTTGAGAAATAAAACAATCTGGACTCACATCTGACATACCACTACAGCAGACAATTTATAAGGATACCTTTTCCTTTTTTTTTTTTTTAAATACAGCCTTCAAAATTAAGTATCAATTGCAGTTGAACATGAGTAGAGACATGTTTGTGCTGATTCTACAGCTTTATTTATTGCGCATCTCTGTAATATCTTATATAGAAAAAGCCACTTGAGAGAAAGTGAAGTTTAAGTAAGGCCTTGTCTACATTAGCATTTTGTCGAGAAAAAGTTATGGCGATGACCCAAAAGCTCTATAATAACCTTGCTATTGCATGTTCACACTATGCTCCCTCTGGCAGCAGAGCACATCCACATTTGGTGCTCTAGCGTCTACAGTCAGAGCAGTGCACTGTGGAAATCTATCCCATAGTGCTGCTTGCCACCTTCTGCTGTGGTCCATTCTTATAACCCACAAGCCCTAACAGCAGATCATAGGTGAGGGCTCAATGTCCGATGATGCATTGTTTTCTGTCCCAGCATTCTATGCTCTTCTGACTGCTGTTCACAGCATTTTTCAACAGCCCGTTTACTGTGCACCCGCCATTTCTGAGCAAAACGATGGGTCCTGCATTGCTCTGTTAACTGACATTAACACATCACGGATTTCAGTGCAATTAATCATGAGGTTCCTATCGGAAGAGGAGTTGGTTGCCTGACCTACTGTGTGCCATGGATAGAAGCAACACCAGATTACTTTTGGCATTCAAAGAGCAGCTGCACAAGGTGGACCGTCGCTTTTGGGCTCATGAAACAAGCACTGAGTGGTGGGATTGCACCATTATGCAGGTATCAGATGATGAGCAGTGGCTGCAGAACTTTCAGGTGCAGAAAGCCATTTTCCAGAAAAGTTTGTGTGGAGCTCACCCCAGTTTTGCCAAGCATGGGCACCAAAATGAGAGCAGTACTCTCGATGGAGAGCTGTATAGCGATTGCATTGTGGAAGCTAGTGACTCTTCACTTCTACCAGTCAGTCACGAATCAGTATGGAGTTGGAAAGTCGATGATTGAGGCTGCACAAATGCAAGTGTGCAGGGCCGTTAATCGCATCCTGCTGCAAAGGACTGTGACTTTTGGCAATGTGCATGAAATAATGGATGGCTTTGCAGAAATGGGTTTCCCTAACTGTAGAGGGGCAATAGATGGCACGCATATTCCTATTTTGGCACTGGACCACTTTGTAAGTGAGCACATCAATAGAAAGGGGTACTTCTCTATGGTATTGCAGGCACTTGTGGATCACTGTTAGCGTTTCACAGACATCAAGGCAGGGTGGTCTAGGAAGGTGCATGACACACACATCTTCAGAAACCCTGGTCTGTTCAAAAAGATACAATCAGGCACTTTCTTTCCAGACCAGAAGACTACAGTGGGGGATATTGAAATGCCACAGTGATTCTGGAAGACCCAGAATACCCCTTATTCCCATGGCTCATGAAGCCATACACAGGAGACCTGGACAGCAGCAAGGAGCACTTCAATCATAGGCTCAGTAGGTGCAGGATGACCATGGAATGTGTGTTTGGCAGATTAAAAGGTACGCTCAAGATGCCTTTATGGTTGGTTAGACCTCAGTGAGGAAAATAGTCCCATTGTCATTGCCACCTGTTGTACATTGCATAACATTTGTGATTCTCAGGTTTGCTCAGGGTTAGAGCACTGAGGCAGATAACTTGATGGCTGATTTTGAGCAGCCTGACAAAATTAGAGCGTCACAACAAGGGGCAGTTTGAATCAAGGAGGTTTTGAGGCAATATTTTGAGAAGGAAAACCAGTAATGTATATTTCTATGCAGCAATCTGTCATGCTTCATTAAATTGAGCTTTGTGATGATCTGTGGGCTAGGTTTTTCAGTAAGCAAATGATTTAACTGCCTGTATGTGTTATATTGCCTGCTGCTATCACAATTTGCAAGACATAATTAATCTTTATTTATCTTTCAGATACTTTGTTTTTATTACACACACACACACACACACACACAGAGGCTTGGTGGGAAGGGAGGTTTCAGTGAAAGGCACACTTTCATAGCTGTGTGTAAATCTAGCTATCATTTTGGAAGCTGTCCGAAGGGATGGAGTGAATGGGAAACTGAGAAGTGCTAGAAACTTAAAAGAAAAGTGTGGGAGGAATTTGAGGGGGGCATGGAAAACAGCTGTACATGGGCTGTGGGGGTTGGGGGCGAGAACCCGTCTGTTCTGACTGCAGAATGATTAGGGACTTCCATGTCTGTTTGCTCCTCCCTTAATTTTATCATCTGCTCAGTGGCCTTTTGAACGATCTCCCTATTTTCTTTTCTGTCCTGCCTTTCCATTTCTCTCCAGTCCCTGAATTCTCTTTTCTCTGCATCAGAGAATTGTTATCTCTTTAAAATTATATTATGCATATCAAGTTAGTTCAACAGGATCTATTTCCCATAAACTCAGGTTGATTGGCATTAATTACATTAGCCTTCTTTAGTTCTTCATCAATCAAGTCCTGTCCATTATCTTGCCTGGTATCAATGTGAGACTGACGGGCCCATAATTACCCGGGTCATCCCATTTATCTTTTTTTAAAAACTTGGCACAACATTAGCTTTCTTCCAGTTTTCTGAAACTTCCCCAGTGCTCCAAGATTTATTGACAATCAACCTTAGTGAGCTTCCCAGCCAGCTTTTTTAAATCAGCAGTTATCTGGACCTGCTGATTTAATGATGTGTAACTTCTGTTTAACATCCTTTAGAGATACAAGTGGAATGGAAAGAGTGTTATCACCATATGATGGGACTGCACCACCTGTTTTTCCCCATATACAGAACAGAAATATTTATTGAACACTTCTGGCTTTTCTGTATTATTGATAATTCTACCATGTCCTTCTATACCATTGTCAGAATTTGTTTTGTTCCTAATATATTTTTAAAACATCTTTCTTATTTTCCTGAACAATGCTGGCCGTAGACGTCGCCTTGTGTCCCTTGGCTTCCCTTATCAATTCTCTACAATTCCTAACTTTGTATATATATTCATTATTATTATTACCTTCCCCATATATATAAAATTTACAGCTGTCTTCATTTCCCCTCTAATCCAGCTTGTTTTTTTGGACCACACAGCCTACTCCATGGAGATGCTGACAGATTTACTAATGAAGCATTAGCAGAGAGATGATGCTAGTTGCCTAGTATTAGGATATTTCAGAAGCTTGACATAAAACATGGGTCTTCTGAATGTCTCAAAGTTCCATTTTATTCCTTGGTACTTCCACAATTATGAACCTACATAAAAAGATTTTTCTAAGAAAAGCCCGAGCCCAAGATTTTTTGTGTGAACACTTGAAATATTTTGGCCCAAATAACTACGTTCATGAGGTCTTTTGAACAAAACCTTCCTATTACAAAAACAAAAAAATGTGACTAAGCAATCACAGAAAAAGCCTCTTACACAGGCAGCTGTCTTGGAATTTCAACAGAAGTGTTAGAAAATAACTCAGGAATAAAAAAAAAAAAAAAAAAAAAAACCAAAACGGATAGATGGACATTATAAGGACCATAACAATGATAATCACAAAAAAGTCTCCATAGCTAAAAGGTTAACTAAAAATGCAGAATTAAGAGAAAATAATAAACCTATTCTGTAGCCCACAGCAATTCCACTGGATACTGCTGGGCTGCCTCATTATGCCTTCTTGCACAATACATTCCCAAAGGAGCTAAAACAGAAAGATGGATGAGATACATACACCTCCAAAGGAATATTGACAAGGGACTCTAGTGAGCCATTGAAATTACATTGGAAGAGACCTATTGGGCAATACAGTCCATTCCATTCCTAACAGGATTCAAGTACATTTGAATGCTTTGTTCAGTCTAGTTTTAAATCAATGAAGTGAAAATGAGGTTTTCACTGCTTTCTTGGGGAGACTATTATACAGCTTAAAAAAAAGTTCTTGTACAATTGTTTCTTGTACTTCCTAATTATGCAGCTTAGAGCACCATATACATTTTCTCAGTCCTTTACAAATATTTGTTGATGGTTATCACCTTAACCTTTTATTGCCATTTGACCAAAGTATTCATATTTAGGGCCAAATACTTCCCTTCTAACTCATCTGAGCAGCTCCATGGACCTCAATAAATATATTTGTGTGAACAACATGAGCAGGATTCAGCCATTATTTCTTTTGACCTTTCTTCACGTTGAGAGAGATTTTGTGTAATTTCCATTGTCCCTCTTATTGGAAATAGATTATTTATTATTCAAATTATCTCTGCCTTTAGATAATTCCTTTGTGAATTCGCCTACCTGACATTCCCTGTGGGAAATCAGAAGCAGAGTGGGATAGAGTAACTCTAAAACAGTACAGATGGTAAAGAAGTAAGTAACATATCAACTATATCAGCAGCAGGTAGGTGTGAGTCTAAGCTACAAAATTTGGATGTGGATCCAGATATCAAATACTACAAAAATGTGAAAGCTTTTGGGTCTGGAATTTTGGTTTGGCTCATTACAGAGGTACAGTGCAGCTGCAAAATTCCTGCCCTGATAATGGTTTGGGCTCCAGACACCAAAGTTTAGGGGTATTTGTACCTGGGCATTGGGTTAGGGTTGTCATCTAGCAGCAGTGGAAGAATAAGCAGGTAGGGAATAGAGTGAAGTGACTGAGGTCACAGAGCATGGGGAATGAGTCTTAATGAAGAGACTAGAGACCCCATACCATGATCCCCCTCTCCCCCCATCAGGAAAACTAGTCTCTTGTAGGCTCATGGCTAGAGAATGACAATTTTATTTCATAGCTTTTGAAGTCTGGACATTTGTTTTCATTCCACCTTGGAACAAAACCAAAAACCTTTCAAATGCTTTTGCTAAATGGAATTGTCTCAAAATGTCCACTTTCAGAATTAAAAAAAGTCAGGTATTTGAGTCTCTCCCTTCCAAAATGTAGAGAGTCCACCCTGGACCTCAGAAACCTCACTGAAATCTATGTGTCTCCATGAAATATTTTGTCTTTGATGAAACGGCATATTTCAACAATAAAAAGGCATCAAAAGTGTTCTGATCAGCACTACTCGTGACATACCCCATTTGTTTCGAGGTATTTAGGTTGGGGATAGCTTGCTAGAGTTCCCTACTTTGGGGGTTTCAGTTTGCTGTGGCCTAGATTTTGTGAGGATTCCTAATAATCTAGGATACAGGATGTGACAAAACCAATCCCTAAATATATCACCACCAATTTCCGCCCCAACCCCTAACCTGAATGGTTTAGAGGGTGGAAAAGGTTGTGCCTGAGACGCTGAAACCAAATTGGCCCCCCAGAGGTTTAGAGTCCAGTTCAACACCAAAGCTTGCACTAAACTTGAAGGTAAGGGGCAGTTAGGAAAAGAAAATACCACAAGAGCTGTGTTCTTAACTGTGTTTTTCCAAGTGCAACATGTTGAAAGCTGAAGTCCTGCTAAGCCCTCTCTTCTCTCCTCCAATGAAGTATTTTCTTGTTACCCAGGCCTAGATTTTATACCGGACTCTTTGCTGCCCTTCATTCCACATAAAGAGGCACATGCCAGTCCTGTCTCTTCTTCCTCTACAACATTCATGAAGTGTACCCTTTCCTTTCTGCCCCCACTGCTAGAACCTTTGCTAGCCTGGGTTCTCTCCTCTTTCTGGTCCTCCTTTACGCAGAGCCCACAGCTGAAATCATCTTCCTGTCTAACCCTTTTGCAAATGCCAGTCTCCAAGAGCCCTCCCACACACACCGCACAAATCCCTCCATTCACTCAGTTTCCTTTTGCCTCCAGTTCAAAATTCTCACCTATAAGGCCCTACACGGCTCTGCCCTAGCCTATGTCTCAGCTCATTTCCTCCTACACCTTCTCTTGTATTCTAAACTCTGCCCACTCCTCTCTCCGTAACACTGCCTTTCCCACCTTCTGCCACTCTGTACTCTGCCTTCCCATGCACACCTCCACCTGGACCATCCTCCTCCTGCTGCTTGAAAACTGAGACACTCCTCCCCCAAATCCATCCTCAGAACTTGTTTCTCTTGGCTCTCTGTCAAGAATCTCTGCTCTGGCACCATCTGCTCCTTCTCCTGTGCTTGAGAATTTTAGAACTAAAATAAAAACCAATCAAAGAACAAAACAGAACCAAAGAGGTGATCTGTATCCTTTGTAAAGAATGCTCTGCCAAGAAAAGCATTCACTATCCCCTTGTTTTCTTTTGTCATTTCTTATTATCCATCCAACTTGGACTAAGTGCCACAGGGCAGGGATCGGATCACAATTATGAATTAGCAGTTTAAATTGCAATAGTCCCCAAAGAATTCAATGCACAGTAGTGGCATATAAAACACTGTAATTCTACATTCAAGAGAATTGCACTACCTGTGAAATCTGCACAACCTATTTTTCTAGGCAATGACAACACAGAAAGCAAACATTCCGAAGAGAATCCTTTCTTGAAACGGATTATAATCAGTAGCATAGCTAGAGGGTGCAGCCGCTCCCCCTGAGCACATTTTCCAAAAATGGCACCTTTCTGCGTAGCCAGCACTGGGCTCCGGACTCGGAGTCTGGAGTCGGGTTTTGCATGCGGCCGCCGGCTGGCTCTCGGCTCCGCACCGTCCTCCCGCATCCCCAGCCCGGCTCACTTGCTAGCTCCGGGGCTGCAGGCGGCAGCGGCTGGTTGCCTGGCTCCCCGGCAGGAGGAGGAGGCGGCTCCCACCCGCCTGCATCTGCCCAGCTCACTAAGCCGAGCCCCGCTTGGTGCACGCCGCCCAGGCAGGGGTGGGCTCTGCCGGGAAGGGAAGGGGCAGCAGCACAGGAGGGGGGGGATGAGGAGCAGCAGCCCCGTTGGCCCCCGGCAACCCCATGAAGAGCGAGGTGGCCGTGCGGCAGGGAAGGCAAATACCTCCTGAGCCGTCCTGGGTGAGCTCTCGCTCCTGGGCTGGTGATGCAGGAGGCCGAGACCTTCCCTCAGAGTCAGTATTGAACCAGCGCCGAAGCATGATGCTCAGGGGACACTGTGCCGCCATCTCTCAGAGGAAGCTTAAAGCCAACGTCCTGACCATGTGTAATCACTAAAAAGAGTCCACTTCCTCACATTTTTTCACTTTGTCACCTCTGTCACACCATTGTGGTGCAAATTGGCTGCCAAGTTCCACCCCAGAAGCAGCTGCATTTAAGGCTGGGATGAATGGTCTCTCTGTCTGTACGGATGTATTCTATAAAGCACAACGCATGAAGTGCATCAATGGCAAGTACTGGTATCCTGCTGGCAAGATAGCCAGGGCACCATGATACTGTGTTGCATTGTTTGCATCTTTAGTTGTGATGATGCCTCACTGCAGGACACTATTGTGTGTCCTGGGGCACAGTCATTGTGTGACACCATCACAATGCACTACATTAACATGCAGCTCTTTAATGGCTCATGCTCATGGGACACGGGACATTTACAACAGTAGAATCATAGGACTGGAAGGGACCTCAGGAGGTCTTCTAGTCCAGTCCCATGCACTCGTGGCAGGACTAATTATTATCTAGACCATTCCTGACAGGTGTTCGTCACTGGAGATTTTTAGTAAAGGTTAGACAGTGATTCCACAACCTCCCTAGACAATTCACTCCAGTGCTTAACCACCCTGACAGTTAGGAAGTTTTTCCTAATATCCAACCTAAACCTCACTTGCTGCAATGTAAGCCCATTGCTTCTTGTCCTATCCTCAGAGGTTAAGAAGAACAATTTTTCTCTCTCCTCCTTGTTACAACCTTTTATGTACTTGAAAAATGTTATCATGTCCCCTCTCAGTCTTCTCTTCTCCAGACTAAACAAACCCAATTTTTTCAATCTTCCCTCATAGGTCATGTTTTCTAGATCTTGAATCATTTTTGTTGCTCTTCTCTGGACTTTCTCCAATTTGTCCACATCTTTCCTGAAATGTGGCACCCAGAACTGGACACAATACTCCAGCTGAGGCCTAACCAGCCTATTACTGTCCTGAGACCTCCAGATGAAGCAGCAATCCAACTGTATGGAAGCAGGAGACATCCATTCAATTCCGAGCTCTGCCAGTGACTCCCTGGGTGACTTTGAACAAGTCACTTAGTCTGACTGTGCCTCTGTTCTCCATCTGTAGGTAAGCCTACATTGGAGCTGGAGGCATCATGCTGAGCTGGAGGAGATATACTGGTGCTAGCTTGGATCAAACTAGAGTGCTAAAAATAGAAGTGTAACAGCATGAGCACCAGGAGGGGCTAGTCACCTGAGTGCTTATCAAGGGTCTCAGGTGGGATCACACTCAGGATGGCCAGCCCCTTGCACCACTGTGGCACCGTTTCTATTTTTAGCACACTAGCTTGATCAGTGCTAGCATGGGTATGTCTACACAAGCCGGAAATTACACCTCCCTTTTCCAGAGTAAACATACCCCAAATCATGGGGATATTTCCTTTCGTCCACCCTCTAAACTCTTTGTACTCTATATGTACAGCTTCTAGCACAGCGGGACCCTGACTTCACATGAGGCTTCTAGGTCCTACTGGACTTGTTATTAATAATAATTAATATGCCACCAAGAAATAAGAGAACCATTGGCTGGAAACCAAGCATGCAGAACTACAGTAGGCACCTGTCACTTGGAAGTTAACACGGCTTCCAAGCTTTCAGTTTTCTCACATCAGGACATCCAAGGAGACCTCGATAGAACAGCATAAAAGCCACAATCTGGTGGGCAGAACTCCTGGTGGCTCTGAAGCCCAGCTGGTGCCAGTGGAGAAGGTAGGAAAACTGGGGGGGGGGGGGAAAGAGAGGGAATGTTTTTTTCGCGTGGTCTCTCTTCAGCGGTGTCTTTTCTGTGCAAGCAGCGGCAGCCCGGGGAATGACTCTGCCGCAGCCGAGCCGCCGCTCTGCTCTGGGGGCGAGGGGTGACAATTACAAACTACTGTATTCTGTGATTTACTTTCTAGAATCTAAAGTATATCTAAGTATAATCTAAAGTTCTCCTGTGAAATGCTGGCTGTGCAAACCTTCCGTGGCTGGATCATTCTTGTGTTTTTATTTTAAGTACAAATAAATATGTATAACAAATTTAAAAGTACGTAATTAGTAATTTGATATGTTGGGTGGCGCCTTTTTTTAAATGTGTTCGCTCCCCTTGATGTTAGAACCTGGCTACACCACTGACTATAATCCAACAGAATTGAAACACAAGTTGGGATGAGACAGCCATATTGCTTGTAGAGTAGTATCTATTGTCCTTCCTTAGCCAAAAGAATAACTCAGGTCTTTTTACAGACCACCACCTCTCATCTCAAGAACCATTTTTACTGTGACTGTAGCAACTTTCTTCCCTAGAGTTGTAAGAAATACTCGCAGACTTCCCTAGTACCTTCTATTGCTGGCCTACCAAGTATGAAGCCAAAGGTATATCTAGACTAGAGTTTTCACAAGTCAGCTTACATTAACTAATACCTCTGCAAATGCTAATCTTGGCTTTGCCTACACTAAAGACATAAAGGTCTGATATTAGCTAGCTGTAACTAACATGCTCTAAACACCTTCTAAATCTCTAGTCAAGACAAGGCAAGCTGTACTTTTGCACATGCTAACTCAACTAGTCTAGCACATGCTAAATTACAACTTGTCATGTCTTGACTAGAGATTTAGAAGGTGTTTAAAATCTATCTTTAAATACTACGTCTAGACAAAGTCTCAGATGGTACATTCCTATAACTAGCTAGTTATAATTATTGTAAGGGTTCTTATTTGGTTAAGAGACACCCAAACCCATTCCTAAGTGTGAATTAAGACTTTTGTGGGTTCCCCACCACCACCAATTTTGGTCTAAAACTAAAGCTGAGATCTGTGACATCATGGCTTGAAAACCTCCCACAATTCCTCATGCTGGTTTTCAGATTTTTTTTCCCCATAGCAGAGAAGGTATAATTTGAATAGGACAGTGAAATGTGGGAATTGAGCTAACTCAGAATGAACCAGTTTTATTTAAGGTATTCTTTGTTTTCCTCAAAGGTGAATAAAAGTAAAGTGCATTGGGGAGTCTGTCAGTTTTGTACATATGAAACAGACAAAGATGAATTAAGTGTCATACAGCACATAACTATAAGTGAACTGATGTATTTTCAAACATTTAGATATGCTACTTAGAGAAATACCATATGCAGAATATAAAAATATATGTGTGATGGTTGGATCACAGAAACCCCCTTGGGAGCTGCCGCCTAATGTACCAAGACTACTTCTGCTCCTGTTTTCCCTGCCAGCTCAGGACTTCAGCACCCTGTCTTGCTGAGCCAGACACTCCCGACTGCTCCAACACAGACCCAGGGTCTGAATTACTTGCCCCAAAGCTGCAGGCTTACCTGAAAACAGCTCAGAGAAGTGTGCTTGTCTTTAGCACTCAGATGCCCAACTCCCAATGGGGTCTAAACCCAGATAAATCCGCTTTACCCTGTATAAATCTTATACAGGGTAAACTCATAAATTGTTCGCCCTCTATAACACTGATAGAGAGATATGCACAGTTGTTTTGCTCCCCCAGGTTTTATTAATTAACTCAGAGTATGTATTAAGTAAAAAGTGATTTTATTAAATACAGACAGTAGGATTTAAGTGGTTCCAAGTAGTAGCAGACAGAACAAAGTAAGTCACCAAGCAAAATAAAATAAAATGCGCAAATCTATGTCTAATCAAACTAAATACAGATAATTTCACCCTTAGAGATGCTTCAGTAAGTTTTTTCCTCAGACTGGACACCTTCCAGGCCTGGGCACAATTCTTTCCCCTGGTACAGCTCTTGTTCCAGCTCGGGGATTCTTCATGATGGCTCCTCTCCCCCCTTGTTCTCTTCCACCCCTTTATATATCTTTTGCATAAGGCGGGAACCCTTTGTCCCTCTGGGTTTCCACCCCCCCGGAAAAGCACCAGGTTAAAGATGGATTCCAGTTCAGGTGACATGATCACATGTCACTGCAAGACTTCATTACCCACTTGCCAGCACACACACATACAGGAAGACTTACAGGTAAAACACAGCCATCTGCAGACAATGGTCCTGGTTAATGGGAGTCATCAAGATTCCAAACCACCATTAATGGCCCACACTTTGCATAATTACAATAGGCCCTCAGAGTTATATTTTATATTTCTAGTTTCAGACACAAGAGTGGTACATTTATACAAATAGGATGATCACACTCAGTAGATTATAAACTTTGTAATGATACCTTACAAGAGACCTTTTGCATGAAGCATATTCCAGTTACATTATATTCAATTATGTTTTTATAAAACCATATAGACTGCACAACGTCACAATATGAAAGTAACTAGACATAAGTGCTCCTATTCATGTAGCCCCATCCAACAGAATATCAAGTCTATTGCATGTAGACAAGGAAACAGCTGTCTAATTTTATACAACTCTAATGTGGGGACTGGGAATGTTCGGTATTCCCCACTCCTCACAGCATGATTGTCTAAAGTAGGATAAAAGGTTTATTTATAAAGTGTATTAGCTAACACATTAAAAAACTCTAGTCTAGACAGGGCAAGTTGTATCTCAGCATGTGTGAGCTGTAGAAATAAATGCTACACTCCCCCAAGTCAGGATTAGCCTGTGTGTGTGGTGGGTCAGTTAGTGTCTGACCTCACTTTGGCTTCTTTTGTTAATCTAGACAACAAAGAGCAAAAAGATACCATCTATCAGAATTATTTTTATTTTGGTTTAAGAAATCAAAACAAGAATAAAAATAGTAAGAGAGAAGTCTCCATGAAAGAACACACATCTTCTCTGACATGCTGTACAGAGCTCGGAGACCAAAATGGCTACTGAATTTTGCAGAGGAAGAGTACTAAGAAACTAGAATTACACAGAAAACAAAAAGGCATCACAATTACATAGCTACATACACCAAATGTGAGGTGAAGGGCAAGGATTATGGATGTTTATGAAGGGTCAGGGAAAGAAGGCAGCTGCTGGGACCAGGAAGAGCAGCCAGGTGACTCTGACTTCCAGGGCAGCACTGGAGAGTACAGGTGCACCAGGAAGTAGCAGTAAGACTCCTGGGTGGGAGGTAACAACATACTACCTAGGAGCTTATTTATTTGTAAACAAACAACAGTAGTAGAGATATTGAGTTATCAATGCAAAAGGAGATGGTCTTGACAGAAAAGTGCATTTCCCTTAAGCCCATCACCACAAAGAGTTTGGTGAATAATTTAGTACAATTAGGCAGGCCAAAAAAGAATTTAAAAAGCAACTAGCAAAAGACACAAACTAAGAGCAAAAAAAATTAAGTACTTCAGAAGTAGGAAGCTTGCCAAATAATCGTTGTGGCCATTGGCTGATCAAGGTGCTAAAGGAGCACTCAAGGAAGACAGGGGCATTACAGAGAAGCTAGATGAATTCTTTGCATTGATTTCACGGCAGAGGATGTGACGGAGATCCTGACACCTGACTCATTCTTTTCAGATGACAAATCTGAGGAACTGTACCAGATAGGTGTGTCAATAAAGGAGGTTCTGGAACAAATTGATAAATTAAACAGTCATAACTCTCCAGGACCAGATGGTATTCACCCAAGGGTTCTAAAGGAACTCAAATATGACATTGCAGAACTATTAACCATGGTATGTAACCCATCACTTAAAATCAGCCTCTCTACCAAATGACTGGAGAACATCAATTTTTTTTTTTTTTAAAAAGGGTCCAGAAGCGATCCTGGCAATTACAGTCTAGTAAGCCTGACTTCAGTAGCAGGCAAACTGACTGAAATTATAGTAAAGAACAGAATAACCAGTCACGTAGATGAATGTGATCATCAGCGCCTGCCATCAAAATAAGTCAGTGGGCACTCGTCAAGGATAAGCGACAGAGTGAAGTTGACTATAGCTGTTTCACAGGTCATTAGAACAACCCCATTTAAAGAGATTGGCCATACAGTTGCCTGGTCCTGTTGAAAACCAGTTCAGAGATGGACCACAGATCAAAACCTGGTGACCAGATGGTTGGGTCCATAACAAGAGAGTGATTAACAGCTGTCGTCACTAACCACTTGTTGTGCCAAGCAGGTTCCACTATCATATCCTGTGGTGGCCTAAATGACCAGAAAGGGTATCTAGAAGACAGGTGAGCTGGCAGGTGGTTGAAGAGGTCTGCGTACAAAGACGGGTCACTATTCTCACGGACCTTAGCCACCAGCAAGACAGAGGCTCTCTCACAGCGAATATGGGGCAGTTCTATGTTACAAAGTATCAACAGCCATGGCAACGGAGTTGCACATGATGTCCCAATAACAAAAAAATTAAAAGATTCTGATTCCACTATACAAAAAGCAAAGAGAAACAGAACATAAGGAAATTCGTGGAGAGGGGTATTCAGGTGGATCTTCTGGCATTAAGTCATGTTGTTAAGTTAGGCCCAACCACCACCATAAAAACATTAGTGTTCAAATCCTGCTACTTCAGGCCATGTAAGTGTGAATAGACAGACTTGTCATTACCTCTAGAACTTTAGATATTCCATTTTCCTTATGTTCACTAGATGGCATGACATTCATTAACAGCCGATTGTTTCTTTAAATATTTTAGCACCAAACCTTTTAACACAGGGAAAATACATAAATAAAAACCATCCCAAACCTTTGACCATCCATTGAAATTAATTTTCTTTTTTTAATTTTTGTTAGGGCAAAAAAAGAAAAGACCCCCTCACTTTCTGTGAAATGTGACATTTGACAAATATCTGATGGCCTTAGGCACCTACAGACAGACACAGTTCAACAAGACGGGGTCATAACTCACACAATGTTCTCTTCTTTCTTCATTGGCTGCAAGGACACCTCACACTGATGTACAGAGAAGTTTTGCAAAAACAAACAATAGGACACATGGGCTCTGACATTTCTTTAGCATCTCTTCTAGGATGATAATTCTCTCTAGCCCTTGCATAGACCTCTTCCAGGTAAAAAAACCTGCAGAAGGGAAAAGCATACTT
>NW_020664409.1:40355415-40356308 GCF_002925995.2 Terrapene triunguis
CGCCTGAATCACATCTAGTCTGGCTTGTCCTAATAGTTTTAGATTCTCCCCCACTCCCCCCATTGCCCAGGCCCACTTGAGGACAGAGACCTAGCATGAGAGACCAGGAAGATCTCAAGAGATATAGAATTAATTTCTTTAACATGTTATCTGTATTACTTTGTTCAGCATTTCTGATCTACATTTGCAAGGGGAGATGTGTGTGTTTATTTGGGTCTTTTGTTATTACCACACGAATTCTTCAATCTTTTTTTGTCATCCTCAGCTTGGGGCTCAATTTTGTAAACTTGCATGGGTTAACTACTTGCAGCCATAAAGTTAAGTGTTTGTAGGGTCAGGCAGTTTGTAAACTCCTGGTTTGCAAAATGAATACCTATAGCACTCTATGAATAATACATATGTAGTATTGCAAAAGATCTATGTACAGTAACAGATGCCAACACTGAACCTCCCGGGCTGTAATTTCCATGGTTTTCCCATTCAGACATTGCCACCAGTTTTTACTGACTAAACATTGAGTAAAGTGTCACCCCTATACCCTTACTGACATAGGCCAGGTCTACACTACCGCGGTAGTTCAACGGCTGGCAATCGAACTTCCGGGTTCGATTTATCGCGTCTGGTCTGGACGTGATAAGTCGAACCAGGAAGTGCTCGCCGTCGACTGCGGTACTCCACCTCAGCGAGAGGAGTACCGCGGAGTCGATGGGGGAGCCTGCCTGCCGCGTGTGGACCGCGTCTGAACCGCGGTAAATTCGAACTAAGGTATGTCGACTTCAGCTACGTTATTCACGTAGCTGAAGTTGCGTACCTTAGATCGAATTGGGGTGTTAGTGTAGACCAGGCCATAGTGTCATGTAGAGGAGCTTGAACTGCTACAGCCCATCCTGTAC
>NW_020664409.1:40356408-40373105 GCF_002925995.2 Terrapene triunguis
CTAAGGTGCCACAAGTACTCCTGTTCTTTTTGCGGATACAGACTCACACGGGCTGCTACTCTGAAACCTGTCATTAGAGGGAAGCGCTCTCAAAACCTCACATGCTGCAAACTAAGAGCAACCGCCAAGCTTGAGGTTAGAAATACAGCATGTGATCAAGCAAGAAAGAGTGCTCCGGGACCAAGTTCCGTGGTCCTTGGAGAAGTGCAAGAGAGACCAGGCACAACGCTCCTGATCTAGCCAGTAGCCTTTGAGTGCCCTGCAGCCTGCGGGGTGCCCTTTAATCTGTGGATCCCCTTAACGCATCCACTCCCCAGAGCCTCTCCCCTGTCTCGCAAGTACAGTCACAATCACTGCAATCCGCCGCTCAGGTCTCCCCGAGGAGAAGCGTGTCTGGATAAGCAGGACTGGTGCTTGCACCCCTTTGTCTGCACCCTCCCCTGCCCGGCTGGGAGGAACTAGACCCCCTTCGCCCTGCTGCCACCAGGATCCCCGGACCCGCGGTAAATCTCCCAGCACAGCCGCTATTAGCTGCCCCCTCCCGTCGGTCCTCACCTCCTAGCCCGGCCAATGCGGAACTCCAGCTCCTGTTTCCACCCGTGTTGCTGCACTTACTCGGCGGCCAGTGCCTGTTGCCGGGGTCCAGCTGCCCGGCCCCAGCCAGCTCCCAGCCGCCCGCCAGGCGCGCTCCGGCCGCCGAGGACCTACCTTGGCCGGAGCCCGGGGGAAGTTGGCTAGAGGCGCCACATCCTCTCCGCGGGCGCGCAAGCGGCATGCGAAGGGGCCTGTCCCAGCCCTTGCCCCAGCGACGGAGCTAAGGCAGCGGCCGCCGTGCAGGGACACCGCCGGCAGCAGCGCACAATGCCACTGAAGGACTTTCCGCTTCTTCCTCGGCTTCCCCGGCTCCTGCTGGCGCGGGGGGGATTGCCATGGCAATGGGAACCCCAGTAGGTCCCGCTCTGTCTAGGGGACTCCTCTTATAGCAGAGCGACGTGCGCAGGCTGGGAGGATCTGGGGGGAGTTTTCCGGTCTGCCCCCCCGCCGCCGCCACCCTGGGCTGACACTCAGCAGCCCCCGCGGCTTGCAAGGCGGCAGCGGACGGTGCCTGTGCCCTGCCCGGCTTTTCAGGCTTCGCTTTGCGGGAGGCGAACGCTGCGTTCACCTGGATGCCGACGGATCCTGCGGCTTGTCGGGCTCCAGCCTCCGAAGTGCGACCGACAAAATACAGGGGCGAGAGCGGCTTCTACTGAGCCCGAAAAGATCCAGATCCTGGCTTCAAGAGCCTGGGCGAGCGCTAGTACCCAGATCTGATACCTGCAGCCTGGCCATTGGAGACTCCCAAACCCAAATCGTACCATTTAAGTAGGAAACGAGGGTGGCCGCTCTTCTTGCGCTGAAAAATATCTGGACCTTTCTGCATCCTGCTGCCACAATAGCACTAGAAACACACACAAAACCCAGATCCTGCCAAATATTAACCCTAATCCCACGAAGTGTATTGTATTTAGGGTGGGGGACGGGGGACGAATATAGCTGCTCCTACTACCAAAAAAAAAAAAAAAACACACACACACCCCAAACACTATTTGGAAACTGACACAAGAGTTTTACAATTCCACATCCATCGACCCAGCCTCTGGCTTCTACTGGATCCAGCTCGCCTGGTTGGTTTGTGGTCTGTTTTGATGTAAACCCAAAGACCCTACCAACTAAACAGAAAAGAAGGGCGGTTGCTCCCATTCCAGATCTCAATGAATTCCTGCTCAATAGCACTGCAAAGACACCTGGAGCCTGTCATTTTTGGTCCGAAGGCTTCATATTGTATCAAAATAGATAACACTTGCTGCTGCTCTTATTTGAGCACAAAAATTCAGGCTCCAATATTGGTGCAAGAACGAACACATTTCTGGCACCTAGTTCTTGCTGGATCCAGCTATTTAGTTAATACAGTATAATGTAGAGGTTTATGGTAGTAACAGAAGTCAAATGTAGCTGCATTTACTTATAAACATCCGATCCCCACACTACAGATATGCAGTGGCTCAAATTTTTTTTTACTGGTGACCCCTTTCACATAGCAAGCCTCTGAGTGCGACCCCCTCTTATAAATTAAAAAGACCTTTTAATATATTTAACACCATTATAAATGCTGGAGGCAAAGTGGGATTTGGGGTGGAGGTTGACAGCTCACAACCCCCATGTAATAACCTCGCGACCCCGGAGGGGTTCCGACCCCCAGTTTGAGAACCCCAATGGAAGATGTGTTCCTAACTACTCTAGACTGCTGTGGGAAAAAAGTCTCCAATGAGGAGTTCATTAGCTAAAACCATATAGAATGATCGTCCTGATCGGCTACCTTCCTTTCACTGCCAAATCTCAAGTTTATTGTCTGAAATATGAAAATATCTAGGAAGATCAAGATGCCGTACCTGGATTACTGTGGCTTCATAGAAACTCAGTCCATTGGGTACAGATGTATTTGATGTAAAGGGATGACTACATCTGCTGTCTAGCCACAAGGTGCACCAGGGATGTGTTTTGCCTGTACTACTGGGACAGGATGCACCAAGATCTAGCTTTTCCACTGCAGGAGGAACAGTTAGAAAACAAGCATATTTACCTTGCACAATTTGGAACTTGCGGCCAAAAATCAAGCTGGATCCAGATGCTGGCACTGGGTTTTGTAGCGCTTATGCTGTATCAGGTGTGTGATGTACCACGGGCTGGAATTTTGGAGGTACGATGGGAGCAGCTGCACCTGTTCTCTATTCATGCCATGGAAGTTGGAGGACGAGGACCACATTGTAGGATGAATTCAGTAGGATCCACGCGCCAACCAGAGCGGGGGTGTTGCAGCATGATGGGCCAGCAGACGTCAGGGGCGGCTTTTAAGACTTGTTCTCAGTTTATGCACTAGTTTCTGCCGGCAAGATTTGGCTAGGTCTAGGTGCCAGTTTTTGCAAGAGCTCATGCTCGGGGAAGCTTCATGGTCTGGCATTGTTTAGTGCAGGAGCAGCTGCTAGGCTTGTGCTCTGTTTGATTAAACGGTTTGGAAAATGGGGACCAAAAATAGACAGGATCCAGGCCAGGTAGCCCCAACTTTATTCTTTTTCACTGTTTTTGCAGGCAGTGCTGCCCAGGCTACTGAGCGGTCTCATCCCCCGCAGCTTCCCTTCTCCTTGGGGCTGCCAAAGACACTGGTTGCGCCTAATGTTTAAGACCATTACAACAAACAAACAAACGGGTTTTTCCAGGGGATTCCCCCCCCCCCCCTGGACTTTATTGCAAGAGCGAGAGGAGAGGCGGGGGCGGGCTGCAAGCGGAGTTACAGACAGGCTGATGCCTAGAGGCTCTTTTCCTTGCAAGTGGCTTTTGGCCACAAGCCCAGGATCCGCGCCAGGTAGACCAGAGAGGGGGAGCCAGCGATCGGTTGAGGGGAGGAAGGGAATGGATAGAAAGCAGAGCCAGGCACAAGGGAAGGTCGCATTCAGGAATGTAACGTCCACCACATTCCCCCGAGCTTTGCCAATAAGGGGCGGCTCCAGCGGGGAGCTGCCGGGGGATGGGTTGTGAGAGAAGCAGACACTGGGGGCGGGTAGAGCAGGCGCATGAAGCGTTAACATGTCCGGGCCCAGACTCCGCCACGTGAGGAGCCGCACTGCTCCCTCCCCGCCACCCCACCCGGAAACACCCCGCAGACCCCGGTTGTCTCCACTTGCCTCGCCCGCCCCGGGAGGGATGACGGCAGAGACACCTCATTGCTCGCGAGCCTCGCACACACGCTCGAGGAACAGGGGCGGGTTTGAGAGCGGCACAAGGATGCAACCTGCTGGCTCTGGGCAGAAGCACCTGCGGCTCGCTGCCTGCCCGGAGCAGCACCGCCGGCCAGAGCCAGGGTGCCTGGCCTCCCTGGGCTAGGCGAGGCTATGCCTCAGAGACTGGAGGCTCAGCCTGCACCTCCCCACCTCAGTTGCCTTTCCAAATATTAGAGAGCCAAGAGAAGAGAGAGCTTTTCTTGGACCAACTTATGGAGAATGAATAGCGTTCCAGCTATAGAGCTCTTCTGCAGGGCTGGGAAACTCCGGGTCACTGCTAAATACAAGGTTGGAACAGATTGTGACTACTTACACTGTGACTAAACGTATTTCAAGGGACCATTCAAGGTGAAGTGGCCAGTTAACACCCCTCCAGACATAGAGCGGAAAGGAAGGAGAAGCATGGGAGGCTAGTGGCAATGGGTTACACGTTGTTGCAACAACAATAGGTCCAGATATTAATACTTGGTTGCTGGTTCCAGTCCTGCCAGGTGCTGTGCCCTGCAAGTGAGGCTTTCACTCAGAGCTTTGGTGCAAGTGATGGGTAACTTCGTGTTTCCTCTAGCCTTTAGTGTTCCCTTCCCAACACAGAGCAGCAGTTCTGCCAGTGTCCACAACTACAGAAGCACTTCAGGGGCCAGTGTGTTGTTCCAATGCAGAGTCAGCCAGGGGATTATGTAAACATGAAAACTCTGCCTAACTGTTCACATTTCTTAGCAAAGCCATGAGGTATATTTTCATTTCACT
Source organism: Terrapene triunguis (assembly GCF_002925995.2). Lineage (NCBI taxonomy): Eukaryota > Metazoa > Chordata > Testudines > Emydidae > Terrapene > Terrapene triunguis. The sequence continues at coordinate 40,360,971 of NW_020664409.1, forward strand.
TTCACTAAATTATTCACTTATCATAAAGCATCAAGAGAAAACGTGTTGGCCTCCAAAGTATTTGCAAAAGAACTGATTTTGAAAGGATGCCAAAAGGTATTGTGGGGGGAAAGAAAAAAAAAAACACAAGACACCTACATACAACATCCTAAAATGAAGTCATTTACAGTAAAGTTGCTTTTATTCATTTGTTCTAAATCCCTAGGAAAAACAATTGTAAAAAGAAGAACCACACTCATTATTAAGGTGAGCTCAACAAATCATTGGTTGCTCTTTATCATTTGTTATGGTGAAAGGGAGAAAAGTGAACAGAAAAAAATTGTGTGAACAAGCTGTGTTTCAGCATGAAGTCAGTCATTTTCAAAAGAACAAATGGGAAGAAATAGAAGCAACACAAAAAAGAAAACAAACAAGTCCTATGAACACACTTTCTAATGGTTCATATATGATGGAATGAAAATTAATGTTTATATCATACCACCATTTTTAAGTGGTTTCAGGCACTAAAACTAATTAAACACTATGTCTTACACACCCAATGTAAAAAATGAATTAAGGGTAGACAGCCTACATATTCTTAATGAAATTCAAATACATTGTATATATTGCAGTATTGCCAACAGATACCACCATTCATTCAAACACAAGATTCACACACAAACAAGAAAATAAAGGCCACGATCTTGCAAACAGTTAAGCACATGCTTAACTTTACATTTGTGAGACAATGGGACTGCTCATGTGCATCAAGTTAAGTATGTGTCTACACTAGAAACTTCAAAGCGGTGCAAGTACTAATCTAACAGAGCAAACTAAGGAGGGTTGGTCAATCTAGCCAAATGTTTGTTTTCAAAGAGAACTATGTATCAGTTGTCAAGCTTGTTCCTGTTCTCATTTAATTCAGTGATGACAAAAGACAAACTTTTACTTCAGTGAAGTTAATGTCAAATGTTAATTCAGTAATTATCACAAACCTACCACAAATTAGGTGGTAAGAAAGTGGGTCCCTCTTCCTACTATGGAGATTATTGATGTTATTTCAACCTTTTCATAACTGGTGTATGTATTCACAGACTTAGTTTATTCTGGCCCTGGTGGCTTACTAGTCATAGGGGATGTTCTCTTTACAAACATATACATAGACCATCATACAGGTCTCTAAATAAAACAAATACATGACCTAATAGCAGGAGGTCAATATTAGGTAGTCTACACCCATCTTCAAAAGCATTCTACTAGCCAAACTAAAGGGGGGAGGGAGGAGAGAAATATCTATATTGTATCAACCAGGAAACAGTCTTCCATATTTTAAGTAAAATTACACAGATATCAAGACATTGCTTAACAGATGTTGTCAGGAAGCCATCATGTGGAGCAGCCAATGATTTCTGCACCTCCATATAAATGGTTAAGCCCTTTCCTTATGCCAGCCAGAGCTTTTCACTCTACAAGAGCTCTCCTCCCTAGCCTAATTCTTGAGCTTGACTCTCACACCATGTTCCTTTCCTCTGCTCAGCTAGCCTAAAACACCAATGCCTTTTCCTATTCTATTACTTGATCTGCCCTCAGATGACTGGCTGAATAGGATGTGAACAGATAAAAAATTAAGCCTTCTACCAAGCCATCTTTAAGTAGGCAACACTTAGAATTCAGAAACTGCCAATCATTCAGGACATTTTAAAGCTAGAATATTGCATGGATAGCAAAATTACTCCAAAGACTATGGACCGTGCCTACTTTAGCAAGGAGATCTGAAAACAAAAGTTTGAGTCACAAACAGGTGTACTGATAGTCCATTCAAGTGTATTTAAATGAAAGCACCAAATACCAGATAATTGGTACTTGGTCCACTTGGTGCCCTAAAAATCTACTGATTGAATAGTCAGTATCCCAAAGATTTACTGATCCCTGGTTTTTGGAGTCTGAGAACCATAGGCATAGTTCCCTCTATTGTTATGCATTGTGGGGCCCAGTATTGGTCAGTTTGCCACCAACTACATTACAGTTGAGACAGACTGTCCATCTAGGGTACTTGTGGCTCCCTTTGCAGTAGGGTCTGAGCACCTCACAAATCTTTAATGTATTTATTCTCAACATCCTTGAGATATAGGGAAGTGCTATCATTCCCATTTTACAGATGCGGGAAACTGACTGAGAGAACAAGTGAATTGCCCAAAGTCACACAGGAAGCCTGGGGGAGAGCAGGGGACTGAAGCCGGGTCCCAAACTAGCACATTAAACTACTGGACCATCTGTGCCCAAGAACCCCATAATGCCAACTGGTAAGGAGGTTATAAGAATATCTTGATTCTGGGGTATGCATTCTGGTTCAGCAAAGAATTCATATAAGGTCTTAAATGAAAGCTGGGGTCACATTGGACATTTAATAACAATATTAATGAAATGTATGTACAGGTATTATGTAAGGAGCTGTAATTATACAACACACACATATAGCCTTAAACATATTTTTGGTGTATCAAGGCATTAATCACCAGCAGAGGTGAAAAGATATTTTCCTCCAGACAGGCAATCAGAAGTCTAGATTTCTATCAGCACATAAATTAAACATTGTAAAGTAACAGTGGATGTCCATTTACACACAGGCAGATGTTTACAAAGAAATGGAAAGTCAACAAGGAAGCGGCACTCAAAAAAAAAACCCACGCCATGTGTGGTTATCCTGTCTGAAGGCAGACAATGAACGTTGGGAGGTATATATAGGAGTCAGTGCTTAATTTGTACTGAAAGAGGTGCCAGGGCTCAAGCAATCTTTTTACATTCATAACTGATGCAGCAAGCCCAGAGGTACCAGGGCTATGAACTGCCGAAACTAGAGGTGGCAGGTTTAAGCCCCAGCAAGCCCTGGGGCAAATTAAGGACTGGTAGGAGGCGAAGAAGACACCCCCTCATCCTGCACATAGGAAGTAAAGAGAATGTATTTACATTCATGAAGAGGAGATCCCAGCCAACCTTGGTTGAAAACGCTGCAAAGGACTTTAAACAAGACGTTAACCTGTTAGTTAAGTCCAGTCTCTGGAAAGCATGTTATCAAGGCTGCTTCCCCACTCTGAACTTTAGGGTACAGATGTGGGGGCCTGCATGAAAACTTCTAAGCTTAACTACCAGCTTAGATCTGGTCCGCTGCCACCACTCTCGATGCTAATTCCCTTCCCTGGGTAGCCTTGAGAGACTCTTCACCAATTCCCTGGTGAATACAGATCCAAACCCCTTGGATCTTAAAACAAGGAAAATCAATCAGGTTCTTAAAAAGAAGGCTTTTAATTAAAGAAAAAGGTAAAAATCATCTCTGTAAAATCAGGATGGAAAATAGCTTTACAGGGTAATCAAACTTAAAGAGCCCAGAGGACCCCCCTCTAGCCTTAGGTTCAAGTTACAGCAAACAGAGGTAAACACCCTAGTAAAAAGGTATATTTACAAGTTGAGAAAACAAAGGTAAACTAACACGCCTTGCCTGGCTGTTTACTTACAAGTTTGAAATATGAGAGACTTGTTCAGAAAGACGTGGAGAGCCTGGATTGATGTCTGGTCCCTCTTAGTCCCAAGAGCGAACAACCCCCACAACAAAGAGCACAAACAAAAGCCTTCCCCCCGCCCAAGATTTGAAAGTATCTTGTCCCCTTATTGGTCCTTTGGGTCAGGTGTCAGCCAGGTTACCTGAGCTTCTTAACCCTTTACAGGTAAAAGGATTTTGGAGTCTCTGGCTAGGAGGGATTTTATAGTACTGTACACAGGAGAGCTGTTACCCTTCCCTTTATAGTTATGACACATGTTTTTAATGTGTTTTATATACAACCTTTTGTTTCCAATACCCTTACTCATTATCACTTGAATTTTGTATACTAGACTTATCCATGTTTTCCACTATAAATAGATCTCAACGCAGTGATTTTATGCAAAGTGCTAGTCCTGAGCTGACTCTTACAAGCTGATGTGTACTGTTCCTTTGGGGAGAGCAGAGCTGTAATTCTGTGGGTGTTCAGAGGAGAAGGGGCTGGACACTACTAAGGGATTAAGTGGGGTAAGTGACTGTCTGTAGTGTGTGTTTGTTTGTGTTTGGGGGTTACTTGCTGTGTGCTGAGCTTGTGTTTGTCAGTCTGTTTGTTTGTTTGGTTGTTTGAAGGACCGTGTGCTGTGGCTGGCAGTTGGAAGCTCTGAGCTTCAAAAGGAAGGTCTGAAAGCTAGAAGCCTCTGGTAAGTGGCTGAGCCTTAATCAGTGGGCGGGGCATTCACATAGGCCAGGGCTTTATAAAGCAGCGCACAAGCGACCAGGGAGCTTTTGCGACTGGGGGCTGCTAACAGGGAGTTTCACAAGGGAGCGGGGGTCCCTTTATTCCCCTTAAAACCTATAAACCAAACTACATTAAAAACCTTTTGCTTAAACCACCCTTTCATTAACTAGGAGACAATGCAGGCAGAAGTCCAGCTGCAGAGTGGGGGCTATCCAGTTTATTGCGCTGAGTGCAGCATGTATGATTACCTGCCCTGTGGGCGGGTGGCGTATGCGTGCATTCGGTGCAAGGAGCTCCTGGCCCTCAGAGACCACGTACGGACTTTGGAGGCAAGGGTGGCGGAACTGGAGGAGCTAAGGGAGGCAGAGAGGTATGTTGATGAGGCTTTCCGGGACACTGTAGAATTGTCCCACCTCCGGTTAGACAGCCCCTGTGCTGTTGAGGAGGATGAAAGGCCCAGGGAAGCAGAGCAGTCAACGGGAGCAGAGGGAAACCTTCCCGTAGTTGGGACCCTCCTTCCAGATGGTGCTGGGGTTACCTCTCGCACTGAGGTTGCCTCTCCAGGGGAGGGAACTCCAGTTGCTAGGAAAAGGCAGGTGTTAGTAATGGGAGATTCGATCATTAGAAACGTAGATAGCTGGGTTTGTGATGACCGGGAGAACCGCATGGTGACTTGCCTGCCTGGTGCGAAGGTTGTGGATCTCTCGAGGCATCTAGACAGAATTATGTGTAGTGCTGGGGAGGAGCCGGTGGTCGTGGTACATGTAGGTACCAATGACATAGGGAAGGGTAGGAGAGATGTCCTGGAGGCCAAATTTAGGCTGCTAGGGAAGAGACTGAAATCCAGGACCTCTATGGTGGCACTCTCAGAAATGCTCCCAGTTCCACGCACAGGGCCAGGTAGGCAGGCAGAGCTTCAGAGTCTCAATGTGTGGATGAGACGATGGTGTAGAGAGGAGGGGTTTACTTTCATTAGGAACTGGGGAAACTTTTGGGATGGGGGGAGCCTATACAGGAGAGATGGGCTCCACCTAAACCAAGGTGGAACCAGACTGCTGGCACTAAACATTAAAAAGGTTGTAGAGCAGTTTTTAAACTAGGAGATGGGGAAAAGCCAACTGCTGCAGAGGAGCATGTGGATCGGACAGAGTCTTCTCTTAGGGGAGAGTCTAATGATAGAGAATCTCCAGGTTATAGTCAGGAGCAGAGGATGGAGGAGGATAATGTAAGGGCCAGATCAGATGATAATCATTCACATAAAAAAGAATCGAACACATCAGAAAAGGGCAGACAAATAAACAGTGACAAGTTTTTAAAGTGCTTGTACACAAGTGCTAGAAGTCTAAATAATAAGATGGGTGAACTAGAGTGCCTCGTGATAAAGGAGGATATTGATATAATAGGCATCACAGAAACCTGGTGGACTGAGAGCAATCAATGGGACACAATCATTCTGGGGTACAAAATATATCGGAAGGACAGAACAGGTCGTGCGGGGTGGGGGGGGAGTGGCACTATATGTGAAAGAAAATGTAGAATCAAATGAAGTAAAAATCTTAAGTGAATCCACATGTTCCATAGAATCTCAATGGATAGAAATTTCATGCTCTAATAAGAATATAACATTAGGGATCTATTATAGACCACCTGACCAGGACAGCGATAGTGATGATGAAATGCTAAGGGAAATTAGAGAGGCCATCAAAATTAAGAACCCAATAATAGTGGGGGATTTCAATTATCCCCATATTGACTGGGAACATTTCACTTCAGGACGAAATGCAGAGATAAAATTTCTCGATACTTTAAATGACTGCTTCATGGAGCAGCTGGTACAGGAACCCACAAGGGGAGAGGCAACTCTAGATTTAGTCCTGAGTGAAGTGCAGGAGCTGGTCCAAGAGGTAACTATAACAGGACCGCTTGGAAATACTGACCATAATACAATAGCATTCAACATCCCTGTGGTGGGAAGAACATCTCAACAGCCCAACACTGTGGCATTTAATTTTAAAAGGGGGAACTATGCAAAAATGAGGGGGTTAGTTAAACAGAAGTTAAAAAGTACAGTGACTAAAGTGAAATCCCTGCAAGCTGCATGGGCGCTTTTTAAAGACACCATAATAGAGGCCCAACTTCAATGTATACCCCAAATTAAGAAACACAGTAAAAGAACTAAAAAAGAGCCACCGTGGCTTAACAATCATGTAAAAGAAGCAGTGAGAGATAAAAAGACTTCCTTTAAAAAGTGGAAGTCAAATCCTAGTGAGGCAAATAGAAAGGAGCATAAACGCTGCCAAATTAAGTGCAAGAATGTAATAAGAAAAGCCAAAGAGGAGTTTGAAGAACGGCTAGCCAAAAACTCCAAAGGTAATAAAATGTTTTTTAAGTATATCAGAAGCAGGAAGCCTGCCAAACAACCAGTGGGGCCCCTTGATGATCGAGATACAAAAGGAGCGCTTAAAGACGATAAAGTCATTGAGGAGAAACTAAATGGATTCTTTGCTTCAGTCTTCACGGCTGAGGATGTTAGGGAGATTCCCAAACCTGAGCCGTCTTTTGTAGGTGACAAATCTGAGGAACTGTCACAGATTGAAGTGTCACTAGAGGAGGTTTTGGAATTAATTGATAAACTTAATCTTAACAAGTCACCGAGACCAGATGGCATTCACCCAAGAGTTCTGAAAGAACTCAAATGTGAAGTTGTGGAACTATTAACTAAGGTTTGTAACCTGTCCTTTAAATCGGCTTCTGTACCCAATGACTGGAAGTTAGCTAATGTAACGCCAATATTTAAAAAGGGCTCTAGAGGTGATCCCGGCAATTACAGACCGGTAAGGCTAACGTCGGTACCGGGCAAATTAGTCGAAACAATAGTTAAGAATAAAATTATCAGACACATAGAAAAACAAACTGTTGAGCAATAGTCAACATGGTTTCTGTAAAGGGAAATCGTGTCTTACTAATCTATTAGAGTTCTTTGAAAGGGTCAACAAACATGTGGACAAGGGGGATCCAGTGGACACAGTGTACTTAGATTTCCAGAAAGCCTTTGACAAGGTCCCTCACCAAAGGCTCTTACGTAAATTAAGTTGTCATGGGATAAAAGGGAAGGTCCTTTCATGGATTGAGAACTGGTTAAAAGACAGGGAACAAAGGGTAGGAATTAATGGTAAATCTCAGAATGGAGAGGGGTAACTAGTGGTGTTCCCCAAGGGTCAGTCCTCGGATCAATCCTATTCAACTTATTTATAAATGATCTGGAGAAAGGGGTAAACAGTGAGGTGGCAAAGTTTGCAGATGATACTAAACTGCTCAAGATAGTTAAGACCAAAGCAGACTGATGAACTTCAAAAAGATCTCACAAAACTAAGTGACTGGGCAACAAAATGGCAAATGAAATTTAATGTGGATAAATGTAAAGTAATGCACATTGGAAAAAATAACCCCAACTATACATACAATATGATGGGGGCTAATTTAGCTACAACGAATCAGGAAAGAGATCTTGGAGTCATCGTGGATAGTTCTCTGAAGATGTCTGCGCAGCGTGCAGAGGCGGTCAAAAAAGCAAACAGGATGTTAGGGATCATGAAAAAGGGGATAGAGAATAAGACTGAGAATATATTATTGCCCTTATATAAATCGATGGTACGCCCACATCTCGAATACTGCGTACAGATGTGGTCTCCTCATCTAATAAAGTCAACAGTGTGCTCTTGTTGCCAAGAAGGCTAATGGCATTTTGGGCTATATAAATAGGGGCATTGCCAGCAGATCGAGGAACGTGATCGCTCCCCTTTATAAGACATTGGTGAGACCTCATCTGGAGTACGGTGTCCAGTTTTGGGCCCCGCACTACAAGAAGGATGTGGAAATATTGGAAAGAGTCCAGCGGAGGGCAACAAAAATGATTAGGGGTCTGGAGCACATGACTTATGAGGAGAGGCTGAGGGAACTGGGTTTGTTTAGTCTCCAGAAGAGAAGAATGAGGGAGGATTTGATAGCTGCTTTCAACTACCTGAGGGGGGGGTTCCAAAGAGGATGGAGCTCGGCTGTTCTCAGTGGTGGCAGATGACAGAACAAGGAGCAATGGTCTCAAGTTGCAGTGGGGGAGGTCTAGGTTGGATATTAGGAAACACTATTTCACTAGGAGGGTGGTGAAGCACTGGAATGCTTTACCTAGGGAGATGGTGGAATCTCCTTCCTTGGAGGTTTTTAAGGCCCGGCTTGACAAAGCCCTGGCTGGGATGATTTAGTTGGGAATTGGTCCTGCTTTGAGCTGGGGGGTTGGACTAGATGACCTCTTGAGGTCCCTTCCAACCCTGATATTCTATGATTATTCCCATATACAAGAACTAGGGGTCACCAAATGAAATTAATAGGCAGCAGGTTTAAAACAAATACAAGGAAGTTCTTCTTCACGCAGCGCACAGTCAACTTGTGGAACTCCTTACCTGAGGAGGTTGTGAAGGCTAGGACTATAACAGCATTTAAAAGAGAACTGGATAAATTCATGGTGGTTAAGTCCATTAATGGCTATTAGCCAAGATGGGTAAGGAATGGTGTCCCTAGCCCCTGTTTGTCAGAGGATGGAGATGGATGGCAGGAGAGAGATCACTTGGTCATTGCCTGTTGGTCCACTCCCTCTGGGACACCTGGCATTGGCCACTGTCGGTAGACAGGATACTGGGCTAGATGGACCTTTGGTCTGACCCGGTATGGCCGTTCTTATGGATTCAGGGATTGGGGTGTATCTATTGTTAGCCTGTGTGACGCATGGCTAGAAAGGGCTAAACATCCTGCAAAATAAATCACCCTCAAAAGACAAGTAGGGAGATAATGTTTGTTTGTGTGTTTACATATGTATGAGTAGGTTCCACAATGTAATCAACAGTCCCTGTCTATGCTGTATTTGGATATCATTTAACTGAATTGTAACATGGGATCTCTCCGTATTCATCTCTCTTTGAAATGTACTGTGAATGGTGGAGGAAAAAGCAAATGGCCTTATGTTAATTCGAATAGCTAAGTACCAGTGATGGACCTCCTTCAAAGTCATCCTAATTACCCATTGTTCCCTGAGGAAATCCCAACTTGTCAAAGAGGACATGAAATTGTATAGAAGATCCTTGGGTTCTGATTCTGTCATCTCAGATCTGCTTAGACTTCATCAGGGGAAGTTTGAGTCACAAGACTGAGGTCCCAGTTATGCTGGTACGCCCTGAATATGAGATTTGAACATTGGACTATGACCAATCAACTGAATTCTAAAGGAACTCTTCACAACTACGAAGCTCACCATTTCTGCCATGAATCTGCACCTCAATGAATTGAACGCATGTCTGTATGTATATTGATCTTTTAACCATACTCTTGTGTTTAATACATTTTAGTTTAGTTAATAAGAATTGGCTGTAGCGTGTATTTGGGTAAGATCTGAAACATTCATTAAAGTGTCCGATCCTTTGGGATTGGTAGAACCTTCTCTTTTATATGATGAAATAAGATTTACAGAAATTTTCATCATATTTGACATGGGTACCTGGATGGAGGCCAGAGGCTGGATCACTTTAAGGGAACTGTGTTGTTTGGACTTCTGAGTAACCAGTAAAGGTAATAAAGAAGCTGTTATATGCTGGCTTGGTGAATCAAGTATTGGAATCTCCCCCCGATTTTTGGGGGGGGGGGGGTTGGCTGCCCCATTCTTTGCAGTTCACCCTAATCGACTGACTACAGCTGGCTCCCCACTGGGACCCCGGGTCAGTCTGCAAGACAAAATAATGGCTGGCAGAGGGCAGAGACGAGTGCTTGAGTGGCTAATGGGCTGCTGGTATCAGGGAACAAACACCCATCTAAGCACAAGCAAGACACTGCCCTGGTGACAAGGTGACTCTTAGCCCTGGGTACCCTGAGACCATCACACCATCCTTCCTCTCTACTCTCTCCACACCAGCTACCTGCAGCTGAGCCAGCTTCCTCAGCTGAGCAGCCAGAGGATCAGCTTGACTAGAGGTTACAGTCTCACGTCTAAATAGCTGAAGGGCAGAGAGCTCCAGTGGACTAGATACAGGATTGAGAACACTACATCCTGCACTCTAACCCTGGCTTTGATACAGACACTTTTTGTGGGATTAATCAAGTTATTTAACCTTCCTGTCCTCCTTTCCTCAGCTGTAAAATGGGGATAGTAGAATTTACACACTTTACAGCGCTATTCTAAAAATTCACTAGGATGTACCGTCACCCCCAATCTAGCCACCAAGAAAATGCTGAGATGCTGGTGGCCCACAAATCCTCAGCTTAATTGGATAACTGTCCTTTTCCATTTTTTTCTAAAATGTGGGTAACTATGCATGAAGTAGCCTGGGCTCCACATCGGAACTACCATACTGAATCAGACCTAGAGTCCCTCTAGGTCAGTGTCCTGTTTCTGGCAGATGCTTCAGAGGAAGGAGTAAGAATCTCATGGTAGGCAGATGTGGGATAATCTGCCCTCCCACATTAAATCTCATCCTTATTTCTCAGATATGGAGATTAGCTTCAACCCTGAAGCACTACATAGCTAGCAGGCCTATACGGGGCCCTAAAGGTTACATATACTACACAAAAAAGTGTCTGAGTGGGTTAGTTAAGTTTGGGGAAGATCACAAGAATCAGCTCACTAATCCACATCAGAATCATCAGGCCATCCTTATGGAGAGTACGGAGTGGATACAATTTGGTTGAAGGCAGCAAAGAGATTTGTTTTACAAATGCAACCAAAAATTCTAAGTTCCCCACCAGATCTGGCCTAAGGTAGGAAAACACCAATTTTTGCCAGAGTCTGCCACACGTGATTTTATTTCCTTGTAGACAAAAGGGTATTTTTCTTGAAGTCTGTGGACATTATGTAACTTTTTCCTATTGACGTAACATAGGGTTTCATTTTCTTACACATCTCAGCTCCACTTAGAGTGTATATGGGGAAAAAAGTCAAACTACCCTATTCAGATGCTGTTCAGCATTCAGTAATGTGATATGATAGGCTACAAATGAATTCTTGGCTCATGTGCCTTGGCACCTATTTATTGTGTTTCCTACGTGAAATGCTAGAAAGCCTTTAAAGAGGAACATTGCAGGTGCCTCATGGTTGTTTCTATTGTTGACCCTTGTGGTGTTACTCTCACTCACATTTCCTGATGTCCCATGAAGATATTCTGGGGCACATCCTTCATTCACTCTAATGGAGCTGTGACAATTTACATCAGCTGAGGGCTCTGCCTCCTTGTCTCGTGTAGTGGATCTAGCCTGGAGCGATAAGCCTTCTAATATTTGTACAGTCATTATTTCAGTTATATCTATGTGAGCTGGAAGGTGCCAAGCAATTCCATTACTCAAGATCAAGCAACATCGTTAATGTATATTCTTCCCTTTGAAGCATTTTGCCAATTCTGAAGTCACAGGGCAATGCAATAGCATCTCACTTTTTTCTTTTTAATTCCTCCCTTTCCCTGCCCCAGCAGGAGTGTGAATACCAGGCAAGCAGCAGCAGCAGATTTCTCTTGGGCAGTTTAGGCAAGTAGTCTGAACCACCCAGCAGGTCGGCAATAGACAGCTTATATGCAAGAAGCAAAAGCCTGAATTAATCATAGATAAAGGTCCACCTCCATGTTCACAGTGAGGACTAGAACCAAACTAAATTCTCAAACGTATTCTTCTATTAAATCCTGGGAAGTAAAAATTAAAAACAAAACAAGATAGTGCTTGGAATTCCGCCAATAAAAAGAGTTTAAATTTAATATACACGTTTTATGCCATACTTTATGGCTAATGCCAATACCTCCATTACACTGCTCCTTTTTCAAGTCCTTTCTTTACCAATATGTAAAACTATTAAAAT
>NW_020664409.1:40373505-40377004 GCF_002925995.2 Terrapene triunguis
GGCCGCGAGAGGGGCTCCTGGAGTGTGTGGGGGGGAAGGGAAGCGGCGCCCGGGATGCAGGGAGGGAGATGGGGTCCTGCTGCCGCACCGAGTCTCCCCAGGGCAGCGCTGTACAGGGCGCCACCGGGCTGGGCAGGGGTGCGGATCTCAGCTCGCGCTGGCAGCAGGGCGAGTGGCTGGGCCAGGGCTGGCTCCCGGCAATGCCGCCCCAAGCAAAAAAATAAAAAATAAAAATAAAAAAGGGGGGCCGGAGCGCCGCCTCTTAGAAAGTGCCGCCCCAAGCACGTGGTTGGAGGGCTGGTGCCTAGAGCCGGCCCTGGCTGCCATCAAGTAGGTGTTGGATCTATAGACAACCAAAGACCTTGTTAGATCAGGTGTGTGCGCTAAGCACTCTGATCAGACTAAAAGGAGAGAGCAGTTTAAATGCCACTATATAGTGATGGCTTCTGTTGTTTCCAGCCACAGACCAAAGCATTGGGATACATGGCAAGGTCTGGTCAGAAGCTAAGCTATGTGGACGGAGGGGATTAGCTGGGACTGGTGGCAAACACAGGGGCTAGGGCAGTGTTTTCCCCAGGAATTGAAATTAAGGGGAGGGGTATTTGAATTTAGGGGGGGAAGGGGTCAGGGCCAATGAGGGGTGAGACCGTGAGGGTGAAGGTGGGCTCTGTGGCACCATAGTAAAAACTGAAAAATGTTTCATGACCATTTTATTAGATTTAACTCGTTTTAAAAATCACACAAATTAAAGTTGGCTACTCAAGCCTTCTATGAAGCACTACATCTACATCCTTCTTGGTTTCTTGTTATAATTTTGCACAACTCTGTTAAACTTCTTGAATGCAGTGAGTTCATCTTTGGTGGCTTCTCATGTGTCCGGTACTTCCATTCCTTCAATTGATATGCTCATTAGATCATTCAGATGATCAGGCAGAAGGCAAGTTCTTTCAGAACACAAAATTCTATTCAATGAGGCAAAAGAATGCTCACCTGTAGCTGTTGTGAATGGGAGTAGCAAGAGATGAATTCCTACTTCTTTCATCCCAGGAAACAGCATAAAGATCGGGTCAAGCCACTAGTGATGATAAAAAAGAAGTTGAAGTCAAATCTTCATTCATTCATCGTATGATATTCCACTCTGTGTTCAAATTCTCTATTCTGTCCTGAGCACATGGCAGCCCCATTGCTGGTAGTGCCTCACTCCACTCAACTGTCGGTGTTTTATAGGACAGGGACCTGTAAAAGCTACGTAGAAGTTGAGTAGAATTTATAAGTCGCTGTTGTAGATTTTTAAGAATCAAGTCTGTACTTTTTCAGTGGTCTTAAACACTTAAGGATTCAATATAAATGCCTTAATTAGTCAACTTCTGGACTGAAGTCTTTGCTTCTTTCAGTACTTTTTCAATGGATAGCTCTCTGATTGATCCAAATGTAGCTTCTATTGCTGGACAAAGATCTACTACTGTTGTAGCAGATGCCTGGATGGCATTGTTTAATGACCCAAGTGATTTCAACAGTAGACTTACAAGAGAGAGAAAGGCAATAGTCTTCTGTGAACGTAGTAGAGAAAGTAATCCACCAGCCTCACTACTTAGATCCATCCCATCTTGGTAGATACTTTCCAAAGCCAGTAATAACGGCTGGAGTAATTTTAAGACAACAGCCAAGGATCGCTCATGAGAAAGCCAGAGGGTTTTCCAAGGTTGGACTAATTTGAACTTCAGTCCCAGTGTATCTTTTATATTTTCCAAGATATTCAGTCTTTTTGGACTCTTGCTGAAAAAAGAATATAATGAAGACATTAAATTTGTAGCTTTTTAATGTCTTTTGAGGAGTCTGCAGCTCGTACTAGCACTAGTTGGAGTAAATGGCCTCTGCAGTGTGTATAGGAGAGATTAGGGTTACACTTTTCTCTGAGCAAAGCTTGTACTCCACCATGTCTTCTAGAGAAGTTTGCAGCTCCATCAAATGCACAAGCAGCCATTTATTTGGGGTCCAATTGACAAGCATTTAACTCTTCTAAGATGTGGGTTGTCACAGATACAGCCGATGTGTCTTCTATAACTTGAAGATCTAGAAATGCATCTACTGGCCTACCGCTGACATCAAGATAATGTACACAATGACTTAATACTTGATGCCCATTTCCATCAGTGCATTTATCAGCCATGTATGCAAATTTTTTTTGTGGAGAGAGAATTCTTCACTTTTTCAACTGTTGAGTCTTTCACTGTTGCACCACATGCTTCTAGCCTGTCAGCTGAGTTTCTTGCAGAAAGACAGTGAGCATTTGCTGGTCTTGTTCGGAACCAGTGTTCAACTTCAGGATGAACAAGTGAGAATGCACTTAACATTGGCCTCCAGTTTGTAGTGTGTGGTATCTCTTGCATAAATAGAAAGTATGATGCCACAGCCATGTTTGTTCACATGAACTGTGTTGTGTCTCAAGCATTCTTAACATCCTCATTAACACTCACCGGTGTTGTCCTTGGTCAGTGGAGACTCAGAGTTCAGAGGTGCTTTCACATGAGTTCACCTCCCAGGTGGGGGGCAAGAAGGCACCTTGCTCATTCCTCCAGATGCTCACTGTTTGCTCTGGCCACTGTTCATTGTGCCACCATTCACTCCATCATTCTGTTGCCAATGGCCCTGCGCCATCATCTTCTGCTGCCACCTGCCACTGTGACCTCTGCGAGTTGGTCTCTTGAGGTTCCACCCAGCTCTCAGTGATTTCAGCTGAGCTCTCAGTGGGGGAACCTCACTGCTAGTGCAGACTGGGCCGTCTCTTCCACAGAAACACGGTCCCACAGCAGGTCTAAGCACTTAGACCTGATTTCAGCTGTAGTGGTCACTTAACCGTAAATAGTCTTTTGTTTTGAGCCTAATCAGCTCTGTCTTTAAACAGTGGAGAGGGGCAGGTCAAATAGTACTTGTGACTCTGGCAGACCACCAAGCAAAAACACCTGTCCCAACCCTCTCTCTTGATGCCCTCAATCAGCACAGGCTAAGTACAGTTCTACTGCCCTTTACTCATACAATCAGAACAACATTACATTACCCTCCACCCCACATTCAAGTGATGTGTAACCCAACCCCAGCCAAAAATCTATCACTTGGGCAATGCAGCTCTGTTTGCTGGATACCTAGGTAGATTAGGTGTGAATGTAAATACAATCTGGTCCTAAAGCCTTTTCCCCCAGCCTTTAGCTCATCTCTAGCCGTCAGGGAGAGCTCATTTAGACTTTGCTTACAAATCATAATTTGAAATTATTAGGTTGGCCAGTGTCCCTGAAATGACTGCACTGACATTGTCATAAAAAACAACAGCTGTATAAGGGAGCTAGTCTATGTTTATACTTTTCAAATCTATTATACTTTTTCAGATACATGTATTTTATCATACACTGTATATGCTTTTAAAGTGTGTATTAATGTTTCAATTTCAATTCAAATTTCCAAACAATCACTAAACTGGCAACACTGCATGTAACTAGTTCAC
>NW_020664409.1:40377104-40386818 GCF_002925995.2 Terrapene triunguis
GGGGGGGGGGGGGGGGGGGGTGTAGGGAAATCCCTGGGCTAGGGGGTTATTTGGTAAGCTATGTGTGAGAAAGAAAAAGCTAGCCAAAAGTGAGAGGCAGTGCTGAGCACGACCCTGAGAACTGATTGGAAAGGGAGGTTTGGTAATTTGAGCAAGGAAACTGTTTCTACTGTATTCAAGGAAGCAGGACTTTGTGTATATTCTTTGTAAAAATACACCTGACTCATCATTCGTTTCTCCTCCTAGCAAAAGAAAATCCTGGTAGGCCCCAAATACTGGCCAACCACTTGGACCCAAAAGGAGCATCTATATTGACCTTTAGAAATCAGTGTTCTCCTCTGTCCTCCTTGCTTTTCAGAGATTTGTGTCACAAAATTCAGCCTGACGGTCCATGATCTGCAGGATAGAGTTGCTAGGATACCAGATGTAATTATAGCTATATGATGCTGCCAGTTAGAGTACTGAGGCTTTGAGTTTTGTTTCTTGAATCAACTTAGATTGTATTTTCCATCATGAAGCTTGAAATGAAAAGCTGATTTAACAAAAGGTTTTTAGTTTGTGTTTTTCCCCCCACCTAAACATTTTGCCGGCTTTGCAAACAAAATTATGTGAACTTAGATCTACCAGATCCACAGACAAACACCATGTAATATTCTGCACAAACTCAGTAGAAATATTTACATTTTATCATGGTCAATTCACATTTTGTTGGTACACTCTTTGATATGGATTTCCATATCACAGACATCATTGCTTTGGGTTACCGAATGCAATTTTGTTCTGTAATGGAAAGATAAATAACTTAATCTATTTGATCTATCTACCTGGGTACCCTGTTTCCCCGAAAGTAAGACATCCCCCAAAAATAAGACCTACTTCCAGTTTTGCCTCTCGCTGTAATATAAGGCATCCCCCGAAAATAAGACCTCCCAGATAATAAGGCCACCCCAGAATATAAGGCCCCGAAGCTCCAGGAAAAATAAGACCTCCCCTGAAAATAAGACCTAGCGCATCTTTGGAAGCAAAAATTAATATAAGACACTGTCTTATTTTCGGGGAAACACGGTATTAAATAACCCTTTCATCATAGCAGCATCTTTAAAAAAAATGTAAGTAGAGTTAACATATTTTGGACAAATTCTGCATTCAGATAAGTCACTTAGTGTTTGTTTGGTTTCTTTGTTAGAATGGCAGTGGGAGAAGCTGATAAAACATGTAGTTGAGAAGCCATGGGATTCTTTCATCGTCTGAATC
Organism: Terrapene triunguis; assembly: GCF_002925995.2. Classification (NCBI taxonomy): domain Eukaryota; kingdom Metazoa; phylum Chordata; order Testudines; family Emydidae; genus Terrapene; species Terrapene triunguis. The sequence goes on from NW_020664409.1 coordinate 40,378,359, forward strand.
GTGGTTTAGGGACAGATTTTCAAAGGTATTTAGGTGCCTAAAGATGCAAATGGGTACCTAGTGGTATTTTCAAAACAACTCAGAAAGTTAGGCACCTCCCTAATTCGCCACATCTACGGACGCACAAATTCTGTAACTGTCCATAAAACCAAACACTTTGGGTACTTAGAACCTTCCAGAAAACTTTCAACATGTATTTTTCTTGAAGAATCACCCTCTTGTTTTAGAGGACACTTCCAGAAGTCTACCAATTCGTGTTTGATATTTACTCAGACTATAAATAGTAGCAAGGAAATGCATAATTATAGTCACAAGAAAAAAAAAAAAAAACTCCATTACTACAATATGAGGTATGGAACAACAACAGCCCACAACAAAATGGCAGGATGTTCCTGCAATGCCACAGAATAAGAGAGACGAGGTTGTTCCTAAAACCAAGGTGTATATTACACATTAAGACAAAGATTAACAAACATTTCCCAAAATGACAAGTCTCAAGAATTTCTGCAATATAAAAATTGATTAAAATATACTCAAGTAGAAAAACCTCTCAACATCCTTGCCAATATATTCCACAGACTTTGCCTCACCAGGCCATCATCAGTCCAGCAGATACCAACTCCTTCATTGATGCTGTCCACCCTACAGCTACCTGAGAGAGGGAAACCTGTATTACAAAGGCCACAGCCTCCTCTCCTTTCCCAGCTTGGTTTGCTATGGGGGGAGAGAGGGACAGGCCTTCCCTTCCCCCACTCTTAACAGAGTGGCTCCATCATTCACACATTGTTAATTCCCAGAACCCGCTTCCTAGTCTTTTCCTCCCCTGAAAAACAAACAGTCTGCTACCACTAAGGAAAATAGGAGTCCTGACCCACTCTTCTCTCGGAATGCTAGTCTCAGGGCTCTAATAAATCATATACAGGAGAATAAGTCTAGTTTGCTATTAAGCATTGACTTCAAGACCCTTTCCTTATTCCCCAGTAAAAGCTTGTCTTAGCATAGGAAGAGATTGCAGCTCAAATTAGACAGTCAAGACCAATGAGTTATGTATGCCAGGCAAGAAAACAACAACAACAAAAACCCAACAGTGATTTTGGCTTCCTTGTAGTAAAAATATGTTGGTTTTAAAAAAATTCTGTAAGTTTCAGTTTTGCCAAAAACCCATAAACTTGGCAGCATAATGCCAAGAATTCAAAGTGTGGTGCCAATAATTTTCTTCTGAGTAGTTCTGCTGATATCAGGAAAAATAAGTTTCTTACCCTTTCTTTGCCACACTCTAGTCATAATAAATTCCTGGTATTGGGGTAATGCTAGAGTTACTAGAACTGTTCTAATAAACATAGTTGATAAAGAATATTTAAATTGGGGAAGATTTAAAAAAGGTATTCAGAATATTTGCAGAATAGATAATTGGGAGTCAAACTGAGTAAGGGAGTTCTGTAAACAAAAATTTATTCCCCTTCCATAGATTCCAGGATACCCAATTATTTTATATGAATGAATTAAGACATTTTCCATAACGTCAACTTTTTGATGAACAGCAATGTTATCTTCAATAAAACCCTCGCTAGAGATGAGTACATTCTATTTGCGACTGGCCTTTCATTCATCTTCTCTCCTCAATCTCTCTTATTTTTCCATCAGTGAAGTTCCTTTGTGCCAGATCAAGTTCTCTGATGAAACCAGATCCAAGCTGAATTCTAATTAGTTACATTTAGATTGATTGGCCTTCTCACAGAGCAGAAAGGCAACAGGTTATCATTCTAAGGATTTAAAAGAAGAAAAAAAACCCCTCAGATACAGAAAGAAAATCCTAGAGAGGCATGCAGTGGGAAATCCACCCTCAAACATGAACAAGGAAAGAAGATTATGAATACACAATTAGTAATTAACAATCAGTAAAGATAAACAGCTGTGGACGGTTTTAAAAGCATTGGTTAAGCTAAAGAGGTTATCAGAGAGCAAGAACATCTGTCATATCTCTCTCTCATTTCTAGATTTCTAAACCTTTCCCTTGCTTATCCAGACATCAGTGATGCACAGAAAATTTTATAATGAGAGGTACCAGCTGTTCCAGACAAGTTTTAGCCCATGGCTAGAATAATTTGCTGCTTACACTCTACCTACAGGGTTTTTTTTTTTTTTTTTTTTTATAAATACCACTTTTGAATCACCACTTTGAAGTAAGAGGATATCAGAAGAAATAATCATTGTCTGGTTCTGGGATATCGTGTTTGTAAGGCAACACTTCTACTAAAGATGTCACACTTTGCTGGATACAGGAGTGATTTGGAAGTGGGGGGGGCGGGGCTGGGATGAACAGCAGGTTTTTCTAGTCATCACAGGTTAAATTCTCTGTTGGCATAAGTCCACTGAAGTCAATGGTGTTACATCCACAGAAAAAATGTGTTCACACATCTTTAGAGTCACTTTTTCTTCCTATTCTAATCAATGCTAAATATACCAAATAGAGCCTTTAGCATGAGAAATCTGAATTTGTCTGGCATTGGACAGTTTCTAAATGGGATACTGCAGAACACTATATAAATACATAGTAATTAAAGGTTACACAAGTGTCATAGGGTTCATTACTCACCACTGTGGCACTTCCTTGGGGCCCACAGGGGGTGGGGTGGGGTGGGGGGAATTAGTTCATGACATTCTGACACCTTCAGTTTTTTACCCCTTGGTGTGTCTCTCTCGAGTCAGGTTACTCTCTTTTCATAGCTTGTGCATCTGGCCAGATCACTATAGTCCTCCCCTCCTGGAATATCAAACTCCTACTGGACAAAAACTGTCTCAGGCAGTCTTCTGCTCCACTGCCCCATCTGTGTCACTTTCCCAGTAGCTAGCAGGGGAACTTGGGCCAAACCACTACTTCAGCTTCTAGCCCAGGGGCCCTATGCCCAGCAACCATGGTCTTTTCAAGCTCTGACCTAGTTGCTGTTTCCCTGGGCTATTTCCTACCTTGTCTTGCTATCTTCTGGCCTCTCTCTGGGCTACCTTTGGAGCTTTCTGTGGCTATTTCACCTCCTCTTGGGTTCTTGCCAAAGGCTATATTCCAAGGCAGGATCCCAGGCTTACACCACAGCTCCCACTGGTCTGTTGCTAACTTTTTTTCTTTCCCTTTCCCTTTCTCTCTCTCATGATTACAAAGTTCTTTGCTACAGCCTTCTCCTACCAACTTCCTCTCTTTATGCCAAGCAAAGTATCTCCCCACACTGGGCTTCATCAGCCATTAGGCCTTATCAGTCCTGACTCTCCTGCAGATGCAGCCTGTCACAGGGTTAATTGGCCCTTTTTACCTAGTAAGGCCTTGTGTGGGATAGACACCCCATCAGAACAAATAATTTACAGATTTAAAGTAAAACGATAAATTATTTTGGATTTAGGGGGGAAAAAAGATGCAACAAATAGATGAGCTCAGGGACGTCTTAGAGTAGTCATTTTAATTCCTGGGTTAGTTTGTCACACGGAAAGTGACCTCATAGTCACAGGCACTGACTTTTATTTTTCCCGGTGGGTGCTCCACCCCTGCTCTGCCCTGAGGCCCCGCCCTCACCCAACTCCTTCCCCCAAGGCCCTCCCCTCACTCCATCTCTTCCTGCCCCCACTCTGTTCCCTCCCACATTCGCCTCCCGCCAGTCACCAAACAGCTGATCGGTGGAGCAGCCAAACAGCTGTGGCTGGTGGGTGCTGAGCACCCACTTTTTTTTTTTTTTCTGTGGGTACTTCAGCCCTGGAGCACCCATGGAGTTGGTGTCTATGCTTATAGTGCGAATATAGTAAAGCAGCAGTCCTGCTCATAACATTAAGCCAGATGGAAGAATTCCACAGACCTTGGACAGAGTAGACAAATTTTTCATGGTCATCAAGGAGGCCTTGTTTTGTTCTAATACACACTGTAAACAATTGACTGAAGAGCCTTTACTGGCCAAGTTACATGCCTTGTAAAGTCAGAGCCCATGTATAGATCAATGGTTGGGTTTAACATGGTTCTTCCATTGGTTAATCTACCACAGAGTCATTGATGTATGGACCCCTGTGCACAAAAGCCAGCATGAAAAAAATTATAATTAAGTGTATTACAAGTACTGTCAAAAGCTGGTTCACTCCTTGATTGTTCCTGACAGTATTCTGGTATTATCATACAGTTATTACTTGACTATCATAAACTCTATCTTCTTTTTTCTATTGTATTTTTAAAAATCAGAGTAAAAGACAAGCAGGGATGAATGCATAAGCAAACGTACAGAGCAGCGTTTCTCAAACTGGGGGTCCTGACCCAAAAGGGGGGGGGTCGCAAGACTATTTTATGGGACAGGGGGTTGCAAGAGCGGTGACTGCTGACCAGGCACCCAGTTCTGAAAGCAGTGCTGCCACCACCAGCAGCGCAGAAGTAAGGGTGGCATGGTATGGAGGGGGGTCGTTATAGCCTGAAATATTTTCAACGGGGGTCCCGGCAAAAAACGTTTGAGAATCATTGGTATAGAGCTGCATGTACAGACAGATTCAAGTTATTTTATAAAAACAATGAGAAGTCCTTGTGGCACCTTAGAGACTAACAAATTGTGTTAGTCTCTAAGGTGCCACAAGGACTCTTCATTGTTTTTGCTGATACAGAGTAACACGTCTACCCCTCTGAAGTTATTTTATGTTGTTTAAGTAGACTTGGCAGAATTTGATTTTTTTGTATAACTTCAACAGATATCAATGTTTCTTCGTAAACATTTTTTCAGTTTTTAACCATTAAAATTTTTGCAGTTGTGCAAAATTATGAGGTTTAAGCATTTTTTCAACTTTGATTTTAATTTTCACAGTTGCAGGAAATTATGGTGGTATCAGACAATATTAATTTATGACAGTAGACACTGAGATTAAAAAGTTAGTTTTATAATAATTAAAACACAAATCCATATCACATGTCAAAATATACAAAGTAAATAATCTTAAATCCAACTCTAATAAATTCTCAAGCATCTTTTTTCTTACTTTGCCTGTCTGAAATTTCAATTATCGATGGAAACATTTTTTCTTCGGGTTGTGTGTGTATGGTGAAATCGATGTTTACCAATAAAAATAAAATCCTTCCAAGCATGTTATGTTCAGTTTAATAGCGAGACATCTTACCATAGACCTGCAGAACTAATGACCATATTTCCTCAAAACCGTATGAATATTACGATTTTTTTTATCTTGCTTTCTTTCTTTTTTAAAGTTCTCTCTTATAACTTTGCAACTCCATGCAGATAATGGAGCAAAGAAGCATAGTCTCATCACACAGAGGCATTTTCAGGATTTTATTACACTGAATTTTATCTCAACTACCTTCCTCCTCAACATATATTTTGTACTTTGGATAAAAAAATGAATATTCTTTTGGCACCCTTCTTTTGTGATTAAAGTTGAAACTATAGGCTAATGGCAAATCAAAACCATAGACGAGTTAGCTGTCATTAATATTACTGTATTATTTTGAGGCACTGACTCACATAACTGCCATAAATGAAAAACGATGTAAAGAGAAATGTAGAGATGAGTGGGAAAATGCTAGGGATGGATGGAGGAAGGAAGTCCATGTCTCGTTTTACTGTGCCAAATCCTGTAGACCTTACTCACTTTTTACTCAGGCAAATTTATTATATTAAATGCAAAGTTGATGTATTATTGTGGGCCAGGATTGTATGTAATCTCTCTAGGAGGAAAATGTGATGTGAGGCTCAGGAGTTCAAAGGACTATATTGAAATTGTGCCAGACAAGAATGGACTTTTGGAACAATAAGTGTGAAGTGAATTTCCAGGATCTTTGGAAATGGTACATTGGTTAAGGCATGTTGTGAAGCTGCTGAGTAGGGAACATCATGATGAATTAACACTATCATCATTAAGTATCCGTAGCTGGCTAAACACACTGGGCAGGCGTAATGACTTGTTTAACAAAAGGAATTGCCTAGTGCTGTCCAGTGGTTTCTTTAAACCGTTAATTCAGAGCATTCTCCATGAGGAAAGCCGTATATTTGCTGGCTATGGGGATTTACTATTTAAGTGCTAGGTCTGAATGAAGATTATGGTCCAGATTCTGATCTTTCCATTTACCATCATGTGGAAGGGGAGTGCAGCCCTCCAAAGAAGTGTGTTCTTTTCTGGACCACTGGTCCATCTCTGTCTCTGGAGGCTGAGCTTGGTTGGAGAACAGCTGGCAGCGGGGCTGCTTATAGTTGTGGGGGACCAAGATCCACAGGAGCAAAAGCCTTGTGCCAAGATTCTCACCCTGTCCAGGCTCTGTCTTTCCAGAAGCTTGGCAAATGCCATCCAGCTGCCCACACCCTTTTGGTGGCTATTCAAGACAGAGAGGCAGAGCAACAGCTGTTTCAGGACAGCAGTAATTCATTATTAGTTTTGCATTGTAAATGTTCTAAGAGAGGTTTAAGAGAGGAAAATGTGCTGCTCCTCTGCTCCTGCCATTAGAGCCAACCAGCCACATAAAGGAGGGAGGTGGCACTGTGGTGAAGAATTTTTCTATCACGTAGCTGTCTTTCTGCCCTTATCCTGTTGCATATATTCTCCTGCGCACTGGGCAGCAAAGGAAAGAATACATCACTGTGTAAAGTCATCCAGAGCAAGGAGTGCAGACATCCTGTTTTAAATAGAAGATTCTGAGTACTAACCCACTCTTATAATAGTCTTTTTGATAGTCTTTTCTCATTTGAATTTTAACACCCTCAGAAAGAACATTGCGAAAACAAATTCAGGCCAGTTGCTCAGAAAAGCTAAAGCTTTTGCTTACCAGTGTTCATCAACTACAAATTAAACAAATGCAAAAGAAGGTCTAGTCCTGTGAGATGCTGAGAGTGGATTCAGATGCTGGTCTGGATTTGGAAACACTTATTTTAAATACTGTTTTTGTATGATTGTGAACTTGACATGAAACTGGAAACTTCTCATGGTTTTAAATGGTTGCTATTGTTGGAGAGTGATGGGAAGACAACAGCAAATATAAACATCTCTTATACTAGTATTTTCAATACCCCTATAGCTCAGAAGGCATTTGTGTCTGAAAGATACAACTATCTATGTAGCAATGTAATTGCAGAAATCAGTTAGAAACTTAGGATATGACTCGCAGCAGTGCAAATTTACAGCAGCTGAGAATCTGGCCCATTCTAGTTTTCAATCTGTTATATATGTTAATGCCGTTGTTTAGGTGTATTGCTCCCTTTCTACAACTTCATACTGTTTCTTAAAGAAATGAGTTCTTTCTTTAACTATGTTAAATACAACTAAAAAGACTTGCTGCAAATGAGTTATAATCATTACATATGCCATGTGTTTCAGTAAACAGAGTATTGTAAGCATAACTTAATGCTTCTGAGTATTTACAATCACTCAGATTTATTCAGCTCTACCGTGCTATTCACGTGTTTGAAAGGTTATCTCAACACGACATTTAAAGTATGTATCTAGATTAGCTCATTCAGTAAATGAAAATCTACAGCTCAGATTTATTAGTCATGCATGAAATATGCTAAAAGGGTCTAGGCAATGGATTGCAGTGGGAGGTTAACTCCTCTGTTCTAGTCTGAAAAAGTAAAACCCATTGGATACCGTCACACAATCATTAACATCAATTGAATTTAGATTAACATTGCAGTAGTTTATAATCAGCATCTTTGTCATATTATAGTTGTTCAACTGGGGTATCAACTAATACTAATCTAATAAGGGGAGCTCAACATCCAAGTTATGTATTAGAAATTAATGAGTTTATTCTTGTAAAATTGTATAAACACATTATAATTAAATCTTTATTTAAATGTTTCATCAAGAAAGAAATTTTGGTATAAATTCTGGTATGGGTCTGATCACTACTTCATGGTGAAAAAAGAGAAAAAGATGTAGAAAACAATGCTGTGATTTTTCCTCTCTTGTTCCCTAATGTATAGCTCCCAGAAATACTGCTGTCCCTGAAAATAATTTGATGTCACAAGTAGTGAGCAGTTGGAAAATATATTAGCACATTGAGATTTCTAGTGGAAGCAATGTATATTATAGGTTTAACTCTAGCTAGCATTCCAAAGAACTTGGCAATGTACATATGAGAAATAATTGAATTTCTCTCAATGAATTTCCTCAGAGACACTTATAGCAGACACTTCTGTTTTTAAAATATTCAAAAATAATCTTTCATCTAAATCCTACTGGGTAAACTCCAGATTGATTGGCACAGTGGCAAGTGGAGAAGAGAAATGTCTAGCAGTCAGTGTCTGAGATAGCTATAGTAAATCTGAGAAGTTTTATCTTAGATACATGGGCTAGATTAATCTTTGTCTCAGGAAGAGCTTTATCATAGTGGAGGCTGTATTAGAGGAAAAGCTTTGTGACTATAGCTTTTTAGTAGCATCCCTGGGCCTACATTTCAATACCTTCTTTGGAAAGAATACATTTTGGGTGGAATCCGGG
>NW_020664409.1:40401818-40418785 GCF_002925995.2 Terrapene triunguis
ATCTCTGAAGCAGACGACTTCTCAAAAATTGTAGACCAGTGTTATTGGACAAGCTGGCTGAACTATTGGGACCAGTGTAAAAGTTACAGGTAAACAGAAAGGAATTGGTAACCGTATAATGAAGGCCATTTAGCTCCATCCATTTTCAGTTACACTAACTTTCCTTAACATCGCAGCCATTCTGACCCACATTCAGTTGAACTTGTTTCATATTATTGGATATTTAAGGCTTAAAATATTCAGTGAAGATTCCAGAATCTTTCATCCAATTGCACCAAATGTTACTCTTGGTTATACTTTTTCGCTAAACATACTGTGCTACCCATGGAGGATTCTCACTCATGAGTCCTATGCTTCTTAGCACAAGACTGGCTGACCTGCCATAGCTCTCCCATTTTCTTACCCTTGAGGTCAGTGGTAGTGAAGTAGAGCATGCCCCAATATCTGTTAAATCTCATCTATTTTAACAGGAGCAGGTTAAGGCTAAGTGAAATTGTGGCCATACTACACAAACATAACAGGCAATGCCAAACTACAAATAAAAAATAAAGTAAGTATTCATAAGTATCTTCTCCAGGATCTAAAATTAGTTTCAAAATGTCTCTGAAGCCAATAATCTAAATAACTGAACCAAAGTGAAGTCTAAACAATTATTTTTGACTCACTATTTTCACCACTCCCTACTGTGAAACAGAATTTTATTATAAATCCACTTCCCAAGGGGGGAATCCAAAGAATCAAGGAAATTTTTCATCAGTACACAATTCGATTACCATTATGATGATATGAGGATATAGTAATTATAGCAAAAGCATGGACATCCATTGTGTTCTAGTGTCAGGTTTATAATAGCAACAACTTTGTACCTAACGTAAGATGACATTAAGTTCAAAAATAATATAAGCACTGTCACAAAAGAACAAAACATATGCTATGTTGTATTTGAGAAATTCATTAAGGACTGTATTGTAATGCATATACCCAGAGCAAAGTTAAGCTTAGGCATGCAACTTCTACTTTGGCATTTCTGGACTTTTGAGAGCTTAATTGTGAAACTTAACATTCTCACCAGTGTTTTGCATGGAATTTCCCAGGTTGCCGGGTTGTTTTCGTTTGCTTGGTGTGAGGTATTTTTTTTCCTTTTCTTTCTGGGTTGGTTTTTTCTGTTTCTTTGGGGGGGGGGGGTTGTTTTTCAAGAATAGAAAATAAAAAAAATTTACAAATTCAGCATTAGGGTTAATCTTAAATGAAATACAGATGTGTTAAGGTATGGTAATACACATTTCGGCACCCAAATAATCTTAACTCTGCCTGATAGTGACACCATACAATAACCATACAATTATGTTGGTATTTTAGTGTTTAAAGACCCAAAATGGATACCGCTGAAAATATACAAAAAAAAATTAATTAAAATTAAAAAAATAAAATGGTGCTTTTCCCCACTTGCGATATAACTACAGGCCATAGTTAAGGTCATTTAGATGCCTTGTGTTTTTCCATACCTTATATTTTAAATTTAAAAAATTAATTTTGCCTGGGTTTGTAATGCTTCTATTGGAATAATTACAACGTTCTTATGGTTTTTTACCCTTCAACCTTAACTGCAGCTTACCATAATACTTTTTAGAGTTTTTTGTTTCTCTGTATCTTGGAAAATATATACATAAGAAAGAGAAAGAACATCCATATTAGGAGTTCTCAGGACTTAGAAAACCTAACTTAACTAAGTGAAGACCTAAGTGATGCAAGTGTACCAAATTTGAAAGTCTAAGGCAACTTTAATTAAAATCATTGGAGAATTTTAAAAGCAAGGGAAAATAAGTAGGGCAGCAAGAAAAACTTTTAGTCGTAAACCAGTTGTAACAAAGGAACTAACAGGTTCTCTCTAAAGAGTAAACAGAACTTGCTTATCCTGTTACCAAACCCTTATGTTGCCTGTGTAAATTACTTAAGGGAGTTGTTCCCACAATCCCTCTATTTTAGATACAACAGTAGGTTATTTGAAAAGAGATCACATTGGGGGAAAATCCCCTCTAACTGAATGATTCCTAGCATACAGAATCACAAGGATAGTGGATTACTATCAGTAGTGGTTTAACACTCCAAAATTATTTTTCCACATCTCAGAATGAGATTTTTTGTCTTTACAATTAGTTAATCCTTTTGTCCCTCTAACCAGAATGTCTAAAGCTTGGAAAGAAAAAGCTATTTTCTTTACACTTCATAAACAAGTTGAGCCATTTAAAAGCTGCCCTACAGCAAAATTCACGAAAGCTCTGGATTTGCCATTTGACAGTGCATTTTAAACTAAAGCACCGACTTCAAAACTCAATACATTTTCACTTTGATCAAGTTTTAGTCTATTCTGAGGAAACTGGCCAAGGAATTTTGTTTACTCTCATTTCAGCATTACAGACCAGTGAATGTCAATCCAACTTCGAAAACCATATGGGCCATTGGCTAGATTCCTATTATTCAGAAATATTTACTTAGGAATTTCCCTGAAGTATTTGATTTCTGGGCCTTTAACTCAATTCATTATGCCACACATGCTTGTTTGGTACTATCAAAAACTCAAGATAGCTTTGAAAGCAAACAAGAAATAACGGACACCAATCACTTTTTATTTCTCTTGGAATTTTCTCAAAATTTCAAGCAACATTTAACAAATTGTTTACTATTCTTTTATCTTAATCACACAGATTAAAATGAAGACCGAAGAATGTGTGAAAAGCTTTGTTTTTATAGGGATGCTATTGCTGAAAGCTAGCTGCATTGAAATTCAGTTCTGTAACACTGAATACTATTAGCCATCTTCTGATCAAAATTCCTTTAAGCTGGCATCTATGTTCTTAAAAAGCCTAATTGATATGCATTGGGATGAAGAGTTCTCGGCTAAGAAAATAATTATTTCCCCACTGTTTGGTTTGCAGGATCCCACAAAGTTCGTGTTAGAACCTTTAGTGTGAATTCACACAAGTTTGCCGCTTTGCTCAGCTGACATTACTGTAAATTATCTGGTAAAGGAAGAGCTATATAAAGCCCTGTTATTTACCATAGTAACTGACTCTTTCCTATCTGATGATTTCCTATACGGATCTATGCACTTGGGAATTACACACACACAGGTTTGGAATCTTTAGTTAGCAGTATCTGTTGTATGTACAAAGAAGGGCTGAAGATGGTTGTGGTCCCAACCACCCGCAAAAATTTGACAACTTACACCAGTGTAACTGAAACAAAACCTAGCCTTAAGTGTCTGCTTAATTGTTACCTTCCTCCATCTGGTGAGAGCTACTCATATCTATAATTATTAGACAGCACGCAAGTAAGAATTTCTACAGACTTATTCACTTAATAATTGATAAGGATTTCACCTGCACAGTCACATAGATGCATCTGATGCAGATGAAGTTTTAACTCCGGATTTTGACAAATATTGACTTCCTAATTAAGTAAAAACTAGGACAACTAAATAGGTATTAAGCAATACTTTAATATATAACTTTCAAGTCCTCTTGGAATTTTTGTTATCTATTTTCATCATATCTATTCCGAGAAAATTTACAACTTGGCTGTAACAATTGACTGCAGGCTGATATCCAAAACACGGTCTCAAGTTAAAAGCAATTTTTTAACATAAATCTCCAAGGAAAAAAGCCCAATGTATTTTTAGAGAGACCACACGACTTTCTAATTTAAGATACTCTTACTGTAATTTAAACTTTTCCACAACTCCCCCCCACCCCAAAAAACCCCTTAGTTTTGTTGAATACTCAGAATTAATCCATTGACACATACCGGGCTGCAATCCAGACCAGTGAGGGGCTGTGTCACTCCTGCCCTGCAACCTTGGGTGCCTTACAATGCCTTGCTGAAGCAGCTCCTACCTGGGCCACTCACAATCAGCCTTCCAGCATGCAAGCCAGACCCTGAGTGTCTGTGTATAATTGCAGCCTGCCAGCCATTCTTGGTTACAATCTGGCTCTCACTAGTCTTGGTTATACTTCAGGGTGACCCCAACACACACCCCAGTCTCAGATTTCCCCCAGAAATGTATGTCCTGTACTGTCCAGCCCTCTCCTAGGGTATGTCTACACTATGAGAGTAGTTCGATTTTACTTAAATCGAATTAGTGGAACCGATATTACAAAGTCGAACGTGTGTATCCACACTAAGAACAGTAATTCGACTTTGTGAGTCCACACTAACGGGGCAAGCGTCGACATTGGAAGCGGTGCACTGTGGGCAGCTATTCCACAGTTCCCGCAGTCCCCGCTGCCCATTGGAATTCTGGGTCGAGACCCCAATGCCTGCTGGGGAAAAAAATGTGTCGAGGGTGGTTTTGGGTAACCGCCTTCCCTCCCTGAAAGCGCCGGCGGGAAATCAGTTCGCGCACTTTTCTGGTCAGTGACAGCGCGGACACCACAGCACCGCGAGCATGGAGCCCACTGCGATCATCGCTGCAGTTATGGCCGTTGTCAACACCTCCCAGACTCACCTCACACCTTATCATCCACCTTTTTCAGAGGCAGATGCTGAGAAATCGGGCGAGGAGGCTACGGCAGCGCGGTGAGGACATTAAGTCTGAGAGTGGCACAGACCTCTCGCAAAGCACGGGACCCCCACACCGTGGACATCATGGTGGCAATGGGTCATGTTGATGCTGTGGAATGGCGATTCTGGGCCCGGGAAACAAGCACGGCCCGGTGGGACCGCATAGTGCTGCAGGTCTGGGATGAATCACAGTGGCTGTGAAACTTTCGCATGTGTAAGGAGACTTTCCTGGAACTTTGTGAGTTGCTGTCCCCTGCCCTGAAGCGCAAGCAATAGTTGAGCTACTGCTCTCAAAGGTAGTGACCCTGGGAAACGTGCAGGTCATCATAGATGGCTTCACCGCGATGGGATTCCCAAACTGCGGTGGGGCTATAGATGGAACTCACATCCCTATCCTGGGACCGGAGCACCAGGCCAGCCAGTAATTAACAGAAAGGGCTACTTTTCAATGGTGCTGCAAGCACTGGTGGACCATAGGGGACGTTTTACAAACATCAGCGTCGGATGGCCGGGCAAGGTTCATGACGCTCGTGTTTTCAGGAACTCTGGTCTGTTTAGACGGCTGCAGGAAGGTATTTACTTCCCGGACCACAAAATAACTGTTGGGGATGTGGAGATGCCTACAGTGATACTCGGGGACCCAGCCTACCCTCTAATGCCCTGGCTCATGAAGCCCTATACAGGCGCCCTGGACAGTGAAAAAGAACTCTTCAACTACCGGCTGAGCAAGTGCAGAATGGTGGTGGAGTGTGCTTTTGGACGTCTCAAGGGGAGATGGAGAAGCTTACTGACTCGCTCTGATCTCAGCGAAACCAACATCCCCATTGTTATTGCAGCTTGCTGTGTGCTCCACAATCTCTGTGAGAGCAAGGGGGAGACGTTTATGGCGGGGTGGGAGGTTGAGGCACATCGCCTGGCTGCTGATTACACCCAGCCAGACAGCCGGGCGATTAGAAGAGCCCAGTGGGACGCGCTGTGCATCCGGGAGGCTTTGAAAGCTAGGTTCCTCAGTGAGCAGGGTAACCTGTGACTATTAAGTTTGTTTAAAGAGAAGCTGAAGCTGCCCCCATTTCTTTACCCACTTAATGTTGACTATCCTCTCCAGTTACATACCCCCTTCACCCCGTTGCCCCCCTTCCAACACACCTTTAAAAATAAAATAAATGGAACTTTGTTCATTAACACCGTTTTCTTTATTAAGGGTTTCGTGGTAAAGGGTTGAAACTGGGACGCAGACTGTGGTGGGGAGCGGGTGTAGTGATGGAAAGGACGCTTCTAAACTCGAGGAATGACAGGCTCCTGCTCCTAGAGCGGTCCGCAGTGGTGGACTGGTTGTTTCAACGGAGCCTGCCACCCCTCCTTTTCGGGACTCTGTGTGTGGGGGCTATGTGACTTTGTGGCGGGGGAGGACGGTTACAGATCCCCTGCTGCGTGGCTCTGTCATCCAGGCTAAGGACCGCTGCATAAGATCTGTAACCGCCCCCCCCCACAGAACATGAAAACCACCTCCCAGATTGACCAAGGTGCCTAGTGACTGCAATGTGTGTGTGACCTGCTGCTGAACCTGCCCCCATGTCTGTACCCTGGTAAAGGTGACTGTCCCCTCCAATTACCAACCCCCTTTCCCCCCTTCAAACACACTCTCCTCTAAAAGAACCTGACGGAAACAGTAATTAACAGAAACATTTTTTATTAACAACTACATAGTTAGGGGATGACACTGGGACGGGGGCTTGGGTGAGGTGCTTTTGGAGTGAAGGAAAGGACTTATCAAAACTTTGGGAGTGAGCCGTCTGGTACTTGAGCAGTCTGCAGGGGTGGAGTGACTGTTTTCACAGCCCCTGCCGCCCCTCCTTCTTGGGACTTTGGGTGAGAGGGGGATGGGACTTTGTGGCGGGGGAGGGCGGTTAGAGATAGACTGCAGCGGGGCTCTGTCCTCCTGCCTCCGGTCCTGCAGAACATCTACAAGGCGCCGGAGCGTGTCCGTTTGCTCCCTCATTAGTCCAAGCAGCGTTTGAGTCACCTGCTGGTCTTCCTGCCGCCACCTGTCCTCTCGTTCGCTGTGTGATCGCTGGTATTGCGACATGTTCTCCCTCCACTGGGTCTGCTGTGCTGCCTCGGCTCGGGAGCAGCCCATAAGTTCGGAGAACATCTCGTCCCGTGTCCTTCTCTTTCGGTGCCTAATCTGCGTCAGCCTCTGGGAGGGGGATGCCGGAGCAGGTCGGGAGACACTCGCAGCTGTGGGATGGGAAAAAGGGAGTGAATTCCTCACAAAGATACATCTTTGTGAACAATGAACATAGTCTCTCTCTGTGAACAAGACCATGCACAGCACCTATCACATGCGCACTCAGGACAAGGTCGAATTTTCGGCCTTCCCATTCAGTGCCTGGGGACTTGGAGTACAGATCACACAAGCGGGGCAGGACAGCGGAATTTGGGTAGCAGGCGGACATGGTAAGCCGTAGACTTTTGGCTGCTGAAAGCTTAATTTATAGCAGTGCCCTCCTTTCACGTTCAAAGCAATGCCCCTAGCGTTGGCCAGTTCCTGCTGCCGGCAATCCGGCCAGCATGAACTCTGCCCCGTCCCACCCCCCTCGCGTCTGTCCCCGGGAAAGATCCCTCTATGCTGCCCCTGTCCCGCCTCCACCGCATGGCTGTAAACCGCCGGTTACAGTTATGTAAAGGAACAGGCAATCAGTCCCAATACTAACATTCCCCTAATTTAAAGCAGGTCACCATGAGTGATATCACTCTGATGAGGATCTCGGACACAGAGAAAGACCGCATGCTGTGTGAACGCCAGCAAAAACCAGGGCCGTATGTGGCCATGCTGTGTGAGGCACTGATCCCGGAGTACTTGCTGCTAGCCTGGCGCGGAAAAGTTTCCTACCATGGAGGATGCAATAAGGCCGCTCTCCCCAGGAACCTAATGCAAAGGCTTTCAAATTACCTCCAGGAGAGCTTCGTGGAGATGTTCCAGGAGGATTTCTGCTCTATCCCCAGACATATTGACAGAATTTTCCAGTAGCTGCACTGGCAAGGACTAAAAAGTAGAGCGCCTAGGGCAAAGTAATCATGCAAAACCGGACATTTTGAGATACTTTTGCAGTAGTTGCACTGGCAAGGACTAAAAAGTAAAGCGCCTAGGGCAAAGTAATCATGAAAAATCCATTGTTAATATTCCATTCCTGTTCTGATCAAAATAAATGTTTACATGTTTAAAACACTTACCGACTGATCCTTCCCCTGATTCAGGGTCAGGGTTAACGCCTTGGGCGGGTTGGTAAGGGATCTCCGTGAGGGTGATGAAGAGATCTTGGCTGTCGGGGAAATCAGCATTGTATGCGCTGTCGACTGCCTCGTCCTCCTCATCTCCTTCCTCATCTTCCCCGTCCGCGAACATCTCCGAGGAAGCGGCCATCGACAATATCCCATCCTCAGAGTCCACGGTCAGTGGCGGGGTAGTGGTGGCGGCCGCACCTAGAATGGAATGCAGTGCCTCGTAGAAACAGCATGTCTGGGGCTGGGATCCGGAGAGTCCGTTTGCCGCTTTGGTCTTCTGGTAGCCTTGTCTCAGGTCCTTGATCTTCACGCGGCACTGCGTTGCATCCCAGCTGTATCCTCTCCCAGTCATGGCTTTGGAGATCTTCTCGTAGATCTTCGCATTCCGTTTTTTCGATCGCAGCTCCGAAAGCACGGACTCATCGCCCCACACAGCGATCAGATCCAAGACTTCCCGATCAGTCCATGCTGGGGCCCTCTTTCTATTCTGCGATTGCATGGTCACCTCTGCTGGAGAGCTCTGCATCGTTGCCAGTGCTGCTGAGCTCGCCACGATGTCCAAACACAGGAAATGAGATTCAAACTGGCTAGACAGGAAAAGGAATTCAAATTTTCCTGGGGCTTTTCCTGTGTGGCTGGTCAGAGCATCTGAGCTCGGACTGCTGTCCAGAACGTCAACAGAGTGGTGCACTGTGGGATAGCTCCCGGAGCTATTAGCGTCGAATTCCATCCACACCTACCCTAATTCGACATGGCCATGTCGAATTTAGCGCTACTCCCCTCGTCGGGGAGGAGTATAGAAATTGATTTAAAGAGACCTCTATGTCGAACTAAATAGCATCGTTGTGTGGACGGGTGCACGGTTAATTCGATTTAACGCTGCTAAATTCGACATAACCTCCTAGTGTAGACCAGGCCCTAGATAGTACAAATATTTAAGGTCCATTAATCCTTAAAGGGAATAATATGCCATCTTATTATCTCAAATAGTTATTCAGACACTTCAATTTAAACACGCTGGATTAGATAAAACAGTTTATTAACTACAGAGCAATTTGAAGTAAGTACAAGTAACTAGGCAGAAGAGTAAAAAATGATTACAAGAAAAATAAAAGATAAGACGTTCAGTAATACTTAAACTATATCAGATTCAAGCAATGTTTCTCACCACATGTTTTCAGCAGTCTTACTGACCAAACCTTATAGGTCAACACCCCTTCCCCAGAGTTTAACAAATGCTTCCTTTGTCCTTCAAGTGCCATGAATGTGATGGGCAGGGGGAGAGAGAGCTGACCCTTGGGTTGTTTATCCTTCCTTTTTATAGTTTCAGTCCCCCTCTTGATAAACATGTCCAGTTGGGCACTAGGCGACAAGGTCTATGTGGAAGGATGTTCCCTGCTGGCTTTTTCTCACCTGTTTGAGCTGTCTGTGTTTCCCTTCCTGCTTGATGACTGTTTACTGCTTAAATGCAAATTAAGCAGCACACACATTCCTTTATTTAGGATAGAACTGTTTGCCAACTTCCGTTTGGGCAGGGCTGTGGGGTTTGGAACATGTGTTAACTCCATGCAGGGGAATGTTATAACCTTACATACAATGCTGCCACACATTTTATCAGGACGATACTGACGAGCTAATTATGACTTTTCAAATGATACCTTAACAAGACATGCCTTGTACAAAATTATTACAATAGTATGTAGGCTGTGAACACAGGGTATATTCTGTCACATCCATGCACACGGCCACCTCGCTTCTCAAACTCTGTGGGTATTTCTACACTGCAATTAAAAACCCATGGCTGATCAAAGAAAGAGAAAAGTGGTAGCCCAAAAAAGAGGTTGAGTTTACAGATGAACAGGCAAAGATGTTATTCTGCAACTGGCACGGCTGCGGAACCTAAAAGTTACCATCTCTGCAACAATACCCACTGCTTATACTGAAATATAGTTTCCTAATGAGCACTGCCAACATTTAAGAACTGCCTTTGTCAGCAGCTGCTTGCACTCGCATTGCATTCTCTGGCAATTCATTAATGTATCAGGACAACAGTGATCCCCCCGAACCCCCAGTTTGTATCCTGTAATAACTTTTCTATTCAATTGTGTAACCTTAGCATGATTTATTTTTTAATTTTAGAAGAAAGCCGCAACTCTTCTGCTTAACACGGCAGTCTGAAAATGAACAGTATTGCCATAAACTGTGAAATCTACCGGCAGATAAAGTTCAATTTAAATTAGCATTTGAACTTTAATAATTTAATCATCATGTGGGTCCTCACTGGTGGACATCTACAGAACAGAGGCAAACAATTTTCGTAATCTAAAGTACCGGGATCCCATACTGCTAGAAACTTAAGTATTGCTTTTGAGCAAGGCTGTTGTCATGAGCACTTAGCTCAGAATTAAAATCTTTTGTCCTTTTCGGTTAAAATATTGCAAAAAGTGCTTCTCAATAGGACCTTTCATACAGCTGTGCTGAGCAAAAACAATCAGCACATTTCCTTTTAACTATGTAGTAATATACTGAAAAAAAATTCTCTCCGGTAATGATGAGGTCCTAGCCCTATAAATCAGATCTATGAGTAAATATTGCAGAGCTTAATATTTGTCAGCTTTTCCATCTAAAGACCCGGCATTCATTCAAAAGATATATTCATTGGACTCCTAGATAGAGTGAGAACATGGAAGCATCCATGTTGATGCATCATGTTCCAATGGCAGCTGCAAGTCTGTCTACACTACAGAAGTTTAGTATGCTAGCCATTGTTTAGACTCGTAGCATACCATTAACTCACCACATATAACATGATCCCAGCAGTGCATGGGAGTTCACACTGACAAGTGCTGGCTTATTAACCTGAGGGGTTCAAAGAGTCCTCTGACTACGGTCCCACAGTACACCACTCATTGTATACGTGGCCTGTCTAGCAGAGTTTCTGTACCCAGCTGAGCAGGGTCAAGTTTGCCATAAGCCCCCTTACCCTGTACAATAGCACTGGGTCCTATTTCTTGCCAATTCTTTGCAATCAGTGTGTTTAAAGAAAGCAGATTTCAAAACATGTGTCTGAAGAGTATCATGTGCCAACTGGCCCAAGGCTGACATCTGCACACTTATGAGTATATGGGGTGAGAACGATTCAGTTATAGAATCATAGATCATAGATTATTAGGGTTGGAAGGGACCTCTGGAGATCATCTAGTCCAACCCCCTGCTCGAAGCAGGATCAATCCCCAACTAAATCCCCAAATGGCCCCCTCAAGGATTGAACTCACAACCCTGGGTTTAGCAGGCCAACGCTCAAACCACTGAGCTATCCCTCCCCCCAAATTAGCTAAACCCTAATTTGAAACACCCTGGCCTCTGACTGGATATCCAAATGCCTTGTTGAACATGGTATTAGTCACTTCAGTAAACAGTGCCAGGAGAAAATAAGAGGACTGAAGATGCTATGTAACAAGGCTAGGATGCCAATAGCCACCTCATTGGCAGGGAGGAAACCCTACCCATTTTTTAATGAACTGGAGCATATTCTTGGCTTTTCCCCAGCCACAGAGCCCCGGATGCTACTGGATAGCATCCATCTGGCAAATTACAAAGAAAACAATGACACATCTAGTGTAACCGAGTTGGAGACCATGGATGAAGCAGAGGACCAGAGATGTCAGATGATATGCAAAGATTCCAAGACTTTTTCAGTCTCTTCAGCCCTGGAGACAAGCAGGAAAGCAGGTTTTGGTGAAAGTGGCTTTAAAAAAAAAAATTGGAGCAGGACTTGCATGTATGGAGTTGGACGGAGAGTCTTCTGCATTTATGTAGGTACCTTCATTATTGGAAGACTGGTGGATGCAGCCTCACATGAGGGCAGAAGTGTAGACTTTCCCCTACCTCCTTAAGATCCTTTCCTTCCCAACTCTGCTTCCACAATCAGTGGCAGCTCCCTCCTTCTTGCACTTGGTTTGGCTCCACTTGACTGACATTTCGTGGCCCTTTCCATAAACCCCTCCATGTTCCACTGCGTGACCTTCATTCCAAGTAAGGGCAGAAATCCCTAGCACATGGCAGCTACTTGAGCTTTGCAATCCCATTGGATTCAGAGATTTGTGCCAAGAACCAGGGGACTCAGAGCAGTACACTGATGTCACAGGGTAGCTGGTCCCTATTGGCCAGGATGGGCAGGAATGTTGTCCCTAGCCTCTGTTTGCCAGAAGTTGGGATTGGGTGACAGGGCATGGATCACTTGATGATAACCTCTCTGTACATTCCCTTTGGGGCACCTGCCATTGGCCACTGTCAGAGGACAGGATACTGGGCTTGATGGACCTTTGGTTTGATCCAGTATGGCTGTTCTTATGTTCTTCTTAAGTGTCCAGCATGTCCAGTTCTCCTCTACCAAAAGTTGAAGCTAGCCAAATTCAGATTGAAAATAAGGTCTACATTTTTAATGGTGAGAGTAATTAAACATTGAAACAATGTACCCAGGGCCATGGTGGAGTCTCCATCACTGGAAATTTTTAAATCAAGATGCGCTGTTTTTCTAAAAGATATACTCAAGGAATTATTTTGCGGAAGGTCTATGGCCTGTGTCATACAGGTCAGACCAGATGATCACAATGGTCCCTTCTGGCCTTAGAATCTATGAACATGTGCTTCCAGTTTAGCCAACTGGGGAGGCGGGGGAGCACCTGGGGCTTTAAAAGATCAGGGAAAATCTGAGGAGAGACCTGGTTAGTCAGGGCTGCCTGAAACCACAGACTGGAGGAGCAAAGAAAACAGGCTGGTGAAAGCCACTTCTGAGAGACAATCTGCAAAGTGCAGAAAGCTCTGCAAGCCCTCCCTGGGAAGAGTGAGGGATTGGCCTAGAGGCTGGCGAACAGGCTAGTTTGCTGATGGTCCTGAGCCAGAGAACCTGTGGAGGGAAGGTGAGAAGGGCTAAAGGCTACAAGCCAGCAGATGACCTACCCTGCAGATCTTCCTGAGCCAGAGAGTCAATACCATGAGGCTGAAAAGGGATGTGAGCTGTTGGACTGTGTCTGAATAGGTGAGTCATGAAACTGGTCACTCTCAGGGGGAAGGGCCTGGAGAGTGGGACCCTGGAACAAAAACAGAAAGAACTGGGAAATGAGTGCTGGTGATCTCCAAGGTGGGTGTCTCTGAATGATGTCCCTGGAGATTTCTATGCACCTTCACGTTTACTGTAAGTTTGCTGATAATGGTTTTACTACAAGGATTTTAGGGAAATAAATTATGCCCAGAGATGAAACTTTGTATTGAAAATAGAGACTGATCCTTTCATGGTAAAACAGAAGAGGAAACAAAGGTAGGTGCATATTTGTACCGTGGCCTGCTGCAAGAGGACACTCCAAGCAGGGTTCTGACAAACAGCAACTGCAACTTTTGACTAGAACTCTGTATGCATATGTGGGCTGGAACTGTACCTAAACCAGCATGTCTAGTGTGGATGCATTGCACCACTGTTATTTACACTAGCAAACAGCTTCTAATTAAGGCAATCTTTGTTGACAGGCTACTGCTATAGATAAGATGCGAGAAAAGTATGCAACGGAAGTCTATACAGTGAATATGGTGTATGTTTTATTCTATTTACAGTACATTTGTTATAAATATAATACATTTCTTGAAAAGCTTAATTAACTTGAGTAGATTTTTTTTAAAACAGATCAACTCAGTTGTTATAGTTACATAATAAAGTGAATGACAATTTAAATGACAATCTCATGGTTGTGTAATAGTGCATTCTGTATCGAGATGAATGAGAAAACACTCAAACTGGTTTCAAAATTATTTTCAGAACATCTTCGGTGAAGTTGTGTGTAAGCCATAAAGCTCACTGGCTATCAGAACATGAGGACACGATAACAAAGCCCCAAACTAATTTTAAAAACTGAAAAGCGAAAAAAAAAAAAAAACCCAAACAAAAAAACCCCCAGCATAAATTGTATTTAACAACCTATCAAACTTCACAGTAAGGCTGGCATTTCTGATGAATAATGGCTTAAGTCAGGAAAAAAGACAACAAGGGCTGTCTTCTGAACTTTCTTTTAATATAGCCACAAAATATATTTAAAACATCATGCTGGAAGTTGTAACAGCAGTCAAGCTGCTTTTTTATTATTATTATTATTTGGACAGAGCCTGGGATACACAAGTTAATTCAAACGGTTTTATAAGGGGTATTTTAGTTCAGTGTTATGAGTATAAATTACCAGAGATGCAAGAGACATTAAAAAGGATATATGCATTTTCTGTCCAACGTGCTTTGCCTTAAGAAACAAAATGGCAAGTAGTCTGAATATTTTGCTTTTGTCTCCTACACAATCTTTTGTAACAAGTTAGATGTTGGGGTAACACATTCCAAAACTGGA
This sequence comes from Terrapene triunguis, assembly GCF_002925995.2. Taxonomy (NCBI): domain Eukaryota; kingdom Metazoa; phylum Chordata; order Testudines; family Emydidae; genus Terrapene; species Terrapene triunguis. The sequence continues at coordinate 40,416,050 of NW_020664409.1, forward strand.
ATAAATGTCAATCCGCAGAATAAGAAAAATCAGATTCTTTTGGTTTTTAGTATGATCTTTTAGTAAGTGGTCAAATGTTACTGATGATGATCAGTGCTGGCATGGAGTTCTGCTGACTTGTTTCAAACAAAGTAACTTGGTCGGCTAACTTGGCAAATACTCTGTGAGTTCCAAGATTATAGACTCCTGTACGAACAAAGCAAGCTTTCAACTGCAAGCTGTAGACCTCCTGGCTTTTAAGCTGAAGTTTGTACTGTGTTTGCCCAAGCCACGTGAAAGAACCATGGATTTCTAGTGCTTCTGGACTGAAAGAGAGAGGGGGGGAAAAAGAAATAAAAAATCAGATATCTACTTTTGATCCTCTTATGCTTAAGTGTCTACCAAACATGCACCCATTCAAAATGACAGTCCTACGAAAAATTTTGCTTCACTGTGTAATATGTTTCCTGTATTAAGTGGCATGCAAATGCTCTGTCTCTCTGGTGTTTTGGCTGTCTGATGTTTTTGAAAAGTGACCAGATGAGCTCAGCTCTACATTAATTCTATTAACTCATTTATATATTAGTTCTTTACAAATTGTTTAATTGGGATTTCCTGGTGGACTACTGTCCTTACTATCTTCTGTCTGTCAACATTTGTATTAAAAGCCTGGCATGCTGAGTTTCATACCCATCTGGTTAAATACATCGGGCAACCCCTTGGCACTGTGCAAATGCATTCTGATTACATTGAGTTTTGCTAATTCTGTCCCAATTATTGCCCTTCAAAACCCATCTCTGAGAAACTTCTAAGAATGCCTAATTGGGACCGTTACGGAGAATACTATTCAGCTATTTAATTACACTACGTCAAGTTTGATGACAATCAGGCACTTTGAATATTTTTTGGTATTCAACCACTTACACAGATTGTGGAATAAGATATTCCAAGAGAATAAATTATATACAGAATTCAACCAGCTCTACTATAGGTAGTGCATCAAAGGTATCTGATGTTTGCCTCTTTTTATACAACTTTTATTTTAAAAATCTCTATTTGTTTTTAAATGTTTTTCCCCAAAGTTACTGATAATTTCGAACACAGATGAATTGCTATATTTCCAAGTAAAAACTATAGTCACGTGCAGCAGTGGATAAAATCTAAGAACTTGTGATAAGTGCTGTTAAAGAAGTTATACTTTTTGTTAGGATGAGAAGTAATTTGTCGAATTTTGTATTGCTTATCCTAGAATATGATTTCTACACAGTAATTCTAACAAACGTAGCAATTATCTACACATTTTAAAAACAATGCACTCTCACTGTACAAGATTTTAAAAGAATTTTAGATGAAAGTAACTATATTTTAGTATTTCAAAAGATAACTTTTGTTACCGTTGAGAAACTGTGTCAAACAAAATTAATTTTTTAATGAAAACAGCATCTGTTGTTGATGTTCCTCTCATTTTGCAGATACCTTCATTGTAGGAAACATTTCCACAAAATAAGGAGAGTTAAACAGCAAAAAATAAATATTGTTGTCTCACTTTTCTTTATAATCCAGTCATTACTCCCAGCCCTCTTGGCAATACAATCAATTTCTGTTTTACTTCCAAATGAACATGGGTTTTTGAAAAATACTCACATTGATTTAATTATGCTCCCATTGAGATGAGACATCAATGGGAACACAGTGAGGATGAAAGTCCTATCCTAAATATTTGATACATTTAATACACACTTGATAAAATGATGTAAATAAAATCAGATTAAGAGATCTCAGTAGCAGTAAGTGTTCACAAGAAATATCAAATTGGTTTTAATTGAACATTTAGAAGTTTACTACCTTGTTGTTTTATGCCGCAAGTCAATTATTACATCAACATCAGCCTCAGAACAATTGGAAAGTAGAAGAGTGACAGGTACTAAACAAAGGCTGCAAGAGAAAAATTGTTTTACAATGCAAGATTTATACACATCACGTCAGTCTTGAGAATTACAAAATGTAACAAATCTATTTAAAAAAAATTCTTATGTCCTTAATTACTCAATCATATAAACATTAAAATACATAGCGATATTTTGTATGACATTATTACAGTCTAATATCAGCTCTTACATGCTGTCAGATAATCATTTTGACTTCTGAAAAAGGAAATTCATTGAAGTATATTTATGATTGTGACCTCAGAGAAAAAAATTATAAGTCAGTGTTGAAACGATCTCCTCAGTTTGTCTAAATGAGACCTGGTAAAGCAATAGTTCATAGCATAGCTTGATTTTTGCAAGCTTTCTATAAAAATCATGTACAACAAGGTGCATTAATAAAAAATTTTAGAATGTGAAAGAACATTTGACCCAACATGCTGGTCTAAATTTTGACTTGCTACAATATCATCTTTACACTTTCTCTCCATATACTTCTATGCCCTTCTGCATATCGTTGACTAAAAGGGCTATTTAAACTATTTGCTTTAGTGGCCTGAAGAAATACAGGCATTTTAGCTTGGGTAGGTGTACAATGCTCAGCTAAAGCTGAAGAAGTACGGACATTCGAGTCCAACTTATTGCATGTTGTTTTTTAAAATGTAGGCATTGCTTTGTATTTAATATCCTGAAGAATTCTACCCGAATACACTTATTAACACGAATGCTTTTATACAGAACACTCCTTCCAGAAGGATCCCACAGCACCTTTATACACAAACTTTTCAGGAGTACTTGTGGCACCTTAGAGACTAACAAATTTATTAGAGCA
>NW_020664409.1:40418795-40437772 GCF_002925995.2 Terrapene triunguis
AAGTGGGTGGCACTGGGTGGGAAGGGAACATGTGCTAATACAGTACATCTCTAAAGCTGGAACCTAGTAAGCTCCTTCAAAAATGGAAACTACCTTCCCCTCCAAAGAGTGGAAAGCCCAAGGGAAGGCAGGTGGTGAAGTACAACCTCCAGGAGAGAGGGGATTAGATGATGTGGAAAGATGCAACTTCAGTGCATCACCCTGACTGCATCTGGTCCAGAATCTAGATCAGGGGTCGGCAACCTTTCAGAAGCGGTGTGCCGAGTATTCATTTATTCACTTTAATTTAAGGTTTCACGTGCCAGTAATACATTTTAATGCTTTTTATAAGGTCTCTCTCTATAAGTCTATATATTATATAACTAAACTATTGTTGTATTGTAAAATAAACAAGGTTTTCAAAATGTTTAAGAAGCTGCATTTAAAATTAAATTAAAATGTTGATCTTACGCCACTGGCCCGCTCAGCCCGCTGCTGGTCTGGGGTTCCGTTCACCTAGGCCGGCAGCAGGCTGAGGGGGCCTGCGGCCGGGACCCCGGCTGGCAGGGGGCCGGCAGCCAGAACCCCAGACTAGCAGCGGGCTGTGCAGGGCCGGCGGCCAGGAACCCAGACTGGCAGTGGGCTGAGCGGCTCAGCCCGCTGCCACTCAGGGGTTCCATCCGACGGCTCCTGCCAGCCAGGATCCCGGCTGCCATACCCGCTCAGTCCGCTGCCGGTTTGGGGTCCTGGCCCTGACGACATACAGTGGGTACCTACCTTCTCCCTGGTTTTGGCCCATTCTCTTCCTCTCTCTCTGCACTGAGCTGAGAGTGGGAGTGCACTGAGCACAGGGCTGGGGATTGGGGTGTAGGGTCTGGCTGGGAGCTAGAATGAGGGGAGGGGGCTCAGGGTTGGGGCAGGAGGTTTGGGTGTGGAGTGCTTACCTGGGCAGCTCCCATTTGGTGCGAGGGGTGCAGGTGGGAATGTGGGGGGTGTGTGCAGGAGCTCCCGTTTGGTGCTCAGGGTGGGGGTGGGGATGTGGGGGGGTGCCTGGGGGGCGTGCAAGAGTCAGGGCAGAGGGCTGCGGGCATGTGAGGGGGTGCAGGTGTCAGGGCATGGGGGGCCTGGGTATGTGTGGGGGTGCCAGAGTCAGGGCTGGGGTCGTGGGGGGGGGTGAAGGAGTCAAGCAGAGGGCTGGGTGTGTGTGAGGGGGGTACAGGGCTCAGGGCAGGGGCCTGGGGGGTGTGTGCGGGGCTGCAGGGCTCAGGGCTGGGTGTGTGGGCTGGGGTCATGGGGTGCTCACGGCAGGGGGGATATGCCCCGCTTCCACCCCCCCCTTCCCCAAGGCCCTGCCCCCGCTTCTTCTCTGCCTCTGCGAGCACACTGACTCCGCTCCTCCCCCACTCCCTCCCTTGAAAGGGCCATCAGCTGATCGGCTGGCAGGGAGGGAGGGAAGGAGGAGGGGCAGGAACCCAGCACACTGTGGGAAGACGCAGGGGAGCCAGCAGGACCAAGCTTCTGCCCCCTGCCCCCACAGGAGGGGGCGGAGGGTGGAGAAGAGCGGGCCGGGCCAGGCTGGGCTGGGCAGGATTTTTAATGGCACGCGGCTGCCAGCCGGGACCCTGGCAGGCACCAGCGTGTCATTAAAAATCGGCTCGCATGCTGTCTTTGGCATGCGTGCCATAGGTTGTCGACCCCTGATCTAGATGATATGGTACTTGTCCAACACCAACCAGTCTGTTATCTACTCCAATCAAAAAGTTACTTATGAGGGGTTAGCTTTCCTCATTCACTTATGAACCGTTGATGCAGAGTCAATAATTAGTGACATAAAATGCACTCACAGTAATGAACGTCAGCAGCTGCTAAGTATAAGGAGTTGATTGATGAATCCCATTTCTGCACTACACTTAGAAACAGTTACAGTATTCTTAGCTTATTGCTACGCTTGTGTCAACAACTTATATTACAATATTTTCTTAAAATACTGAAGACAAAACACTACGAGAAACACATTGAGATTGTGACTTGAGTCAATAAAAGATAGCAGGGAAAATCCCGGTCCCCACTGAAGTCAATGGGAGCTTTGCCACTGACTTCAATCAGGAAATTTAAATAATTATTAATTATTTGCATTATAGTAGCATCCCCAGGTCTGGCTGTACTAGGCATAGGTCATCAGATGACAGCATATGCTTGAAAAAATTTAAGATTATGCCCTTTAAACCAAAACTAATTCCCTGCACTCAGACCAGCAACCTAAATGCTCAAGAAGCAAGAAGAATACTCTTATTAACAATGGAATATAGTTGGAAACTATCTTTTTAATTCAGTTGGCATTTCTGGTCCTGCTGTAATGGAATCCATCTTGCTGAAAGGTGACACCATGTGTAACGCTAGCTATATTTAGAGACTATACGACTCCATGGAGGGTGGGAACGGAAGGTTAGAAGATTTATCTAATTGGGGAATATTCAATATTATCTTGATTGGCATATATCAACACCCTAGAAATTGCTCTTCCCCCTAAAGTCAGTTACCTGTTCCAAGTCCTCCCAATCAGAATTCCCGAGTATTTTTTTAAAACCCTACAAAAAACAAATATCAAAATTTATCTGAACAGACAGACAAAAATCAATAGGATAAGTTACAGAAAAACAGGTAGACAAAGTAAGTCTGGCATCATTACATTTCATTATTTGATTAATTTAACATGTTTGAAACCCTTAGTTCAAAGCAACATTACCTTAGTGCTGAAGGACTGGCAACAGATTGAAATTGGACAATTTAACACCCCAGATTTAAGATTAGTCTTTTGGTTCCTAAATAAGACATCACTTTGACAACCCTCTTTGTACCCAGAGGATGAAGTACTGGCTACGCTGAAGTCATGGCAAAACTCCCATTGACTTCAATAGGGCCTGGATTCCACCCATAGTTTTTATATTTGGGCGGAAAGGCTTTCAAAACACAAGCACTCAGAGTGCTGCTCTACACTAACAACATCTCACTGAGTTTCCTTTTTAAGCAACCTGGAGAGTTTAGGAAAATCTAGATAAGAAACCAGACAATTAGAGACACAAGGTGGGTGAGGTAATATCTTTTACGAGACCAACTTCTGTTAGTCCAATTAAAAGATATTACCTCACCCACCTTGTCTTTCTAATATCTTGGGACAAACAAGGCTACAAACACCACTGCATAAACCACACAATTGTCAGCTTGTAAGAAAAAGTGGCACCTTAAAGACTAACAGATTTATTTGGGCATAAGCTTTCGTGGGTAAAAACCCCCCCCACTTCAGATGCATTGAGTGAAAGTTACAGATGCAGGCATAAACATACTGGCACATGTTACAAGTGGAGAACCAGTGTTGACAAGGCCAATTCAGTCACGGTGGATGTGGTCCACTCCCAATAATTGATGAGGAGGTGTCAATACCGAGAGAGGAAAAATTGCTTTTGTACTGAGCCAGTCACTCCCAGCCCCTATTCAAACCCAAATTAATGGTGTTAAGTTTGCAAATGAATTGTAGCTCAGCAGTTTCTCTCTGAAGTCTGTTTTTGAAGTTTTTTTGTTGAAGGATGGCTACTTTTAAATCTGTTATTGAATGTCCAGGGAGACTGAAGTGTTCTCCTACTGGCTTTTGTATGTTACCATTGCTGATGTCTGATTTGTGTCCATTTATGTAGAGACTGTCCGGTTTGGCCAATGTACATGGCAGACAGGCACCGCTGACACACAATGGTATATATCACATTAGTAGATGTGCAGGTGAATGAGCCCCTGATGGTATGATTGATGTGGTTGGGTCCTCCGATGGTGTTGCTAGAGTAGATATGGGGACAGAGTAGGCAACAGGGTTTGTTACAAGTTAGTGTTTCTGTTGTGTGGTGTGTAGCTGCTGGTGAGTATTTGCTTCAGGTTGGGGGGCGGTCTGTAAGCGAGGACTGGCCTGCCTCCCAAGGTCTGTGAGAGTTAGGGATCATTTTCCAGGATAGGTTGTAGATAGCTGATGATGTGTTGGAGTGGTTTTAACTGGGGGCTCTATGTGATGGCCAGTGGTGTTCTGTTATTTTCCTTGTTGGGCCTCTCCTATGGTAGGTGACTTCTGGGTACCCGGCTTGCTCTGTCAATCTGTTCCCTCACTTCCCCAGGTGGGTATTGTCGTTTTAAGAATGCTTGATAAAGATCTTGTAGGTGTTTGTCTCTGTCTGAGGAATTGGAGCAAATGTGGTTGTATCTTAGGGCTTGGCTGTAGACGATGGATCGTGTGATGTGTCCTGGATGGAAACTGGTTCTCCACTTGTAAGGTAACTCCCTTCTCTTCATGTGCCAGTATATTTATCCCTGTATCTGTAATTTTCACTCCATGCATCTGAAGAAGTGGGGTTTTTTACCCACGAAAGCTTATGTCCAAATAAATCGGTTAGTCTTTAAGGTGCCACCAGACTCCTCATTGTTTTTGTGGATACAGACTAACACAGCTACCCCTCTGATACTTGGAACGAATATCAATAATTCTTGTTAAAACAACGAGAACCTTTGTATAAACCACACTACAAAAACAATCTTCAAAACAAAATATTATGGCTAAAATATACTCTAGTGCTAATTGCACTAACTTTCTCATATAATGGGAAAGTTAGTGCAGTTACATATAACTTCTCATGTAAATTTGATAAAAACGGATTCATACCCAGATTAAATAAATTCTGGCTACTGACTTTAAAAAACCTCACAAATGTTTTGAACTTTAAATCGTAACTGTCCACTCCAGAACTAGTGCGTAAGCATCTTCTGAAGAGGCAGGCAGAATGAGTTTTTACCATAAATTATATGAATGGTGGGAGTCAAAAAGATGTGGAGAATCAGGATCATTTGACTTGTTCTAAATTACAGTTTTTGAAAATGAGTCGTTCAATATTACAAGCCAGCACTAAAGGAACCAATTACATTACCTCCCACAATTACCCTCCTAAAAACCAATGGAAATGGGAACATTCAAATATAAAACAACTACTATTCCTCCTATTAACTGTGAGAATAACTGCTGCATCAGAACGACGAAGCTAAGAAACCCCTTTGTTAGGCAAATGAATCACAAAAATTGGGAAATCCCATCCATGAATGTTAGCCTGAAAAAGGATTCATATAATTAACATTGGAAACATTGTTACCATTCAACTTCAGATTAACTGAAAAACACATTTTTAATTTTACTGAGAAAAAATGTAAAGATCTTTGCTAATACCTGATCTCCGTTGCTTGTATTTCAAATGAGTTTACCCTCACCTGTACTACTAATGACCATGTACCTTGTGCTGGTTTCTTCAGCGTGGTTTTAGAATGTTTTTTGCAACCACACTACAATCTCCATCCTGCATTAAATATTGGCTTATACAAAGACTAAGAATTAATGTGTTCAAACCAAGTTTTAATTGTTAAGTCAGTATTAAAGCAGACTTGGTACACTTGTAAAGGTCTCCCAAGTGTCACAAGGTGCTGCTTTTCAACAAGATGGGTGCCAAAAGGGGGTAGAATCTTTTTTTAAAAACACATTCACCTTCAACTATTTAAATCAGTTTGAAGTTTTTGTTCAATGAACATGATCTCAAGAGGTGTTGGGCACCTTCAAGTCTATAGATTTCAATGGCAATGCCTCCCAGTCACTTGGCGATGTCTATGTGCTATTTACACCTTTTCCAGATAATGTTAAAAATACTTGTTTTAAAATTAACTGATGTATTTAGCAAAAAGAATACTCAATATAAGTTTACACAAGTCTCATGCAGTTCCAAGGAGAAAAATACATGCTCTTAGCGGAGTTTGAAAGATTGAGATAAATAGGAAGGCTGCAAGGGCTGCAAAGAGAAGGCTCTTGAGCCAACTGACTATGGCTGTCCAGTGGGACAGAGGAAGCAAGAGCTAGAGAGGAAAGGAAAAAATCCCAGATTTTAAGTGATGTAAAGTGCCAGTGAGAACAAAAATAAAGGGATCTGGATAAACTGGAAATATCGGGAGAATATGATTAGAATCAGTGAGCTCTCATTTCAAACCTCAGATTAAAGCTATTCCTCCCCTGATCCCTTGGCCTACTTTTTTACTCTCCTGTGTTAACTTTAAGTACTATTCATACGAAATAAAGGCTCTGTGAAAGGTGTTCTACAAGATTGCATTGTGTACTTTGCTCAATCCTAATTTAAAATTAATACTTTTTACATTATTTATCTGGAAGAGTAAACAACACAGACAGGATTGGTGTGTCAAATTCAGCTGTATGCCTTCAGTGTGAGATTATGAGGGCTATTGGACTCTGAAAAGTGCATTTTTTTAAACTATTAAAAACCAAACTCAGAGGAACCCATTTTACTGGTGTGCACATGTTGTAAAGAACCCTCTAATAAACACTGGTATAATAGTATACTAATACCCACAATATAAAAATGGCAACCTCAAAGTATGTGTCTCGAAATGGGTACTAGAGGGGGAGATCTCCTGCATTCTTTCCATAGCGACTGATGATGTAAACCAAAAGTGTTGATTTGTAACATCTTCTTTCTTATAAATTATGTTTAGCCTGAACACCCCATCATCGATACCCAATTTCATCCTCTAATTTCCTATCCCATATATGAAGCTTCACTGGCACAAGCTACCTCCTCCCTCTGATAACTTACAAATAGTCACTTCATAGCTACCAGCTTTTGCCCTAAGGTTCCCTTCTCTAACCAAATTTCTCCAACCCAGTCTTTGGTCTTGTTTAGACTTGGATTTACAGGGGTGATATTAGCATGTGTTAGCTAACATGTGCTGACACATTTTAAGAGTCTACTATAGATAAGGCACACTACCTTTAACTTGTGCTAACCTGGAAGAATTAAAGCCTAGTGGAGAGCTAAGAACCACATCTTTAAATCCAAGCCTAGGCAAGGCCACAGTCTGAGATACCACCTGTATTCAAGCGTATGGCAGAGGCTTGAAATGCTAAACCTTTGGACTGTTATCGTGCAGAACCAGTCATCAGCATGGAAGCATGTCTTCTGGAATGGTGGCAAAAGCATGAATGTGCGTATGAACGTTTAGCATATCTGGCACGTAAATACCTTGCAATGCTGGCTACAAAAGAGCCATGTGAATACCTATTCTCACTTTCAGGTGACATTGTAAATAAGAAGCAGGCAGCTCCTGTAAATGTAAACAAATTTGTTTGTCTTCGCAATTGGCTGAACAAGTAGTAGGATTAAATGGACTTGTAGGCGCTAAAGTTTTACATTGTTTGTTTTTGAGTGCAGTTATGTTGTAAAAAAAAAAAATCTACATTTGTAAGTTGCACTTTCACAAAAAAAGACTGCATTACAGTATTAATATGAGGTGAACTGAAAAATATTTCTCTCTTTTATAGTGCAAATATTTGTAATAAAAATAATATAAATTGAGCACTGTACACTTTGTATTCTGTGTTGTAACTGAAATCAATATATTTGAAAATGTAGAAAAACATTCAAAAATAATTATAATAAATTTAAATTGGTATTATATTAACTGTGTGAATAAAACTGATTAATCGTGATTAATTTTTTAATCAAGTTAATTTTTTAATTAATTGCTTGAATTGACTACAATTGAGAGCCCTACTTTTAATTAAAATTGCAACATTATCCAGCCCAATCCCCTTCCAGTCTATTTTTTTCTTTTTGGCCTTGAGATTCCTTTAGCTTTAATTTCTACCCATGTGATCAAGAGAAAAACGCTTAGACAAACAGTAAGGAATATTATAATATGGAGAAGTGGCTGAACTTGAATGTGGAAAATTAAAAAGTAAAGGATTTCAGGTTACTGTAGGCTGGGAAACAAAGGGGGAGGACGATGGAGCTGTTGAGAACTGAAGTGAGCCAGGGCAATTATAGATTGGGAGTAGCCGCATTTTGAGCTTTGGCTAGCTAAAGCTAATTGGTCACTGCAGATGAAGACGACAGGTAAGACTCCAAGTGCTAAAAAGAGCTTCACTATGGTAGTGTTAGAGGCAGTGGAAAGGAGGGTTCCTACAAATACCTAACTAATTTTCACTGAATTGCAGTAATTCCTATCCTATAATGAGTATCTTCATAGATGGACCTTTGTCCAAAAATGTTACATATTAGTGGGCATAGCTGGTTCAGTATTAGGATGTCTAAGGTAACAGTAGAGCATGAACACTTTTAATATATATATTAAAAATATATATAAAAAATAAAGTGTGTGTACAAATGCTAGGTTTATTGCCAAAGCTTGTAATTTTGTAGGCCAGACAGCTTTTACCATAGCATCTCTAGTCACATATTTGGCTGTATTAGTAGTTTGCTTGAATTGATTCCGTTTTATAAATAAAAACCCAATCCTCAGTTTATATTCATAAGTTCCTATTTCTAATTTCTGCTTCATATTATTGCTAGAAACTGTATTGTATCACTTAGTTCTTTAAGAACTCAGTCACACCTGGCCTAGTTTCCTTTTTTTTCCACCCCCGCCTCTCTTTTTTGGGCAGCTCAAAGAAATAAGCTATATTTGGCATTCTTTGATTCTAATTTTATCTCAAGAGCAGTTTCTCATGTGTAGACTTGGAGGAGTGAGGAAAGCCAAGGGGATAAACAGATTCAAAACTGTCTGTTCATTAAAGAGACTGCTACACTACTGCACGTGAATCAAGTTTTTAAAAAGCAATGTTGCTTAGCAACATTAGATGCGTCAGAGCACAGCACATGGATGTAGCAGCACTATCAGTTATAATTTCTATTTATAACTTATTAGAACAAAATATTAAGACTAAGATGTGCCAAAACAGATAGCTGATCCATCTAGTGCAATATTCTGCATCCAACAGTAACCAAAACCTAATGTAGAATATGAAAGTGAAAATCCCTCCTTACGTCTCCTCGTAATGCATATATAGACAGTGGTAAAATACTGTACATATAGGGGGGAAAATCTTTGATTTCCACAGGGAACAAACTATGCCCTGAAGTATATGATTTTATTACTCTTGTGCTAGCTAGGATAGCGAAGAGTGATTTAGAATTCCTAATTTTATGGTCAAAAGTTTAGGGAAGGAAATGTATGCATTTGATGTTACAAGTGCAATTTAATCAGTCAGGTAATATGCAATTATTCGTACTGGAATTTGATCAAGTCCAGGATAACACTAAGTTTTTTTAGAGTTCTGCTGGAATTATTATGGACTCCATGTTGTCAGCATCTTGGTTTTACAGTCTCCTTGAAAATTACTGTGGTTCAGTCAGTTGTGGATGATAATCTCCTGCTGGCAACTGCTGGAAAGGCAATTATATGTTCTCAGTTTAGCAGCACTGGGTAATTGAAAAAACCCCAACACAAACCACAAATAAAATGGCACCATGACTGCTTTACTGTAGCTCAATTCCTCTGAGACCCCCTAGAACTATGGCTGAATAATTTCTCCCTGAGCAGCATGGTTCTACCTTGTAATCTCTTCTGTTCAGTTACAGACAGTGAGGCCTATAGTTAAGGTTGCCCAACACTTGTAAGCCATTGGTTTCAGATGCGAACTTAAGTCAAAATAGCTTAAATTTGACAGTTTTCCATGCCAGGTGTCTGCTCAGGGCTGAATTTTTGGGGGGTAAGATTCAGTAAAAAATGGTTCAGCCATTTCTCAAAACAAAGCTACTTTTCAGCATGGCAGAGGTTTGTTTTAGTAGTCACAAAATCCATTGTATAAATCAGTTTCATGATATGAGGATTACACAAGAATGAAAGACGTTATAATGTGTACAATTTTAGATAAAAATAGTGAAATATCTATATAATAGCATTTTTTAAAGTGCTGACCGGTTACAAGACACTAATGACAAAAATATAAGCATTTTGATATGAAATGGTTAAGAACTCGGAAGCCTGCGCCTCTTAAGCATAAATGGAATATAGATACCACAGAGGAAAGATGCTCTTATAGGTGAGGCACTGGACTGGAACCCAGGGAGACATGGGTTCAACTTCCACATCTGTCACAGACTTGCTATGAGACACAAGGCAAGCCACTTACTCTAGGCCTCATTTTCCCCCATCTATAAAATGGAATCAATACATCCCATAGAAGGGTTGTGAGGACAAATTCATTACAGCTTCAGATGCTGCACTGACAGGGGCTATGTACATATCTAGATAGATACCCATATCTGCCTTCAGATGCAATTAGGGGGGAAAAAAAAAAGTTATTGTCCTAGCAAGCTAACGGTATAAATATAGTCAAGTTTGCGATACATTTTTGCAGAAGAGCTCACAGGAAATACATACAATACAGATTTAAGGGAAAACAGAATTAAGATAGCTAACACGTAAACAAAAATGGGCAGGATAGTATTACTTAACTTTTAGTTACTGAGACTCACCTACCTTTACCTTGCACATTACTTGTTTTAAATTCTTCTTCACATTCACAAATACATTGGACTATTCATGTGTTCAGTATTACACTTTGAGTTAATACAGTTTTGTACACTACTAATTCTTATGATTACCAATGCTGCACATACACACACACACAGATATTCACTGGTTTGTTGCAGACCCAAATTATTCATTTTCTTCTATAGCTGCTTTTGTGATATCAGTGAGAACAGATATTTTAAAAGTTAATTACAATGGTAGAAAGATTTTATTGATTGATCTCTCACAATTCAGTTTGTCGATTTCTCCAGTTATTTCCTCTGATAATTCTATTAATTTTTATAACTCTGCTAAGTTTCACTGGGAAAGCTACACTAGTGCACAAAATACATCAGAATACAAAAGATTCAAGTGTTTTTATTTAATCCCTTAGTGCAGCAAAACTCAAGATCCTTATTTTGGAGTCAACTTATTTTATTTTATCCCAAGTTGATTGGGGTTTTTTTGTGCCAGAGAGAACTCACCCAAGTTTCACTACTACTATATTACCAGGTAATATTGTATTAAGAGGCAACAGAGAAGTCAGCATGTTAGTATAAGAATTGTACTAACTTAATATTGTATTAAGAGCTCTGAATGTAATTCATCCAGTTTGATTTTAATCCTGCAACAAAACTAAGGAAGTTTTTGTTTAAGACAGTTATGCAGTTACATCTCATCTACATGGGTCATAGGCTTACTGCCTTTTTTCCTTTAACATGAACTTAAGTTAACCATTTTGAGGTCCAGCAATTAATGCTACTAAAAATTAAGTAAAGCCAATACGTGTTAAAACACTGAACTTTAGCTCTTAATAGATTTGTCTGAATATCCTATATTATGTTTGTTTAATTAGGCTTCTACATACTAAAAAGCTTGCACATTCAATGACACTCTTCCATGTACTTGACGTTCCCATTATCAGCATATCATTGAAGTACACTAACAACTTCCAAGACATTATTCAGATCTAATATGTAAACATGTATTTAGAGAATCCTCAGTGCCTATATCAAAGTATAATCAGGAACTATGCCATACGACAGTATCTAAAATTAAAATTTTATTCATGTCTTTTCCAAACACACTCTTCTGTTGCTTACACTTTTATATGTTAAAAACACTTAGCCAATATTACACGTTAACTCCCTTTAACATTTATTGTGTTACACTGCAGCTGCAGAAAACCTCTAAGACAGTGGTTCTCAGCCCATGGTCTGCGGACCACTTGTGGTCCAATCAGCACATCACTACGGTCCATGTGACATTCTCAGGGCCATACAGGTGGTATATAATATTGTGTGGATGTGGCTCACATAACACAGAGAGCTGAATATGCAGCCCAAAATGGTAAATAGGTTGAGAACCACTGCTCTAAGACCTTAGATGTATTTAAGTCTTCCATTGAAAATTTTGTTTTTATAGTTGTGTCATTTAACAGACTTGAAAGTACGTTGCCAAAATTAGTCTAAAATTAGCAGATTCCTTTTAACTTACAAGATGTATACTTACAAGAGCTTTACAAAATAAATACTACAGAAGCCTTTACAAGGTAATCTCATTAATTTATTTAGATACACACATTTTGGAAACATACCGAACACTTTGGAAAGGCTTTTGTAAAGCAAGAGGTTTTTAATACAAAAAAGTATTAGGATTACCTGCTTTTGAGGAAAGGAAAAAGCCTCCTTCCCTACTGTATGAAGAACAACATGATGCTGGCCTTCTAAAATAAGCTGCTTGTTGTCTTCCACAACATATGCCTAAATACAAAGATAACAGACATTTAATATTTCTTAATTTGCTGCAAACCTCAAAAGGTTATCAAATAACACTTCTCTTTTATAATACAAACTTTAGAAGTGATAATGATCTTACATTTATACCACCTTTTATTTAGAAATATTCCAAAGTACACCATAATCTTTACCAACAGATTTACAAAATTATGAATAAAGGAATCACTTCAACTTTCAATAAAGTGCAATTATTTTGCAGTAGAAAGCTAAGGAGCTAATTAATAAATTCCATCTAGAGCAGTCCTCTGTGTTGCCTTAATGTTTCTAATTCAAGGAACTGTGAAGAGTTGGGTATGCAGTGTATTTCACAAAAACAATAAAATTCACTTTAAACAAAATCTCAGATGAATTATGTAAAATCTTAAGATACATTGTAGATACACTTATTTAAATCAGTTTTGCTCCACTCTGGCATTGTGGTATATTTTTAGAATTTTTTCCACACTACTAAAGATTACCAAGTGAGTTAGTGCTTAGTTAATATTGCAGCATAAATTCCTGGTTTAACTGTAGAATTCAGTACAGCCCTGCTGTATGAGTCACAGAACTGTTCAGCACAGTTTAAGTTCACAGAGCTGTCTAATGCTTGATGCCTTGTTCACAATCAGCAAAGCCTTACAAATTTGTTGTATTACATATTTTAAGGGAGATTTTATGCAAGTCTCCTGGCAGCTTCTAAGCTGCTATCATGGGTGGGAGGTAAATGTATTTTCCACTGTTTACATCAAGGTCCTATTCTGCAGCCTCAGAGTGCAAGACTCCCACTGAAGTCAGATCTTAGATGAACACATTGTGAACTTCAGGGGAAGTCAGTCACTTATTTCATGTCAAATAAAGGGAATTTTGAATCTCACTGTTTTTGCAATTACTCTTCATTTGGAACACCACGCATGTCAGCAGTTACAAGAGGCAACATTTTTTTAGTGTAGACAACTCCCTCTATAGGAACTCTTCACAACTCTCATTATGAATCAACGTCTCTTACTACTACCTTGGGAGGGACATTTATTCTCCCACTGTACAGAGGGGTAACAGTTTGCAGAAGCTCACTTGAGATGGAGCTGGTTCTAGACCTCAGGTCTAATATAATGAAGACAAGTCTCATCTATTTTGTCTTTCAAAAACAACACTCCTAGAAAAGGTTATCAAATAACACTTCTCTTTTATAATACAAACTTTAGAAGTGATAATGATCTTACACACGAACAGTGAGTAGGTGCTGTTTATCTGTAAATAGCTAGACCGTATAAAGGTTTTTATGGCTCTGCTATTGCTTCTGTAGTAACAGGTCATGTTTTTGTAGCTCAAATGGTAGAGGTGGTAGTTTTTACATCCAGAGGCATCAGGTTCAGTCCCTGAAGACAATCCCTAATGGGGGCATTGTTACGTTTAGCTATACTGTTTGTAACCACAATTTGCCCCTAGAGCTAGGAAGAGAAACCCTAAAGCAGGAATCCAGCAGTGTTCTACTGCTGTCTAACATGTCTTGCATGTATGGGCTAGTCCACTGAAGAAAACAGCAGGCTTTCACCCTCAACAATTTCTCCCATAACCGAAGTGCAAAAAGTCTGGTGCTTCGTGGAGATGAAAAAAATATACAAAAAAGTTAGCATGCAGACTCCCGAACAAATGCTGGAATTTTATATTGCCAAACACAGTATTTAGATTTACTGTAATTTGTTATGTTGATACATTTTTAGTGTTTATACTTGATAATTGGAGCCATCCCTTTAAAAAGTGAGTGGGAGCATTACTTCAAATAAACCCTCTAAGAATGTGAGCAAAGTGTGGGAGAGTCCACCTGTGTGTCCGGAGAGTTAAAGACGCTGGCTGTGTAAGGTTCAAAGGGGTCAGAACTTGATTTACTATCTTTGCAAAAAAAAGCCTCATTCACCATGAGGAAACATAGGCACATATGGAGGGGACAAGATCTCTCAAGTATTAAGCCAATCACATTTAAACCTAGACATGTTTCAAAAAATGGTACCTGATTACTCATTGTTATAGTAATAACGTTCAGTACTGTCCCAACTGTGGTTTCAATTAACTTAATTTCCTGTTTTCAGACAAACTAAAGTTTAATGAAAACAAAACCTAACATTTGTCTGGAAAATTAGGTGTGCATCTCAAGAACACTACGTTAGATATAAACAATCTCATTTGCTCTCATTTTCTACTAATCATGTTTCATAATCATGCTATTATATGGATAAATGAAAACAGACCATACATACCTTCCAGAGAACAACAATATTCAAATCCACCTCACTACATTTTTGTATCAATCTGACTGCCTCATCAAATGACTGTTTTGCAGCTCCTTGAAACATATTTGATTGTGCGTGTGTTCTTTTTAATTTAGAAGATAAGCTTCGGAAAAAAAAGTCTGCACACGGACTAGCTGAACTGATTATCTGAAAGAAAACAACACATTTTGCTTTCAGTACATGTAATAAACGGATTCAAGTTTATTCTATGAAGGTGGAATTTCCTCCATTGTGGAGCTTCTCGGTACTACCTCCCTGGTAAGCAAAACAGTCATGCATGTGGGCTTTTGCACACCTTCTGTGACACAGAAGTTAACTCCATACCAGCTCTAAATAAGCCAGCATAGAAGAGAGGAATGGAGATGGCCCAGTTCTATCCCATGACCAAGGGGGAACTGAGGGGCTGTGGCCACTCTTCCAAATGATAGACTGCCCTATTGAACTGATTATGGTTTGGGACTCCCCAACAGGCTTTAACTACCTGCTAACTCATGTAAACATTACAACTGCCCTGCCTTTTACCTCAAGTTAACCAACTCTAGTTAGCTAACCAGAATTAAGAACATCCCTTTTGTTGCAGTGCATACCCATATTTTACCCATATTACATTATTTCAGACATTTTTATGGGAAGTTCTAGCACTCCTATGATTTGGAGCAAAACATGATTTTTGACAAGGATATGCTGTTTGCTATCCCCAGGAAAATCTGGCCAAGTTATAAGCCTGAATATCACAGTTCACTCATGCTCATTAGAGGTTTGTTAGTTTGGCAACTAATTTCTCCAAAGATTCGATCAGCAATGAACATGCTCCATCCCCACAGATCTTCTATGTGGAAGATAGAAGAGTTTGAAATTATGTCCCGAGTACACATTAAAAACTTAGAAACCAGAAGCAAAGAAAACCAAAAAATTGGGCCTCCTGATTTTTTATTTTTTTTCCCCCTCCAGGCCAGACTCATTTTTGAGCTCTTGGTGATAGCAATACTATGGTTCCAATGATGAAATCAGGATACAACTTCCTACGTGTTTAAAATAGCAAACTTAAAAAAACCAAAACACCATTAAAAATATTAAGGCTGCAAAGTCTATATATGGGGTAATAACATCTCGAATTTCATTCTGCAGACCCAATCAATTTAACCAAGAAAACCACTTTCATTGCCCTTAACGATACCCAAATTGAGGCTTGAACTTTGATGGAGAGAGTGGCCAAAACCCTGGTCTGGGTCATTATGAGGGGAATCTTAAGTTGTTGGATAGAATACACACACACACACACACATATATATACATATATACACACACACATGATCCATCACTTACTCCAGAACGTCTTCAACCAAAATTTCAGAGAATGAAGTAGCAGCTAAGGAGTCTGTCCTTGGGAGAAGACTGGACAAGGAGGTGGTGGCAATATTTGGTATGCCTTCCTACTCCTTTATCCCCACCCTTCAGAGGTCTGTCAAAATGCCCAAACTATATTACCTTGTGCAAAGCTGTTAGCTGTTGTGTATTGGCAGATTACTCACACCATGGAAGAGGAATGATCCCCCTGGGCTTGGGGAAGTAATGGTCTATGGGAGAACGGTCTTTCTAGAATGTTTTCCTGTAAAGGAGACTGATGAGACTCAGGGACTATACTAAATTTGAAACAACACAGACAGAAGAAATACTGCCCTGCCTTACTTTATGAAACTGCCCAGGATTTTTACACTTTAATACTTGTATTCACATAACTGAAAGCCCGGATTAAAGACTGTCATTTAAACCCACGCCAACAATGGACAAGATACACAAACAATGGAGTAAATATCACAGAGACTATCTTACTGCTGCTTATACCTCCTGGTCCCCCTACTCCATTGTGGTGATCAGATGTAACCGCAATTCTATTGCCACTCAGCCACCCAAGCTCATGCTGGGACAAGGCATAGTTCCAGCCTGGTGGGAATGGTCAGTCTCCTGAATTTTATAGAGTGTGTCATTTGGCACATGATAGCAAGGCAGGAACAGGAGAATTTGACAGAAAAACCACCTTTCAGAGAACTGTAAATACCTGCATACTGAGCAGATCAGTGCTAAAATGGGGGGAAATTAGCAAGGCTTTGCATTTGGGGCATTTTTGTCCCTGTCTCATGAGACTTCAGCCATTCAAGTAAATACAAAGGAACCTGAACACATGGCATGCTGTGTCTCAAACACAGAAGAGAGCTGAAGTCCACAGGAAATTGGCAAAACAAACAGTTAAAATCTTCTGCCACTGATTGGATCTGCTATGCTTGAACAGCAGGGAGCAAGCCCAACCATTAGGAATTTGAGGCTCAGAAAAACAATGTAGAATACAAAAATGTTGGAAGCGATGCCCTTTTAAAAAGTAATGACTTGGACCAATTCATTCTGATTAAGATCTACTGTCTTCCACAAACACTTAGCTAAAAGCAATTTAGTGTTTTTCTGACTGTGAAAATATCCCAACATTACTGTATTTTCATAAATTCCTTACAAACAAGTTCAAACAATACCATTCATACCACCAATGTCAGGGCTACAAAGTGCCATGGATCTGTGACACATACATTTAAATACTTAGTTTCCTATGTGCATCAGGTTTACAGTTAAAATCACAGAGCTTGTCTTCACTTTTAAAGCTCTACACAACCTATCACAACTCTACGTATCATATCTCATTCACTATCAAGGTCAACTCCCACCTTCAGTCGGACCATGATGCCAATCATCCATTTGCTAAATTTTCAAATAAGAACCTTCATTAGGGTTACCATATGTCCGGGTTTCGGATCTTTAAATAGCCGTCCGGGGGGAATTTGTAAAAAGCTAAAAATGTCCGGGATTTCCCCCCCGGACGGCTATTTAAAGACCCAAAAGGGCTGACAGGGCAGCCGCGCTGGGGGAACTGCGGCAAGCCGGCGCCGCCACTCACCTTTCCTCCCTGGGCCCTGGGGCAGCGCGCAGCTGAGAGCTCCCGGTGCGGCAGTGTCAGCCCACGGGGCCCGCCACCCGGCCGGCAGGAGCCTGCAGAGCGCAGTCCTGCCCCTGCCCCCGGCACACAGAGAGGCAGCGAGGAGGTCTCGCTCCGCTGCATGCTGCAGCAGGGCGGGCCTTGTAGACTCGGGCAGAGAGGCCCCCCCCTACCCCTGCCCCTCGACCCGACCCAACCGTAGGAAGGAGCCACAGCGATTGGGAGGGACCTGCCTGCTGGATGCTTCCTGGGAGCCGCTCCAGGTAAGCACTGTTGAGCTCACCTGGCCCCCTGGCAGGGCTTTCTGGGGGGACTCCCCTCAGCCCCACTGCCCTCAGCCCCCACCCTGACCTGTTCCCTCAGCCTCCCCTGCAGTCCCCCCCTGTGCCCCCCACCCTCAATCTACTGCACTCAGCCCCTCTGACCCTGTTCCCTCTGCCTGCCCCACAGTCCTTCCCCTCCCCCCAATCATCTCACCCTGCATGGATGTGGAAGTCTGTCCCAGATTCCAGGCTGTCGTTAGCCCCTGGGGCAAAAGATCAGCAGAGGTTTCCAAAGGGAAGTTTGCAGCCTTTGCTCAGACCCAAACATTTTCACTTAAAAAATAATAAAAAAAAAAAATACGCAAACCCATCCTGACACCCATCTGCTCTGTCCAGATTTGCTGTTATCCCTGTTGAGGCCAAAGTGGTTTGAAAAATTAAAAATCCATGACACCGTTGTGTTGCTTCCCCGTGTTGCTCATTAATCTGATGGACCTGCCGATAATGAATAAAGATGAATGCCCTGGGAGCAATGTGTCAGGCAGACAGTTTGTCAAGTAGGAAAGTGAATGCTGAAGCCCTCACAAAATCTAGAGGCTTTTCTTAACCCGAGAACTGAAAAAGAGCCAGATACCCTGCATGGGTTTGAAAGTGACAAGAGCCTAGCAACTGACCAGAACAGTGCCAGGTTTGAAGTGATGAGGAGGGTCTGTGTCATGAAGTCTGCATTTCCACTGAGGACTCTTCCATCGCCAGGGTAGCTCTGGTGCAGGTCTGCCACCGGGCACAGCAATGCTAAGAGGTGCCAGTGTAGACCCAACCCACTGCCCTCAGCCCCCACCCTGACCCTGTTCCCTCAGCCTCCCCTGCAGTTCCCCCGTACCTCCCACCCCGAACCCACTGCCCTCAGTCCCTGCCCCCGTTCCAACAGCCTCCCCCACAGTCCCCCTGCTCCCTCCAACCCACTGCCCTCAGCCTTGCCCTACCCCAAATCTCTTCTTCAGCCTCCCCCGTCATCCCACCCCCATCGCTCCCCCTGCTATCCCCACCCCCTCAACTTCCCCCCATTCCAGTCCTGCTCCCCTGTCTCATCCCCTCCAGGCCCTGTCCCTCTCCCCAACCCCCCGACCCTCCCCAGCCCCATTGTCTCCCCCACCCCACCCCACCCAGCTCTCTGCCCTGTCCCATTCATGCTCCCCTCAGCCCCACCCTACTCCCCCCATGCCAGTCCTGTCCCATCCCCCTC
>NW_020664409.1:40437872-40531630 GCF_002925995.2 Terrapene triunguis
ACCTGGGCTAGTAGCATTA
Source organism: Terrapene triunguis (assembly GCF_002925995.2). NCBI lineage: Eukaryota > Metazoa > Chordata > Testudines > Emydidae > Terrapene > Terrapene triunguis. Next base: position 40,437,892 of record NW_020664409.1, read on the forward strand.
GTTTGCCAAATTTCTAAAAACCAACAATTTAAGTGCATGTGCTTGTCTTCCATGAATGCTCATCTATACATTGAGAACTGACTAAATGTTAACTTAATTTTTACTTATTATAGCAGAATAACTGATATCTAAGAGAAACTGACTAACCCTTATTTCAAGATCAGAATCAGCATCTTGTTTCATCTGTGTTCAGATGCAATCAAAGATGATCTACTAAATTAGCAGACACCAAGAGAAAGTGCTACTTCAGGTCAGGTGATACAGATTAAGCTGGGTGTTATCTGATGGGCAGAGAAAATTACTAACTGGAATTATAATGTGTAAGTAAAGAAAAAAAGCAAAGGCACTTTATGAGTTTCCCCACTGGTGATCATATGAAATTACAAAAGAACAACTTTATGTCTACCAGTGCTCTCATCTTGAAGTTTCAAAGTCACATTTACAGTTACTTCTATAGAATGTGCTGCCTTTCAACTACATACAAAGTCAAACAAATCTTATTTTATATACACATGCAAATATTAACTGCTCTATGAAGTCTCAGTATGAACTGTTATTGGTTTTGACACATACTCTAAAGCTTTGTATCAGTGTTCAATCTTGTTTCTACTGAAGTCATCATCAAGACCTCCACCAACTTCAGTGGGAGCAAATTAGGCTTGTCTATGGTCAATTTGACTGAAGGCATCAGATATACTCTTAGCTCAGTAAAATCAGACACAGAAAGGGTCAGATATACTGTGCATTTAAAGCAAGATTAAACCAATGTTACACACACACACACACACACACACACACACACACACACACAGGGTATTTTTGCATCTAACAAGCAATATCAGTGAAATCTCAACTTGGGGAAGTGTCAGGTATACAAGCTAGTAAAAAAAAAAATGTAAGAAGGCACAACAGTTTAAAAATTTAGTTATAGTGGTCACATTTGAAGCAAAAGTCTATGCTGAAAAGTGATTTTGAAGACAGACATTACCTTCTCTATACTGCACCTAACATAGCAAGCCCCAATCATCATCCGGACAATACCATATTGTAAATACACCTCTACCCCAATATAACGCTGTCCTCAGGAGCCAAAAAAAATCTTACCGCATTATATCGAACTTGCTTTGATCCGCCGGAGTGCGCAGCCCCACCCCCCAGAGCGCTGCTTTACCGCGTTATATCGGGTCGCATTATATCGGGGTAGAGGTGTACATAAAACTAGCATCTTTAACTCAACAGGCCTACTCTCCATTTGCATTCAGAGTCAGCGGGCTACTTCAGTCACAGTTCCCACCCACCCCCCCACTGTCCCCTCTGTTATAAGCATTCAATGGCTATGAAAGAATATGGATTCTTCCAAATATACCTACACAATCCCATTGAAAACAAAAAGTTCCACAGGTATGTCTGACTGTGAAGTCTTTATTAGTAGTGATTATGCACAAGACAAATGACTTTTTGGTGATAGGTGGGGTTTGTAGGACTGGCAATTAGGGAAGAGGTCTACTTGCAACACAACAAGCATATCTGGAATTCACTGAGACACTCATGGAACCCCTCCTCCCCTCACCCATATACTTTTTACAGTAACATGTGAGAGCAGAACAAATGTTAAAAACCATCGACAAATTTAAGAGTTATTTTTATTATTTCTATTACTGTAACATCTAGAGGCCACAACAGATTAGGTTTTCCCTATCCTAGGTACTGAACTGCTTATGATCTAAACAGAAAAAACTGAAAGGGTAGGAAGGGAAAGAGGTGAAGTGAACTGCTCAGTGCCACAAAGCAGTGGCAGGGCCAGAAATAGAACTTAGGTCTCCAGATTAGCCACGACCCTATCCATTGGATCATGCTCCCATATTGTCTATGTCCATATTGTTTATTACGTCTATGTACACTGAGGAAGCAAGGAGAAAGACTTCAGGGTACAAGAATGTGTGTTTTTAAAATACTAGCACAAACATGAAGATAATTGTATGCCACATACGGAGGTATTTCTTGGGCAATAAAGGCTTTGATTGGGTCATATGCACAAGACAGGTATTTAACATTGAAAGAATATTGACAAAGTATTAAGTTGTATCAATTTACATACCTGCTCATTTCCAAAGACAATGTCTGCAAATGTGTAATTTTCTAAAGGACAGAAAGAGAGGAAGTGTCACTTCATCTGCATGCAAAGTCACAACATGAGCACTTCAGTTTCACGGAGGTCACAAACACTCTTGAAAATCCCACCCAAACCCAATGTCCAATAAAGTTAAGTGAACCTACCTCCAGAGTTTTTGCATCTGACTGCTTTAAAGCATAGCTTTCCTCTCTCTCTACTGGCAAGCTTATAATCTGAAAGAAAGATGTTGAAAAAAATGTATTTCCCATTGACCTAGATAATTATATGGTCTCCTCCACTGTAGCACCTGAGGACCTCCCAAAACCAGTCTTTGCAATCTGTAAACCTGATGCACATAGGAAACTAAGTATTTAGAAACTGCTCATGAACCAATATTGTACAAGTTACTTGTCTCAAAAACTGACTATGATAGAATTTACTTAACTTGGATTCTATATCTTATTTGCTAATAGATACAAAGAATCCATCTTGCTATAATTATCTGGTATACAGATAATAATAGGAGTCAGTGAATGAAAGACTTCCATTTGCACCTCCAATTATTTCTAACTTGGAGTAGAACGTGTTGGAGTAGAGAAAGAAGGAGCAGGTATGGGAAAGGAAACAATTACAGCATACTAGTGTCTGACTGGTCTGGCCATCAATTCTAGTGCAACAGGAAGCCCAGGTGTTTGGACTCATGTTCAAATAAGCAAAGAGCCAATTTTACAGGTATGGATAAAGTAAATTTGTGTAAACTGAAGTAGATTAAATTAAAAATACATAAAGGAAATAGATAACCGAATAAGTTAAGTATCATTCTACCGCTATAAAAATAAACAGATGTAATATAACAGAGGAAGCAAGGCGATGGAAATCGGCAGAACCTGAGAAGTAAACTCCACTCCAAACAGTTAGGTTGAACTCTCAGTATACAGATGGATTTTTAGTTTATTGGTAGAGCAGAAATGTCTTTTAATGATAATGACAAATTAGTTTCTGAAATGGTAAAAAACAGAATTACAAGAAATTAAAAAAAAAAAAAAAGACAAGAGAAAACATAAGTAGATTTAAACAGTATAATTTGATGACTTCTCGCATAAGATTAACTGTTCTTTGGCAAAACAGAACAGTGACTAACTTATACCTGATAAAAATACAAACCTTTGTCTTCAGAGAGATTTACAGCTTTCTGTAACTTCCAGTGTTTGCTGTTACTTGATACTTGTACTATATGAAATTCTTTAACACCAGCTTCACTCTAAATAAGAATGAGAAAGTTAATTATGCCAATCTAAACCAACTGACAAAAGGAGCAAATATTTATTCTAGAAATGAAGAGCCCTATTTCAAAATCTATGAGATCTGGCATCTTTGGGAAAGCCCTAATCCATACTATTTGTAATACAGGTATATCCAGAGGCCACAATAGATTGGAGTCCCTTTGTGCTAGGCATTGTACAAAGACAACAAGAAAGTCCCTGCCCTGACGAGCCTTGAAATTAAATAATCAGTCAAGAGAAAGAATGGAAGAGAAACAGAGGCATGGAGAGGTGAAGTGTCACACAGCAGGACAGCAGCAGAGTTTGAATAGAACCCAGGCCTTCTGATTCTCAGTCCAGTTTTCTATCCACTAGGACACTTTGGGCTGGTCGGAGGGAGGTGTCAATGTAAGATACGCAACTTCAGCTACGGGAATAGCGTAGCTGAAGTCAACGTATCTTATTTCGACTTACCTCGGGTCCTCACGGCGCGGGATCGACAGCAGCGGCTCCCCCATCGACTCCGCTACCGCCGCTTGCCCTGGTGGAGTTCCGGAGTCGACAGGAGCGCGTTCGGGGATCAATATATCGCATCTAGACGAGACGTGATATATCGATCCCCGATGTATCGCGTCTAGACGAGACGTGATATATCGATCCCCGATGTATCGCGACTAGACGAGACGTGATATATCGATCCCCGATGTATCGATTACTACCCGCCGATTCGGCGGGTAGTCTGGACGTACTCTGACGTTATCCATATCATTATGTCTAAAATTACTTAGGTAAATATTCCACATCACGTGGGCCAGAAGCACAAAACCTATGTTTTAAATCAACGTTAAGACTTAATGTTGCCTAACAACTCCTGTTTTTCTTAACATTTCCAAGAATGATAAAAACATTCTGCACAATTCAGTTGCATCTAAAACACTAATTTAAAATGTTTTATCTGAGGCTGTGGAAGCCTACTGAAGTCAGAATTCCTGCCTCACACATCCCTTCATTGACAACTGCTCAAAAAACATTAACTTTAAAAACCAGCCAAAAGAACAGCAACACAATGTGCCTGTGCATATGAATTATTGCAGGGGTACTCAAATTGGGGGTCAGGACCCCTCAGGGGGTCGCGAGGTTATTACATGGGGGGTTGCGACCTGTCAGCCTCCACCCCAAGCCCCACTTTGCCTCCAGCATTTATAATGGTGATAAATATATAAAAAAGTGTTTTTAATTTATTGGGGGGGAGTCGCACTCAGAGGCTTGCTATGTGAAAGGGGTCACCAGTACAAAAGTTTGAGAACCACTGAAATATTGACCCAGTTCAGTGATTCAACTAGCACCCAACTGTTTAAAAAATCATCAGTAAGGATTCAGTTATATTATTCTGCTGTTTAGTGCAGACATGGTAGCTTCACCATTCTGGAGCATGGAAACTCCTAAATATGCATAATTCCACTATAGGCTATGCCAATAATTTCTAGTGAAATGGAATGGTCTAGTGGTCTGAACTCAGAAATGGAAGCCAGGAGCCTGGTTTCTAGTTGTACCTGACAAACTCCTTAAAAAGCTTTAGACAAGTCATTTAACCTTTCTGCCTCACTTTATCAGCATAAAAATCTCTCTCTCCTTCAAAGGAATGTTGTGATAAACGTTTAATCTGTTTTTAAAAAGTTACCTACCAGTATCAATTTCTAGTGCTACCCAAATATTATTACAAATTAAGAAATATTCAAGCTACAATATCAATAGGTTTAATGAGCCAAAGATAATAGTGAAAAGCTCATTAAATTTAGCATTACGTGTGGAATTCCCTCCGACAGCCAGGTTAGAGAACTACTGAACATTTTTCTTTGATCTGGTCTTCCAGCCAGCTCTGCTGTGGCAGCCAATCATGGCTACACTGGTGACACCACATTACTAGAAGAACTCTGCCAGATTACACAGCTGGCCTCAAAGTAATAAGTCCCTCCCTCCTCCCCCGCCCCTATTGTTAGAATTTAAACACTATATTGTATATTAGTTTACAATAGTTTATATCTTGGTGGTAGAACATCTTTAACAAAAATGAAGCAAAAAAGGCACTTATTGACTCCTAAGATCAGGATTTCAGAATGAATAGAATGCAACCTGCAATTGGTTCATACCCTGGGTTGTACTCAGCTGGTTGAGGGGCAATAAAGCAGCAAAATTCTGCAAGCCCTAGGACCTAGTAAGGGTACAAAGCAAAAGAGCAGCTATCCCGGACTCCTACCTGCTGCCCCCCTCCCTCTTTATAACTAATACCAGCACAGCACCAGAAACAGTGTTACAATGAACAAGAGTTAAATGCAATACGTTCAGTGAGACGCACGCTTACAAGTGCCCATATAACAGACCTACAATGACAGAGCCTCACACAAAAAACCCATCTGTCATTTCTTATGATCCAATCTCTAAACCTTGGCTTGTAACAAGTATATTTGGGTTTTTGGGTGTAGTGTGGAAAGATTGCGAACCAGCGCTACAGATCATGCCAAGCTACTGCACCAGCAGCACCCATTACTTCAATTAGGAGGACCTACCAGGTTGAGAGTTTGGCTAGTAGGTGTAAGCAAGAGTCAAAGACTCAGATTCCAAGTTCATAATGTTGAACTGAATCATTTTTTCATTTGCAGCTAGCAACAAAACTTGTGTAATAGAATGAAAGGCTTAGATATGCCATTCAGAGCTAGTTGTCCATGCTTTGCAACTGGATGGGCATCAAGAATGCTTCAAATGTAACTTACAATGCATACCCTTTCAAGTCAAATAAAAACTGACACCTATCATAGTTCCTAAAATATATTTGGGAGGAGGGAGGAATTACAGTGGAACTTGTCTACACTGAACTTTGATTTAGTGAAATTCCACTTGTAGTTGAAGAGTTCTAAATTGTTTCAATGCATTTTATTGAGCAAGTTTCACTTAGAACTTCATGTTTATATAAATCTGTTTTGCAAAATAGTTTGTCTTAATTAGCACATTAAAGAGAAACTTGCCTATCAGCAGACCAAGCATATGCTTACAGAAACACATCCAGACATGCAGCCATGAGAGTAAACCCTGGTAAAAGAGTATAAAGACAAAATAAAATCCCCTTTTCTAAACAAACTTACAGTATTGATATTTTCCACATCCACAAACACCAGCATATTGTCCCCTTTGCCTTCATCCTCAAGGGCATTACTTCTGCAGACAGTAGCTCGAACATTCAAAGATCGGCTGGTACAAATAACTGCAGTGTGTCTTAATACTCTATGACTAGAAAGAAAGTATCAGGTTCTAAATTGCAATACTGGTTTATCAGAGAAATTCTCATTAACAAGTATGCTTTTACATTTAAAGGCAGATGTAATCAGGCCATAAATTTGTTTCCAGCTCCCGCTGAGAAGACATCCTTTGCTATATAGCATCTCCCACTCCAAGATAAAAGATATAGCAAATTGACACTCATGTTTGTAGGTGTTTGAAAACCTGTACTACTGATTAGGCTCAAGGTTCTGGAGAATGTAAATACAAGAAGCACAACACTGACACAGGTTCAGATATAGCCAGATGCAGGGAAAAAAAAAAAGTTTATGGCTGCTGGTCCTAAATTTTAAAAGTGTTAGTCTAGTGAGTACTCCAGTGCTGATAAACAAAATATGTTAATTCCTTTAGTGCCCAAAGTTCCCATATATCAGTCTGTATTTTGAAAAGTACAACTTTCAATTAGCTAGTCACACACACATATGCTGAGTATGTGAGCACTTTAAGGTGTGATTTTAGTCCAAAAAGACTAAAAATGGCACCACATTCAAAAACATCTGATACCTGTGCGCATCCAGAATCTTAACTACTTACTCCAGCAAAAAAGGCTTATTTCTAATCCTGTTAGCAGTGCAAGAGCAAGTCAACTATTGTGAGCTTTATATTTTTCTAGCTAGCAAGTACCTGACAAAAGATACAACTTGACCAATTTTCTGAAGGTCAGCAGGCCTGCCTGTAGTCTGCAATACACCAGAAAGTGAGTTCTGCAGACCTTTTACTGAGACACTCTGCACTTGGAAGATGACAGGAGGCCTGTGAAATTCACAGAGCACAAGTATAATATGCTCATAGCAAAGTCAATCAGTATTTGATGGTATGTATCCAGTTACATTATATGCTCTAAGGACACAACCCACTTAAGCCTGTACGATGGGTATTTATAGGGAGCTAAACGACAAAGAATTCTTCAGTCCAGTTTACAGAACTCACTTCTTTTAGACTTGAGAGAGATGAGGTAGGAGAGGTAATATCTTTTATTAGACCAACTTCTGTTGGTGAGAGAGACAAACTTTTGAGCTCCACAGAGCTCTTCTCCTGTTAGATTTGGCAAGTAAACTGAACTGTAGCTAGGTGCTTTTTATGGACTACATTACTATAATATACAAGTAGCTTAGCCTCATTAATTCATCCTCAACATCTATTTGAGATAGTGAAATATTCTCACTTTATAGATGGGGAACTGTGAAAAAGACTAAAGTAAGTTGTCCAAGGTCACATAGGAAGTATTGGTACAACTAGGAACAGAACTCAGATCTCCCAAGTCCCAGTGACTTAATCTAGGTAAAGCTAGAGGTTGAGAAGATGCAGCAAGCCAAAAATACGAACAACATCCCTGCACTGATTTGAAACGGTAAGAACCAGCCAGGACATAAATTATGAAGGGGAAAAAATATGAAAGGCAGAGAAGAAAGAGAGGGATTGAAAACACTGAATTCTCCACTCTGATCTATGAGCAGATAGAAATTAAAACGTTAGGTGAATGTATTGGTTCACTAGTGTCTCCTGAAGGCTCACTCCTCCACTGTCTGGACAACTGACGCTTGATCAACTGATAGGCTCTAAAGAACCATGCTGTTTACAAAAGACTGAGCCCCTATCTGCTGCTACTCCTAAACTGTATTAGCCAGGACAGGGACTGAACCTAAGAAGCAGTACAAGTCTCTCTGTAGAACCATAGGAGCAAGGCACAATAAGGAAGGGCATGTTATGGGAACAGCTGATGCATCTTGTACACTCTTTGGAAGCTTGGGAGTGGACACTGGATGCAAATGTGGTTCACCTCTGTTATAAGGGAAAAAAGGAAGAAGGAATCTGTGGATATTTGGGAATCTGGAGGGGTGAGGTAGCCAAGCCTTGTGTTGGTGGCTCCTTGTGGCGGATATCCAATGCAGGAACTCTGTATGGAAGGGATACGGTTATCAGGTAATATGGATTGGAAAAGGATTTAAAGGAAAGCACTCCTTATAGGAGCTGCAGAAGAGGGTTTGGCGCCCCCACGTCTTGAACAGCAGGGAGCTGACCCCCTCCTCCCTGCACTGTACAATTTGTTTCCAGATATTCCAGCTATTAAAAGGAAATAAAGCTGCAGCCTAATTAACCCACATCCATGGCCTCCTGTCGTTCTTTCAGTGTGGACAATCTCTTCTTGCCTATGTCAACCAGATTAGCTGCTATTTTTAAGTGGTAACAAGAAAAAAAAAGAAAAAGAAAAAGAAAAAGAAAAAGAAAAAGAAAAAAAAAAGAGGCACAGAAAAACACCACAAATGGTAAGGCCACCTTCTCTCCAGATGAGTAGCAAAACAAGTATCTTGAGTAAGAAAGTGAAAAGATATTACTCTGATTTTGTATTTGTAAAAAGGCTATTTGTTTTTGAATACTGGTTGAAGAAATTAGTAAATTGGAACCGCTGGCCAAGTTCTGAGCGGAAAGCAAACTTCCTTGAGGCTCTGATGTGGACAGAGCTTCCCTTTTACAGTATCCAATAGTAACCACTCCACTCTCTCTTCCCCTAGGAAAGTAAGACAACCCACAAGCAAGAACTAAATATGCTTCCATGGCGAAAGCCTGACTTCACATACATTGTCCTTTGCTAAGAATTCATGGAGATTTCTTTCATTCATGAGTGTAGTACTTTGCATATATTTTGGACTGAGCAATTTTTCAAACAGTTTGACAATTTAACCAGAAAGTTAATCTAGCAAGCGGTGAGTTCAGTGTAATATAAATAGCCACTGATGTTTATGCTTTGCTGTACTACTACAGCAAAGTTAGGCACCAATTAGACACAACTTTCATTTTTATGGCACTTAAGTCCAGAAATATTTAACATATCTAAATACATTTAGTGTCAAGTAGTTTACTAGGTGAGACCTAATTTAGTTTGAAAAAGCTAGTTTAAAAAAAAAAAAAAAAACCACTTACCACATTTTTGAGTGTTTTTTAATACTTTCATAGTAAAACAAAAAGTTTATTTCATGAACCCCTTCTTCATCTGGTCCATGTAACCACATTGGCAGCTGGATTGAAGCCCCAGGGAGGAGGACAGAGTCAGGAAGTGGGACATGTATCACCTCTGGCTGACTTCCTGTGCCAAGCCCAAAGTTTACAGAAGAAGCTGATGACATCAGTGCTGTGCATACAGAGGTAGAATCTGTCACAACAGTCTTGTAAGCACTACAGTTTTCAGAAGCTGATGGACTCAGTGGTGTTAGAACAGCAGTATTTCCACCAAAAGTAAAAAATTCTGGATGTTTTGATACAACCTTCAGTGCAGTAAGAGGACACTTGCTCACATTCACAAATTCTACATATGCTTTTCTGATTTCTCCACAGAGCAGCCCTGTAGGAAAATTTATAAAGAATACCTGCATTGGGGGGGAAAATTATAAGGTTAACAATTTAATAGTAACAGATTTCTGAAAATAACTTGAAGAAGCCACCACAGTATTTATAAACTAAAATTATAATTTGTCAATGTTAAATTTAACAGTAAAGGGAATCATACTGAACCCTAGCAAATGAAGGAATTTTTCTATTTCATTTTTGCTTTCACTGACCCCTTTTATACTCACGAAATAAGGCCCTACTTTGGGAAATTAGGTTTTGCAACTGGAGATAGGAAAACCAAAATACTAATTTGCCAGCTATATTTTTTTTCTTGCAGCTTTTACTAATAAAGTTTTCTTAACTCAAATTCTGGCAGAAGTGTATATACTTCAATAGGGGCACAAATTTGTGATGATACCTGTAACTCTGAGGTTTCACCTGAATTAGATACAAACTTGGTACTTGGAAAAACTGGTACAGCTGTAAAAGAATGACTTACATAATCCACTACATTCTGCCCCTTTATAAGATTGCGATCTTTTGACCTAACATCCAAAATGGCAATGCTATAAATAAAGTTAAACCAAAAGTAAAAAATATTACTATTTTATAAAGGTATAGTTGAACGTTTGACTATGTGCTCAAATTATTAGCAGGGGAGAATATAAAATACCTCCAACAAGGGCATTTCCTCAGTTATAATAGGATCTAAACGTCGATCTGGTCCATATTTAATGGATGTTTTTTCTTCTTTTGTATTATTAAGTCGAGGGCCCTGAATTTCTAAGTCCTGTCGTCCTCGTACAGACATCCCATTATAGACCAATTTTCCTGAAATAACAACCAGCAGTGTGAAACCATGAAGTTACATAAGCAAAATAGTTTGTTATTTTTTCAGCCTCAAATCCTTTCAATTTCATGGCTTTCTAAAAAAAGAAGATAAAATGAAAAATAGTAAATGGTTCAGGGCAGGGGGCTGGGAGCACCCCCACGAGACCAGCACCCCAGCCTTCTGCCCAGCCCCCCCCCCCCCCCGCCCTCTGAAACCCCCCCCACACACACACCCAGCCTTCTGCCCTGAACCCACTCCCCTAGCCCTCTGCCCTGACCCCTGAAACCACCCCCCACCCCCCACAGGTCTGGGGTCCCGGCCGCAGCCCTGATCAGCACGCTGCTGGCCTAGGTGAACAGAACCCCAGGCTGGCAGCGAGCTGAGCAGGCTGGTTGCATAAGATCAGCATTTTAATTTAATTTTAAAGGACGCTTAAACATTTTGAAAACCTTGTTTACTTTACATACAATAGTTTAGTTATATAATATAGACTTATAGAAAGAGACCTTCTAAAATGTTAAAATATATTACCGGCACGCAAAAACTTAAATTAGAGTGAATAAATGAAGACTCGGCACACCACTTCTGAAAGGTTGCCAACCCCTGCTCTATACAAAGTATGTATCTAAAGGAATAGCATGTTTTAGGAAAGGAGAAAGGGATGACAACTGAAACATTTAAGAAGTCCTTGGCTGAAGTAATTTTTAATGTCATATCAAATCTGATTAAATTATAGCTTGACAACAAACTATGCCTGAGAACTTCAAGTGGCATTGAGATAGGAGGAGACAGCTAGAAGAGAAGTAAATGGAGAGGGATCCTAGAGAAGAAGAAAGTTGCAAAGGCTAAAGAAGGCAAAACATAGTAAATGTGAATTTGTTTGGACTTAGATTTGATTTTTAATGTTCCTGGTTTTTTTTCCTTAAACCCAGGATACAAATGCTGAAGGGAAAGTAGTTTAGGCAACGGTAAACCTCTACTTCCCTTCCATCTTCTTTCTACGTGCTGCTTCAGTCTGCCACTTGTGTCCACTTACTTCATCAGTCTCTCCTTCTTTCTTTAGACATGCCCCCTCCACCACCACCAGCTGCCACTGTTTACCTGGCAGACTTCAGTTCTATTCTGTGGTACAAACTAATATTCTCTGCCATTTCTCAGGGGAATGGCATATCCTTACCTGCTTGCAATCCAATAGAAGGATCAATCCCATCTAACATCATAGTACCCTGAATAGTGCCAAGATTGTAAACGACTCCCAGAATATGTAGCTCCCCTGTTTGATGGGGAAAGAGCTTTAGTCTTGCCTGTGGAGATATGTTAAATTTTGTTGTTGTTGCTACTAAGAAAATTTTTTTTACATTCAATGTCCCATTTTTACAAAAATTCATAGCAACATTATATAATCATGTATCAGTTGCAACTGTATATTACACAAATTAAATCAGAAGTGTTAATTGTAACTAACTCAATATCTACAAGGTTTTTGTTTTTACATTTTTGCAGAATAGTTCATTTGCACATCAGTAGAGAAATTATCAAGCACATAGGGAAAAAATCTCTTCAGAAAGAAAAATTTCTAATCTGGAATTAGCCTGTTAGAGATCTTAAAAACAAAGGATAATACCGATGTACCAAGTACTGCAGTAAAAGGAAATTATTCCAAATAGAACTACCTTCTGTCTGATAGAATATCTAAACTTGTCTTTCATTTCTAAGAAAAAAATTGTATCTAAATATACAATATTGGATAATGTGCATTCAAAGTGTAAATATAAACATTTACCTACTTACCATTTTTGTCTCTTCGCTATTAATTAAGAACTCAGCTATTACTTCAGCTCCTATCATGTCATTTCCACATGCCTGGGGAGGAAGGGAGGGAAAAAGGCAATTCTGAAGAGCAGTTTTTATTTCCTTATTAACAATGTTCTTCTGAACTAAATTGCTACAAATACTAGTTCTTGCAACAGTGTGTTGTTTTAGGGCACTTCAAACAAGTGAAAGCATGCACAATTTGAAACAGTAAACAGGGACCTGCAGAAATGCGACCAGCGCCAGCAGACTCCCTTTATTGCCACTTTTAAGGTAGATAGGTAATTTTTAAGCACTGATCAACCTTCCAGGCCTAGTGAGCCACTTCATTAATGAACAGAGTTCCAAAGACCAATTCTGTTGTTTACATCATGACAGTGCATCTGAGATTCATCATATGTTGTGAGATGATCAGCTCTAAACTATGGATTTCATTCAGAATTACAGACGGTTACATAGGCTTGCACCACTCACACAGCAAATAAAAGGGAGTCTTCTGAAGGAGAAAGTTAGCCAAACCACAAGTATGAAGTTGCCTCTTTCTATGGTTGGCTAGAAATAAACCAATCATTAATACTGAGGGACTACAGTATTATGTAAAAAACAGTAGTCAGTTGAGAGATTAAGAAAGTGGTCTAAACAACACCTTTTCACAGGAAGTCAACTTGATATGAAAGAAATGTACTAAACGTTTCAGAATAACAAACTTTATGATAGACCTCTTTGAATAACAACAAGGGTCATTATAAGAGGAAATTCTGCCAACAAGAGACATTATCCAAAGTGCATTGATAAGTATAGGTTATTTTAAATAGCAAAGGGTTGATTATGAAGCTACTAAAATAATAATGAAAGGTATCAGAAAATATCCCTGTTACGTAAAAGACTACATGAAACAATTTATGTTAAAAAAAAGCCAATGAGAACTGAAAATCTAAGCAAACTAACTCAAATGTAACATAAGGAATCAACTGGTAACAGAGTTATATTACTTGATTATAAACATAGCTGATATTTATTATAAATATGCAGATTAAGTGATCCTACCTAATTAGTAAGAAAAAATAGGTATTGATGCAAAGGTTAAGAATGCATAAAAAGTTTTACCCTGCTGCTGTTATACCAAGCTTCAACTATCTGAGAACAGATGACTCAAATGACTACTTTAAAGGGTGTGTAATTTAAATAATCTTATTAAAATCAGAGATTAGAAATACTTTACATAATATCTGTGCTTCAAACTTTTACACTATTTACCATCAAAAGACAAAGCATTTGCCAGCTTTTAAAAGACCCTCCCAAAAAAAAAAAAAAAACAGTTACAGCAGAAAATAACTGTAGTAACTCATATGGTATTTGCGGACAAATGTTGCCTTTTTAATAAAAGCAACATCTCAATATTATGCCACAGAAGAGTAAGTTTAAGAATAAAATTGTTTAAATTGTAAAAAATAGTTCGGCAACAGTTAAACGTTCTTAATTACTCACCAACTCTTTTGTTGCTCCATTATGCTTTGCACTGAAATCTTTAGGTTGGAATTTCCAAAGCAACGATAAATCAGTCAACAAAAGTGGAACCTTCAATGGGTTTCTAAAGGCTACTTCCACTGTTACTGGTTCTATTAAGAAAAAGCTATTATGTACTTTACATAGGAGTGCGTATTTCAGTAAGTGATTACAGGCTATATATTCCTAATATGAGCTGAAACTCAATAGTCACCTCAAACAAGCCATATCACAAAAAGTAGCTTTGTTAGTTCCACAACAGCAATGGAAAACTTCCTGCAGATTACATTTAAAGACTTATGATTTTTAAAGAATCCATACACTATAAATTTACCTTCTACTACAGCAAGTGGAAACTTGGAGTTATCTGAATAGCTGTTCAAACAATACTGCGTCGGTTGAAAGTTTGAAGGTATTATTCCTTTGTTAACTACAGCCACAACCTGTTCTTCAAGCTCCTTCCATTGGTGAGAAGATTCACAATCATATTCCTGATCAAGACTTATATGTGTGGCTGCCTGCTTTTCACCTAGTAGAGAACAAATAAAATTAAGTGGCATAAGAGTGGTGCACAACAGTTACAACATAAAGCGTTGTATTGGCAGCTTACCAGGGACCCAAGGTTCATAATCAAGTTTTATATCTGATTCATTTGATAACACTTCCCAAGTGGGTCATGTGAGATACTTTATTCACGTGCACTTGTGAAGTACAATACACTCACAAAATGTATTCACATTTTCTCAAGCCATTTGATTTTAAAACGTAGGTGCAGATAATCTTCAAGAGTTTCACACAATCTTTTTTAACACACACTTAAGAGTGCAAGCGGAATAAAAGCTAAACTAATTTACGACAGCAAAAGTTCAGTTTATAAACTAAAAATAGACTAAACGTCTACACTAAAATACAGAAAAAAAAATATTAATTTGCACTCAGCATTTTATCTGAAAATCTCAAAACACTTCAGACATTTTACCTGAGGAGGCAGGTAAGTATTATGGCTATTTGGCACACAGATAAACAGAACCAGTTGAAGATTATGATCAGTGTTTCCCAACGTGTATAGTGCAGGCAGACCTCTCAACTGTTCAGAGTCTTAGCTTTTACTTTTAAAAAGTGAAATCTGTTATGGTTGTGAAGAAAATCTTCAAAAGGTAAAGCATGTAACTAATGCAGCAACGGTTGCTTGGGCCTGAATCAATAGCTCTGAGATGCTGACTACCCAAATAATTGTAATGGGAGCTAACTCAAATGCCAATGACAGTTAATGCCGATATAAAGAATTCCATTGCGCAATAAAACATGTAAGAAACACAAGGAAGTATTATATTATGAAGATCTACACTAATGTTTCCCAAAGTTGGTTTAGTGATGACCTAATGGGGGTGGGAGGACATGGAAGATTTATACATTAATGTGTAGGCCTTCAACCACAAATAGCAGAGGGTGGAGAAAATGCTTTCAGAACATGTGGAAATACTCCAATAGCAGATATGAGGGTCAACATTGGCAAGTGTTGTACCTTCCAACCCACACCTCTTGGAAATTTATTAAAGCAAATTGGCTCTCAGAATAAAACACCCCATGCCAATCTAGACCAGCACATACTCTTACTCATTATATGCATCTAAAAATGGGCTTGTGATAAACCCCGTTACAAAGAAGATACTCTGGTAATAAAATTTTGTATAACTGAATTTTAATATTTTTAAAAGTTCAGAATGCTACATAACACCTAATCCAAAAAGTGATTACCTGTTAACTAAAATAATTTTATCGTTGCTATTAACTGTCAAATATAGATATTTCTAGCCTTGCTCAGTAACTTAGTACAGATCATTCAATTATTCATAAAAATCGTGCTCATGTTAACACTCCTCTACGTTACTGCAAAATATAGACCTTTTTTGGATCTCCTTATGTTCTCTTACTTTTCAGGCTAATTTATTCTTTAACATTACTACTATTTCACCTGAACACTACCACATAGCATATATAAAAGCATCAAGACAGTTTCTTTTACACATTTCCTCAGTTAAAGTTGTTTTCATTAAGACTTTTATATGGATCCAAGCCATTTAAGAAATAACAATCACACTCATCTTTTTCAATGTGTCTCTGGGTGCTCTTTTCCTAGCCTACTTAACATATTTCCTCCAAGGATCATAAATACACAGTAAAATTTAGTCATTACTACTCTACTATAAATACATTACATTTTGTTCAGACACAATCACTACATTAAGCATGTTTCACTTATTTACAAAAAAGAATCAAGTAAAATAATTTATACAGCTGTGTAGAAGGCTAGGCAAATCTCTTTTTCTTCTGTAAATTTTATGCCAATAAGTCAATTCCGAAAGAAAATCCTCTAGAACTATTAAATGGAGGTTTCCTAACATTTAAACTTTAAAATTCCCTCAAGTGACAGGAAATATGTTCTCCCTTAGTATATGTACATAACTCACTAACATTGGAAAGTTATGTACACTAAAGAGTGAAAAGTATTTGGACATTATGCATTTATCTTTCAAACTTTTTCCAGTTTTTGGTGTAACCGTGTGGTGGTTGGCAAAAAAGTTTCAGTAACGGCACCTTTAACTGCCAAATATATAAACTCCACAGGCCTGTTGACCGTGTCTAGAGTATGATTTAAAGTGTGATGTTAGCACTGTTAGTTAACACATGGCTAATGTGTTTTAAAAGTCTAGTATAGACAAGGCATGTAGACGTGCTCAACTAGTTAAAGGCTACTGTTTCAGTGGGACTTGCGCTGTCATTTGGACACTTTTGAAAATCCTATCCATAAGAGCCAAGTTTTATATGCAACGTGTATAAAAAAAGATCCAGCCCGGGACTTCTTTTGTATGTATGATTGTGTGTGCAAAACTTACTGAAGAAAAGCAAAGTCAAATTATTTCTGAAACTTCTAGATCCATAGCTGTTCTTGCCTAATGAAGGACTGCTCTGTACAGTCCAAGTCCAGCTCCTTTGAAAGCTCTCTCGCACACTCAAGAGCCTCCCCATATTGGTCAACAGTTCCATACTTTCAGTGAACGGAAGATCACAGATCATGGTGGATCAGCATTTCACTGGCTGAGACTAACAAAGCCTGGCACTAGACAGATGTAGAAGTGTTCAGACTGCCTCGGAGGGACATTGCAGGATCAACTTTCCCTTTTGGAAATTAAAAAGGACAATACAAGGAGTCAGTCAGAGTTCTCTTTTGTTGGTGTCACCGAAAAGAGCCACTTGACTGGGTTGATTTGACTGGATGTCTAAAACAGTGGGACTTTTCAGTTCCCACGAACTCTAGGTCCATCACTCCAGCCAATCAGAAGCTTGAAGTCATCAGCTGGGAGAACGAGAGTACACCAACAAACAAATTAATTTAGCAGGTTACCCCTTCTGGAATTTCTTACAATCGCCTGTAATTGTCTGCTGTGCCCACATTGATCAATAATGACTAATATAATCATTCTATGAATATAAGATGGCAAAGGGGAATCCTAAGATAGAACTTTAAAGGGACCCAGGAAGGAACCCACAGACTGAGCAATCAGAGCTAAGAGGACCAATATCCTAAGGATTATGGATACAGAACTGGAGAAATATGCTTCAGGTAACCTATTAATTTATACTGATTTATCTGCATTCCATTAAAAAAAGTACACCGACCCTTTATGAATTCCTTGACACATTTTAGAAATAACTCTAGTTACCCCTTACATTATTATTAATAATAATACTGAATAGCTGAAGACAGAAGTCAGAATGTACAAAGGCCCTCAAAGAAATACAAATCTCTGGTTTGGGCAAATTCCCCAGCTGCCAATTCTGCTTCTGATGGCATCAGAACCTTTTGCTCCTGACATAACTATTTGGCTTGGAAATAGTTGTGGCATACTGGAGAATAAGGAGCAGATGATTAAGTATTAGTAACAAAACTTTTCTTCATTTTATTTGTAAATATCCTTTAAAAAAAAAATATGTTCATTTCCAAGTTTCCATAAGGTGTAATTATTTAAGGACCCATTTCATGATGTTTATATGGACTCACATTGGAATACTCAGTAGCTACTCCCAAGCTACTAAAAGCAATCAAAATAGAGGGTAATTGGTAGGGCCCTTCCAATTCCACAGCCGTGAAAAATGTGTCTCAGACCATAAAATAAGCCTTTCCCAGTGAAATCTGATCTCCCATTGGCTACTGGCAGTCCCCCAGCTAAGGGGGGCTCCTAGCTGCAAGTCCCTGCTGGGCTGGGAAGGGACAGGACTTGTCCTTCCCTTGCATGGCCATGCTGGGGTGTGAGAGAGCGATCACACCCACCTCCGAGTGCATCTCACTGCTGCAGGTAGCTCCCTGCCCAGCACTGGAGATTCCTGCAGCTGGAGGAGACTTGTGGAGGTGGGTCCGATATCCCCCAGCTACTGGAAGCGCCTCAGCCAGGGAGCTCCTAGCTGAGAGTCCCTGCTGGGCTCGGGCGAGACAGGACTTGTCCTTCCCTTGCATGACAGCTGGGGGGAGAGCCGGGGGGATCAGACTCACTTCCGGGTACCTTTTGGGTTGGGCCCCCCATGAAATTTCAGATGTGAACAGCTGAAAATATGAAATTGACCAATTTTTTAAACGCCTGACCATGAAATTGATCAAAATGGACTGTAAATTTGGTAAGGCACTAGAAATGGGTACTGATTGTACCTCAGGGATAAGGTCCTAACTTCGGAGGTGAAAGCATTTCAAATCCAAGATTCTCCCCTGATTGAGGGAAATTTAATATAATTTAGTAATCAGCAACAAGATAAGTAAGTTTGACCTATGAAACTAGCTTATGAGATAAATAAAGCTGAGATGACTTAAAGAAGGGAAAAGAATAAAACTGATTAGGCTGAAGAAATATTGAAGTTTCTTGTAGGTTACCTTATTCATATCTCTTTTGGTCCATCATAAAACAGTTGTATCAAACAATCACTGAAAATTCACTAACCTTCTGCTGGTCGCCTATCATGTCCAAAGAATACTCGTGTTGCAGAATTGTTAATATATGGTAAAGGAAGTTGTGGTAAAGGGCCATCAGGTGATAGCTGAGTTACATTCTGGAATGAGAAGAGGGGATTTTTTTTCTTAAATGCATTGCCCCTACATAAATATGCTTTCTACAATCCATGTTCAAAAACTGGAGACCAACTTACTAGTTCAGTTACTATGCACTGATAAAAAGCAAAAAAATTAAAATCTACTGTATTTATGCTATGCTTTATCCATTTCTTTGCACAAACTTCCAAAATAGTTCAAAAAACCTCAAAAATTAAACCGTGAAATGAAAGGAGTGGACATAGCTCCCTATTTTAAGAGTGGGGAATCTATGAAAAGATTCGTAAATAAAAGAATCAACATTTTAGTTCACCACTCTAATCTTAACTTTGTCAACAGGTTTCTGATAAACACATTAAGTTGTAAAGCTCTGTCCTTTGTTTCAATATTTAGTAACAAAGTACATTGGTTCTGTATTACTGGGTAATTTTAATGATACCCATCTTTATACTGTACTCTGACTATTTGTGATATGCAAGCTCACATTCTTTATTTTAATTAGCAATAGTTGGGTATCTATTGTACTTTCCATCTTTTTTATATTTTAAATTAAGAGACTATTTCTCAAATTAATCTTTCCTACTAAACAAAGAAAAGTTTGTTGTTGCATACAAGTTACAAAATCCCAATCATACGCAAAGACACCAAGATCCTGCTCACTGAATTTAATCTTCTCTACACAGGTAGTAGGGACAAGAGTAAATGTAACAGCCCTCTAAGTAGGCCCCTTCAAAATAGGTTGCTATAGTGCAGAGATGTTTTGGAAAAACAAAACCATGTATGTATGTATGATATATTTCTAAAATCCAGGTTAAGGTGGAACCATTCCTAATTAAGTCTCCAGGTATATTAATGATTTTGAATCTGCAAAGCTTTCAAATATTAACTTAATATTTGTAAGCTTACTGCAATAATATAGCTGGAAATTCAAAAGCAATTATAAGCAAAACATGTGGACATCAGCTTCTCTCCTATGTGCTTTTTTGGAGGATTTTAGGTCAAGGGTTGCAAAGAATTCATTAATTGAGGATCCTGAGTAAAGAAGATACTAATTTTAAAATATTTAAGGTATAAAGTGTTCATTTCTAATACTAAAGTCTACATATACAATTTGCTAACTTGTTCTTTTTTAAAATAAGCTTTTCAAGTTGACATTTAATTTGTGTGCACAAAGTGGTACTGTGTGCACTGTACATTCATTCTATGGTTACTCCTGGGGGAATTCTGCACCAAAAAATTTAAAATTCTGCACACAATATATGAAAATTCTGCATATTTTATTTGTTAAAATAACACAATATAATCATGCCAGTTTCAATTTTGGTAATTTATTTCAAAATACCTGTCAGCAAGTATGTCTGTAACAATACAGACACACACAAAAAGATTCTGGTAATTTTTTTGACAATTTGTTTGTTTATTTCTTACCAGGCATATTAATACAGAACTTTCTGTATTGTAGTTTAAATGAATTACTCAAACATATTTCCTGCACCTGTCAGAAGCAGTACAAAGGCTTGGGGAGTCAGGGGTAACAGAGGAGCGGAGGATGAGGGCCTTGAGTGAACTTGAGTGAACTTCGTGGTTGTTGGATTTGTGTGGGAGAAGTACGGAACAGGGTGGGATTGTTGTTTTTTTGGGGGGGAGGGACTGTTAGAGAGTTGGGGAGCCTCCCCCATGCAGACCCTGGCTGACCCAAGCCTCTCCCATTCAGTCAGGCACATCTGCCCCAACCCCCCACCCTGATGTATCCCTGCCCCCCATGTGGTCCTGCAGCACTACTCCCATTCAGCCCCTGGCTTAATGCTGTCACCCCTCTAGCTCCTGAGCCCACACCCCCAACCTATCCCCCTCACTAGTCATTCTGAACTGGAGTTTGTGCAACCCCCCCACCCGCAACTAGCAGACCGGTGTGCCCAACTCTGTTCGTCCTAACCTGCCTCTGCAGGCAGGGTGCTGTGATGAACTTCTACTCCTGGGGGAATTCTGGGCCACTGCGCACAATATTATTTTTCCCCAAAGAAAATACATTCTGCCCAAGAAGTGCTGCAGTTCTGCCTTTTGCCCACCAGAGGCCACTGTGGCACCAGAAGAGCCTGCAGCCAGCTGCATTCATGCTGCTGGCTGTTCTGGCACTACAGCAGCCTTTAGTGGGTGAAAGGCGGAACTGAAGCATTTCTTGGGCAGAATGTATGTTGAGCGGAAAAAAAATTCTGTGACCAGAAATGAATTCTGCACATGCGCAATAGTGCAGAATTCCCCCAGGAGTATATGGTGTACTATGTTTCAGAGTCAGGTACACTCTACTATCAAGTAGATGCAATACATCATCTTATAATTACTTTAACCCATTGCTGGCTGGAAATTCGAGTCTAGATTCCCCTAAAGCATACATTAATTTAATCTATGGTGATTTTCTGCAGTTGGGGCATTCTTTTAAGCATATTGCCACTGAATTAGAAGTAAATGCTAAGTAGATTTGGAGATAAAAACCCATTCACTACCATGAACTCTATTCGCTACCCTCTCTGACAGATGTTTGAAATACCCAAGGGTACACACATTAGTAATACTTTTATAACTGGTCAGGTACTTTTTTAAAATTTGATGGAATAAGAGTTAAATAAGGTTGCCAATTAACTTTAATGGTTACCAGGGTGGATAAAAATAAATGATGAAAAATAAAATCAATAAATTTGGATTTTTTTGATAAAATGCTTTTTGAGGAAAAAAGCTATGTAAACCAAGTTTTAATTAAGATATTTTATAGCTCAAAGATATCATCATGGAATATGGGTTATAAATTCTAATTCTACAGTATGAGACAATAAATTCATGTAATGTTTAAGAAAAAAGTTTTGTAAATGACTTCCAATAGTTCATGGATTATGGACCCAATATTATGGGGCTCCAGGGGCTTCTGTATAGATTATTTAGGTTAATCTTTCTATCTACCTCATGGGACTCAGTGCTCAGTCTAGAAGCAACCAGAGATGCTTAGTTTTTGCAGTTCTCAAACTGAGGATTTGTGTCTCCAGAGATAACAGGCTTGTTAACAGCAAAAATATTTTTAAATAAATAAATAAATAAATAGATAAATATTGAGGTGAAAAATAACAGACCTCAACCCTATTGTCCCACTGCAAATTTGTGTACAGAGTGTCAATCCCTTACCTCTCTCTAAAAGTGCAAAGTTTCAAAAATTTCAATGAATAGAAGATTGTTGGTGGTGCAATAGATTTGGACAAGGAGAAGAAGTCTGGAGATAAATGTGAGAAGAGGGGGACAGGCAATAGAAACAAAAGTGAAACTGTTTGAGCAGCATATTCCAGAAGTCTTGAGGTCTTTCTGAGTGTAGCCTTCATTGATTTGAGATCTACCATAACATTCTCTCACTAGAAGAGAAAACCTATAATGGCAGCAGGCCATAAAAGAGACCAAGTTTGGGAATATTTTAATGAAGTTCCTCTACCTGTGGGTAAGACAGGCATGCGTGTAAAATGCAAACAGTGTAACAAAGAAATGCAAGGCCTGGTTGCCCAAATGAGAAGTGTTCCTTCTCAGGAGGAAGCTGCTTTGAAGATGATGAAAGGAACATGTCTGAACATGCAGGATCTTCAGGGTTGGTAAACGTTTTTATTTCATACTTTTTTCTTAAGGACTGCCTGTCTTCCTTCTGGACTATTCTTGAATTCTCATGTTTGAGCAAAAAATATAGTTGTTACTCTATGATACTATCATTTTAGATGCAGTTGTGATAAAAAATAAATAACTGAAATAGGCAGATCTTCCTTTTACAATTTCACCTTTAAAGTAGTACTGAGTGTCAATAAATGCAATGAGTAATACTAAATGAGCAGTATGGTAATAATAATTAAATAACTGCATTGACTTATTTTGTTTAGGAGAATCCATCCTCAATATACAGGATTCTATATCCACCTTCAAGACACCATCATTTTCTATAGTTTCAGCGTTATCAGCCAATGATAAGTGTTTCAGTCACATCATGTATGTCACATAGCCACAGTATATCTATCACCTGCAGCAAAAAGAAAAAAATCTCTATCATCCAGAAACAACCATAGGTAAGTTTGTGATAAGAACCATCAGATTACAAAAAGAGGTAATTGATGAAAAAATTGCCCAGTTTGTTTATGCAACGAACTTTCCTTTCTGTATGATTGAGAATGCACACTTCATTAACATGGTTCAGTCATTAAGGCCAGGATACAGTCCACCCAACAGAGCAGATGTCGCAGGCAAATTGCTGGATAAAGTGTATGAAAGAGAAATTGAGCAGTGTGCAAAAGGTCTAGAGGGTAAAATTGTTACCCTGAGTCTTGTCCACAATGATCCGGTTGTATGTGCTTGTGTGACAACAGAAGAAGGGACTGTCTTCCTTACACACACAGCAGAATACTTACAAGAAGTAGCAGTAAAATCTATAACAAACTGTGGGGAAAAAATCCAAATGTCTAGTACGCAGCTTGGTCACAGACAATGCTGCAAATGTATCCAAGATGAGAAGAAATTTAGAAGAGAGTCCCAAGCTAATAACATACGGTTGCAGTGCTCATTTGATGCACCTCCTAGCCAAAGACTTCATTGTTCCAGAAATAAAGGCAAATGTTATTGAAATTGCAAAATACTTCCATAACAACCACTTTGCAGCAGCTGCTCTGAAAAAGGTGGGAGGAACCAAGCTAACGCTCCCACAAGGTGTGTGATGGAACTCAGTAGTGGACTGTTTTGAGCACTATATCAAGAATTGGCCTAATCTGATAACAGTTTGTGAACAAAATTGTGAAAAAATAGATAGCACTGTCACAGCCAAAGTTCTCAACATTAGGCTTAAGAGAGAGAAATGCTGAACACATGCCGAGTACCCAGAAGCCTATTTCTGTAGCCTTGAACAAAATACAGGGAAATAGCTGTTTTATTGCTGACGCTGTTGAAATTTGGAAGGAACTGAGTGAGATCTTAAAAAAGAGAAATATGCAATGACAGAGTTAAATTACAAGCATTAAAAAACAAATGGGGCAACACTATCTCCAGCTCATTTTCTTGCAAATATTCTCAATACTCGGTACCAGGGTCAAACCTTAACTGCTGAATAAGAGGAGTTGGCTATGATATGGACTTTCAGCAACCATCCCTCCATAATGCCAACTATAATAAACTTCAGAGCTAAGGGTGAACCATTCAAGAAATATATGTTTGCTAATGATGTTTTAAAGAAAGTCACACCAGTGAACTGGTGGAAGTCACTTAAGCACTTGGATTCAGAGACTGTTGAACAGATCATCTCACTTTTAACAGCAGTAGCTTCTTCTGCTGGTGTAGAAAGAATATTTTCTTTTGGACTAATTCATTCCAAATTGAGAAATCGTTTGGGACCTGGAAACGCAGGAAATCTTGTTTTTCTTTTCCAGATTACAAACAGGAAAATGAAGGTGAGGACGACTGAGTTAGCTGCAGAAGCCAATATTTCCATTTCCCATGTTGACCTGGCTGACATAGTCGAAGCCTGAGCAATGTAGCTTTGTGGGGGCCTCTGTGGATTGGGGCCCCAGGCAACTGCCCTGCTTGCTATCCCCCAACGCCAGCCCTGGCTTTTAAGTATGCAGAAAAGCAGTAGTTGTAGCACAGGTGGGCCGTGGAGTTTTTGTTGCATGTGGGGGGAAGGGGAACCTCAGAACAAAAGTTTAGAACCCCTGCTGTAATATGCATAAGATTGGTGCAGTGAAAGTAAATATAGTATTTTAATTATTCAAATACATAGTAAAATTCAGCTTGGAAACTGAAGAATGACATTAGAATCGAAAAGATATTGTAAATGCTAAGTCACTGAATTCTGTTTTTAATGTAAGACGATTATTAGTTAACAGAATTTAAACTAATCTTTAAGAATAAAAAAAATGTACATCTTACCTTGTAAACATAAAGGTATTCTCTGAGGAAGGTCCCTTGTTGAGCAGCAGGTTGTTTGCTGTCATTGATCAAAATATGCCGGAAGGCAGAGACAGCATTATCAAGCTGACGAAGTGTAAAAGACTGACGACCAATTGTGAAGTTAATATGATCCTCTGCAAGAGACCAACCTTTCCCTTTGTAAACTTGCATGGCTTGACAATAACAACGCAAGGCATGTTTCTTCTGCAAGAAAATGAAATTGAAACTGTTCCTCAAATATTATTACTCTGTGATTGAACCAATTCAATTTTAACATTAGCAGATAGAGTCAAATAGAGAAATCATTTACATCAATGAAGATTTTAGTTCAACAATTTTTTTAAATTGTTATTGAAGGTGGGAGAGCAATGCAAGCAAGGGGGTACAACACAATATCCAGTCAGCATTAACCCAGAGGTGAATGGAAAGATTGTTGCTATAACACAGTACTGTTATGACAACTGGGCCTACAAACTGGAAAAAGTGAGTGTAAATTCATAACATGTCACAATAATGTATAACAACAAATGTGAATGGGAAAAGATGCAAGAAAACCAGTCAGAGAAACTGGATTAGTCTAAACCAAAAAGGCCATATTGATATAATCCAAGGACTGTTGAAATTATGTTTGTTAGACAGATGACGTAGAGCCAAAAGTTAATAAACTAAAATTGGTGTGTTGGATATCAGGCCTAATTGTCGGAAAAAATATGAGGGGATGGGGTATTCCACCCATAGCTCCCTTTATGAGTCCTTAAAAAAAAAAAAAAAAAAAAAAAAAAAAAGGGGGGGGGGGGGGGAGAAGAGAGAAGAACTCTTGAAAGAGCAAAAAAGCTCAGAGGGGAAGAGATGAAGGCTACTGGAGCAAATGTCACCATGATGGCTGTCATCCCCACTATTTCCTGGGACCCCAGACTTCCATCATCCTGATCCTGAGAAGTGTCCTGACTAGAACAGACCAGAGAGAGGGAGCCAGATGACTTCACCAGCCCCAGATGACTCCCCAACACCTCCTGGGATTAAAGGACTTCAATAGCAGCTCATCTCAATTAACTTCTTCCCCCCCAAAGGACAGTTATTGCCACCTTTAGTAGCATCTAAGACTGTCAAACAAGGGGGTGTTTTCCCTTAAAAACCCTGTCCAGCGAAAAGGAAAGAACAAGGGATGTTGTTAAAATGAAAGCCTTAATACTTTACATTTCAAATGCTTGAACTGATTTTCCTTCTTTACTAGATCTTTAATAAAATGTTTTAAAAGATTTTTAATTATGTGTTTGCCATGGTATTAAGCAGACTGGGGTCTCTGTGTACCAAACCCTGGGCCTCATTTAACAATGTTTAATGTTGGACAATGACTGGTTTATAGTAACCCCTCTGGCCTTTTCCATCTAAATTAGCACAGCAGTACTCACTATTAAATCTAAACTCTAATGCAATAAATTTTAAAATATTCAGTAATGGCTACTAACTTGAAGCATGCAAGCACTCAGAAGTGCTAAAATACTGAAACAAATACTCCAGGAATTGTACATATGCCTAAAGGTCAAGTAAACGTCTCTCCTCTCTCATGACCCTAAGTGCCTCACAACTAATATATTTATCCTCTCAGTACCCCTGTGATGTATTATCTCCATTTTACAAGTGGGAAATGAGGCTCAGAGGGCCTAAGGCCTTGTCTGCACTTTAAAAGTATATATACACACACCTGGTAAAGCTATGCTGGCAAACCCCCTAGTGGAGACGCAGCTTATATACCAAACCAAATAAGATAGAATGACCAAAGGACTTTTTTGCTAGTATAACTGCATCTACACTACAGCTTTTGTCAGCTGTGTAATTTTTTTCACACCTCTAACAGACCTAGCTACACCAGTAATACTATTTTCTAGGGTATGTCTACACTACCCGCCGGATCGGTGGGCAGCGATCGATCCAGTGGGGATCAATTTATCGCATCTAGTCTAGATGCGATAAATCGACCCCCGAGCGCTCTCCCGTCGATTCCTGTACTCCAGCTCAGTGAGAAGCACAGGCAGAGTCGACAGGGGACCGGCAGCAGTCGACTCACCGCAGTGAAGACACCACGGTAAGTCAATCTAAGTACGTCGACTTCAGTTACGTTATTCACGTAGCTGAAGTTGCGTCACTTAGATCGATTCTCCCCCCCCCGCCCCCCAGTGTAGACCAGTTCCCAGTAACTTGCCCACAGTCACAAAGGAAGTCTATGGCAGAGCAAGAATTCAACCCAGGTCTCCCAAGCTTTCCCACTGGAATTCCTCTCTGTATGCAAGAAAAATTTTCAAGTGCCCTAAAATACACACCTAGATACACTGGGATGCGAAAGAAAGAATGAGCCTTAAAGATGAACTACAATGCTAAAATATGAACTGAGGTAAACTAAATTGTAACACCCTTAAATAACAAGGCTATCAGTGGAATTCAGCACTCCAATAAGCTAACCAACCTTTCTGAAATTCTCCCCAGGACGTAATTCTGGGATATCTTATGTTAACTAAAAAGTGACAATGAAAAAACTGTGAAACATTGGTATTGTAAGCCATTAATTTCTGTCACCATAGAGCAGACTTCCGGCTTCTACATGATCCCACATCAAAGTCAGGAAATCCCACATACTATGGACCTATTCTTTAGGATTGATTCAACTGCCAATTAAGATTCAGAGTAGATAACAAAAAACACAACTGATCAATGTCTCTAATGATCTTAAATCATGAACACGTCTTTAAAGTAGTGATCATCAATTTGTGGCCATTTCTTGGCTGCATCAACACAAATTGTTACACCCTGCTTTTCACCTAATAGGCCAGTACCACAAATGGGATTTAAAAATTAATTTTTTTTTAATGTTTTACTTGACAGACATGAAAGCTGAGATACTTCCATTAGGCTCAGAGTTCCTGGGGAGGTCACTACAAAACATGACACTACCATTAACACTAGGGGCTTGATTCTTATCCCACACTAGCTTTCAGTTCAGTGGAGTGACTTCAGATTTATACCAGTGAGAGAGCAGAAGTAAGGCTACTGCAAAATTCAATGTGAATGTCACTGCAGCCACTACAACACTAATGAAATGGTCACTCCAAATTTTATTGGTTTAGTTGTCCTTCACTATTTTGTATAAATTCTGATCTTAGAGAAATGACAGTTTTATTAAATTTCCTAAACAGATATGGAGAGTTCTGATTAATTTGTGCTTTTATTTGCAGTCCAAACATCTGACACAACTTCCTGTAAAGTTGATTACAATAAGTACATTTCGCTGGCTATTGTAAATGACATGGAAGTCCAAACGATGCAGTTTCATTAGCTCTGATAGCACATACAGCAATCAGCCAAAAATAAATGTTTCAGGTTGGGCTGGTTTCCATTACACTGCAAATAAAGTTAGGTTAAGCATACATATTTGAATATATAAAATGTAAAAATCTTGAAATACCAATACATGTCAAAGCACAAATTTAGACCTGCAGCTCCATCTTCAGACCAACAGAAAAATACAGCCACTATACACCCTTTGGAAAAAGCTACACAACTATGTGCTGAGCTAG
The DNA here is from genome assembly GCF_002925995.2 of Terrapene triunguis. Taxonomy (NCBI): domain Eukaryota; kingdom Metazoa; phylum Chordata; order Testudines; family Emydidae; genus Terrapene; species Terrapene triunguis. The sequence goes on from NW_020664409.1 coordinate 40,466,702, forward strand.
ATTGATTCCCAAATTTTACCACCTTCTTCCAGTAGAACTGTGGGAACTGATCCCTAGCAATAAAAAGGTGAACACAATCCCCACAGGAAGAAGACCAATGGCCTTCCAGCAGCTCTACCAATTTAGAGAATTGGTAGCTCTTTAGATAGCAACTTCTGCTGGAGGGGCTCCTATGAAGTCCTAGTCACAAACTGAATCCTAGCTTTCCATAACAGAAGTCCCAAAAGAGGATGATGCTATTGTACAGAGTGAATCAACCAATATTTTAAGCTTATTCCAAAATCTGTTCAAGAGACAAGGTCAACTTAACTTTGTAATACTAATCAGTTTAAAATAAATCAAGTTTGATAGCACATCTTTAAATAGTTTGCCCTGGAACTGATTATTTTTAAGAAGGGTTTTTCTACTCCCCTATTGAAGTTTATAAAGATTTTTTCCCCTGCTAGAGAGAGTACAAGAGAGGGCTCAAGAGCACCTCCTACCTAAATTGCTAGTACATGACACTGAAAGAGCAACTGAACAGCAACCAAAATGCACACTGGTTATACATAGTGTGCAAGTACATAAAATGAATAAGGTATGGGGAGGGGGAAAGTATTATAGTTATAAATGTGAAAAATCAAACAAATGTGATTTTTCAAGTTGGCATCTTTAAAATGTTGATTTAATTAATGTAAACTTAAGAGCTGGTGCACTAAAAACTAAGAACTATAGATAATATTGCACATAACAAGTATGATTGCATAAAGTCATGCAAAAATGACAGTAATAACCCCATTTACCTGACATTTTAACTACGATAGTTTGGACTGAAATAATAGGACTGATTTTTTAATATATTTAGGGAGGGGAAATTGTACTGGCGTATGGAGGAATCCTAACAAGCCATGCTGTTGTCTGTTTAGAACTGTAGTAGTTGGTATACTGTGCAGCTGGAGGGCCTATCTGTTCTCTCCACAGAAGCTTATGCATCAATCTGCCATTAGGTGTGGAGCAGCAAACCTCTATTGGAGAGTCAGATCCTAGAAAATATAAAGCCCAAGCAAGCTGGAGTCACACTGATTAGAGAAATAGAAAAGCTGTGGATTTCATTAAGCTCAGCCAAAAAAAAGGGTCATACGGGCGATCACATAACGAGCATTTCAGGTGGTAGAACTACTGAGATTTAAAAATAAAAAAAAACCACTATTGTGGTAACAGTCTGGTCCTATTGCTAATCAACACAGGGGAAAACCTACAATAGGAAAAGAACCTTGCTATGAAAGAAAGAAAGATTCTGAGAGTCGCTGAAACCCACATTGAAAGATATTTCAAACATACAGTTTTATATTACAAAGGTGGAGGGTAGTCAAGACTACTTTCCTTCATATCTTCAGCTGAAACAGGACCAAAAACAAGTTAAAGATATGCAGAGAAGAGGGGAAACAGTTTCATTTTGTATTTATACATATATACCAAGTGCAGAAACAGCTGCTGCTCTTAATATTGTATTGAGACACATTTTTCCCTCCTCATTTAAGATGACCCTACCACTATCAAGTATTTTGTACATTTTTCATTAGTTTAAACAAACAGAACGGAGCAGCTTTTTAAAAAAAAATTCTAACAAGTGCTGAGTTCAGGGCTCCATTTTCCTTTCAACAGTTCACTACAATAACAAAACCAAGAGCTAACATTCTAGCTTCTAAGTGTTCAACAATCAGTCACTTCATGGAGGAGCAGAACCCCAAACTCTAGTCTTGGCAAATAATATGAAGGAGGAGTTCATCTTCAAACTTTGGTTTTAAATACAGTTTTAGGACTTGTGAAAAGAAATTACATATACACCTCTACCCTGATATAACGCTGTCCTCGGGAGCCAAAAAAATCTTACCGTGTTATATTGAACTTGCTTTGATCCGCTGGAGCGCGCAGCCCCACCCCCCCCGGAGCGCTGCTTTACCGCGTTCTATCTGAATTCATGTTATATCGGGGTAGAGGTGTATATATTTTTTTACATTTTTTAAAAACAATTTCAGTTTACCTTTAAAGCCCTAATCCTACAACTGGCTGCATGCAGGCAGAGCCGGAGCCTGCATGCAGCCCCGGGGACTTCAATGAGGCTCCACGTGTATCCATCTGCACAGAGCCAGTTGCAGGATTGGGGTTTCCACAATAATGTTTCAACTTTAAGAAGTCAAATGTATTATATTAACCTAAGCTTAAGGTAAATACAATTACAAGAAGCTGGAATTGAAAAAATACATGTTAAAGTGCAAATGGTATAAAATTGCACCTGTGAATTTAACTAATTGACAATTAGTTCAACAGATTTAAAAGAGGAAGTATTATCTAGTGGTTAAAACACAGGCCACAGTCAAGGTAACTGGGTTTCCATTCCTAGCTCTTTTACTAACTGCTATGATACAGTAAATCTTTAACCTCTGTGACTCAGTTTCTCCATCTGTGAAATAGGAATAGTCTTAATTCATTGTTTAAGAAGCATTTGAAGATCAGATGGAAAGCGCTATAGAAATGAGGATTACTATTTAAATTTCATTCAGGGTAATGATCAACATCACTTTAGACATGGATGTAAGAGACCACTTTGTTCAAGGCAGGAATTAATTTGATAATCAAGAACGGCAATGAGATCAATATTATATGATTTTTCTGATACAGAATATCATCCACAGTGGACTACAAAGTCACAAGTTATTTTTACCCAAAAGCATGACATGGAAGTTGCTGTTTTTAACACAGTTCAGATTAAATACAACCTACAGTCCATATTTTTTCAGAATATGAAATACACTTACCTGTCCTGCTTTGCTATACCTATGGCCAGCCAATATCATATGAAAGGCAAACTTTCTAACCATAGGACTTTTCATGTTTATAAAGCAATGTGCTGCCTGCTCCAACAGAAGGGCACTGCGAAGGTCAGAATCCTATTTAAAGGGGAAAAAATCATTAATCTCAAATTTGAAATATACAAATGAAACTTCAGTAATAACAAAGTGTAGCTATACTCACTAATACAAAAACTCTTATAAGAGATAAGGCTCAGCTGAAGAAGACTTTTAAACAGTAAAAAAATAAAAATCACATTACTGCTCATTGGAAGACTTATCATAGGCAACATGTTCCAGCCTGTTGATCCAGCCGCACTTTGATCCCTCCTGCAAGCATTTACAATGTGATCAGGTTCCCTGTCCTACACACCTATGTGGGCACACACCCAGTTTTGAAGACAGGCCATTATGAAAAAATGGAATACCTGATCATTGTTTTCTGTATTTTACTTGCAGAATGGGAGTGTACAAGATGAAGCCTTAAAATTTTAACCTATTGGTTTTCTGAATTTTATGACACAATCACATACAGGGAGTCATCGGATTTGCGTCGGATGCCACTTACGTCGGACGCCAATTGCGACACTTTTCAATTGACTCCCCATTTCACCCCTACAACTCTTGATTTGCATAAAGTTCACTTGAAATCACTTCCTGGTTGCATTATACTGATATGGAGCTGGAATGGGTTGCTTCTGATTGGCTTCGAGGCAGCGGGGTAGCTTGTTGCTGGGTACGGTTGCTGCTTGTTTTTGATTGGCTCCCAGCCCCCGGCTCAGCCAATCAGAAAGCTTGACCAGTAATAGGCTGAGCTTCAGCCAATTAGAAAGCTTGAACAGTGATTGGCTGAGGCTCAGTATGTGTGCCCTTCTCCCTGGCTTCCTGAACTTGTGTTGCTGGCATTCTGAGCAGAATATGAGAGTTTACATGTTTATTGGAATGCTGTTTACAAAATACTGTGTACAGTAAATACATTGATGTTGCAACATTAGTCATCTATAATTCATTTAGTTAAAAAAAAATGGGTTATTGTGGTGAAAATAGTGCATCAAGCCTTGGTTCAGGAACCAATCCCCCCTTCATACCATCGATTTCTATGGGAAAAGCAGTTTCGACTTAGAACATATCAACTTACAACGCAATTCTGAGGAACGAATTGTGTCATAAGTCCGAGGACTCCCTGTATTCTTCAAGAGAACCACTGGCAGACCCAATTCCTGAATCCCACTCTGGAAGTAAAATAAAAATTTACTGTAATCCGAAACAGCAGCATCTCTCTTTTTATTAGTACTGTCCTTGCTTCCAGAGCCAAGGAATAACTGTATACAAAAGTGGACGTGGCCCCATCACAAATGCTTATAGAAGGAATCAAAATGGAACTGGATCAACGGCCAAAGAATGCTACCTATAATAAATAAGGAAGTTGAGAAGTCTTCCTTATACAGATATAATGGAGTTATTTTCATCCCTATATTTGTTATAGATATTATACCTTGTAAATAGATTTAAATTATACACATGAAAAACTGTTTTATTAAGAAATACTAAAATTGTTCTCTTCATCTGAGCCTCATGTTTATAAAGTTATTTCAGGGTGAGTACAGCTATGCTTTAGAGACCCTCTTCAAAACTACACAAATCCACTAGCATGGGTAAATTCTACCTTATATGCAGCCTGTTACTTTATCAGTGACCTAGAAAATACTGAAACAGATTGATATACAAAGGATTGACAGAACATGTTTATTTCAACACTCCCAAAGCCTTCAGCTACTCAGGCAGAAATTTCTAACACTTACCATTCCCATCCAAGTGAGCTGCTGCCATTTTTTCCCCCAGAAAAATTAAAAACAAGAATGTCAGCTTTAATACATTTTATTTTAACATAAGAACAAGTATAGATATATAAGAAGCAATTGTGGCACTGAATTTATCTGAAAAAGTTGGCAGTAAGTTTCCCAACCCATTTGTTTAAGGTCATTAGTTCCACTTCATTTTGACACCTGAGTTGTCATTGTTTTTAAAGCTAGCAAGAAAATCAGATATCTGATAAACAGCACCCATTGCATATTGTGGGTACAGTCATAAATCATATACCCAAGAGCACACAATTACATTAACTGAATTTCACCTAATTGGATGCATGAAATGGAGTCAAACAGATAATTTGTGTGGCAAAACCAACCAATCCCAGAAAGATTAGTGATTTGGGAATTACAAAATGATTCTGACAACCACATATATTAAAATCAATGAGGCTATTACTAAATGGAGTAGTTCTCTACCTTGTTATTTTAAAATACACATGGACATTTTTCTTATTACATTAGATACACAAGTCTACTTTTTAAAAATATTTTTCTGGGCTGTCACTAGGCTTTATCATAACTAGAGTAACTACATCCATCACAGAGATCTTGTGCAACTGAAAACATCCAAGACTATCATTCATGATATGAAAGAAAGACAATAAACCTTCAGCACAGTCAGCAGCACTCAATTTCCTTATGCAAATTTCAATGTCTACTTGTCATTACATCTTCCCCATTATTTAAGTTAAGATAGTAAAAAAAATCAAGAGGTATGAATGAATAGATGTTCTATTAGCTATTAAGGAAATACAGAATTACCAACACAATTTGTTGTTAAATAAGCACTGAGGACAAATTTAGAGAAACTTGTCCAAAGTCTGAACTGAAAAGTATGTACAATCAAAATGCTAGTGTGTGGTATGGCCATTTCATGCCACAGTGCCAGTGCAACCTGGCCATGGGGACAGCATAGCCAGCCACAGGTAAATCAACCCAGGTGTCCAGATAGCAAGTATGAAAAAATCAGGACACCTTTTTCCAGGGGGAGGAGGGGAGATATTTGTCTATATAACATAAAGCTCCTAATATCAGGACAATAATACCGGGACATCTAGTCACCCTAGTTCAGGGGTTGTGGGGAAGACACAATATGCTCCAGCAGCACAGAAGACACTATGACTACGTCAAACCTCCACCCTGCTGTCAAATCTAGGTTAGTGAGCGTGGCAAGGATGCCACAACACGACTTTTGGGGTCATTGGCAGCCAACAAGTTTCTCTAACTTACAACCAAGAATCAGAGCAGGCAAGCACAAGGGTGAACTGCACACCACCTTTGTACTTCTTTATCTTGAGCTGTGCCATGTGCACACAGTGAGGTAGACTACTTCCCATCTTACAGTTTATCAAGCTTCTACAGCTAAAAGAAAGACTTATCAGAACTGAAAGTGACACTGAATACTTAGCTAAAATGACCCTAACAAGTAATTACTGAAGATACCCTAAGTGAAACAGAACTTTATTTCTTTAGTTTTACAGCCTCTATTGACATCATGTCACCCACCTACAACACGAAGACAGATGGCTTGCGAATAACATGCTAACTTTTTATAGTGCTGCTTTTTAAAGTCTAATCCCTCTCAAATACTAACAGAGGTCAAGCATAAAGAATAGATTATGAAGATAGGGACTAACAAATGTTGATTCAGTCAGGCTTTTTTTTTTTTTTAAATAAAAAATAATGTACATCACTTCAAGTGAAAGAGGAATACCCTGAACACAGGGTATACGAGGTACATTTATGTAACAAGTTGCACAAAAGCATATAAAAATGACTTTCCTTGGTTTACAGTTGAGCTATACCCCAACACTCAAACTTTATTCCAGCTAGCTTCTGCCCCTGGAAATCTCCACCTTTGAAAGGAACCCATGTACAAGAAGTCTATTTGGTTTTAAAAATTAGCATTATTATTTAAACCCATTTACTGTGGGGAAAACAAAGATTAAGTTTTCTCTACCTCACTGGTTAAACGTATCAGAAGAGCAGCAGCGTCTGAATATTTGCTCTGGCTTTTTAAAATTTCAGCACTAAGCAGCACACATCTCTCAGCCAGCACCATGTTCCTAAGAGGACAAGAAATTAATTACATGCATTATAACAAAAATTTTGGAGTAAATTGTAGAAAACCTTTAAATCTGCCTGACAAACCTTTAAATCTATCTGTGTAGTACCTGACTAGCATATATTATTTTGTTATATGTATGAATGCATGTATCTGTTTCTTCATAGAATCATAGAATATCAGGGTTGGAAGGGACCTCAGGAAGTCATCTAGTCCAACCCCCTGCTCAAAACAGGACCAATCCCCAGACAATTTTTTACCCCGGTTTCTTAAATGGCCCCCTCAAGGATTGAACTCACAACCCTGGGTTTAGCAGGCCAATGCACAAACCACTGAGCTATCACTATTTTAATCTGATAAAATAATTCCCTGTGACAAAAAAAAAATGTTTTAATCTAGATAATATTAAATGAAAGCTGTTACAATGCTTTTTCCTTAGGAAAACATCCCTGTAAAGTTCTTAAAATAAACTTTTGCAAAGCAACAAAGTGGTCTAATGGACTGAATACAAGTCTGAGAACCAGAGGCACAAGTTTTAATTACATCTCTGCCAATAACTTGTATTCTGCCAAGAACAAAGTGTTCCTCCACCCCACAACCATACAGGTAAATAGGTTAACTAAAGTCTGAATAAATTCTATCACAGTTTTACTTCCTTGGTGTAGCTCTTATATACCTGCTAGAACACAGGGTAGGCAAGTGATGTTAAATTTGCACTACTGCGTAGTGAAAGCAAACTTAGGCCATAGTACTGAATATCATCATTCACTGGATGAAATGGAAGGTAAGCCATCACCTACTTGCAGATATCCCTATATGTTTGAATTGCTGTATCCATATAATGAGCAGGGTACGGTCTAGGTGCCCCAGGCTGAAGAAAAGCTGATACTGCTGCCATTTCCTGCAGGATTAAAAAAAAAAAATGTAATTTAATGCTGCCAAAATGATATTTTCGAACATCAGCCATAAAGAATCTTTACCTGAACTGACTCTCAGGTTTTGGGAGATTGGATGTTTAAACAATAACACCCTAATTTACAGTAAGGTGGCAATGAACTTCATTTGCTGGTTTATTTGCCACCCGCCATACCACTTAGGGCTGTGATCTCTAAAGAGTTATAAATTGAACAGGCACAATACTTCTTACTACTCTGGGAAACTTCCAAGGAAGATTTAGATGCTGCAGGAAATGGGGCTGATGATTCAGTAGACAGTATCCTTCCCTCCAAGTCAGCACTGAATCACTACTGTAGCAGAGATCCAAGTGTCACTATCCTACTGGAGATGCACTCTTCCCCACAATACAGCGGTTCTCTCCATTTGTGGTACTTAAGTCTTGGTTTTTTTGTAAAACACAAAATTGGAGGTTAATGTCAGCATCTTGGGGAAATTCCAGTTATGTCAGGTTCTTTCTACACAACCACCTCCTCTACAATTCTGGTTGTTTTAACTCCCATCTTGTACCTCTCCCAAAATATGTTCATTTCCATGGGAGCTGAACAGACTCCTATGTATAGTTTATAAATATACACTTTTAACAGTTTGGAACCCTTGCAGTTGAAAGAAAGGTGCCATGTAAATTTAAGCTACTTTATATTACTGAAATGTTTGAGGTTATCTAAGTGAACTTTTCAAGTACAACTTATTATATGTATGTACGCATGCTACAAGTAAACCTATTAAACACTTATGCTTGCTGGAAATTAGTGACTCAAATTAGGCAACAGCTTTAAAAAAAACAGCAAGTGTGAGCACAAAGAAAAAAATTTTTTTTTAGTAATCTCAGTTACAAATATTTAGGTTTGTATTCTTCTATTGTAGGAGCATGAATTTACGCATGAAGCTAAAAGGCAGTAACAGAAATTGCCTAAGGGATTTATATAGGCATTAACAGAGTAAAGCCCTCAAGACTCTTAATAGGAAATGCCAGTATATTTGCTATACTAGTACATTGATAGTAATAATATATTTACTAAAAGCTCCAAGTCACTAAATATTCTGTCAATTTGAAATCTTACAATCAAAGTAAAAAATACTACAATATTTAATCTTTTTTATCCGTTTCAAAATAATTAAAAGAACTACTTTGCACATTACCATAAGAGAACTATTTAAATTTAACCTATACCAAAAGGAGGCTCTCCTTCATAAGTGTTTCAAGCTTTTTCCTACACATTTAAGTAGCAACAGTAACTATTCTCTACACAGAACTATGACAAATATTAAGGAGTGTGATGTGATTTTGTTAGATATTGGCATCCACAAAAAACTTGGCTATGTTTTCATATTTGGAGCCAATAAGATTTTTTTTTTTTTAATTGTAGTTTCTTTTTGCTGTATATTGTTATCTAGAAGAAGTGTTAATGTTAAACAGATTACTATAAGCAATGCACAGAATGGTTATATTGCTGTAATGTACCAACCAGTGCTCCAGCTGCATAAAGCATTGCTTGATCATTCAAAAAGTCTTTCTTTGCTGTATGATAGCAGCTATACGCCAGTTCATAGTGTTGGACCAAGAAACACAAATCTGCCATTTTCCTGATTTGAAGCTCTGGTGCTTCTGGGGGATACCTATAAATACACAAAAACAAACAATTTGTAACAAAAATACCATTTACATTTTAAGTGCCAATTTTCAAGACACAAACAAGATAGATGCCAGTATAAAAAGAAAAACTGCAACATTAAAGGAAGAGTCATTCCCTGCCACTCATCCCAGCCTAGGAGGAACGAGTTGGCTGGAGGTTTATATTACTTCCATGTTTGCACATTTTAGTACACCTACTCAAACACAGTGAAGCTACCATCCTTCTGGCTGTGGACTGTATGAGACTTCCTTCAAACCTATCATTCACCAGCTGAAAGGGCCTGGTCTACACCTGAAACTTAGATCGACCTAGCTATGCCACTCTGAGCTGTGAAAAACGTTGCACTCTGTTCGAAAGTTAGGTCAACCTAATCCCCACTTGTAGACGCACCTAGGTTGATGGAAGAATTCTGTTAGACTAACTATCACCGCTCAAGGGGATAGATTTACTACAGCAATGGAAAAACCTTTTCCGTTGCTGTAGTAAGTGTATATGCTGCAGATGTGCTACTGTAGCACTTGTAGAGCAGACACAGCTTAGGTCAACAGCCAGGCCAAGGAAGTTTCTTTTATAATATGAAGTTGGCCTAAACAATGCAAAATGTTAAGTAGCTGCAATTGCAATTAGTCACCAAGATACATTAGCATTGTAATACCAAATGGCTTTATTCTGGACCAGCAACAATAAAGGGAATGGCAGCTCCCTGTAATTCCCCACTGTCCAATTAAAATAGTAAGGCTGCACACCGATGACTCCTTTCCTCCCCTACACCTGTCCTAACTATGGGGGTGCCATGAAAACCAAATAAGTCTACTACTCCAGCTGTTGACCAAAGCTCAAAGAGGTGACATCAGAGAGTTCAGTCTCTCTTCTGCGCTGTGCCTAACACCATTCCCACTCTTATCAGTTTAGCCTGCATCAGTACATTTACAGGCCCAAGTTAAACCAATAGCCAGTTAGAAAAAAAATGCATTTGGCCATGCCAGTTTTTAAACCAGTGCAAATTCTACTACGAATAGAGGCATATGAAAGAGCAACCCTGAGCAGAATCCACACACAGCATGGTGGTAAGAATTGCGGTATATTCACAGCTCCTTTCCCAGTTTCAGGTCACAGGCATTACTGGCCAGCAAGGCTTTACACCTCTCATAACTGTCTATGGCTAATATGTTTGGTCCTCTGGTAAAACTTCCAAGTCCCAGTGTGAGTGTGTTAGAGAGACCAATATATTTTGGGGAGGGAGAATTAAGAGGAGAAAATCTGGGAGAAGGTAGAGAACCCAACCTGGCACTGGGTTCTCTCTTTTTATACCTTGGCTAGTTGGCATCCAGTAACAGCTTCAAGCTCTGTGGCTAGGGACAGGTGTTTACAGGGCAATGCTTGTCCCTAAATTTCCGCTTGCGAGGATTATCTGCCCTCATGCATTAGTTTCATGTTATAGTGCTCAAAAAAGTTGCTCTGGTTTACCTTATCTCTCTTTTAAGTCCAAAAACAGGCTGTGTGGACATTCATTTCAGCCCAAGCCAGGCTTATTTTGGTTTAGCTTCCATGTTGATTAGGAACAGGTTTAAGATAAAATGGAATAAGACACTTACACTAAAATAACTATGTCCACAAATGGGTTTACACCATTTTAACTAAAACTATTTAAAAACTGATTTAAGTTAAACTAGTGCAATTTTTTGACAAGGCCATTGCTAATCTAATTTCTCTTAAGATGTGTTCCTGCCTCCTTGTCCATGGACTTTTTTTGTAAAAGCATTTGAAATAAGGAAAGTGTAAAGGCTGCGTTAGTAAAGCTGATTTGTTCAAAAACAAAAACTTCTTCCACCCTCTGTATTAATTCAGGTTAGGAAAAAAGTTTAAGACCAAATAAAATTCTGCTATGCTTTGTTTTGCCCAAGTTCATAAATTTTTAGTAAATATATCAGCAATTTTGCTAAATTTTGTTGATGAAAGCTCTCTACAGTACATTCATGTTGCCAAATTTTTGGTCAAGTCAGCTTTAAACTAAGACCATTCTGAAGATATAACCTATAATTAGGGAGCTTCCCCAAATCAAAATGTTTAGTATTTTCACTAAAACTTACAAAACGGAAGATTAATAGTTTTACTTACAACAAGCCAGATGTATTTTTCAGCTCATTTATGCTTTTCTCTGGAACTTTACTGCCACTAAACCATTTTTTTGTTGCAGAAAATAGAGATCGACTCAAACCTTTCCTGGATATTAACTGGAAGAGAAAATTACAACAAAACAATGACGTTACTGAATTAACTGCAACATAAAGCATGAATTCCCTTTTTAATAGAAACAGTAAAAATTGTCAGTACACTTTACCATGGCCAATCTGGTGGTGAGGAGAGAGAAAGAAAGGAAGGAAGGAAGGAGCGACTACCTTAACACCCTCTGAAGATCATGATTAAAACCCTGTATTTCAACAACTTTCACGGTTGGGAATGTGGGTGCTGCTCAGCCTGCCCCAGTGAAAAGATGGCTTTCATTGCCCAGACCTGGGCACAAATAGCCCTCCCTCCCTGCTTCCAGTCACCTGGAGAGGGGATGGGTCAGCGTCCCCACGCTGACCTGGAATAGGGCTGCCTCCATGTTGCAGGTAACAGGTTGGCTCTCTAGTCGCCCTTAATGGGGGCAACACACCTTCTCCGCTAAACCTGCCAAAGGTCCCCACCACATAATGTGCAGTGAGGTCATTCTGTGTATCATGAACTAACTCTTGAGCTTAATCACATGACTTAAAGGGTTACAGAGTGCAAAAGAAGGGTTTGGAGAGGAGCAATATTTCTAAAGAAATTAAACTTAAAGACTAATACAATGGCATGGTTTAGCACTGAGACATCAGGAGTTACAAAGGTAAGTTACAAAGGCACACTCCAACTCCTTGTGCAGATGCATTATGGCTTTTAGTTACTTGTGAAGTAGTTTGTGCTCATGTAACAGTATCCTAGGTTATGTGGGAGGAATCTTCAAGTACTTGTGGTCCTTATCGCAGGTATCTAAAAAACAAAAATGCAACCCTTTCTTCCTTCTAGGAAGCAACATAAGTAACTTGATTACTGTGCGTATAGACCTTAATCTATTTGGTATTCATATGGTCTTCATCACCATAATATCTTTGCTCCTTTGAGAGAAAGAATTCTAAAGAGGAGGTGTGCATTTTGTTCTCAAGGCAGTGAGATCTAGTCACTTTGATTTCTGAGAGTAACTTTCAAGCTCTAGGTTCAGCTCCTGTGGAAGTTCTGCCTCCTGCACGGGAGCTGCCTCCTGTTGTTCAACACTTCCCATGTGCTATCATGGGAAGTAATGGATGCTGAGGGAGAAGCAACTTCTCAAGTAGCTAGATCCAATCCCATGGAGACATTTGAATATCAGGAGAAGAGAGCAAGCACTTGAAAAATGTGGTTACTGTAATTTATCTTAATAAGCAAGAAAGCTGCTGCACTTTGTCAGTTGTACATATCCCTCTATTTCTGAGAGAGGCAGAATCACTACTAGGTAAGAGTTGAAAGGAAGCCTGGAAACCTCTGCCCAGATCAAAGCAAACAGGAAGGGGCACAATATTCTGGCCAGTCACAGATGAAAGTAAATGGTTTTTGGTCATCATTGCTATTGAGCATTCGTTTGCATTGAGAAGTCAAAGTATCTCAAGGCTGAGGAAAAAAAAATACCTCAGTGTCTTAAAGTACCTCCCGGCTGAGGCATATGCCGTTGATAGTGGAGAAGTTATTGGCTTTGCTAAAGTAACTAAATTATATTACAGCTGTGCTATCACCACAGTTGCTGGTGTACAAATAACTGTTTTGGCATGATTTTACACCATGCCACAAGTTGAGTCACGGTTAAAATTTACAGGACTTCGTTTCAGTTCAAGTTGGATGAGGGGAAATAATGTCTCTGTGATGCATTGCACAGTCCAAAATCAGATAAAGTGTTTTTAACCTAAAGAGTTAAACAGACTATTGGAAGTTATAGGTTAAAATATTTAAAAGCCTACTTTTATTATTTTTTCCAACATGCAAGTACCAAACACTGACATTACTATGAAAAACAATGTGTTTTCATATTCATGTTTTAGTTATACACACCAACCACTAATAAATCAAATTTGATGGGGACATAAAACTAAATCAAAAAATTTTAAAAATAATTCAGATATGGAGGGACATAATCCTATTTTAGATAAAAAGTCTTTTGGATATTCAGATCCACGCTACATAAGATTCAGCACACCACCTTTATTAAAGTAGGCAAAAATTGTTTTACTGAGCGACTTACCTGATCATTAAGCTGTCGAATTGTTTTCTCTATATGTGGCAAAAGCCCCCTAAATGTGAACTCCTGTATGAATTGTCTAATTCGATCATGATCTGTGAGCGTTAAACATGCACCATGAGGCGTCCCAGAACTTGTCTTCTTTGATTCATGCAGTGATGAAGTAGTCTTTATGTAATCAGTGCCATCAAAACTGCTACTAGTATCACTGAGATGATCCAGTTGAAGAGGGTGAGCCTTAAAGTTATTTGATAAACCATCCACTGAAAAATAAAAGGTTCTATTTCACTAGTTGTGCATTCAGTTATTTCCTGAAAACAAAAATTTAGATTAAGTAATCTTTACAAGCTTATGTTATAGCCTGTTACACATACTCTAACTTCCCCTATCCAAAGCTTTGTTAAATGCATGTGTACGATTAGTTATTCACGTAATTAGTTGTGCCAACTTGTAAATGAAAGCTGTTCTCCTAAAACTGTGGACTGACCAGATGGTGCAATGTGCTCTATTGACAAAGACCTAGAACCCTCTTGAAAGCTCTGGCCAAGATGGGAGAGGAGGAGCAAAGTGATTTAAGAACATTAGAATGTCCACACTGGGTCAGACCATCTAGCCCAGTATCTTGTCTTCTGACAGTGGTCAGTGTCAGATGCTTCAGAAGGAATGAACAGAACAAGTCAATTATTGAATGATCCATCCCCTGTAATCTAGTCCCAGCTTTCAGGAGTCAGAGGTTTAGGGACATCTTTGGGCTGCATGCCTGACCATCTTGGCTAATAGTCATTGATGGACCTAACCCTCCTGAACTTATCTAATTTTTTTTTTAAAAACTCAGTTATACTCTTGGCCTTCACAACATCCCCTAGAAACAAGTTCCACAGGTTGACTGTGCATTATGTTGGGTTATTTTAAACCTGCTGCCTATTAATTTCATCAGATGACCCCTAGTTCTTGTGCAATGTGAGGGAGTAAATAAGAGTAAACTTCCGCATTCACTTTCTCCATACTATTCATGATTTTATAGACCTCTATCATATGCCCCTTTGGTTGTCTCTATCATATGGTCCTTTAGTCATCTCCCTTCTATGCTGAGAAGTCCCTATCTTTAATCTCTCCTCAAATGGAAGCCACACTCCACACCCCTAATCATTTTGTTGCCCTTCTCTACTCCTTTTTCAATTCTAATGTCTTTTTTGAGATAGGGAGACTGAACTGCACATATTATTCAAGGTGTGGGTGAGCCATGGATTTATATAGTGGCATTATGATATTTTCTGTCTTATTTATCTCTTTCTTAATGGTTCCTAACATCGTTAACTTTTTTGACCACCACTGCACAATGAGCAGATGTTTTCAGAGAACTATCCCCAATGACACAAAGATCTCTTCCTTGAATGGTAACAGCTAATTTAGACTTCATTTTGTGTGGATACTTGGGATTATGTTTTCCAATCTGCATCACTTTGCACTTATCATTGAATTTTATCTGCCATTTTGTCACCCAGTCTCGTGATGATCCCTTTGCAATGCTTTGCTATCAGCTTTGGAATTAACTATCTTGAGTAATTTTCTATCATCTGCAAAATGCTTCCACCTCACTTTTCAGTCCCTTATCCCGTGACTTTTTACTTTGTTCAAAAGCCTTTGGTGAGGGACCTTGTCAAAGACTTTCAAAATATCCAAGTACACTATACTGACCAGATCATTCTTGTCCACATGCTTTTTGACTCCCTCAGAGAATTTTAGTAGTTTGGTGAGGAATGATTTCCCTTTGTAAATGTCGTGTTTACTCTTCCCCAACCTATCGTATTCATCGAGTAGTAGGCATCCTTCAGTCTCGAGAGACCATGGATATGCGCCCCTGAGAGGTAAAGAATTTACTCCGTTGGTTTTATTGCAGCCACGAATGTGGCTGAAGAGACCCACAATCTCTGCCACATCTGTCACATTTAAAGGTGATGTTTCGAGCCTTTGGGCTCTGCCTTCTGTGAGCTCTTTTCTCCACTGCTTAGCTGGACTGTTTCCTCTCATAACTCCGGAGACCTTTGGTAAGCTCTTGTTTCCAAAGGCTCCGGTCTTGTGTGATCTTCCCATTTGTCCACATCCATGTCCATTTCTTTGAGGTCTCCCTTGCAGACAGCCTTGAAACACAATGTCGGGCATCCTTTGGGTCTTTTTCCAGATGCCAATTCGCCATAGAGGAAATCCTTTGGGATGTGCCATTCACTCATTCGGCACACATGCCCAAGCCAGTGGAGGCGTCTCTGTTTGAGGAGTGTTTGCATGCTGGGCATGCTGGCCTGTTTGAGCACCTCAGTGTTGGTCACTCTGTCCCTCCAAGAGATTCCAAAGATTCAACAAAGGCAACGCATATGAAAGCTGTTGAGCCTCTTTTCCTGATGAGAATAACGTCCACGTCTAGCTCCCATACAAAAAGTGTGCTGATAACACATGCACGATAGACAGATCTGTGTGTGTTCTGTCAATCTGTTGCTCTGCCATACCTTCTTGTTCAGTCTAGACATTGTTGCGGTGACTTTTCCAAAGTAGATGTTGAGTTCCATTTCAAGTGAAAGGTTGACTGTGATAATGGACCCCAGGTATGTGAACTCATTCACCACGTCAAGTTCATAATTGTTGATCTTGATGGACGGTACTTCCTCTACTCCTTGGCACATTATGTTAGTCTTTTTTAGGTTTATAGTAAGCCCAAAGTCTTGGCAGGCTTTGGAAAAACTGTCCATTAGGCTTTGAAGATGAGCTTCTGTGTGGGTTGTCACTGCTGCGTCATTGGCAACGAGGAGGTGTTGGATAAGGACCTCTTAAGTCTTTGTTTTAGATCTGAGACTTGCAAGATTGAACAGCTTTCCATCCGATCTTGTGTGCAAGTAGACCCCCTCAGTTGAGGAACCAAAGGCTTGTTTCAGTAGCAGGGAGAAAATCCCAAACAGAGTTGGGACAAGTACGCAACCTTGCTTAACTCCGCTACGAATCTGGAAAGCCTCAGAGACTGAACCATTGTATTGGACTGTGCCGTACATGTTTTCATCTATGTGTCTGATAATTCTGTTCTTTACTGTAGTTTGAACCAATTTGCCTGGTACAGCCTATAATTGCCAGGATAGCCGCTAGAGACACTTTTTTTAAATCGTTACATTAGCCATCCTCTAGTCATCTGGTATAGAAGCTGATTTAAGTGATAGGTTACATACCACAGTTAGTAGTTCTACAATTTCATATTTGAGTTCCTTCAGAACTCTTGGGTGAATGCCATGTGGTCCTGGTGACTCATGACTCTTTTAATGTATCAATTTGTTCCAAAACCTCCTTTACTGGCATCTCAATCTGGGACAGTTCCAAGCCAGTCTGTTTAGGTAACAAAACTGAGGGTATGTGAATCTACTTCATGTCCTCTGCAGTGAAGACTTATGCAAAGAATTAATTTAGCTTCTCCCCAATAACCTTGTTCTCTTTCCTTTAGCATCTTTAGTGTTCCTTTAGCATCTTGATCGTTCAGTGGCCCCAGTGATTGTTTGGCAGACTTCCTGCTCCTGATGTACTTAATTTTTTTGATGTTAGTTTGTGTGGTGTTTGCTAGTTGCTCTTCAAATGCTTTTTTGGTCAGCTTAATTAAAAACTTTTACACTTGACCTGGCAGAATTTATGCTTTCTATTTTCTTCACTAGGATTTGACTCCAATTTTTAAAAGATGTTTTTTTTTTTTTTTTGCCTCTAAGCACCTCTTGTACTCTGTTGTTTGGCCATAGTGGCATTTTTTTGGCCCTTTTGTTTGGTTTTGTTAATTTGGGATATACATTTAGTCTGAGCCTGTGTTATGGGGTTTTTAAATAGTCCCCATGCAGTTTGCAGGCATTTCAACCTTGTGACTGTTCCTTTTAATTTTGTTTAACTAGCTTCCTCATTTTTTGTAGTTCCGCTTTTTGAAGTTAAATGCTACTGTGGTGGGTTTCTTTGGCACTTTTCCCCCTACAAGGATGTTAAATGTAATTACATTATGGTTGCTATTACTCAGCTAATGACCTCTTGGACAAGATCCTGTGTGCCACTTAGGACTAACTCAAGAATTGCCTCTTCCCTTGTGAGTTCCAGGACTGATTTCTCCAAGAAGCAGTCATTTATGGTGTCTAGAAATTTTATCTTTGCATCCTGTCCTGAGGTGACATGTTCCTGGTCAATATGGAGATAGTGGATATCCCCTATTATTATTATTGGTGTTCCCGTTCTTGTAGCCTCTCCTCTCCCTGAGGATTTCACAATTACCATCACCATCCTGGTAAGGTGGTGGGTAGTATATTCCTACTGCTATTTTTTTTATTATTCAAGCATGGAATATCTATCCAGAGACACTCTATAATACAGTTTGATTCATTTCAGATTTTTACTATATTTGACTGTTTTCTTTCACCTAGTGCCAATCCCCCACCAGCATGACCTACTCTGTCATGCCTATAGATTTTGTACCCTGGTATTATGTTCCATTGATTATCATCATTCCACCAAGTTTCTGTGACGCTTATTATATTGATACCCTCTAATACCAGGCACTTGAGTTCACCCAGCTCAGTATTTAGACTTCTCACATTTGTATACAATCACTTATAAAAATCTGTCAATATTTAGTTGTCTGGCTTCATGTGACCTAATTGAATGAGACTCATTTCGTGAACTTCTATCCTCCTTTTTACTAGGATATAGAGTACCCACTTCAATAAATTCTCCCTAAGGGATGTCTCTGTCCAAACTGTGTGCTTCTCCACGTGTCAGCTTTCCGCATTAGGCTAGGGGAAACTCGTGTTAAAAACTCCAATACAACCTTTTTAATTTTACCTGCCAGCCATCTAGTTCCATTTTGGTTTAGGTGGAGTCCGTCCCTCCCATTCTTGAGCTCCACAACTTCCTGAAACAGTGTGTTCCAGTTTAATTTCATATTGTATGAAAAAAGTATTTTATCGGTTTTAAATTTCTCACCTTTTAATTTCACTAAATGCCCCCTTGTTGTGTTATGAGACAAGGAGAGCAGAAGTTCTCAATCTATCTTTTCCAGACTAGGCATTATTGTATATAATTTCATGTCCCCTCTTACTTGTCTCCTTTCTAAGGCAAACAATCCCAAACTTTTCACTCTTCTAATGTGAGTTTTTTCCCCAAAGCTCTTTGTCATTCAACACTTCTGACATCCCTCTAGATCTGCAATGTTCTTTTTGAGATGGGGTGACCAGTAAGGCATGCAGTAGTCCAGATGAGGCCACACCACCAAAGGCATAATATATTCTTCATATTCTTTACCATCCCATTCCTTGTGCAACTTAACGTTTTGTTTGTTTTATACTGAGACAAGACAAATGACATTTATATTTTACTTTACATGCCTACATTAACATTACAATTTTGAACAAAAATTAAAGTTACAAAAATACCTTGGATGTCATTATCTAAGCCATCTGATATTAAATGGTCAGCATTCTTATTTGAAATTACAGTATATGGACCATCATCATAAGATTCCTACCAGGAAAAACAGAGCATTAGCACAGCCAGTTTTTAAAAAGCTGTTTGCAAATCATTAGCAATTCCTGTCAATTCTTCCCACAGAAGTTTGATTCTTCAGATATTACATTTTAGGAAGCAGTGTCAAACCATATTTTAAATGGATGCTCCTCTTACAAGTTAGCTTTTCAACAGCTAACTCTTAAAGCTTTGAGAAATTGCCTGGAAGTAGGAAACAAAAGTCAGAGAATCAGGGGCAGATGAGAGGTTCAGAAAAGGTCAATTCATGACAGCTGGACCTCTCCAAGTTAGCTTATTAGAAAATCATCAGATATTTTAGAGATGTTATATCAAATAGAGCAGAGGAGGTAGAAATAACTTCAGCCTTCAGTGACAGAGTGGCTTTGACAACAATTCCGTTAAATTTCAGGTCCCACCATATATTTAGCAGGAATGGGGGAGAGACTCCCCAATACACTTTAGTCAAAGACTTTCTATCAGTGAAGATAGAGCAGGGAAAGAGGTGTTAAATCCCCAAAGGAGAGGAGCTGTTTTCAGTGCAGGGATCCCTCTGCATCAGAGGTTCTTTGGCTGTAGAGATCTACTTCTCAACAAACTTGTGATGAAGAGGATGCTAAATACTTCAGAGACTGACATGCACCGCTATTAAAGTCCTGACATCAAAGGCAGATAGACCCTATCAGACTGGTTGCAAGACCTCATCACTAAAGAAGCACTTACTTGTTTCCTCTTGGCCTCTTTTTGTTCACTCATTTCCTAAAACACTTTCAAAATCTTCAACTGAGGGGAAGAAAGTTAGCCTGAGGAAGCTTTGAGAAAACAAGCATGTGTAAAGTGCTTACGCTGTTAACTACCTGGAGCTGGAGGCCAAGAATAACTGAATAAATTCACAAAGCGTAGAGGTTATTTCTCTTGGTGCTCAAGGATTCTACTATTCCAGTAATCGATTTTATATATTTAAGTGGTACATAAGCAAAAGTCCTCTAAATGAAGATTGACCTAGTGCCCTCAGAAACAAAAATAGTGTGTTTGTGTGTGGGGGGGGGGGGGGGGGAGGGAAAGACGGACAATCTTATGCTACTGTGTTTGGGAATACCTTGGTGAATGATCCATCATGGCACAATTCCACAGGAATAGCACTGCTAATACAGAGCCGTGACACAATTGCAGAAACAAAGTTAGCCAACATGATTACAATAGTCATTACAGTGTAGGTTTCAAACATTTTTGAACACATACCTGGTTTTGGATACTGTTTTTCTGGAGATACTGACTCCAAGGATCTGGTATTTGTTCATCTGCTCCCCTGTTAGATCCTCGAGAATTTATTTTAAGTAAATAGCAACCCTGAGTTCCATATCTCTGTTTCATTTCTTCATATACTGAGTCAGCTCTGAAACGGAACATCTCAAATATAGTCAGTTTGTCTCAAACTGGAAGTAGCTTTCTTGAAGCACTTTCTTAAAAACAGTGTTCACAGATTTCCTGTCAGACAAGAGTTGTAGAAAAGAAGTGTAGTTTGCAAGTTTTCTACTGTATTGCTTGCAAATCTCACATCAGCATCTACAAAACTCTTCCCAACACTGTGTCTGCTACTTTCCCAGGCACACTTTGTATAGCAGTTCGCAGCAGAGACAGAGAGGAAGCCAACACAGCAGAACTCCAGTGCAAAAACACTTTACCCCTGGAAGGTGTGCAAAGGGAAACTGACTAGATCCAACTGCTACTATTTGGCAGTAACTGCTTATTCTCTACTAAGAAGGAGGTGGGAGAAAGGAAGGCAACAAGGAAAGTTAGAAGCTAGAGAAGAGATCAGAAAGGAAAGCGATATGACAGTAACAGACTAAAACAAGCTGAGGAGAAAAAAGTATGAAGGAAGGAATAAACTGATAGGATTAAGATAACAGTAGTCCTAATGATGGCATTTCTATTGACCTGTAGAAAAATTTAGGAGAAAACTACCAAATGTATTATAGTAACCCACTGGATTACCACATGAAACAATTTGTTTATGATAAAGCATTTAGGAATCCATAGCTGAAAAACAAGAGGACAGAGATGGGCTCATACCACCCTAACAATGGTAACGTCTCCTTATTTCCTAGCACCATTGTAGCCAACACCTTTAATCACTCTAAATTTGAGACACTGTTCTAACTAATTAGACATTTTTCTTTCTTAAACATGCTAGAAATAATATATAATAGGGTAAGTGGTATTAAAGTCTGAGATGCCCAATATGCCCAAGATATTTACAGTATAATCTAGCAATCTACAAAGATTTTAATTTTTAAAGCTACCTTAATTGATGCTAACGTGTATATTGGGGGAGTGGTGATTTGTTTTTTCCAAACAAAAAAATTTTACAGATTGCAATACAAGATGCAGATGATTTTAAGATAATTCACTTTAGAAAGAAATTAAAGACACTAGATATTGCCTACTTCATAAAACTGGAATTAGTTCTTTGTGTATTTCACATGTACATACAAAAAGAAGTTTGAGAGAAAAATATTAAATAAGTAAATCTGCCTGGACCAGTCTCCATACTGGTTAATTATATTAAAATAGGCAACAATTTTTTTTACATGCGCGCACATGCACACGTTAATTTCCAGAGTCAGCATTTCAGCAAAACAAGCTTTTCTGAATGTTCAGTAAAATCACAAGGTAAAAGACAAAAACCCACCTTTGTTCCTCTCCTGCACTTACATCATGTAGCAATACATAATATTTGAGTGTGTTTGGTATAAACCATTTTGGATATGCATATTCACTGCTGTGCTGAATTCTATGCTGCTCTTGTGACAGCTTCAGAAATTGCTCCACAGGTTCAGGCTCACCAGAAGAAACTACAAGCATACCTGAATTCACATTAAGGATATGATCTTATCACAAATACCATCAATTCATGGTATCATAGCCTGCTTGCTTCACTACATTTAAGGTTACATCTATATTAATGGCTATATAATTATCCATTTTTGATTGCTGCAAAAGTGTATTTGCAGCAGAAATTTGGCCAAGCAATTTGAACAAGTGGATATTTATAACTTTAAAAAAAGTCAGCTGAATCAATGGTACACTATAATCCTGGATAATACTTATTCCTGCCATGAATGCAGGGAACTGGACTAGATGACTTCTCAAGGTCCCTTCCAGTTCTATGATTCTAGAATTATAAACGGGGGGAGAGGAGGGGAGAATTGGTAGGAGCTTAATTTAAACTTGTCGAACTCATGACTTTTTTGTAATGGCATCCAGGTGCCACTTATTAATATAACTATGTAAAGAAAATGACCTAATCACTAGTATTTTGGGGAAAGAACCAGTTCACAAGTAAACCCAACAGCAAGTGATTAAGGTGAACATGTGTTTGTCCACATGCATGACACAGTAATAACTGAACTATATTCTAAAGAAATACATAATTTGTCTTAGAGGTAGGAATGAGAAAGAAAGAGAGAAGCTTGGTTAGTTTTAAAAAAAGATTGCCCGAGAGAGTGTCCCAATGCTAGTCTTAGTAAACATGCCAAGGAATCCGGAATTATTTTTTAAAAAGTCCCCTAGATTTAGTTGCCTAAACATATCATCTGATTTTCAGAAGTGCTGTATTTTAGGAGCCTAACTTTCTACTCTTAATTTTGAAAATATTTCCTTCAGTTTCCAATATTATTAATCCAACATTACATTGGCAAATTCAAACAGAATATCTGAACGTTCAAGTTTAAACAAGGCCTATACATAACCATAAAGTCCAAGTTAAAGATAGCACACAATATTATCAATACCAATGCCTTCCTTCTATGTGGGGCTGTTTGAGAAAAAACAAGATTTTGTTTGTGGCATTTTTAAAGAATCATGCAACACATCTACAGCTTTGAACTTCTTGCCTTTAGTCACAGACACATACTAAAGAATAATTTCTACAGTAATTAAAACCTCTTTACTAGGACAGGTGCAGACTTTTTAAAACCACCTACAGACTTTTAAAAAGTGATATCAGAAATCATCATAGAATCCTCACTGTGCATCCTGTTAACTCCCATTCAAACTAAAAGTAAAGATGAAAAAGATTTTGGAGTTTATCCCATGAAGTATGAAATCTGTTTAATAGCTCAACATAAAATCAAACTGGACAGTGGGGTAATACCCTAAACTTTTGTAGCGTCTCAGTTCTATGAAGATATATTGGCAATCTTACTTAAAACATATAGCTTGGGGAAGGAAAGTAGTTACTAGATATTTGTAACAGTATGTCAAGAGGAAAGTTTAGTGCTTTACTAACTAGGTTAGTTGTATATGTACGTTAGTATTTGGAGGACATGAAAAAAAATGTGTCATCCAGGAAGAGTACAAAACTTAGACAAAAGCCATCAACTTCACAATAAGCTAGACAAGAAAGTTGTTAGTTGCTGTAGTTCAGTTAACCTTCCAAGTGTTAAGTTACCTTATGCAGTACTGTCTTCCAGCTACAGAATGAAAATGGCCAGTATTGCTAGTTTTTACCGCTGCTGTTCAGAACCCTGTAAACAGTGATATGGACACAATCAGGTCAATATCACTGCTGCTGTTTACAAAACACATCAGTGTACTAGTTTTCACTGAGGAGAGAGACTCAAAACTAGAAACTGGATCAGGATAGAGTAGCAGAGGCAAAACCCACTGTTGTAGCAGCAGGGAGCTCTGGAACTGGAAAAAAACAAAATAACCCAAAAAACACTTCTTGCCCTTACCAGCGTGAGGGACTTTTGGGGAGGGACTGTGGCTTCAGATACCTATCACCAGAATTTTGTATGACAATAGAATTGTGAAGTAGGGCTCAGGGATAACTCCCCAATAGAAATCACAGAACCCTCACCTTCCTCAGCTGTGGGGTGAGAAGAGCAGAGTGCATCTGACCAAGCCATTTCCACTTGAGAGTGGAACAGGACTTTCCCATCTTTTGTACAGTGAATAACAGATTTGATTATCTGGTTATATAGACCAAGAGCACTTATTTACAGTACTAATTTATAACTCTCCTACATAATGCAGGCATTTTCTTCCTTTAGCAAGTGTGTGTAATTATATGTGCTGGAGGGATTGAGGAAGAGGAATTTATACAGAAGTAAAAGCATAGCGGCAATATCAATAGCTTTAAAGTTACACTCAAAACCCCCAAATTCCTTATATACTATGTTTCTGCAATGAAGAGTCAGCTGTAACATTCTGCCTCATTTAATTTTAGAGAGCCATAGTCCATATTTAAGACTCAAAGGATACATGCGACATAGTGGTTTAGGAATTCATGATCTGATGCAGGCATGGACTGAAGAAAGCTCTCTCTGTAAGACTCAAACCATGGAGTAGTAGCTGAAAGATACAAACAAAGTTTATAAAAGTCTTAATGAGACTGGAAAATATACAGGAAGAATGAAATAACTTGGCAAATTCTAACAATTAATAGAGGCTAGATATGAATATGCAACTGTCTTTTGATTTGTTTTTAAACCCTATTTAACTCTAGATCTCATTTAATTTATTGAAGAAGCAAAAATTAAGATTGCAGAGACTTTTTCCAGTTAGGTTGTCAACCTTAGAACAGGGGTCATGGGCATTGAGGGAAAGTGGGTTTAATCTGCATCCTCACCACTTTTTTGAAGTATTTTTAAACATTAACATCTTCCATATTTTCGGGTCATGTGGACTCAGCCAAGACTACAATAACCCCTCTTCAGCATCACTTATAGTCAAGACTCTGATTCCCTTAGCACAAGTGGTCAGATGTGCCTAAATTAGAATGTAGTACATCTGCTATAGCCATCTTCCATATAATTGGAAACCAAACTGATTTTGGAATATGAATATATATATACACATATATATATAGGCGAACTAGGATTACTGAATCCTTGTCTAAAGTCTTTTCAAATATTGTGACTGCAATTTAGGTATCCCTCAAAACTTCTACAAAGAGACAGCCTAGTTCACAGAGCATGGATCTGAAAGCCAAGAATTCTTGAATTCTAAATCTAGCTCTACCATTGACTGTGAGGTGTTGAACATGTCAATTAACCTCTTTGGTTCAGTTTCCCCATTTTACTGCAAGAATACTTGCTTGTCTCCCAGGAGTGGGGAGTAAATATTTCTCCAGGGCTGAAAATATGGAGCAGTATAGTGGTAATCTATTTCTGACATTATTACGCAGTACAATAAATTCTAAAAGGGAAACCAGAGCAAAGAAACAAAAGTTGCAATTTATAAGTCAGAAAAAAACAAAACTGACCCAGGAATAAGGAAATACGTTGACAGTGAAAGATCATGAAAATAGAAAAATTGTTACATTTTAGTTAAGTTGGCTAGAACTGAGAAAAATCTCATTTCCAGCTACAGCTTCAAGTGTATGGTTCCAGTAATTTACAAAGTTTTGGAATACTCCCAATTTCACATATTAAGTAGGACTTTATACAAAGACAATGACACAAAGTGAATCCTTTACTTCAGTGTTTCTCAAACTTTTCCACCTCATATAAATCACACACAAATTTAGGGACTTTCCCCACTCATATCAAGGCATAGATGAAAAGATGGTTGCCACTTCCCCGGACTTTTTCACAAATCCCAGATTGAGAATTCATGCCTTATGTACAAAAAGAATAATCACGTTTATTTCCATGGAGATAGAATTTAAACAAGGATAATAATCTAACAAATACCTACAAGTACTGTAGTAAAAAGGAATTTCCTAAATTCCATAAATGAAAAGTTAAAAGGAACTAAAGAGTGATCTTCAATAAGATTATGTCAGAATACCAGATCAATTTTTCAAACAGTTATTAAATCTCAAACAACTTACCAATACTTTAATTGAGAACACTTTCTCTAAAGTGACTTGAAGTCAAATATGAAAAAAGCCCATAGGAAACAAATCATACTTATTTTAGTGAACAGTGATTCAAAACAGGATAAATATTTTTTCTCATTGCCATGGGATGTTGTGATCACTTGAAATATAACTGGTTTCAAAAAAGACCTATAAAAGTTCACAGAGGATAGGTCCATCAATGGCTATTGGCCAAGATGGTCAGAGGTGCAACCCCATGCTTGGGACAACCCTACACCTCTGACTGCCAGAAGGGGAAGAGAGGGTGAATCATTCCAGTTGCCCTATTCTGTACCCTTCACCTGAAGCTCTGGTACTGGGCACTGTCAGAGACAGGATACTAGGCTAGATGGACCATTGGCCTGACCCAGTATGGCTATGTTTTCTTTGTAAATATTACTAATATTTCATAGATAACATTATATTTGCCATAGAGGTGCACACAGAGTATCTTATTTCCTCACAGTGAATAAATTATTCTGCAAGCTTCTTTCTCCCCACTTCCAATAAGTATATGCTGAGATGTCCATGATCCATTAGCTTTTCCAGTGATATCAATATAGCTGAAGTTCTTTTCACTATGTTATGTCAGGAAACAGGATAGGAAAGAAGCTGGCAGCATGCAGGTAGGAGCTAGTGAGGAACCGTCAAATGTTAAAGAGTCTCATTTAAATACAACACATGATGGCAAGCAACTCAATATTGACAAAAGGTACAAAGGGTTATATACTAATGCCAGAAGCCTAAATACTAAGATGGGTGAACTAGAGTGCTTGGCATTAAATGAGGATATTGATAGAAGCAGCATCGTGGAAACTTGGTGGAATGAGGAAAATCAACAGGGTGCGGTAATATCAAGGAACAAAATATAGAGGAATGACAGTATGTCTTGCTGGTGGGAGAGTTGCACCATATGCCAAGGAAATCAAAGTCAATTAAAATAAAAATCTTGAGAATTAAACTGTACCACAGAATCTCTATGAATAGAAATTCCATGCTTAAACAACCAAAGTAGAGCAGTAAGAATATACTACCAACCTCCTGACCAGGACGGTGACAGTGACTGAAAAGCTTAGCAAGATTACAAAGGCTATAAAGACAGAAAAAGCTATTATAATGGAGGATTTCACCCTATCCTCATATTGACTGGGTATCTATCACCTCAGGAAGGAATGCAGAGATAAACTTCCTAGACACCATTAGTGACTGCTTCTTGGAACAGCTAGTCCTGGAACCCAGAAAAGAAGAGGCAATTCTTGATTAAGTTCTATATGGGGCACAGGATCTGGTCCAAGAAGTGAATACAGCTGAACCACTCAGTATAGTCATCATAAGGTAATTAAATTTAGCACTTAATATCAGGGGGAAAGATACCAAAGAAACCCACCACAGTGCATTTTATCTTCAAAAAAGGAACCAAACAAAAATGAGGAAGCTAGTTAAATGGAAATTAAAAGGAACAGTCACAAGGGTGAAATGCCTGCAAACTGCATGGGGACTATTTGAAAACAGCATAACAGAGGCTTAAACTAACCGTATACCCCAAATAAAAAACAGTAAGAACCAAAAAAAGTGCCACCATGGTTGACCAGCAAAGTAAAAGAGGCAGTTAGAGGTCTCCTTTAGAAATTGGAAGTCAGATCCTAGTGATCAAAACAGTAAGCAGCATAAACTCTGCCAAGTAAAGTGTAAAACTATAATTAAGCAGGCCAAGAAAGAATTTGAAGAGCACCTAGCTAAAGACAAAAACTAACAGCAACTTAAAAAAAACCACCACATCAGAAGCAGGAAAACTGCCGAGCAGTCAACTGGAGCCACTGGAAAAAAATCAAGATGTTAAAAGGAGCTCTTAAGTAAGACAAGACACTTGCAGAGATGCAAATAATTCATTTAGCTTCGGTCTTCACTGTTGAGGATGTTGGAGAGATCCCCACACCCATGCCATTCTTGTTAGCTGATAAATCTAAGGAACTGTCCCAGATTGAGGTGTCAATAGAGGAGATGCTGGAACAAATTAATAAAACTAAATAGTAATAAGTCACCAGGACCAGATGGTATTTACCCAAGAGTTCTGAAGGAACTCAAATATGAAACTGAAGAACTACTAACTGTGGTATGTAACCACTCTCTTAAAACCAGCCTCTGTATCAGATAACTGGAGAATAGCTAATTTAACATCAAAAAGGCTCCCGAGGCAATCCTGGCAATTACAGGCCAGTAAGCCTAATTTCAGTACCAGGCAAATTGGTTGAAACTACAGGAAAGAAAAAAAACAGATGCATAGATAAACATGGTATGTGGGGGGTATCAAGCTTCTTGTAAAGAGAAATTATGTCTCACCAATCTATTTCTTTGAGGGTGTCAACAAGCAGTGGAAAAGGGTGACCCAGTGGATATAATGTACTTGGACTTTCAGAAAGCCTTTGACAAGGTCCCTTACCAGAAGGTCTTAAGTAAACTAAGCAGTCATGGAATAAGTGGTAAGGTCATCTTATGGATCAATAACTGGTTAAAAGATAGGAAACAAAAGGGTAGGAATAAATAGTCAGTTTTGACAGTGGAGAAAAGTAAATAGCAGAATCCCCCAAGGATCTGTACTAGGACCAGTACTGTTCACCATATTCATAAATGATCTGGAAAAAAGGGCAAACAACGAGGTGACAAAATTTGCAGAAAATACCAAATTATTCAAGATAGTTAAGTCCAAAGCTGACAGCAAAGATTTACAAAAGGATCACACTAAACTGGGTGCCTGGATAACACAATGGCAGACAAAATTCAACATTGATATGTGCAAAGTAATGCACATTGGAAAAAATAATCCCAACTATCCACACAAAATAATGGGATCTAAATTAGCTGTTGTTACCACTCAAGAAAGAGATCTTGGAGTCATCAGGAATAGTTCTTTGAAAACATCCACTCAATGTGCATCAGCAGTCGAAAAAGCTAACAATGTTAGAAACCATTAGGAATGGGATCACTAAAACAGAAAATAATAATATGTCGCTACAGAAATCCATGGCTCGCCCACACCTTGAATACTGCATGCAGTTCAACTCGCCCCATCTCAAAAAAGATATATTAGAATTGCAAAAGATGCAGAGAAGAGCAACAAAAATGATTAGAGGTATGGAACATCTTCCATATGAGAGATTAAAGAGATTGGGACTATTCATTTTTACAAAAGAGAAAACTAAGGGGGCATATGATCGAGGTCCATAAAATCATGGATGGTATAGAGAAAGTGAATAGGGAAGTGTTATTGATTCTTTCACATTACACAAGAACTAGGGGTCATCCAACTATACTAATACGCAGCAGGGTTAAAAACAAAGAAGTACTTCTTTCCACAACATACAGTCCATCTGTGGAACTTTATGCCAGGGGATGATGTGAAGGCCAAGAGCATAACTGAGTTCAAAAAAACAATTAGATAAATTCATGGAGGATAGGTCCATCAATGACTATTAGCCAAGATGGTCAGAGACGCAACCTCATGCTCTGGGTGTCCCTAAACCTCTGACTGCCAGAAGTCAGGATTGGATAACAGGATGGATCACTCGAAATTGCCCTGTTCTGTTCACTCCCCCCTGAAGCATCTGTACTGGCCACAGTCAGAAAACAGGATATTGGGCTATATCTACCACTGGTCTGACCCAGTATGGTAATTCTTACGTTCTTAACAGAAATACATATGTAGTATCACAGATTTTGATAATCTAAATGTGAATTTTTAAAAAGTAGATTGAGTGTTGCCCAGGTCCCTAGCAAATAAGACCATGCCTCTGTGCTTACATCTTGTTGTTAGTGTTTGCCACCACTGGTGAATAGGAGACCAGGAAGATCACTAGTGTATTCAGTATGCTAACAAACAATAAATTACTCTAGAATTACATTCTTTTAGCCAGCCTAGGTGGCCTTTTTAAAAAAATTTCAATTGTATTCATATCCTTCCAGCAATATACTTTTGGCACATCTATTAAAAATTAATTAAATTCCTGGAAGACCCAAGGCCACTGAGATAGTAAGACTAAAGCCCTGATCCTATAATTGACAGTGCATAGATGAACTGTTGTGCCCCCTGTAGTCAATAGGGATCTGCACAACATAGGTAGATTGCTATATGCTGTCAACTGCAGGATTGGGACCAAGCTCTGTAAAGATGTATGGTGCTGCAACTGGTTCAAGTTTTATCAACTTCAAGGAAGAGTGATAATTTTGCAAGGCATTTGCCAAAGTTGGGTCAATAAAGGAATCCCAACTTAATTGCCAAGATGAATACAACTCTATTCTGACTTATGCACTTGATATTAGTTTCTCACAGTTTTACTAGAGGTGGCAGGAGCACAGAGATAAATACAGACTTCATATGTAGCTCCATCCAAAGCTCTCATATGAATCAGTCAGAGAATCAAAAGGTTGTCACATTGACTAACCACCAGTTCTGATATATAGATGATTACTTACTGGGTAAAGAACCAAAAGAATTAGAAAGTTTTAATGAGGCTGCAGCATTGTCTCACAATTTAATACAAAAACAGCTGAACTATGTGGTTTTTTTCATCACTGGGATAAAGGAAGAGACGTATATTTCTATGGTAATTTGAGTTATATACAATTAAGTACAATATGTTCAGTGTACCTAGAATTCCTCCTTTACTTTCAAATGGCAGTGGAGTGAAGAACAGTCCTTCCATCATTATCCAGCTCCCAAAAAGTAACCCGTGTAATGTTATTGACAACACAGCCATATTCTACCTCCTTCTCTCTTCAACCCACCCACCCTCCTCTTGGGGCCTGGAACGAAAGTGATAAGAAACTGTATATAATAAACAACTTGTAAAGCATTTTATCAACCTTTCAAATGAACATTATATTCACGTACCTTTATGCCACCTCAACCAATTAAGGTAGCTTTATTTTTAATTACAAAAAACCTGTTCACATACTGTACTAATTTCAAGCTACTATGGTTTAGCCTGAAGTCCAACAATATGCCTTATACCTATTTGTTGTACATATTAAACCGGGAACCTTCAAATTGTACCACAATGTAGAAAACTATGTACATGTAATTTAAGCAGCCATCTTATTTCTTATTAAAATCTAGATATTTGCACACAGTTTATGGTTTGAGGAAAAACTGGTATATGAAGCCAGATAATATTTTAGATTTCACCTCAGGTTAAACATAGTTTGTTATTAAAAGAAAGGATGAGGAAATGCTGGTTCTTGCATGACTCGTTTCCTTTCCATAGTTCGTATATACATCATATTATATATATACACACATATACATATACATACACACACACAGATATATTCCACAATTCTAATATAGTTTTGTAGTATACAAACCAATTCGGGTATAAATAGACTTAAAGGACAAGAGAGTCTGTGTATCACATTTCATTTCAAATTGTACTTTGAGTTTCAAGAGCCTTCAGTTCTCAAGTACAGTGTAGCAGGTACTGGTGTCACAAGCATAATGGAAAGGGAAGACACTTGACAGCATCTCAGATTAGGACACTGCCACCCATAACTGAGTTCTCTCCCATTACCCCAGGAAACAGTGGACAAAGCAAGGATATTCCAGCTGTTTAATCACAATATACTGTATACACTAATACACAGAGCACTTAGCATCAAAAAGCATTTACAAAGCTATGATAACTGGAGTAGTAAATACCACAAATCTCTCTCTAAAACCAAATACTGCAAGGAAGTTATTGATTTTTTTTAACTGATTTTATGTAGAACTCTAGCCATGGTTTTAAAAAAAAACGGACATTGCATCTGTCTAGATGTACGCAATACTGCCCAGTGTTGCATTTAAAATGCAGCACCAACCCTGTCCAATCCTCACTACAGTGCATGAGGTTTAGAGTACCAGTAATAAGCACACCTGAAAATTTAATTAAGGTAGCAAATACTGCTCAACAGCAAACATTTTCCATATGGAAATAAGTCATTTACTTTCTATTAGAAGCCACAGAAATGAGAGTTTAATTTATCCAAGTCTTACATACAGTTTGCTCATTGAGTAAAAGGAAAGTGCATATATCAAAAAGTACATATACGTGATGTTCTGGCACATTCAGGAGAAAGCATTTAGCACCCTCTGAAAAGGAAACTTCAATAGCAAACCTGATTTTTTAAATTGCAGGTGTAACCTCATTGTGTACAATCTTTAAGCTAAATATTTAAGATCACAGATCTAGTTATTTTTATAGATTATAATGAAGGCTACGATTTTTTCATGGAGGTCACGGAATCCGTGACTTCCAGTGACCTCCATGAATTCAGCCATGTCGCCCAGGAGCTGCAGGGGCCCGGGGTGGCGGTCCCGTCCCCCGGAGCTCCCGGCCACCACAAGCGGTGTGGCCATAGCTCCTGGCCACCTTGGGCAGTGGGGCTCCCCCGCAGCTCCTGGCCACTGCAGATGGTGGGGGCCCCCGGAGCTCCTGGCTGCCGTGGGAGACCCGGGAGCCACCGCAGGGGTACCCCAAAGCTCTGAGCCACCGAGGGCAGCTGGGCCCCCAGAGTTCCGAGCCACCTTCAAAGCTCCCGGCCGGTGTGGATGGAGGGGGGTACCCTAGAGCTCCAAGCCCCCAAAGGCAGCCGGGGCCCCCAGAGCTTGGAAGGGCACCCCGCAGCTGCCCAACCTCTGCAGACTGTGTGGAGACCCTGCAGCTGGGCTCCCCATTTTGTCAGGAATATTTTTAGTAAAAAAGTCATGGACAGGTCACAGGCTTCCGTGAATTTTTCTTTATTGCCCGTGACCTGTCCATGACTTTTACTAAAAATATCCCTGACAAAACCTTAGCCTTAGTTATAACAGCACGTCATGTTATAAATTAGCAAACTAAGTAAAAGCCACCTCATTTCTTTGCAACAACAATTATTAACTAAGACAGAAGAGCTCTTATAAAGTTTTGTACTCTTGAGAATGAATCAAATCCACACAGAAAACTTCAATAGGATAAAGGAACTTTTACTGTAGATCATTATTATTATTATTAAGGTTATAAAATGAGCAATACTACTATTCACATAGAATAACTGAGAAGAATAAAAGAGGGAAGTATTTTCATTTTAAATACTAGAACAGTCTGACAATGTACAATTCCATGTGGCCAAACAAGGCAGGGGGAAACCAATTTTTGTGTATCAGAAATCTATCTGTTCACTTTGCACTTAGTGTGA
Source organism: Terrapene triunguis (assembly GCF_002925995.2). Lineage (NCBI taxonomy): Eukaryota > Metazoa > Chordata > Testudines > Emydidae > Terrapene > Terrapene triunguis. Next base: position 40,499,954 of record NW_020664409.1, read on the forward strand.
CCCTATGGAATGACCACAAATAATTTGTTAATTAGCAGCAAGAGTAGAAACATGGATAATAAAAGAAGAAAAATCATACAACCATCACCAACAATTTTTATTTTTGGAAAAAAATGAGGACTACACACATCTATGCCAAAGAAAGTGCTGAACAGCTACAGCAGGATGGTAAGGAAAGGTGGACGAGGCACACGGAAAAGGAATAGATAAAGGGCAATTTGGCAAACCCGCACCAATCACAAAAAAAAAATACCTGAATAAAACGTGGATGTGTTCAGTTCCATCAGTGTGTCTTTCCAATTATTGTACCAAGGAACACTAGCTTTAACTGAGCGATCTGATAGAGAAAACATGATATTATTAAGCTAACCAGTGTCAGGTGCATATATACTATCTGCTCTTAGGTTTTGGTAATGTGAAAGAGTAAAGTACTGTACCACATCCGCCATCAGGGCCTGAAACAATTTGTCTCCTGAAAACTAAGTATTTCATACTACAAAAGTTAGACATTTCACCATATGCTATCAGAGATCTTCATTTCTTGTGCACCCCAAACTCCCATTGATTTCAATGGACATTGGGGTTTGCACGTAAAGAATCAGAACCATACATTAAAAGGATTAAACATTTCTATTTGTCAGTTTTTCCAGAGAGAGGAGACTATAACCTTAAATAGCTAATCCTTTGCCAAATTTCTCAGATTATGAAGACAACAGCTGTAACAGAAAAGGGATTAAGTAAGAGTAATGAACAGAACTAGTTACAAGTCAGCTAAATTGTATAATGCATCACAGTTCTCCAGGATAAAGTTTCTTCATTTTTAAGCTGTAATGCAGCTGATGGTCATTTCCTTGTTCTTTGCTATTAATAAAAAGATTTTAAAAACACCACATAATTGAAATTTCATACCTTGTGGTAAACTGATAAAGAACAGTTTCATCTACTACAAATAAGAACAGTAACTTAATTAAAAAAAAGAGGCTAAAGTACTTTATGGTTATCACACCAAAAAGAGTTACTATGGCCACGAGAAGCAGTTTCACAGGCTCTCACAGGTTTGCAATTAAACTCACAGCAATATTAAAAAAACAACATTCATATTACTTGTTGAGGGAGAAGGTTGTGGAACACCACTTTGAGTACTTTTCTTAACAGCTTTCAGCACAGAGATCAGGGAGTCTGTCATGCCCTAACACAATACAACAGAGTTACATTGGCCAGCAAGAGCAGATATATCCTGGCAGTATACTGCTAGTTCCCCAGAGTGCCGTAAAACAGAAGAGCCCAAAAAAGTAATAAAATTCAGTTTAAAGATAGTATTCTAGGGGAGGCAGATTCATGCATCCAGAATATATGGCTCTCCCTATATATTGTCAGGGGGCTTCCTGACAAGGATGATTAGAAACACGAAACTCAGTTTTGACAGGAAGAACAGAGGGTGGGTGGGTGGGTGTGTGTGTGTGTGTGTGTGTGTGTGTGTGTGTGTAACAGTTATTCAAATTCGTAGATAACTGGACCCAGGTCACTATTTACAGCATTACAGGAAAAACAGATATTCCAATGTTGTATTCCAATATACTCAACCTGAAAAAATGCAGTGTTTGGAAGAAGATTATGGGAGACTTCTCATGAATAATGCACTATGGTACATGCAAGATGGGAATTCCATATGCATCCAAATCTCCATATTTCTGAAGGTTTTCACTATGTAAGGAAGACTTAAGCAACATCTTTTATAGGCAGCTAGAGACATGGAAACTGTGAAAGTGCCTCTACAAACTAATTGTTTCTGCAAGAAACTACCCCGGAACACTGAAATTTAAGAGATTAATCACCAACATTTCATATCATGTTACAGGGTTCAGTTATTTAAAACTGAAAGACACCCTACAATATTAATGCTGATTTTCAGATATTCTAAAGAAACACACCACAATAACAAGCAGATATCAGAAGCTATTAATGGCTCACTAAGGTCCTAAATCCAGCAAAGGACTTCAGTGTATGCTGAAATTTTTAAGCACACAAGTAGTTCAATAGGATATTCATACTAACATGCTTGCAGTTAAGCAAATACTTTCCTGGACTATGGCCTTAACTTGGAGGAGTTCAGAATTGCCAATCACATCTCATGATATTTGGTATTTTCCTTAATGCTTCAGTTCCTGAAGTTTTGGGCAATGATATAAAAAGTTTAAACTTTCATTTAAAACTGTTTCTAACCATCAGAGCTGCAGCGAAGAATTTACACATGTCAATCTTAAAGGCTCAAAAACAAGAAGGCAAGCAAATATTCCCCCTGCTTCCCAAAGTTTATTTTTAAAATCATGATTTTAAGAGCTTGGGGTTGGCAATCTAGTGAGGATGAGTATAGGAAAAAAAAAAAAGTTAGGTACAGCTTCAAAATATGACAGTATTATGGTGGCAGTGTTATGGACTTATTTTCACAGATTTAGATGCCCCAGATCAAGTACACTATATGCTTACAATTACACTCAGTAAAAAAAATAATTTTCTATAATACAACAGTGCATAATGCCTTAAATATTTGATTTCAGAATGTAGTTGGCAGCTTTATAAACTTGAAAGGTGGCAATAAAATCTGATGGAAGAGTATTTGCCCAAAATAATTGGAAGATTTTTTTTTTTAATATAGATAAAACTTTTCTTTGTCACCATTAACAATTCACAACGGAATTAATATATTAAATCTGATCAACAAGTGTTTTCTGCATTACATTAACATTTGGAATCAAGTTACATATGATGAAACAAGTTATTGAGTAAAAATTCTAATGTGTACTACCAAAGTACTTTAAATAAGCATCACAATATTAATAATTTAGCAGTAGTACTCAATCGTCAAGGAAACTGTATTAAGTAAAAATAAGCTACCACTGTAAATGTTTTGAAAAAGTAGAAAACTCCAATTTAAGATAGTGGAAAAATATAAAAAAAATACACAGAATAAATCTTGTTACATACCACTAATGTTGAGATCATAATCTCCTGCAGTAATCACATTAGTTACTAATCCTTCAGCTGGTTGACTGACAGATACAACATCATTTAGAAGTTTCCGAATGCCTCCTGGCTGAGGTGAGTGGGTAATAATGTTGTTGACAGCAATTTTCAAGTTTTTAATTACGTGAAGCTGGTTGTTAGGATCTCTCATGTGAACTAAAAAAAAAAAAAAAAAAAAAAGAAAATGATTTTCTTAAACTGAATATTTTATTGCAACACCTGTATTTTAGTTCTGGATACATCAACATTTCTTTGACAAAAGATATTCAAAATTTAAAGAGAACTTACATAACTAAAAAGATTGTTCTTGGGTTAAATTACAATTTTCTCCATGCCACCCTAGTTTCATACTGGAATAAGATAGTCCTTAATACCAAAGTATTAAATGAAAATATATAGGCTAGGACCCCAATCCTTAAATGGACTTAGACCTGTGTCTGACTCTTTAGTTGGCTAAATCCACCATTTAGGCACCATTGACACTTTCAAAGCCACTGTTCAGCTATTATCTAAATCCATAGATGCTTAAGCCCCCACCAGTCCGATACTAGCACTTATACCACCCCACAGTTAACAAGCCAAAACTCTGGTGGCCCCAAAGTTGGATTCTCAAACTAAACAATCTCAAAAGTGTGCTCTAAATATGCCTAACACTGTTGCCTGCCAGCCCCCACTTCAGGAAGCCAAGATGCAGGCCATCAATAGATGGAAAAGCAGCAGAGACCTGCACAAAAGACACGGGAGGGCACAGAAAAATGTAGAGCAAACACAAGAGTGGAATCAAGCATGAGTAGGAGACAGACATATGGTTTCAGCTGCAAGGATATGGAATACTGGATCAGTTGACCTGGCTTCGGTACCTAACTCTACGAGAGGGTTCACAGTTGAGGATCCCAAGTGGAAGGAGTTGCCTATCTCAGGCCCATCAGACAGGTGCACCAAGTCAGCCGCTCCTCAGCATTACTCCTGGCTAGCTCACGAAGCTCCCCATTCAACTGTCCATCTTCTGAAAATCCCTTAATCAGGCACTGAGCTCTCCCCAGGCATTATATGGAAAAGATAGGCACCTAGCTTGAAGCTAAAAATTCCACTTAGAAGCAGGCCACCTAGGGGTTAGGTATTGTAATGATGAGCAGAGCAACAGTCAAATACATTTAAGGACCTGGATTCAGCCACCTCAATTCATTTTACTCCCACAACTCAAAGAAAACATTGGGCATGTGCATGTCAGTTGTAATGAGCGAGCACAATAGTTACACAGAAGCCAACAGTCAATAACCCAAGTTACAAAAGAATCCTCAATAAAAGCCAACCAAAAAGGCTCTGAGAGGCTTGTTATGGAGCTCTCAGAATTATTTCAGTGGAAGCTCTAATAGCAAGCCATCAGAGGTGACTATCCAGAGAGTTGTTTCACAAAATTAGTATTTTCACAAACCAGAACAAAATAATTCAGAGATAAGACTATCACACTTCTGTTGTTATGCCTACAAACTCTCACAGCCTCTAATTACTGTCTCCTGTTACATACCAAACATGCTGCAATACCTTGACAATAGGATAGACAATTAGCTTACCTTCAATGGCTGAAGATTAACTATGACAAAGTAATGTTCATTTTGAATGTCTTTATGAACTAATTAGATGTCTTTTAACCAAAGCCCAGAAACTTGGCTGTCTTAGCTGGATTTTAAAGAGACAAGCATAGCAAACTCCCAAGAAGTTTCACTCAACGGTTTGTCAAAAATACTAAGATGACAAACTGCCAGTGTCAAAAATACCACCAACCATTTTTTAATCATGTAGTTTGATAAAGTCCGGATTTTTCTCAAATGATTCTTGACAGGAATAGATTTCTTATAAATGCTGTGACAAACCATGGCATATTCATCAGTTTCCCATTAGTTTTTTTATTTAAAACCAAGATCCATTATTTAACCAAAATTAAATTTTGACCATCAAAATTGCAACAGTAAAAATATATTAACATTACATGTTTTACATTGCTCCTTTGTAAAATATAGATTCTGTTCAATATCCAGTTTTAATTCCAACTTCCTATGCAGCTTTAACAAATGCATGGGCTATGGTTCTGAATCTAACAATTTTAGTTCTCAAATTGCACAAAACCTACTTCATAAAATAAACCAAGTCATTTTTAAATCGCTTAAATTGTGTTCCCCTGAAAGATTTTGCATAGATGCAAAAAAGTCATTTTCAGAATTTTTTTTTAATTTCCAAGAATCAAACATGGTTAAAAGCAAGATTTGTAAACTGGCAGTCAAAAACAATGTCTAAATGTCTTAATTAAAACCTTTCTGTGGGAGATTCTACTGTTGTAACTAGATTTCTTAAACAATTAAGAGAATCTAGGATGTTATGTGCTGCCTTAATCCCTAACAGAATAAGAAAAATTTCAAGAGCTCCCAGGAAATTTTGGTCATGGAATGACTTAGTAATAGGTCAGCTGACAACTGACAGAGAAATCAAAGGGGCTATATGTCAAAGAAAATAAGATAGTTACTGATTAGCAAGCCATTCCATGCTAAACTGACATACTACAAACAAGAGAATAGTTAATCAAAAAAGGTGTTAGACATTAAAAGTCTATGTTCACTAGATAACTATCCTACTATTTAAAGAAAAAATGGGTAGAAGGGAAAGAAAGTTGTAGATAAGTTTTAAGTGTCCACGTGAAAAAGTTACATGTTAAGCAATGTGGTTTATGAAAGCAAAAGTTCATGCTACCAGCACAGGTGGGTTTATGCTATCTTTTCCATGTGTGACTACTTGAGATTAAAGAGTCCCTTTCCATTAAAACTAACCCCCCTCACTTTGGGACAGCCAGAAAAGAAAAAAGTTAGTAGATGTGAACTAGAGTTCATCATGACCAAGAAGAATGGTTCTTGAACTCTTGTCTATTCTTAACTTGAGGCCATTAGCAACACTCAAATCCATTAAGACCTCAGAATGGAGAGGAGAACCACTATATTATGCATTCACTGTAGGCACCATCTCAAGAAAGTGAACAAGAGTGAAGGTAATTGCCATCAATCCTATATTTACCAGTTTCAATTACAAGAGCTAGAATAGTGGTTCTCAAACTTTTGCACTGGTGACTCCTTTCACGTAGCAAGCCTCTCTGTGTGACCCCCCCCTTATTAATTAAAAACACTTTGTACATATTTAACACCATTATAAATGCAGGAGGCAAAGCACGATTTGGGATGGAGGCTGACAGCTTGTGACCCCCCAAGTAATAATCTTATGACCCCCTAAGGGGTCCCGACTCCCAGTTTGAGAACCTCAAAGCTAGAATATAGCTGTTACAGTTCCCTCCCATCACCCCAAAGGCATTACCATATGCAGGACTTCAAAAAACCTGCTGTGAAGAAAACATGGGGTTTTTTGTGTCATTTTTAAAAGCAAATAATTGTGCATGATTTTTCAGAATGCCTCACACGATCATCTTTAGTTGTCAAGTAGGACAGAGACAAGGACACATTCACCAGCACTCTGTACTCTACATTGGATCCAGCACTGGCTTGGAAGCCAATTTAAAGTTTGGCTCCTCAGTCCCTTCCATTAAACCCTAAATTGGCTGAGGCCTGGTAATCTCAGAGACCAGCTCTCTGAACCCTACTTTGGAGATGCAATCAACAGGAATAGGCTGACTGAACCTAGGGTATACATCATAGGACCCAAGCGCAGAGCTTTGTCTGTGGAATCATTGGGGAACTCACTCCCTAAAGCCAAGTCTTGGCATCTTAAGGACACATTGCATAGGAACACAGGAACTGCCACAAAGGATCAGATCTGTGGTCCATTTACCCCAGTATCCTGTCTCCAACAGCGGTCAGCATCAGATACTCCAAAAGACAGTGCAAGAACACTGGCAATAAGCAATACGTGGAGTAAGCTGCCCCCATGAAGGCCTTGCCCTAATCATTAAAGATTGGTTTAAACCATGAAACATAAGGTTTTATATTCCTTCCCAAGTGTTCCCAAGTTAATGGACTGCCCCTGCACCACTTGGAGTCTGATCCTTCCAGTTAAATGTTGATAATGGAAGACAGCTATTCTTCCTTTGTGGGCATTCCTTGAACAAGAAATTCCATGTTCAGAGTACAGTGCACTACAATGCAAGTGCTTTAGAAATGTGACAATCCATTATATTTTCCACACTTAGTGAAGTTAATTTGGAGGAGGGGGGGCAGGCACAGGGGAGAAATGGGTATACAGTTATCAAAAGAGTCTTCCTCTTTTAGTTAGCTCAACTCTGTTCACCCCAGAACCAAAGTGTCTCCTTTAAGGAGAACTTGGCAAAATTCCCAGGAGTTGGAGAATATATACACAATGGCTGCACTTTAAACATTTCTTCTGTTTTCAAATGCAGTGTAGTTGTAGCCGTTTCTGTCCCAGGATATTAGAGGGATAAGGTAGGTGAGATAATATCTTTTCTTGGACCAACTTCTGTTGATGAGAGAGACAAGCTTTCAAGCTACACAGAGCTCTCTGTAATGCTGGGACTACCTTTCCCAGACTTGAAGAAGAGCTCTCTGTGGCTCAAAAGCTTGTCTCTCTCATCAACAGAAGTTGGTCCAAGAAAAAGATTATCTCACCCACCTTGTCTCGCCTCTGTTTTTAAAAGGTATTATTAGTACCAGCAAAGCAACAGAATCTTTCAAAATGGAAGAAACTAAGTAACACCTTTTCGCTGGTCTCTTAGAACCTACAGTGCCATTTATCTAAATTTGTTAGTCTCTAAGGTGCCACAAGTACTCCTGTTCTATTTATCTAAACGATACACCTTCATTTGCTTTACAAAACAAGTCTGTGTTGATCATTACCAAAACACACAGAAACATTACCAAAACACATTTTGTAGCTGTTATCCATACCTCTTATAAGGTTCTTTAACAATAAGCCTGAAAGCAACAAATATAAAGCCATGGCATGTTTTCAATTTCTTATCTCAGGAAGATTTTTTTAAAAGTCACACTTTCATTAAATCTTCTAGTTATTGCAGAATGTTAGGGGTTTTTTTAAGGTAATATGTGATAATTGGGGCAACAAAATCAATTCCTTCATGTAAAACTTGTCCATGGGATCAAACCCTAAATTAGGATTTTTAAGGACTTTTCCAAGATTTTGAGCATTTGTAAAAAATGCTTTGAACCCACGCTTAAGATTTTCTACCATCGCAAATCTGACTATTTCTCAGAGCCTATTTTCTGATAGGCCTGTTGTTATGGGTTATGTTAATTATAGACAAAAATCCATACTACAAATTTACCGTATATTAAATAAGTGACTATATATGTTGTAGAGATTTCACATTAGAGTAGTTAATCCTCGGCAGGTGGTTAATTGGGGTGCCAGAGTCCAGAATAAAGACAGTACAAGACAAAGTAAAACTAAATGAGTAGTATCTAAATCTGTCATTTCTTTGTATAAAAGTTATTTGTATTGCAGTAGCACCTCAAGAATCTCAAACAGTATTGGCCCTCACTGTAAAAGAGCTTTATACACATACAAAGAGAGAACTCTTGTGCAAAAATACCAGAAATTCAAAATAATGGACCTGAGAGATTTAAGATTCCCTTTTAGATTTCCCTCTCTAATTCAGCAGTTTAGTACCATCAAACATATAAGACTTATTCTGCATAATTTTATCTTATAAGTAAAGCCATACTTCTATGAAAGGTATTATTTGTATTACATGGATCAGGGTCCCATTGTGCTAGGCACAGTACAAACAGATAACATGATGATAGCTACCTGCTCCAAAGAGTTTACTATCTAAGATGTCACTGTTCTAGGTGACTTTTTGATTATCAGGCAATAATCAGAGGTCAATTAAATTAAATAAAAATAAAAGGTCAATTAAAACTTCCGCTCAGAATGTAGACGTGTTCAACCACCCATAAATTGAGATGACACATGGCATGAAATAGCTAATAACTTTCATATTAATTCCTGAAATACTATATTCAGCTCTGGTTACTCTTGCTCAAAAAAAGATACAGCAGAAATCAGGTGTTCAGAGACAGCCACCAGCAACAATCAGAGGCATGAAAAAGCTTCCAAATGAAGACTGAAGAAATTGCAACAGTTCAGTTAGGAAACAATTATGAGGGGACACGATAGAGGTATACAAAATATTGAATCGGATACTTAAAATAATTTGAGGACTCCTACAGTTATTTACTCTTTTCCATAATAAAATGGGATATTTGATGAAATTCAAAGGTGACAAATTTAAACTTCATTAAAGAAAACCTTTTTTTTTATAAAGACAATGAATAATTAACTTGTGCTCATGAGTTCCACAAATCATCACTGAAACCAATAGCTTTGCAAGATTCAAAAGAGGAATAGACATTTATATATACACAAGAGTATAAATTACACAGGATACAAAAAGTTAAGGGATTAATTCTTCCTGTCTCTGACAAGTGCTAATTTGATGGACACTAGGAAGAAACTTTCCCTATAGCAAAATTATTCCCTAGTTGTCCACTACAAGTTTTCCTGAAACTTTCTCTTAAGTACCTAGTACAGGCTGATGTCAGAAACAGCATATGGCACTAGTAGGCAACCTTTCAGAAGTGGTGTGCCGAGTCTTCATTTATTCACTCTAATTTAAGGTTTCGCATGCCAGTAATACATATTAACGTTTTTTAGAAAGTCTCTCTCTATAAGTCTATATTATATAACTAAACTATTGTTGTATGTAAAGTAAACAAGGTTTTCAAAATGTTTAATAAGCTTCATTTAAAGTTAAATTAAAATGCTGATCTTACACCACCAGCCTACTCAGCCCGCTGCCAGCCTGGGGTTCTGTTCACCTATGCTGGCAGCGGGCTGAGCGGGGCCTGAGGCCGGGACGCCGGCTGGCAAGGGGCCGGCAGCCGGGACCCAGACCTGGGGGGGGGGGGGGGGGGGGCAGAGGGGTGGGGGTGTGTGGCGGTGCAGGGCAGAAGGCTGGGTGTGTGTGGGGGGATTCAGGGCAGAGGGCTGGGGTGCTTGGCTCGTGGGGGTGCTCCCAGCCCCCTGCCCTAAGAGGCTCATGGCAGGGGGCTGGAAGGGATATGCCCTGTTCCACCCCCTTCCCCAAAGTCCGGTCCCTACCTCTTCTCTGCCTCCTCTATGGAGCAGGGAGCACGCTGCCGCTCGGCTCTGCTCCGCTCCGCTCCCCCTCCCCAGGGCGATCAGCTGATCGGCGCAGGGAGGAGGAGGAGGGGCAGGAAAGCACCACGCTGGGGGAAGAAGCGGGGGAGGGGGGAAAGCTTGGCTGCCGCAGGACCAAGCTTCTGCCTCCTGCCCCAGCAGGGGAGAGCAGTGGGCGGGGAGGGGCTGAGTGGGGCTGAGGGCCGGGACCTCGGCAGCGTGCCACTCAAAATCGGCATGCATGCCATAGGTTGCTGACCCCTGCACTAGAAGAACCACTAATCTGGTCCAGTATGGCAATTCATATCTTCCTATTATATAAGGGCTTGTCCACAGGGGAAAGCTGTTGCAAAATAAGCTATAGTGTGAATCCAAAGCACAACAGCTATTCCACATTAACTCCCCAAGTTGACACTCTTATTCCACACTAAGAGTGCCTTTGTGCGGTTTTAAACGAATTCAGAATAAGAATGTTCACACAGGTAGCTACTGAGGAATAGCTATTGTGGGCTATTTCCCCATCTAGACAAGCCCTTGTAAAGTAGGAATACACTTTTTCAGTAAATAAATTAATCTTAAAAAGAATCAAGCTACAAATTGGCTGCATCAATTTAACTGCCAATAAGGGTGTGTCTAGACTGCAGCTGGGAACAAGCCTCTCAACACTAGCAGACAGGCTCCCTCATGCTGCGGTGCTAAAACTAGCAGTGTGGACATTGAGGCAATGGCTCAGGATAGCCACCTGAGCTAGGACCAAGAAGATAGCATAGATACAGGAGGCATAGCTATGCCATAGCATAGACAGAACTTTCCATTTGGCCACAGCTAAGTACCTGATAACACATTTTCTGCTCCCTGATTTGCAGTTGCCTCTTGCTCTCCAGCTTTCCCCACAAGAGGGAGTTAATTATAGTGTGTACTCCCTGTATTTTCCATGCAACTAAAGCAGGAGTCAACTTGCAGCCAGAGTGTGTGGTCTGCTGAATTAAGACACAGCAGCCAAAGCCCAGAGAGCCAAGCCACAGGAAGTGGCCTCAAGCTCTTCACTTCCCTGACACACACAGGAAGTTTAGAACCAGGCAGCCTGGACAATGGAGCCAAGGTGCCTGGAGAAAACATCCTCATCCTCAAAAGTCATCAAATAAGTCTTCAACTATGAGCCATAGTTGTATGTGTTTTGACGGTGGATTGAAGATATTTTATTCGGATAAAAATAAATTAACATTGCTTTGGAATTTAGTTCCACCTTGCCATGGAGTAAATAGGGCTGTTTATATAGACACCAACAAAAGTAGCAGGTAGTAACTGAAGTCACAAACACAGCATCTTTACGTCACTGACTACAGAATAAGTTAATAGCTGTCATTTAGAAAAATATGGAACATTTACAACTGGTACAAGAGGGAACCAAATCATGTCAAACCAGCACTGCTTCCTTCCTTGACTGGCCTACTGGATGAGGGAAGCAGTAGATGTGATACATCTTCATTTTAGTAAGCCTTTTGACACAGGCCTACGTGACAGTCTCATAAGCAAACTAGGGAAATGTGATCTAGATTAAATTACTATAATGTGGATGTATAACTGGTTGAAAGACTGTACTCAAAACAGTAGCTATTAATGGTTCGCTGTCAAACTGGGAGGATGTATCTAGTGGGGTCTTGGAGTAGTCTGTCCTGGGTCCACTATTATTCAACAATTTCATCAATGACTTGGATAACGGAATGGAGAGTATGCTTATAAAATCTGCAGATGATACCAAGTTGGGAGGAGTTGCAAGCACTTAAGGAGGCCAGGATTAGAATTCAAAATAACTGAAATTGGAAAATTGGTCTAAAATCAACAAGATGAAATTCAAAAAAGTACAAAGTACTACACTTAAGAAGAAAAAAATCAAATAGATACAAAATGGAGAATAGTTGGCAAAGCAAAATAGTGCTGCTGGAAATGGGGAGGAGGGATAACTCAGTGGTTTGAGCATTGGCCTGCTAAGCCCAGGATTGTGAGTTCAATCCTTGAGGGGGCCACTTAGGGATCTGGGGCAAAATTAGTACTTGGTCCTGCTAGTGAAGGCAGGGGGCTGGACTCAATGACCTTTCAAGGTCCCTTCCAGTTCTAGGAGATAGGATATCTCCATTTAAAAAAAAAAAGGTAGGGGCTAAAGGGCATTACAAGTTGACTATAAGCCAACCATGTGATGCTACTGTCAATATGGCTAATATCCTGGGATCTATTAACAGGATGCAGAAAGTTAAGAAATTAAATCTTTCTGCCTCTGACAAGTGTAACCAGATAGACATTGGGAAGAAACTTCTATAGCAAAGTTTTTCCCTAGTTGTCCACTACAACTTTTCCTGAAACTTTCCTGTCATATTTAAAACACAGGAGGTAACTGTCCCACACAGTCCTGTGTCTGGTTTTGTGCACAACGCTTTAAGAAAGATGCAGACAAACTGGAGAGAGTCCAAAAAGACAGCAACGAAAAATGACAAAAGGTTTAGGAAGCCTAACCTATGAGGAAAGGTTAAAAAACTGTGCATGTTTAGTCTAGAGAAAAGACGACTGAGGGAAAACCTGATAATCTTCAACTATGGCTCCATCTACATTTGGAGCTTGGGGTGTGATTCTGAGCTTGATTAGATACGCTCATGCTAGCTCTCATCAAGCTAGCATGCTAAAAACAGTAGTGTAGACACTGTAGAATGGACAGTGGCAGGCAGCGACACAGGCTAGTCACCCTGAGTACAAATCCATCTGGACCTTTGCGTACAATTTCGGGGAAGCTAGCCCTCCTTGCTGCTCGCCATTGCCACTTCGGGTACACTACTATTTTTAGCAAGATAGCTCAAAAAGAGCTAGCATGAGCACACCTACCTGAGCTAAGAATCACAGCCCCCAGCTCCAAGTATAGATGCCTATGCTAAGAGCTATTATAAAGGGGACAACGATCAATTGTTCTCCATGCCCACTGAAGACAGGACAAGTAGTATCAGCCTAATCTGCAGCAAGGGAGAGTTAGAAAGTTCTTCCCTCTATCTAACCTAACCAAATACTGGAATAGGGTTCCAAGGGAGGTTCTGGAATTCCCATCTTAGAGATTTTAAAAACAGGTTAGATAAACCCCTGCCAGGAATGTCTAGGTTTACTTGGGCCTGCCTCAGCCTGGGGGAACTAGACTAGATGATCTCTTGAGGTCCGTTCCAGTCCTACATTTCTATGACCTGTGTGACCCCACAGATTGCTTATACAAGGGATGGAGGTTGATCCTTAAACCGCACATATTTCTTTTGGCTTTCTTAAGCAACAATCTGAGTATTCAATTAAACCTGGAAAGTTGGCATGATTTTTATTTTAATGAAAGGTTGGCAAGAATTGTATCTATAATAAAAATGTTAACACATTTGAATACATAGTTTGGTCTTGAAGTACAGAGCAAGAAGTACTAGAAATTATGTGATATGTATCAGACAGTTGTGTCATTATGTGTCCTTTAAAAAGAGACGTTAATAAAATTACGTCCACTAAATATGCAGAATAGACTAGGATGTCTCAAACCCAAGAGCAAATAAGGTCCAGCATGATCATTTAGTTTAGAAAGATTAAATGTAAATTTATCTCATACAAGTTTGACTTTCAATTTTGCCTATTGGCAATTGTGAGAAATTCAAAGGATAGCAGTGGGTTGGAGGAGGCCTACATTTGCTGCTCCTCTCCTTAAAAAAGTGCTCACTTTTTAACCTACTACTATTACAACACCTAGAATGGCTACAACTAAAGGACAGTAGAAAAAATATATATTTTGCACATTGTGTTTACTATGCACATTGTTTGTCATCTTCCAGTCAACCAGATTCCTCTGTAGTTTGAGAGTTTTTCCATATTGCAACAAAAAGAGGGAGGAAATATTTCTGAAAGCAGAAAAATATGGTTGCAAACAAAGACTGGCAGGTGAATTCAGGGCAGGTGTAATGCATGGAACTACTTTTAACATTTTAAATTGTTTAGCTTTCAAGTTGGTAGAATCCACTGAAACGCTTTATAAAGTAACTCAGATGCAATTCAAGAAGTATTTTGAGGAACTTGACTTGCTTGAACTTCTGTAATTTTTTCCCCACCATAAGAAACTGACATAAAACTCAGTTCAGTTGATGCTGCTTAGAAAACAAACCAATATTAAATGCTACAGAGCTACCTGTAATTCTCCTCATGAGCTGAACTTTAAAAAGACATTCAATTTAAAATCACTGTTCCTTTAAAACGGGTCTTACTGCAGTATATGCCTGCAAACTTCTGGCAAGTGGGATGTCAAACGTTCTGGGGAAAACCTGAACAAGCGAGATTTCACTACACTGGTATTTAAAACAAAGAACTTCACGGGTTAATAACCCCCCCCCCCGCGAAAAGAGAGTCACTTCTAAGCTGTGTGTACTGCTACGCCCCGGAGCAGCCCCACATCCAGGAGGTCTCCTCCCCCCACCTTCCAGGTCAGATAAGACTGACTGGGAATCGTCCCTCAAAAGCGAGTCACCCCTTCCCCCGGCGTGACACGGAAGCGGGGCTCGGGGATACCTGCCCCGATCTGAATCTGTTCCTCGGCAACCGCTCGGGCCAAGAACTGGGAGAGGCTCGCATCTCCTGGCCCCGGCCCGGCGGCGCACGGCGGCGTGGCGAGCAGGACAAGTACCATTCAGCCGGGCCCGCAGCAGCAGGCCGGGGTGGGAGCAGGACGCCCCCAATACCCTCCCCACCCCCGGCCCTAGGGTGGGTGCAAGTGACAGCTCCCCTGCCCCGCCCCGGCGGCTGCCATGTAAACAAGCCCCGTCCCACCCGCTGCCGGCACAGACCTTCCGAGGTGAGGCGGCAGAAGGGCTTCACCAGCTCGGAGAAGCCCAGGTTGTTCTTGCGGGTGAGTCTCTCCGCCTCCTCGCTGCACAGCGCGGCCACCAAGGGCACGAACGAGTCCTGGATGAACTCCTGCACCGACTGCACGCACTGGGCCATCTCCCCGCCGCAGGCCCCGCGCCGCTCCGCAGCCGCTCTCCCGCCCGACCACCGCCGCCGCCTCCTGCTCCCTCAGCCCCGAACCGGCTAACGCGCTCCGGCCGGGACAGGGCCGCACGCACTCCCAGCGCCACCAAATCTACCCCGCCGGCTCCTCAGCGCTCGCCCAGAGCCGCCATATTGAGCCTGAACCGAGACTACAGCCCGATCCCGGCAGCCTCCGCGACCGCTCACGTGATGAGGTGGAAGGTAGGGGCGGGGCCGTCGGTTGAGCGGAAGGCCGGGGTCGGAAGTGGAACGGTGAGGGCTCCGCGCGCAAAGCGAAACTTCTCGCCGCTGTGGGGCCGCGCGTCACAGTCAGACGCTCGCGCGTTAGTTCTCGGGGTGCCAGCACGAGCGCGGCTGAGTGCTCGTGCGCGCCCTCCTCTGTCACCCCGGCAGGGAGCTCCCCGTCCCCCACCGACCCCGGAGGGCGCGTTACCTCCTTGTACAGCGCTCGGCCCCGGGTGCACCGTGTCCAGCCCCAACCAGCCGGGGCGGGCACAGTGCCCACCCAAATGCACAGCTTCTAACGTGCCAGGGGGCACCTGCCCAGCCACATGTGCAAACCCCAACCTGCTGGGGGGCATCATGTTCAGCCAAAAGCACAGCCCTCAACCACCCAGGGGACTGCATGCAGGGCTGGCTTAACCTTTTGTAGGCCCGGTGCCAAACAGATTTGTGGGCTCCCATGGGGGCAGTGGAGCGTGACATGGGGAGATTGGTCTCCATAGCAAGGGGCAGCCCCGCTCCACCCAGCCCAGTGCGAGGGCACTATTTACAAATTGGCAGTTGCCAGATGGACAATGGCCCGCCCAGCCCTGTGCTGCCAGCATGCTCCTTCCCCTCAGGGGTGGGCCCATGCTGTGCCACACATCTCCCCCCCCAACACCAGAACACCCCCATGATTCCCTATGGCCAGGGCCACCCCAGAGCCTGCCACAAATGCACAGCGCCCTGCACACCACCACCTCTGCCCAAAGCCCCACAGCAATTGCCCAGCATCCCACACAGAACCCCCATTCCCTAGTGCCCCAGCACACACACACATCTTTCCCACCCTCACAGCCCAGCACCCCCACTCAGGCCCTCCAGAGATCCACTCCCGGCCACACTCACTGGCCCTCCGCGAGGCGACTGTCTGCCGGGCTGCGCCGCCAGTGCAGCCAGGGCTGGGCCCAGGGAGGTGAATTGCTCCTGCCCCTCAGGAGTGCCACGATCATCCAGGCCAGGTACTGCCCTGGCCGGGCTCCCTCAGGACCCACTTGCCTGAGGGACTCAGCCAAGCCCCTCACACTGTCGTCCCCAACAAACTGGCCAAGACTGGCCAGGCTTCTGCACCTATGCCAGGCGGCTCAGCTCCACGGAGACAGGTGGGGCCCCACAGGTGATAGGAAGCAGAGACTGCCTGGAGCTGAAGATGTACTGGGGTCCGTCCAGGAGACAGAGAGAAGCCGGTGGGTGTGGCCAAGGGGTGGAGAAGAGCGCTCCGCTGGCCAGCAGGCAGGCTGAGAGGAGCAAGTGGTGGGCGGAAGGCAGGGGGAGGAGAGCCAGTGGACTCGAGGGGTCTCAGGGCACAGTGCAAGCAGAGCAGGCCGAGGCCCCTTCTGAGCATAGCCCGGCTCCATGGCACCATTGTAAACCTAGCACTGACTCCATGCCCAGCCAAACACACTGACCCCAGCTCCCAGGGTTCAGGCAAACAGCCAGTTGTGTACAGTTCCTGTGCCAAGGAACATAATTCCCGAGACGCATACAGCCCCAAGGTGATTCATGCTACGCCAAGCGTCACACAGTACCCGGCCCCCACGGGACAGCACACCGAGAGCAAACCAGGAAATCCCACAGAATGTGTAGCTTTAAGAGGACACCACACTGAACCAAACAGAACATCACAGAGATGATTGGCTCCAGAGGCACAATGCAAAATTAAGCACTGTGACCCACAATGCTGACTGTGAGAGCTTAGTGAAATTATTCAGCTGATGCTTTTTTGGCAAATAATGTACATTTGGCGACATCAAAACATTTTGCAAATTTGTGTTGATTTTGTCAACTGGTTTCAGTTAGAAAAACCTCAAAACCTAAAGATTTTGATAGTTTGGTTTAAAACAACTTTTTGTTTCAAAATTTCCTTGAATTTTATTTTTAAAAAATCAAAAAATGTTTTTAAATGGTAAACATCAAAACAAAACATTTCAGTTTTGTCGAAACAAAACTTTTCAGTCAACCGGAAACATTTTTTTTAAACTGTTCAATTTGCAGGGGGGGGGGGGGGGGAATAATTAAAAATTGTTTTCTGTTTGACCTGAATTGCCAGAGAACCAAAACTTCTGTTACTCACCTGGCTTTATTAAGAGCTTCAGAAACAAAGACTCACAGGGGAGGTTTTCTCTTTTGTGGGAGAGGGGTACTCCATGGTAGTGATGCCAACTCTCATGATTTTATTGCAAGTCACATGATATTTCATGTTTTTCATAAACCCCACTACTGGAGTCATATGATTACATGAGAATCTCAGCTTCCAAAGGCCATGTCTACACTATGGACGCTACAGCGGCATAGCTGTGGTGCTGTAGCTATGCCAGTGTAACCCCATTGTGTAAACACAGACTACAGCAACAGAAGGGATTTTTCCTTCACTTTAGGAACTCCACCTCACTGAGTGATGGTAGTTAGGCCGACAGAAGCATTCTTCTGTTAACCTAGCTACAGCTACACCAGAGGTTGGCATAGCTACAATGCTCAGGGGTGTGGATTTTTCACTTCCCTGGCTTCTGTAGCTATTTCAATCCAAGTTTTAAATATAGACCAGGCATGAGTGGCAGAAGGTCCCTAAAAGTCAGGGGGCCAACAGCGGCCAAACCATGGCCCCACTACCCCGCCCCTTCCCTCCGAGGCCCTATCCCCGCACTGCCCATTCTCCTGAGGGCCTGCCCTCGTGCCGCCCCTTCTCCCCAAGCTTCCGCCCTTGAACCGCCTCTCCCCCCAGGGCCCCGTTCCCACACCGCCTCTCCCACCAAGACCTCGTCCCCCGCTCCCCCTTCCCCCATTGCTCACCCTTACGGAGAGTAAAAAGTGGGGGGGCCATAGCCCCTTGGTGTCCCCCGTTCTGTCGTCCCTGAGACCATGCCTAAATTTCACAGCAGCGACCTTACTTTCCACAGCAGTGTTCCTTTGTTTCCATCTTCCCTCACCCACAGTCCCTCAAAAACACACAGGTGTGGCTCATAGGTGAAAACACTGATTGACATCAATATTTTGGTGATTGTTTCCAACCATGGTTATTTTTGAGGATGGGATTATTTTTCTGCTCACCAGGCAGCACTACTCCACTTCTTGAGCCTCAGCTCTTGTAGCCAGCTACAGCACTTATCTCCCTGATTCCCCAAGGCTCAACAGTTGTGCTGTTCTCCAGACTACCTGGTTTGTACATTATCAGTACATAGCCTACATTTCTTTCTTCTCCCCTACCTGGTTGGAAGCTGGACTCCAGTTCTCGATCTCTGGGTGGCAAACTTTTTGCTGTCTACCTCCATGGAATAGTGCAGGGAACATGCACTTTATCCAGTTTACTCTCACTGTGACTGTGGGGATAGCTGCAAGCAAGAGGCAGCTGTGAGCAGGACCCAGCAGGGCAAGGAGATAGAAAACAAAATTTCTGACACCTGACTGTAGCAAAATAGTGAATTCCATGGCAGAAATGCTGAATTCCATTAAATCTTGAGAAACTACCATATTCTATAGCCATAGAAGCATGGATCCACAGGAACCTGATTGAAATGAATAACCTCTCAGAACTATTGTTTCAAGCTCTCTGAACACACAGGTAGAGGACACTGTATTGGTTTACATTTGATTCATGTTTTGGGGGTTTTCTATGGCTGTGTCTACACTACACAGCCTATGCCACCATAGCCCCCTAGCATAGACACAGATAAAAACACTGATATAAGGAGTTTTTCTGACAATGCAGGAACCTCACCTCCCCAAACAATGTTAGCCATGTCAACAGAAGCACTCCTCTGTTGGCACAGCTGCACCTACACTGGGAGTTTTGTTGTCATAGCTGTATCAGTCAGGGGTGTGGTTTATTTCACACCCCTAACCTACATAGCATAGTTTTTAGTATAGGCCAAGCCTTTTTAACCATAAGAGCTAGAAACATAATTTAAAAACAAAATGAAATCCCAGATACTGGAGATTCCACAGTGAGTGAATTGTGTAACAAATTCTATGGCCACAGATCTATGGAACGCCAGGAGCCCTGGTTAGGCTTACTACAGGTTCTGCACGAGCAATCCATGGTGGTATATATTGAATACCACATAATTATCTAATGTATTGAAGTATTAATTTAATTTTATTGTAATACAGAACAATGCATCACATTCTGCACAAGGCTTATTTTTTACCTTTTTTAGACTAATCTTATTTTTGCAGTATTTATTCTTCATTACTCATAAATAAGATTTTGAAAAAAGCCAAGAGAATGTTAATTTTTTATGAGGTGTGTCTTAATAGAAAAATCAAATACAACTCAACTTTATTAATTACCAGTACAGAGTATCTAATTGTCTTCCCCAACAAATTCAAGTACAGAGTATCTAATTGTCTTCCCCAACAAAATCCCCCTCCATGTTCTCTGAACCTTTTCCCACACTCCAGGTTTCACTGCAACTCCACCTCCTGCCTCAACTCAATTCTGCACCTTCTCCTCTGGATGAAGGACTACTATAGTTCTTAGGTAAATTGGAACATTAAGAAAAACTATGAGATCACTGCATTATGTATTAAGAGCTCACTCCTGCAAGATGATAGGGCTAGAGTGCTCAGCATCTTGCAGGACTGATGGACCTGGACCAAAGCCATTGAAGACAATGGAAAAATACTCTTTGACTTTACTGGGCTTGGATCAGGCTGTAAGGCTCAGATCCTGCAAAGATTTAGGGCTTGTCTACACTTGGAAATGTACTGAAATAGTTATTCTGGAACAATTTTTCTGGAATACTTATTTCAATATAAGCCCTGATCTTATCCCAGACACCCAAATTTTCACCTCTGTGGTGTGGTCTCCTGGCTTGTCTTAGAATGAGGCCTGGTCTACACTACGAGTTTAGGCCGACTTTAGCCGCGTTAAATCGAATTAAGCCTGGACACGTTCACACGACGAAGGCCTTTCTTTCGACTTAAAGGGCCCTTTAAACCGGTTTCTTAACACCACCTCCGACGAGGGGATTAGCGATAAAATCGGCCTTAGGGGGTAGGAATTGGGTGTGTGTGGACGGAATTCGACGTTATTGGCCTCCGGGAGCTATCCCACAGTGCTTCATTGTGACCGCTCTGGACAGCACTCTCAACTCAGATGCACTGGCCAGGTAGACAGGAAAAGCCCCACGAACGTTTGAATTTCATTTCCTGTTTGCTGAGCCTGGAGAGCACAGGTCGCTCATCAGCACAAGTAGCCGTGATGGAGTCCCAGGATCGCAAAAGAGCTCCAGCATGGACAGAACGGGAGGTTCGGGATCTGATCGCCATATGGGGAGATGAATCAGTGCTGGCCGAACTCCGAAGCAGTAAACGAAATGGCAAAATATTAGAAAAGGTCTCCAGGGCCATGAAGGACAGAGGCCATAACAGGGACGCACAGCAGTGCCGCGTGAAAATTAAGGAGCTAAGGCAAGCCTACCACAAAGCCAGAGAGGCAAACGGAAGGTCCGGGGCAGAGGCGCAAACATGCCGCTACTACGCAGAGGTGCATGCCATTCTAGGGGGTGCAGCCACCACTACCCCAACCGTGTGCTATGAGTCCCTCACTGGAGAAACACACAGGGAAGCGGGTTCTGGGGACGAGGAAGATGAGCCTGAAGATAATGTAAATAGCTCACAGCAGCAAGGAAGCGGAGAAACCAGTTTCCCCAACAGCCAGGATATGTTTATCACCCTGGACCTGGAACCAGTAACCCCCGAACTCACCCAAGACCCTGTGGGCACACAGGGGACCTCTGGTGAGTGTACCTTTGTAAATATCACACATGGTTTAAAAGCAAGCGTGTTTAATGATTAATGATTAATTTGCCCTGGCAATCGCGGCCAGTACAGCTACTGGAAAAGTCTGTTAACGTGTATGGGGATGGAGCGGAAATCCTCCAGGGACATCTCCAGAAAGCTCTCCTTCATGTACTCCCAAAGCCTTTGCAAAAGGTTTCTGGGGAGGGCTGCCTTATCCCGTCCGCCATGGTAGGACACTTTACCACGCCAGGCCAGTAGCACGTAGTCTGGAATCATTGCATAACAAAGCATGGCAGCGTATGGTCCCGGTGTTTGCTGGCATGCAGACAACATCCATTCCTTATCTCTCTTTGTTATCCTCAGGAGAGTGATATCATTCACGGTCACCTGGTTAAAATGGGGCAATTTTATTAAGGGGACATTCAGAGGTGCCCCTTCCTGGTCTGCTGAACAGAAATATTCCCCGCTGTTAGCCACGCGGTGGGGGGAGGGGTGAAGTGATCATCCCAGAGAATTGGGTGTGTGGGGGAGGGTTATTAGTTGGGTTTGTGCTGCACGTTAACCCTGAAACCGCAGCCCCTCCTTTTACATTGCAAACCCATTTTAAATGGCCAACCCAACGGGTGCTTGGTATGGTTAATGATAGCAGTACTCTTTGAAACCATCCCCACATGTTAAGAAGGTTAAAAAAGCCAAAAGACTGTGTCTTACCATGGCTGCCTGCAAGCTGAAATCTGTGACCTGGCACTGCGTGAGTGATCTCTCACACCAGACAGGCAGGCCCTCAATATAAGAGGAAAAATGCGACCTTGTAACGAAAGCACATCTGCTGTGTAATGTGAACAGCAAAATGTAACGTGAAAAAGTGTACACATTGTTCTCTAAAATGTATCTTTTTTAACCACCTCTCCCTTCTCATCCACCAGCTGCAAATCATTCTCCTTCACAGAGGCTCATGAATATTCGAAAAAGGAAGCGAAGGACGCGTGATGAAATGTTTACAGAACTTCAGACTGCCTCCCACGCTGACAGAGCCCAGCAGAATGCGTGGAGGCAGTCAATGACTGATTACCGAAAAGCCCAATATGAGCGAGAGGAGAGGTGGCGGGCTGAATCGCGGGCTGAGGAGGAGAGGTGGCGGGCTGAATCGTGGGAGGAACAGAGGAAGTTGCGGGCTGAAGATGAGAGGTGGCGTCAGCTTGCACACAGAAAGCAAGAGTCCATGCTCCAGCTGCTGGAGCATCAAACTGATATGCTACAGCGTATGGTTGAGCTGCAGGAAAGGCAGCAGGAGCACAGACCGCTGCTACAGCCCCTGTGTAACCAACAGCCCTCCTCCCCAAGTCCCATTGCCTCCTCACCCAGACGCCCAAGAACACGGTGGGGGGGCCTCCGGCCACACAGTCACTCCAGCCCAGATGATTTCCCGAGCAATAAGTGTTAAAGTTTTAAAGTTTTAAACTGCAGTGTGTCCTTTTCCTTCCCTCCTCCCCCACCCATCCCGGGCTACCTTTGCAATTATCCCCCTAGTTGTGTGATGAAGTAATAAAGAATGCATGAATGTGAAGTAACAATGACTTTATTGCCTCTGCAAGTGGTGCTTGAAGGGGGGAGGGTAGTAGGGGAGGGTGGGGTTGTTGGTTTACAGGGAAGTAGAGTTAACCGGGTGGCGGGGGGGCGGAGATTTCATCAAGGAGAAACAAACAGAAGTTTCAAACCGTAGCCTGGCCAGTCACAAAACTGGTTTTCAAAGCTTCTCTGATGTGCACCGCGCCATGCTGTGCTCCTCTAACCGCCCTGGTGTCTGGCTGCGCGTAATCAGCGGCCAGGCGATTTGCCTCTACCTCCCACCCAGCCATAAATGTCTCCCCCTTACTCTCACAGAGATTGTGGAGCGCACAGCAAGCAGCAATAACAATGGGGATATTCTTTTCGCTAAGGTCTGAGCGAGTCAGTAAGCTGCGCCAGCGCGCTTTTAAACGCCCAAATGCACATTCCACCACCATTCGGCACTTGCTCAGCCTGTAGTTGAACAGGTCCTGACTCCTGTCCAGGCTGCCTGTGTACGGCTTCATGAGCCATGGCATTAAGGGGTAGGCTGGGTCCCCAAGGATCACGATAGGCATTTCAACATCCCCAACGGTTATTTTCTGGTCCGGGAAGAAAGTCCCTTCCTCCAGCTTTCTAAACAGAGCAGAGTGCCTGAAGACGCGAGCATCATGTACCCTTCCCGGCCAGCCCACGTTGATGTCGGTGAAACGTCCCTTGTGATCCACCAGGGCTTGCAGCAGCATTGAAAAGTACCCCTTGCGGTTTATGTACTCGGTGGCTTGGTGCTCCGGTGCCAAGATAGGGATTTGGGTTCTGTCTATCGCCCCACCACAGTTTGGGAATCCCATTGCAGCAAAGCCATCCACTATGGTCTGCACGTTTCCCAGAGTCACTACCCTTGATATCACCAGGTCTCTCATTGCCCTGGCAACTTGGATCACAGCAGCCCCCACAGTAGATTTGCCCACTCCAAATTGATTCCCGACTGACCGGTAGCTGTCTGGCGTTGCAAGCTTCCACAGGGCTATCGCCACTCACTTCTCAACTGTGAGGGCTGCTCTCATCCTGGTATTCTGGCGCTTCAGGGCAGGGGAAAGCAAGTCACAAAGTTCCATGAAAGTGCCCTTACGCATGCGAAAGTTTCACAGCCACTGGGAATCGTCCCACACCTGCAGCACGATGCGGTCCCACCAGTCTGTGCTTGTTTCCCAGGCCCAGAATCGGTGTTCCACGGCATCAACCTGCCCCAGGAACACCATGATTTCCACATTGCTGGGGCCTGTGCCTTGTGAGAGGTCTAGGTCCATGTCCATTTCCTCCTCACTCTCGTCGCCGCGCTCTAATCGCCACCTCCTCGGCTGGTTCCGGTTTTGCTTTGGCATGTCCTGGCTCTGCATATACTCCAGGACAATGCGCGTGGTGTTCATAGTGCTCATAATTGCCGCGGTGATCTGAGCGGGCTCCATGATCCCAGTGCTAGCTATGGCGTCTGGTCTGAAAAAAGGCGCGAAAGTAGTATCTGACGGACCAGGGGAGGGAGGGGCGAGTGACGACATGGCGTACAGGTACAGGGAATTAAAATCAAGAAAGGTGGCTTTGCATCAGGGAGAAACACAAACAACTATCACACAGAATGCCCCCCCCCCCAAAAATTGAACTCAAAAGCCAGGGTTTAGCAGGAGGGAGGGGGAAAGCAAATGAATACAGAATAAATCTATTTTTTACATCTTAAGACGACGGTGCAGCATGACTGATAGCCCTCGGCATTTTCTGGGTGCTTGGCAGCAAATACTGGGCGCTTGGCAGTAAGCCTTCAGGTCTATTGCACCATCTGATACCCACTGCAGTATGACAACGATGGATACCAGTCATAATATACTATCTACTGCCCAAAAGGCAAGGGGTTGCTGCTGTGTAGCAATCTAGCCCCACGTCTGCCAGCCCCATGTCTGCCAGCACCCAGATCACCCTCGGCCTCTTCTGGGTGCTTAGCAGACAATACTGGGCACTTGGCAGAAAATAGCATACTACGACTGATAACCATCATTGTCTGCCCAGGTGCCCATGATCGGCAGCCACTGCAGTACGACGACGACGGATACCAGTCGTAATATACCATCTTCTACCAAAAGGTAAGGGGCTGGTGCAATGCAGCCCTACGGCTGCCAGCCCCACAGCTGCCCGCACCCAGATCGCCAATGAAGGCTACCAGTCATGCTGCACCGTCTACCGCCAAAAGGCAGTTAGCTACTGCTGCTGCTGTGTAGCAATGCAGTCCCAACTCTGCCGGCACCTAGATGACATATGGTGACGGTGAGCTGAGCTGAGCGGGCTCCATGCTTGCCGTGGTATGTTGTCTGCACAGGTAACCCAGGTAAAAAGGCGCGAATCTATTGTCTGCCGTTGCTGTGACGTAGGGGGAGGGACCTGACGACATGTACCCAGAACCCCCCGCGGCACTGTTTTGCATCATCCGGGCATTGGGAATCTCAACCCATAATTCCAATGGGCGGCGGAGACTGCGGGAACTGTGGGATAGCTACCCATAGTGCAATGCGCCGGAAGTCGACGCTAGCCTCGTTACTGTGGACGTGGTCCGCCGACGTTATGCACTTAGAGCATTTTATGTGGGGACACACACAATCGGCTGTATACAACCGATTTCTATAAAACCGGCTTCTATTAATTCGATCTAATGTCGTAGTGTAGACATACCCTGAGACAAGGGCTTTATTATGCTCTGGAGTTTTTGTTTCAAGCATTCACTTGTCTGCCTTTCTAATGGAAGTCAGATAGCCCAATCTTCAATGCACAGATTTGCTTCAGGGTGTTGTATCCCAGATTCACTGTCCCTTAACATGGTGCAGTCAAAAAGGATTCAGATAAAACCACTTTTATTTACAGGAGCAAAGGGGCACTGGATAGGACACATGCTATTATTATTAATTATTTGTATTGTACAAAGAAACAATCTCTGCTTTGAAGAGCTTACAGTTTACAAGTGGGTATGATAAATAGTAGGAGGAAAGGATAAAAAGGTAGGATAAGGGTAATAGTAATAAGTTAACATAGTTCCACAGCCCAGCTATAAAAAATAATGGCTCTGAATCATTTAAATTATGTTATTTATTATTATTATTATTAGGAAAGAGATGGGGTGAGAAAAATGGCAGGAAGGAGGAGGAAAAAAAGAAAGGGGAAGTGGGACATTGAGGGAGGAAGGTTGAGAGAGTAAATAAGAGTGAGAGGACAGATGGAAGGAAGGAAAGAAGCAGAAGGAAGAGATAGTGAGGCTGGCAGCCCAGAGAATGAGGGAGAGGGTTGTGGGAGATCAAAGCAAACAACCAACCAGCAGACAGAAAATCATGTCCAAAGTTCAAATTGTAAAAAGCAGGATACTAACATCATCGTGTCTTAAGGCACCTCACTCTTTACGCCACTTTTGCTCCCAGCAATCGCCCACCAGACCCTTGCTCCTGGAATTGACTCTGACCCTAGAAGTGTTGTGATTCTTTTCCCAGCCCATGCAGCCAGGCAATGGGGAGTGTGCTGGGGCCTGACGCCCTTGAAGAAGTTCTTCCACAGCTCCAAAATGTTGCGCTTACTGTTGGACATGTTGATTGCAGAGGAAAATAAAATAAACTTAATCAAACTTGCAAACACTGGAATCTGCAAATGAACCCAATAGGTTCATTTGCAATTATTCATATATGAGCAGAAGTCAATTTATACATATACATGTTAGTGGTTACACCAGGTGCTTGGAAATTTACACCATAGACTCCCTATTGCCTGGGATCCTAAAAGCCAAAGTTGAGCTTTGGTTCATTTCAAGCTTCTGGAAGTGCACAATCACAGAGGGGTTGTCTTGACTAAGAAAAGTGGTCACACTTAAACAAATTCTATGTAATATAGTACAAGACCATTTTGCAAACAAATTTTGTCACCTACATGCAGCTGTAGTCAGAAACTAGGGAGCTCTGGAGATCCCATAGCTGTGTTTTTGTTTTAAACACCTGGCTCCACTGCAGTCAATGGCAAACTCCCATTGATTTTATCCCTGATGCTCTTGAATTCCAATTACTGTTTCTACAGTAGATGGTGCTATTGACTATTGGCATCCGGATTGCCAACAGCTCTAATTCCTGAATATACACACAGTGTGAAGCTTATTGTTTAAAAAATCTGAGTCAGTTTAAAAATACTAAATGGCAGTCTTTGCACCAAAGAGTTTATGGATGAAAAGATAGGATATAAGAGGTGGATGGCACAAACAGGCAGGTGGGGGAGAGGACAGGATAAAATATAATAGGGTTTTTAGCAGAGTAGCCATGTGCACAAATCTTAGCCAACCAACTTGTCCAACTATTATCAAGTGGCAGTTTTTTGTAACCATTATGGCAGGGGTGAGTTTTAAGAACAATATTGCAGCAGGAACACGAAAACCTAGGAAGGAGAGCGCATGGACATGTAAAATCCTGATGTGATGATCAGTTCCAGCCTAGCACTCTTAAAAGCAGTTATGCACACTGCAACCCTATTTGGTACAGACAGACAATAGAGGAAAGTTTAGAAGTAATCATTTGCTCAAGTTGCATGAAATTAATAAGAACCATATGGATTAAATTTCTGATTTAAAACCAGATTACACCACCTCTTACAGCACCTAGGTTTTTGTTCCCAGAGTCAATGGAAAAAATAAAAGATTCTAACAATACTTCTGTTATCCATGCTAGCCATGTTGTTAAATCCCCTGAAATATTGAATGTATAAATATTTGCTATTAAGTTAATATTTTAGTAATATTTTTGGAGTTAAATGGCAATGTGCTGGAATACTTGGTTAGAGCAACTTTTAAATGTATTTTAATAGTAAATTTGATCGTTTTCTTTTCTTATATAAAAAGAGGGTTAACATTATTGGAGGTTTCTAGCTGTTATTATTTTGGAAAAATAAACAGCAGATGCACTTCTCTTTAGCAACAGCATAAGAACAGGGCCGCCCAGAGGTGGGGGCAAAGGGGCAGTTTTCCCCAGGCCCCCATTTGAGAGGCCAACCAAAGCAAGTAGGGCTGGTTGCAGCGCCATTCAGGCTTGGCCCTACCACCTCTTCATTATGGCTGCGGGGTCTAATTTGAGTGATGCTGCGACCTGGTGCACAGGGTCGCAGACAGTGCCACTCAGATATGGTGCTGTAAGCCTGTGCACCAGGTCCAACACCCAAAGTAGAGAGCTGGGCCCAACTCTGCAGGACAGGAGTTGCCGCTGCAGGGGGAATTTGAGGTGGGCTTGTTCCCCCAAGCCCTCATCCTCCTCAGGTCCTCCCTTTAGTGTTTTTGCACCCGTGGTGTTTGAGGGAGCGGATTGTTTGTTTTCGGTTGGTTAGTTGGTTGGTTTTGAAGGGTGGCGGGCCTTAGTTTCAGATTTTGCCCCAGGCATCCAAAAACCTCTGTGAGGCCCTGAATAAGAGTAGAGTCTATTCTACGTAATGACAGCTTTCAGAGTAGCAGCCGTGTTAGTCTGTATCCGCAAAAATAACAGGAGTACTTGTGGCACCTTAGAGACTAACAAATTTATTAGAGCATAAGCTTTCGGATGCATCCGAAGAAGTGGGTTGTAGCCCACGAAAGCTTATGCTCTAATAAATTTGTTAGTCTCTAAGGTGCCACAAGTACTCCTGTTATTCTACGTAGATCTCCCTAGCTCACTACGAATTATTTTCTTAGGTTATAGTCACACAAACAAAACATTACCTGGTAAAAAAAACATTACAATAATTATTTTTCAGGCTATTAATATTAAAAATGTCTTGAAAAAATGGAATCTGATTTCTTTATTTCTCTCCAGATATTGCTCAGAGGAGTAAAGTTAATCTAGAATTTCCTGTCTTCTGCATGATTAAAATCTCAGTTTTAACATTGCACTGACATACTTTTTTTAAACCAAATTCAAATAATTCAAAAAAGTCCAAACAGAATTTTACTAAACATTTTAAGGGATTCATTCCTTGGCTCACAAGTGAGACATTTCATTGCAAAAGGTATTTTAGTACATTATAAGTGACTGAAAACAGGCAACAGAAATGCCATCTTAAACTTTAATACAGCATTACAATAGCAATGGTATAATAGACAGCATACATATACTGTACCACAAGCCAAACAAAAAAAATTAAAATAACAAATAAACAAGATAAACTAGGAAACTTGTTTATATTGCATTCTAGCAGATTTGAAAAGTTACAGTATAAACTTACCATTTTTGCCACTCAGATTTTAATTATGCGAATTTGCAGTGCTGCTGGAAAAGTAACATTTAAACTCCCCAAACTACCATAAATATATCCGTGCCAGCAAAAAACAGTATTCAAGATATGCTTTTTCCTACCAATGTCATGATCCAACATTCCCTTAAAAAAACAATTCACAATAATCAGTAATACTGAGCAAGAATCTTAAAATTGTTGCCAAAGAGGAAACCAATTAACTTTGCCAATATACAAATATTTCTGAATCATAATTGAATTACTAGCCCTTGAAATGCCCATCTGTGCCTGTATAATGCGCACTTCTGTAGAACTATAAAAACACTTTAAATCCATGATGATCAAGGAGAGTGTCAGCTGGTTGCTGTGGAACAT
Organism: Terrapene triunguis; assembly: GCF_002925995.2. Taxonomy (NCBI): domain Eukaryota; kingdom Metazoa; phylum Chordata; order Testudines; family Emydidae; genus Terrapene; species Terrapene triunguis. Next base: position 40,529,390 of record NW_020664409.1, read on the forward strand.
GTAGAATGGCTTAATGACATCTTAAATACAACAGATACACAGTCTATGCACCTTTTTATTGGGGACTGACCCCAGGAGCCATTAAAGGTTGGACACTGAAGTTGGAAGGTAACTGGGAGAAAGTACTCTGACTTTTGACAGGAGCGTTTGGGGGAAACTGGAACAGTCCAAATAGCCTTTTAAAAGGTTGGAGAATTAATAGTCCTCTCACCCCTACTACTTCCTAAAGGGTGGTGGGGGAGCTAGCCAGTGGGGTTTCCACAAATTATCTCAGTAGACAGCCAGAGGATGTCTCCTCCCAGGTGATCCAAAAGATTGTAAAACAGCTGGTAAGACACTATAAAGCAGGTTACAACTTTGTTTAATTAGAACTATTACACTTTGCTTACTCTATTTATTGTCAAGTCTTTTTCCTGTACACAAAAAGTATTTTTTAATTCTGTAATATATTTCCCTCCTGATTTTCCACTTGTTTTGTTAAGCTCATAGGGCTAAATTCTGATCCTAGTTACACCGGAAGTGAATTATCTTAATATACCATTCCTGGATACTTGTTATTACTGTAGGTCATCTATATGGATACAGTCCATAGCTGGGAGAGAGAAGTGGGGTGTGAATGAAGAGGAGCACGGCCAGAGCATTACAGGCTCCATCCCCTTCCAGCCAGCATAAATACCTTTGGGGGGCCATTACCACTAGTAATGGAGCAGTCCAAATAATTCTGTCTTGTGCTAGAGGATCAAACCAAGCTCTGGAAGTCCTGGTTCCCAGATCGAAGAAGCAAAAATATGGCATATAAGCACTTCTTCCCCCAATCCTTGTGTCATGTGCCAGCTGCAGCGCAGCCAAACCTATCAGGGCCAAGTATTTCTCTAATATTTTTTTTTAAAGTTTTAAAGTATGCACCTACCTAGATCAGGTCAGAAATTTTCTAACAGAACATTTTTCTTTCGGAAAATGATTTGTCAAAAATCAAAATATTCCCCAGGAATATGCCAATTTTGATCAAATTTAGTTTTAAAAAAATTGAAACAAAGCTTTTTGGAAGGGAACATTTTGATTTTATGTTTTGAAATGACCTTTTGTTTAGAAATTTATTTTACATTGTAAATTATAATATGAAATACAAAACATACAACAAATAAAATTACAAAAATTAAAAATAAGTCCACACTGAAACAAAACACTTTTATCAAAAAAGGTTTTTTGAACATTTTGTTTTGTGGGAAGTTGTGAAATTTCTGCTTTTCGTTCCATTTCACAACAAACGTTGTTGTTTTTCAAAGTGTTGGACTCTCCTACAGAATGGAAATTCCAGTTGCCAACCAGCTCTATACCTACCATTTCACTCAAGTCCCCACACTCTCTTGAGCCAGGATTGCCTCTCCCTTTTGAAATGGAGCACGCTCTGGGAAAGGAAAACCTAGAATTATTCAACTGAAGGTAGAGTTGTCACATTCTTTGAATGAGCAATGATTCTGTCCCCAGAACTCCCAGATGCCTTGACACACATGCAGATTCCGGCGGGTCCAGAGAAGACCAGTAACACAAGAGAGGAAGGGCTGAAGGGTAAGACTCAAAATTTTTTGACTAACGATGTAATATTTGGCCATGGGTGAGTTTTTAAAGCAGAGCAAGAAATACAAACCCAGAAAAATCTCTATGAATGAGCTCAGAAGCAAACAATATGAATGAAGTAATCAAGTAATAAAAACCTAACATAACCTATGGCCAAACATTTCCTCTTTAAAGGAAAACACTAGTAAAAATTACAGATAAGACATATATGGCATTTACAAGACTCCATTCTCCATATAATTCAAAGTAAGATATCAAGGGCTGCCTGATCCTGCAAATGCTTATGCAGTGGAGTAGTCCTTTTGAAGTAAATGGGCTGTTCAAGAAGACAGCATACTTCTTTTAGATGGGTCTGGAGATAATTGGAAGAGGGTGGGGATTGGTCTGATTTTTATGGCCCTAGTGATTGGCCACTTGTAACATTTAATTTGGTTTTGTGTAACTGCTCCTCATTGTTTTATGTTGAGTGCATTGTTTGTGTATATATAAATAACTACTTACTAAATGTTTGCTATAATATTTGTAGTTGTCACTTTTAAATTACATTTGCAGTTATTCATTATTATTAATCAAGTCTTTTATAGTAACGCTTAGGGTAGTGTTGCCAGCAGGGCCGGCTCCAGGGTTTTGGCCCCCCCAAGCAGCCAAAAAAAAAAAAAAAAA